>NC_064633.1:153494245-154119245 GCF_023864275.1 Schistocerca cancellata
AAACCAAAACACACAGCTAGCACGTCGGACTCCAGTGAGGGCAGCTATCTTTAACGCACTACCGCTCCTTACGGTGCGATTCGGCACTAGCGAACCACGCGAGACAAAACTTGGCGTATTTCCCCACAAATTTACACTACAATCACCTCTGTAGGTACTATGAATTAATTTGTTTGAATTTTAAATGTTGTCGTTTTTGAAATATCATGTATTAAACTTTAAGGGACGATACAAATTTGTTTTACTTTTTAGAATTTATCGTGTCAGGGGTATTTAAATTTTTAATTTAAGTCTTATGAGAGCCACCACTGTTGGTGCCAGATGTGGCAGACCTTTGTGCTAAATCCCGCGTCAACTACACACCCGAATAACCCACAAATTTAATCTTCTTGCTACTGTACTACACTACTGGTCATTAAAATTGCTACACCACGAAGATGACGTGCGACAGACGCGAAATTTAACCGACAGGAAGAAGATGCTGTGATATGCAATTGATTAGCTTTTCAGAGCATTCACACAAAGTTGGCGCTGGGGGCGACACCTACAACGTGCTGACGTGAAGGAAAGTTTCCAACCGATTTCTCATACACAAACAGCAGTTGACTGGCGTTGCCTAGTGAAACGTTCTCCGGGGCTTCGTGTAAGGAGGAGAAATGCGTACCATCACGTTTCCGACTTTGATAAAGGTCGGATTGTAGACTATCGCGATTGCGGTTTATCGTATCGCGACATTGCTGCTCGCGTTGGTCGAGATCCTATGATTGTTAGCAGAATATGAAATCAGTGGGTTCAGGAGGGTAATACGAACGCCGTGCTGGGTCCCAACGGCCTCGCCTCACTAGCAATCGAGATGACAGCCATCTTATCCGCATGGCTGTAACGGATCGTGCAGCCACGTCTCGATTCCTGAGTCAACAGATGGGGACGTTTGCAAGACAGTAACCATCTGCACGAACAGTTCGATGACGTTTGCAGCAGCATGGACTATCAGCTCGGAGACCATGGCTGCGGTTACCCTTGACGCTGCATGACAGATAGGAGCGCCTGCGATGGTGTACTCAACGACGAACCTGGGTGCACGAATGGCAAAAGGTCATTTTTTCGGTTGAATCCAGGTTCTGTTTACAGCATCATGATGGTCGCATCCGTGTTTGGCGTAATCGCGGTGAACGCACATTGGAAGCGTGAATTCGTCATCGCCATACCGGCGTATTACCCGACGCGATGGTGTGGGGTGCCATTGGTTACACGTCTCGGTCACCTCTTGTTCGAGTTGACGGCACTTTGAACAGTGGATGTTACATTTCAGATGTGTTACGACCCGTGGCTCTACCATTCATTCGATCCCAGCGAAACCCTACATTTCAGCAGATAATGCACGACCGCACGTTGCAGGTCCTGTACGGGCCTTTCTGGATACAGAAGATGTTCGACTGATGCCCTGGCCAGCACATTCTCCAGATCTCTCACCAGCTGAAAACTTCTGGTCAATGGTGGCCGAGCAACTGGCTCGTCACAATACGTCAGTCACTACTCTTGATGAACTGTGGTATCGTGTTGAAGCTGTACCTCTACACGCCATCCAAGCTCTGTTTGACTCAATGCCTAGGCGCAATCAAGGCCGTTATTACGGCCAGAGGTGGTTGTCCTGGGTACTGATTTCTCAGGATATATGCACCCAAACTGCGTGAAAATGTAATCACATGGCAGTTCTAGTATAATATATTTGTCCAATGAATACTCATTTATCATCTGTTTTTCTTCTTGGTGTAGCAATTTTAATGTCCAGTAGTGTATATACGACAACAAGTAACTTGCTGTCCACCTCGATGTTTCAATTTCACTGGCCAGCAGTGTACAAGACGTACGAAACGACTGCTGGAGTTTAGGTCTTTTATAGTTGTGGGAACAGTTCGCAAAGACGGCGTCTCACAACAGCTTTCTCTGAAAGGGTTTGTAACCAACAATCAAAAGAGGCAGCAGCAGAGGGAAGTGCGTCAGCACGAACTGCAACCTCCGGAGACGGAGTGAGCAGCGGTCGTCGACAAGTAGGCCGCGCCGCGCCGCGTCCCGGTTTAGGGCCGGGAAAAGGCCGACCACGAGGAGAGCGCGGCGTGCCCCGGGCGCTCGTAAAGGGACCGCCCCCCGCATCGCGGGGGGACTGTTTTACGAGAACACCGCGGCGTTCAGCTCCCGCACGGGGGTAATGGCCTCGATGGCCACCGCAAGCCTAGCCGGCGGCGGTCGCCAGCCCCATCTGGCAGTGACGCACGTGACGTCAGCAGCAACAGGCGCCGCACGCCGTCTGCTTCCCTTTCCCTGGGGCCGCCCTTCCCAGTTCCACTGCAGATGACTGTGTCCTCAGACCTCCTTCCGTCTCCCTCAACCCTAACACCGCCCCCTTCTGCATGGTACTCGCGAGTAACCGATTTCTCCCCTTCCTCACTCCAAATCAAAACATCGAAATATAATTCATACGCTTATACAAAATGATCAAATGTGTGTGAAATCTTATGGGACCTAACTGCTAAGCTGATCAGTCCCTAAGCTTACACACTACTTAACCTAAATATCCTAAGGACGAACACACACATCCACGCCCGAGGGAGGATTCGAACCTCCTGCAGGACCAGCCGCATAGCTCATGACTGCAGCGCCTTAGACCGACGCTCATACAAGGAATTATGTGGGCAACGACTGGGGTTGTCTCCTTTCCCGATGCTTCGGGACCGTCATGGACCTTCTTGTCCCGCCATCCCGATAAGCTTCAGTTTTGCAGAATACTGCTATGGGCTTGGCTCAAGTACTGAAGCAACGCCATCTGTTAGCGCTACATATAAATGCAGCCTCTGTTAGTTTTATTTATATCGCAAGTTTGTGTTGACAAGGTCGTCTCGCGGATGGCGTTATATGTTGCGAATCTTGTATCGACGATGCAAACACATTCTAGATCTAGTGCCATCATTCGTGAAAATACCAAACTTCTTCAGTAGCAAAGGACTGGAACTGCAGGGTGATTCAAAAAGAATACCACAACTTTAAAAATGTGTATTTAATGAAAGAAACATAATATAACCTTCTGTTATACATCATTACAAAGAGTATTTAAAAAGGTTTTTTTTCACTCAAAAACAAGTTCAGAGATGTTCAATATGGCCCCCTCCAGACACTCGAGCAATATCAACCCGATACTCCAAGTCGTTCCACACTCTCTGTAGCATATCAGGCGTAACAGTTTGGATAGCTGCCGTTATTTCTCGTTTCAAATCATCAATGGTGGCTGGGAGAGGTGGCCGAAACACCATATCCTTAACATACCCCCATAAGAAAAAATCGCAGGTGGTAAGATCAGGGCTTCTTGGAGGCCAGTGATGAAGTGCTCTGTCACGGGCTGCCTGGCGGCCGACCCATCGCCTTTTTCGTAGGACTCTCCATACAGTTGGTTGTGGAATTTGCAGCTCTCTGCTAGCTCTGCGAGTCGATTTTCCTGGGCTGCGAACAAATGCTTGCTGGATGCGTGCTACATTTTCATCACTCGTTCTCGGCCGTCCAGAACTTTTCCCTTTGCACAAACACCCATTCTCTGTAAACTGTTTATACCAACGTTTAATACACCACCTATCAGGAGGGTTAACACCATACTTCGTTCGAAATGCACGCTGAACAACTGTCGTCGATTCACTTCTGCCGTACTCAATAACACAAAAAGCTTTCTGTTGAGCGGTCGCCATCTCAGCCTAGTTAACAGCGCCTCAAGCGAACAAATGTACATCTAAATGAAACTTTATAGCTCCCTTAATTCGCCGACAGATAGTGCTTAGCTCTGCCTTTTGTCGTTGCAGAGTTTTAAATTCCTAAAGTTGTGGTATTCTTTTTGAATCATCCTGTATTTTTCACTTCATTTCTACACCCTAATCTCAGAGTGTGCTAGGTAGACATGGCAAACTTAGTCACGACCCTTCATTTATCACGCTTTAGTGAAGACGTTCCTCTTTTAACATTTTTGTAAATTTCTAGATTTGTCAGCTACCTTTTAGAGAGGAAAATTGCACAACTATCAATTAATTCGCTGATTGTCATTAACGTTGCAATGGCATGTAGGATAGCAAAAAAATGTTCAGATGTGTGTGTAATCGTATGGGACTTAACTGCTCAGGTCATCAGTCCCTAAGCTTACACACTACTTAACCTAAATTATTCTAAGGACAAACACACACACCCATGCCCGAGGGAGGATTCGAAGCTCCGCCGGGATAGCAAATAACTAAACTTTAGAGTCCGCACAAAATACAGTGGCTTATGCACAGTGACTAATTTTCATCCAGAGTGCTGGACGAGTTCATTCGTTTGTTCGAAGGGGAGGTCGACAGTGTCTTACACCCCTGGGCGGTCGCAGCCCTGCAATCTGTCTCAAACGATTTTACAGACACTATTCGGAAAAAAAATAGTCTTTGCTGTTCTTGTAGTTTTCATGTTAGCTTCTTGATGATGTGACATTCATTTCGTTAATGGTCACAGTTATTGTATATCTACATGTAAGTAAGACACTGCGCGAAATTCGAGAAGGTTGTCAATGAAAAATATGGGCCGCTATGATTTTGCGTTTGGAACATGTAACATAATATGTTGCTATGTTTAAAATTTAGCCACGGTAACATACTAAATTTTTCTTTATACTTGGGCGGAGATCCCTATCTGCCACCAATCTCGAGAAAGTTGAACTGATGTAGCACACTCATTTGTGATAGCGCACGCCAGGGATAAAGTCAGAGCGAAAAATCCACAACATTCCTCATATTTCACAAACCGTGTGATATATCGAATAGAGATTTTGGAAAATGATAGCACGCAAATTTCCTTGTGTTATAAAAAAAACTTCGTTATCTCCCATATTATTCCACTAACTACGGTCCTTTTCCATCAAATGATGTAATTTTTAAGGGCCATCAATAGCTGGTGAAACCATAATTGCTGTTGATTTTGGAACGGGACAAGCGAAGGCATTACAAGTTTACTTTTGAAATGATGTGCTTTGCAATACGCTATTGATCTTACTTTTCCTCTGTTTCTCACTTAATAAACCACTGTTTCAAAATTGACTTGCAGTCGTGTCTGCCCAACACATTAGTGAGGTGACAAGTGTATACTATGCTGTGTTTTTGCAAAATAAGCAAATTTTGGAGCCAGAGTAAAGTACGTATTACTAAAATCCGCCACTCATGACGCTTCTCTGAAAGTTATCAAGAAGGCGAAAATAAATCGCTGCTTTTGTTGCATTTCATCGGAATTATTTTTAGATATTAACCAAATCACAGATTTTTCACTGGTCACCACGCCAGTATGGGCGTGGAGGGGCTCCGCTCAGTATTTACAACAACAGAAAGTGAGCGTAGGTTTCAGTTTAGAACGGCATTCGGCATTTTCCTTCCAGTTCTCTCTTTTCCCTACAGCGCCCGCCCATATCCCCCACCGTTAACGCTCTTCCCACGTGTGCCCCGCCAATTCCGCATCTACAGGCCATGTTATTCTGCATGCCCTCTGCTTATGGTGCAGGAAGTAGACCTAACTTTCAGATTTTTTAAATTTACTCATGTCCGAAGCATGCTATATGTATGCTTGCTTACATATACCTCACATGTATATGTACATAGGTTACTAAAAATGAAATTAAGCATGACCAAACCAACATTCACATAACATTTCTCCAAAACTGAGCCACATCTCACACGTTGAGCATCCTCACTCATAAGCAATAGATGTTCAGAGCATGAAAATGGGCAGAGGCGGCATTGAAACAGAAGGCTGGCTGTTTGTTCTTGGGCACATTCGCACTTGATGTCCTCTGATGTGAAGCACCTCTAGCTGACAACGGTTCTTATTCGGTTCAGGGACCACCAGACATTGTAGCTAGACAGAAATGTTCATGTGGTTCCATCCAGTCCTGGTGCTTAGCATTTCTACGATGAAGGGCTTGCCTTACGTGGAGGTGCTTCCAAAGGATTTGATATCTAGAGGAAACTTTTCCTTGACTTCAGCCTAGGGTGAGACTGCTGATGGCCAAACCGTGGGTTCTCGAACTTATTTCGCTCTTAATCAGAAGTGACTTCTTCATGGAAATGGAAATGAGCGTTTGGCGTCATTGGCCGGGAGGCCCCTTACGGGGCAGGTCCGGCGGCCTTGGTGCAGGTCTTATTACATTCGACGCCACATTGGGCGACCTGCGCGCCGAATGGGGATGAAGTGATGATGAAGACAACACAACACCCAGTCCCTGAGCGGAGAAAATCCCCGACCCCACCGGGAATCGAACAAGGGCCCTTTACGACGGCATTCCGTCACGTGGACCATTCAGTTATCGGGGCGGACGCTTTTTGATGAATATTTGGAAGTGGTGAGAGTTTCTCTCTCTCTCTCTCTCTCTCTCTCTCTCTCTCTGTGTGTGTGTGTGTGTGTGTGTGTGTGTGTGTCTGTGTGTGTGTGTGTGTGTGTGTGACGAAGCATTCATCACTTTATATAGTGTCACATATGCCCTGAGAGTTTGAAGATGCATGAAACGTAATTTTCTAAAGCCCAAGAGAGCTTAATAAGACAATCTAACTGGAAAATAAGAAGATAAATTGCCACAAAGCAAGAAATTTCACAAATTCAGGGCAACCAAAATATCTGAAGACCTGCATATCTAAAATGCGTAAGTAGCACATAAATGAATAGGATTGTGAATACAAGAGACAACTCTGATCACGTGTTTGCTTTTCGCTTATAGCTTCCAGCTGTGTCCTGCTATGTTTACACAAATGCAGAACGCAGAAAATAGTTCTAAACGAGGTCAATTGCAACCCTAATTGGCTTCTTACATAGCACTGCATTAGATGAATGAGACAACACAATACGATGCCTGTGTTCAGGCGTAAATTCAAGCGCCGACTCGCCGGTCGGGAACGTTAGAGTGGAGAGGGCTGTGAAGAACGCATCAGCCAATTGCACGCGGACCGTCCCTCTCTAGGACAACCCGACGGCAGCGCCCTCGACACCCAGAGGACATAAGCGCCGTGCCGTCCGGCCGCGGCCCACTCGAAGTTTGCTAACTTCCACAGCGCCGTGAAGAATAGGCCTGTGTATAGCAGCGACTTAGAAACCGTATTACTTTTCTTACATTACGAATTCTATACACGAGTAATGAAGACACTTCTTATTTGTCTGTCCCCATTTGCTTGCGACACGTTATTGTAAATTCTCAAAGGTAAGTATTGTCATTTAATTTTCTGTAGTAAAACTCACTAATCCGATCTGCTTGAACTGTTGTCTAGCGATCCGAGAAGCAGTTTTCCTAGGCACCCCATATTTGATGAGAAGGCGGGACGCAATAGGCTGATGGCAACAGACAGCAGCCCAGCATACGACGACGAAACGTTTTCTTGACAACTGAAATTTAATTACCATACAGAGTGATTATACTTACTATCCATATATTTTGTAAAAATACATATATATTCACATCCACTCCTGATCCACTGGACCGATTTGAACCCAACTTTGCCGGCCGGGGTGGCCGAGCGGTTCTCGGCGCTACAGTCTGGAACCGCGCGACCGCTACGGTCGCAGGTTCGAATCTTGCCTCGGGCATAGAGGTGGGTGATGTCCTGAGGTTAGTTAGGTTTAAGTAGTTCTAAGTTCTAGGGGACTGATGACCTCAGAAGTTAAGTCCCATAGTGCTCAGAACCATTTGAACAACTTTTCTGAACCAAACTTTGTAGACGTATCACTTGTCTAGAGGGAACTGCTGTGGAGGTAAGAACCACCCACTTATCAAAGGGGTGGGGTTGAAAAAATGTGTAGTTCACGACACGCGAATTTGCAAACTTTATTCATCCAGTGTTTGAGAAAGAGAGCACTTTGTGGCTTGGAACAAACTTTACATAAAATTTCAAACCTTTATCAACCGTTTTTCTCGCTGACAACGCCCATAAAATGTAAAATGCAATGATTTTATCATTTACTGCATTTTCGCTGTTCAAGCAGTGAAACTACCGTATCAAGCGGGACTTAGTTTATAACTTCTTTTCTACTATCTTTATTAACGACAGATTCAGCAAGACCGTATTCAAATATGCCAAATTATATCATTATACGGCATGGCGTCATAAACATGAAATGTGTGAAAACTGCAGCGTAATGCATGGCGTTTAAATTTACTTAGTCTATTCGCAACACGTTTAGCATAAGTATCTTCATATGCCGCTGAATTTATGTCATTGTACGTCATGTAGTTGAGGACACGTGATATAATAAGGACTGCTACGCATGTTTGTACAAATATGTGTGAAATTCGTTAAATATTTGTGAAATATATGCGACAGATGCGTATTCCGACAAACCGACGCTAAAATTCTCCTCATACTCCCCTTTATCGATTATACCAAAGGTGGTATACATATTAATATCTGGATAGAAATATAGTGGGGATACGAACCAGCAACATCCTATTAGGATGGGGAGAGAAAAGGGGGCAGGAAGATATGGCAGACAGAGAGAGGGAAGGAGCATATGAACACAAATATGAGGGAGGATGAAGTGGACACAGTCATGAAAGGGGGAAACGGATAGAGAAAGGGGAATAGGAGGAGGTGAGCAGACAGAGCAGAAGCAGGCGGGCAAAGGAAGCAAAGAAGAGGGATGGACAGAGAGAGGTGGGAGGAGTAGATGGACTAAGAGAGGGTGGAGTTGAGCAGAGAGCTGGGAGGGACGTAGTAAAAAGAGAAAGGGAAGAGAACAGAGAGAGTGGCAGGAGAGGAAGAAATACACAGATAGATGAGGGTGTAGCAGATGGACAGAGCGGGGACAGAGGAGACAGACAATAGTGGATGGAGGAGGTGGACAGAGAAAGGAGGGACAAGTATATGGGTTAACAGAATTGGAATAAATACATACCTGGGCAACGTCAGGTACTCAGCTACTTATTTATAATCCTCAAAGCCAGCGATTTACTTGAGTGGTGATACGTTAGAGGCCTTTGAATCTCGCAATTAGCTACCGTAACACAAAAAACGGTGACCCACAAACGGGGCACGTTAAATTAGACCAAGTGCAAAGAATCATATGGTTATGACAAACTAATTCATAAGACGTGACTTTAGCAAAGAATATACTGACTTTAAAGGCAACAGAAAAAGCAATGAACCTAGGTTCAGTGATGGCGAGCCACCCCGTTGGCACAGTTACCAGGTGTTTTCAGTGTGTGAGAGACCTGGAGAACGTGCTGGCCAGAGTATCGCCGTGAATAGCACATTCTCTGTATCGTGGTAGATCATAACAGCAGGGGCAACATGCGTGGTTGTGTTATCATATTGAAAGATAGCGTCCTAGGAGCCTGAAAAGTAAGGGTGAAATGTAGCAGCTACTGGCATAATCACCACCTATACGAACCAGAAGCGATCGTCTTGTGTGTTCAGTGTTGTCTTCGGACGCACCATTGACAGCGGGCCGTTCTCTGCTCTCAGGTGTATGGCATTCATCACTATATATTAATACCTGATAACGAAATAGAACGGAGAATCCTGCAAAATTCTGTGTCCTCTTTTTAGACTTTATCTGGCGCCTCAGCTAAGTAATTACTTTCGTGATCGGGTGGAAGTCTTTTCACCTTCATTAACTTAAGCAGTTAAACGAAACAGAAAAGTACTTGTATGTTACGAATATTTTGACTGGTATAGTAAGTAATTAGGACAGCTGCTGCTACATTTGAGCCCTACCTTTCAGGATATTAAGACGTTATCATTCAGTAAGTTTATGCAACTCCGCGTTTTGCCTCTGCTATTCTGACCTTCTTCGATACAGAGGGAGTTCGACTGATGTCGATGCTCTGGCCAGCACATTCCCTGCATCTCTCACCCACTGAAAACATCTGTTCATGGCGTGCCGAGACACTGGCACTCAATCACTCGCCAACCAGTATGATTTATATGTCCGCAGCTCGTGGTCGTGCGGTAGCGTTCTCGTTTCCCACGCCCGGGTTCCCGGGTTCGATTCCCGGTGGGGTCAGGGATTTTCTCTCCCTCGTGATGACTGGGTGTTGTGTGACGTCCTTAGGTTATTTAGGTTTAAGTCGTTCTAAGTTCTAGATAAGATGTTAAGTCCCATAGTGCTCAGAGCCATTTGAACCATTTGAAGTATGATTTATGATGAACACAATACAGAACTCAGGATGAAACGCAATGTGTTTACAGACGTAATTTTTTTATCGGTCAGTGAAATAAGCGGGAGATGTATGAGGAACAGCATGGCGCTACACATGATCCGTCTAGCAGAAGTATTCCTGGCGAACGAAAAAGCGATAAAAGAAAAAAATAAATTCGTACAAAATAGAAGGTCGCTAGCGCACGCCAGTGCGGTGGCGCTCGACTCGGAGGTAAACCAGTTCGAGTCCTCGTGGACTGTCAGTATTTGGCCGACAGTTGAAGGGAGGCATGAGCGTAAACTTTCTATTCACCAGTCTCTGTGCCAATGTCCTGGGCTAACTCCCAAGCCTGTCAGCTGTATTTCATGAACTGAGGGCATGTGACACTCCTAACGGTGATCCGTCCGTCGGATGCGGATGTTGGGTTCAGCGGGCCGCCACGGTGCTTGCTTTTTGAGAGGAGTAGGCTATGTTCCGGCACAGAGTGTCACACACTTCCTTCGCTCATCATATCCATCACAAACATGACATAACACTACAAACGTACCCATCGCGGTCATCTACACCTAACAGCTACACTCCACTTACACCACATACTTCGCGGAGGAAAGGTGTATGTGGGCAAGAAAGATGGCAGAAACCTTTCCAATTAGGCGGCTAAACCTGCCGTTCTGGGTCTCCCAGCCATTCATGCCATACGGCATGAACTTTTAACGGCAAATGGCTCAGACTTACGAGCCCAAAGAATATTGCAGTATGGTCGCTTCTTGGGACAGGAAGTGAAAGCGAGACCGTTAAATACAGACACAGTGGAGAAGGGAAAGATAACATCAGTCACATGCCACACGCAAAATCGATCTTATGGGTAATTTAATGTAGATAAGTATCTCTGTGTGGGAGTTCCGTGCCTGAAACACCAACTGGATTGGCAACATGGGAGGAGCTATTTCAGGAGGTCCTCTGAAGTCAACGGTTTTCTTGGTGGGACGCGAGGTCACTTCTAGACGGGCAGCGTTTGAGAGAAAACGTTTCGAGCTGGTGTCTCCGATAAAGGTGAACCTCTGCTTCTGACACCGGGTCCACTCAACACTAAGGTCACTGTCACCACTGCAAACCCCGTTGCAGTATTCAGGTAAAATATCTGTGCATACAAAAACCCTGGTGCAACTGTTCCTCTGATTTCTCTCACGCTCGTCTTATCGTGTGCAGTGAATAGTCGTAAGAATATACGCAGTCCCTACCAGTATCAAGTGTTCATAACCGAGTGTGCTGTTATTCCCAGTCATCTTGCAGCTCCAGGGTCACAACATTGCTGACCTTTGATCCGGAGCATTTAAGTTTAGATTCATGTGCGCGGTTGCTCTTTCAGCGGACTTTGTCAAGTAACATCAATCTAATGACAATCTTTTATTCATTTAATCAAACAGCGATACACACACATTTGGTCGAAGACTCGACGTAATCAATAAGTCATGGGCTGTTAATTAATCCCAGGTGGAGACTGGACTGCTGGGGCTCTACCACTTACTGTAATACAAGAGGCAACCGAAATTCCATTAAAGGATTCTAGAAATTCTGTGAAAGAAAGAGCAGGACACATAGTAAATCATCTCATCGCAGCCGTAGTGACTAGTCTCGGGCAACCGACGAGGTAACATAAGTGGAATACTTAATAATAAAATCCATCTACCGCCTTCGCAGCAATTTTAATTCCATTGTACGAAGGGGATTCAGTAAGTAATGCAACAGTTCTTTTCCGAAAGCAGGTTTATTTTGTTCAGGATTCCAACACAGCTATTATCCCCCATTCGTCTGGATACAAACCGAATTTCTTAACATAATCTGCATTCAATGCGAGGGCCTTTCGTCACACAACTGGGAGGGCCTGATGTCCGCATGACCACTCTGCTACTGACGTAAGAACAGACGTCTTGCTGCAGCAGTAACCTCCCCATCACCCACGTACTGTTACCGTGGACTGCATCCTCCATTGGGCCAAACGGACTGAGGTCAAAAGTTGCGAGACCCAGGCTGTATCTTTGATTACCCCAACTGGCGGACGAGTGTGTCAGTACTATCAACAAAGACGTCCAGTTGGGCAGTGAGGTGTTTGATTGCGATCCGCATGTTTCAGCATTGTAGTTGTCACAGCTGAATGTGGCCGGCCGACACGTGGGAGATCGGACAGGTTCGCAAGGTCTTGTTGCGATGATGACAGACGGACCGCCCAAAAACTCACCGTGCTTTTGTTCACTGCGAATTCGCCGTAGACATTCTGATAGCACCTATGCACATCTGCGATGCTATGGTTTTCCGCCGCAAGGAATTCAGTGACAGCTGTCTGCTTGGTACTCACCTTTGTTAGAAACGCCATTTTGAAGGTTACGTATAGCGACACCACCAAACGAAACTTTGTAAGTAGGCTGTTTGGGTTCTTGTGTTGGTAACGCCACGTAGTGCTCCCAGTGAAAATCACTGACTGTGCTGTGTGCAGTCTGTGGCTGGTTGGACTCAAAATGTTCAAATGTTCAAATGTGTGTGAAATCTTATGGGACTTAACTGCTAAGGTCATCAGTCCCTAAGCTTATACACTACTTAACCTAAATTATCCTAAAGACAAACACACACGCCGATGCCCGAGGGAGGACTCGAACCTCCGCCGGAACCAGCCTCACAGTCCATGACTGCACCGCCTCAGACCGCTCGGCTAATCCCCCGCGGCTGGTTGGACTCATTGTTGGAATATTCGCTATTGTAGTGTTGGGCAGTTGGATGCGAACAACGCGTAGCGTTGGGCAGTTGGAGGTGAGTCGCCAGCAGTGGTGGATGTGGAGAGAGAACTGCCAGAGTTTGATCCTGTGTCCGCCAGAAAAACGAAATATATATATATATATATATATATATATATATATATATATATATATATATGTGTGTGTGTGTGTGTGTGTGTGTGTGTGTGTGTGTGTGTGTGCTCGCTGTATTGCAGTATTTCGAGTAACGAAGATTTTTGTGAGGTAAGTGATTCATGAACGGTATAGGTTATTGTTAGTCAGGGCCATTCTTTTGTAGCGATTATTGAAAGTCAGATTGCATTGCGCTAAATAAATATTGTGTGTCAGTTTAATGATGATTAGAATAAGTAAAGAGAAAACTGAGTACGTTCAGTTTTACTCAGCTGTGTCTGTATCAAATAACGTAGAAGTTTATCAGCACAATCATTCATAATTTTCCAAAGGGGACGTTTCAACTTCATGAAACTATAGGAGTTAAAGTAATAATATTCCACGACGTCCCAAACACTGTGCATTTTTTCAACCGAAATTGACCAAGAACAAAAGTGTTGCGTTGCTGAATACCTTCGTACATTTAGAACTCGCAGCTTCATCATTTCAGCTTTTGGTATTACGTAAGGTGCGACGTCAACGCGCCACAAACACATATCTGTGATTTTCATTTTTAACATTTATGCGTGACGTTTCAATGAAGAACCTACCAGAATTTCAACATGCACATACGAGAGCTGTCTCATTGAGGAGCCCTTTACGAAAGACATCAAAGAAATTCTCAGATTCGCGTTTCTGGCTTGTTGACATTGTAGTGAAGATTCCTACATAACAAGAAATCCGCTGATGATGTAGTTCTGACTTCTAAATGTACATTGCTGTTATAACTGTCATAGAAGCAGTGGATGGATTTTGTTATTACGTTTTCCAAAGTAGCTCAGTCTCAAAATGAACAAAATACTACACACCGTAGAAACAAGCATGTACAGGAGAAGACCGATAGTTAACGTGGTCCGTAGCTGCAGTGATCGGAAGCATATAATGCGCAGGAAGAAGAAGAAAGAGTCGAAGGCACGGCCGACTAATTTAAAATGCCGGCTACCTGAATTCTATGCGCTGAATGTGGTTTGCAAGGAAAGCAAGGATATGTAGGACTCGCCCTTCGACTAGGACACTTTATTCCACCGCTAGACAGCTGGCGAGCCGAGGCGATGCGAACTCACTGCCTGCTGTCCATTATTTTCGTAACGGCGTCCGCGGCGACGGCTGGTCTTCAGACGACTTCTGCGCCGACCGGCCGATCTTAAGGGCTCGCATAATGGGTGGTCCTCGGAGTTTTTGTAGGTCCCCAGTTTAGTCTTCTCCTCTCTTTTCGCGTCCGTTCGCGCTCCGCACTCGCTTCGTCGTCGGACCCTCCCTAGCCTCGACGCAAAGCGTAGCTTACGCATAAATAGCACTCTGACGCGGGGGCGGTACGTGGCGGAACGGCTTCCGCGGCGTTTTATTTTAATAAATTCAGCTCCGAGCTCGTTCGTGCGTGCTAGGCTCTGATGCCGTCTTATTCACGGCGGGGAAGGACACCACGCACGGCCGTCACCTGTCGGGATGAGCAACTCATCACCGCGATGACGATTAAAGCCTGCCTGCGAGACCCATAAATCCCGCGCCGCCAGGTCGTTTACCCTTCCTCGTTCCCCCTGTAGCTTGTTTACGAGTTTTTAATTGCCCGGATGTCGCAGTAAAACTGGTTTACGCAACTCATCCGACATGCAGCGTATTTTCCTCTGACTCTGCGGAGGTACTAACGTAGTGTAATTTTGCTTCAAATACGAGAATTAAGGCGGATTGCAAGCTAATTAAAACGTAATAATGCCAACAGTTTGGACACGAAAATTCCAGTCTTAAGAGAAGTATAAATTTAACAGTTTTTTGTGATATAGATGTTACGGTATACCGCCTGCTAACGACTACTGTTAAACGAAGGTCACTAGGACTTGGGTTTCACAAATACGAGTGCTTTCTGTGCTTTTTTGGGCTTTCCCGACGTAAGAGTCGCTTGGAAAGTTGTCCGGAATTTAGTCGAATGGTGTTGTAATGCATATGTGCATTCCCTTCACGTGTTTAAGCCAAGTATTATGCATATTTATGCGATCGGGAATGCTCAGTAGCAGCTGGGTTACATGTACATTTGACAATTAAGCATCAGCAAGGAGCATTAGTGATGAAATCATAGAAGGCAATGTTGTGCAACCTTAGTAGGGACAAGATACGACTATTCGGGAGTAGGATTTTATAATATGAGACAGTGTTCCGAGACAAACTTCCGTCACAATGTCCGCAAAGGTGACGTCAGATCCGCCTAGCAACAACGATCTGAACGCCCATTGGCTGAAAGTTTGGATATATATATATACGTAGGGAACGAGAGAAGTGTCCTGATTGGCTGAGGGAGAAAGGTGGGGGTGGTCTCTCTTGTCCTTCGGGAAGGCAGGGCGAGTTACTTGCGAGGAACCACGCAGAACGCGCACGGTCGAGTAACCGCGGGACGGCTCTAAAAGCACGGTCGCGAGCGCATATTTCAGATGTTAAGCAAGATATAAAGTGAAGTTATTAGTTATAAGGACACCACGTGTAATGTCCCCACAGCAAATACCCTCTACCACGCACCAATTAATCATTTTCGATCAAACCATCCACATTCTTTCACTTTGGAAAAGTTATCTGATCTGATTTTCTCGTAATATATGCGGCGACAGCTCGCCGACGCCAAAGTACACTCCTGGAAATTGAAATAAGAACACCGTGAATTCATTGTCCCAGGAAGGGAAAACTTTATTGACACATTCCTGGGGTCAGATACATCACATGATCACACTGACAGAACCACAGGCACATAGACACAGGCAACAGAGCATGCACAATGTCGGCACTAGTACAGTGTATATCCACCTTTCGCAGCAATGCAGGCTGCTATTCTCCCACGGAGACGATCGTAGAGATGCTGGATGTAGTCCTGTGGAACGGCTTGCCATGCCATTTCCACCTGGCGCCTCAGTTGGACCAGCGTTCGTGCTGGACGTGCAGACCGCGTGAGACGACGCTTCATCCAGTCTCAAATATGCTCAATGGGGGACAGATCCGGAGATCTTGCTGGCCAGGGTAGTTGACTTACACCTTCTAGAGCACGTTGGGTGGCACGGGATACATGCGGACGTGCATTGTCCTGTTGGAACAGCAAGTTCCCTTGCCGGTCTAGGAATGGTAGAACGATGGGTTCGATGACGGTTTGGATGTACCGTGCACTATTCAGTGTCCCCTCGACGATCACCAGTGGTGTACGGCCAGTGTAGGAGATCGCTCCCCACACCATGACGCCGGGTGTTGGCCCTGTGTGCCTCGGTCGTATGCAGTCCTGATTGTGGCGCTCACCTGCACGGCGCCAAACACGCATACGACCATCATTGGCACCAAGGCAGAAGCGACTCTCATCGCTGAAGACGACACGTCTCCATTCGTCCCTCCATTCACGCCTGTCGCGACACCACTGGAGGCGGGCTGCACGATGTTGGGGCGTGAGCGGAAGACGGCCTAACGGTGTGCGGGACCGTAGCCCAGCTTCATGGAGACGGTTGCGAATGGTCCTCGCCGATACCCCAGGAGCAACAGTGTCCCTAATTTGCTGGGAAGTGGCGGTGCGGTCCCCTACGGCACTGCGTAGGATCCTACGGTCTTGGCGTGCATCCGTGCGTCGCTGCGGTCCGGTCCCAGGTCGACGGGCACGTGCACCTTCCGCCGACCACTGGCGACAACATCGATGTACTGTGGAGACCTCACGCCCCACGTGTTGAGCAATTCGGCGGTACGTCCACCCGGCCTCCCGCATGCCCACTATACGCCCTCGCTCAAAGTCCGTCAACTGCACATACGGTTCACGTCCACGCTGTCGCGGCATGCTACCAGTGTTAAAGACTGCGATGGAGCTCCGTATGCCACGGCAAACTGGCTGACACTGACGGCGGCGGTGCACAAATGCTGCGCAGCTAGCGCCATTCGACGGCCAACACCGCGGTTCCTGGTGTGTCCGCTGTGCCGTGCGTGTGATCATTGCTTGTACAGCCCTCTCGCAGTGTCCAGAGCAAGTATGGTTGGTCTGACACACCGGTGTCAATGTGTTCTTTTTTGCATTTCCAAGAGTGTATTTTCTAGTGCGTTTATTCTTTGAAATAACAGAGATGCATATATGCATTCTCCATGGTTGTGAGAGTGGTAACTAGGACAGCTTCTGGAGTATCTGTTGAGGGATTGACGTTTTGGGTCTAGTGCAGCAGGGGATACAACCCGTCGGCTTTGAACAATGACGCCATTCCTTAGTCATAGATCGTAATGTCTTCACTTCGAGGCATAGAAAATAGCAATCGCTTGATATTCGGTACATCATTAAACGTGTGATTTAATTAACTTAATTGTTTGTTTTTTATTCGGCCGGTACTTAATATTTTTCGTAATGATATTGAGGTAATGTGGATTGTGTTTTTTGGCTTTTGAAAAAAAAGTCTCACGAGATAAAATAAACTGATCCTACTTTATTAAGCAATCAATAAAAAAACTAAACTAAAACATAACAGCTTTTGCTATTATGTTTCAATTTCGTTTTTTTACTGATTGCTTAATAAAGTAGGACCAGTTTATTCTATCTCGTGAGTTTTTTTTAAAAAAAAAAGCCAAAAAACACTTTATCACCTACTGAAGGCAGCTACAACACTGCGAAGAATCGCTTCTCGGCTTTTGACAAGATATTGCTTAATAAAGTAGAATCAGTTTATTCTGTCTCGTGAGATTTTTTTTAAAAAGCCAAAAAAACACTATTGCTTAATAAAGTAGGATCAGTTTATTCTATCTCGTGAGATTTTTTTTTAAAAAGCCAAAAAAACACTTATTAGCTACTGAAGGGAGCTACAACACTAAGAAGAATCGCTTCTCCGCTTTTGACAAGATCAATGTTTATCTCTCTCGCATTCCTTTGTTTCTCAACATTCTCCTCAGCTCTTTCATCTTTGTAATACATGCTCTCTGGCGACTTGTGACGTCATTGTTCAAAGCCGACGGGTTGTATCCCCTGCTGCACTAGACCCGACGATTTTCTGAGAGATACATATTCTGCTTTTCTTCTCGCTAAAGCGAGCCAATTAACATTTGTGCCGCTAGCTGCTTGTTTGAAGAGAAAGAGACTGTAAACGGAAAGTAATTAAGGTGTGGAATCACAGGAGATCTGGATATGTAATGGAGATGGATTTAATACACAATTTCCTCCATAAATAAGGTTTTGACTTTTTTGTTCTGGAGTGAATGAACGAATGAGTTTTTTTCTGAATCATCTGTTGATCACGTTGGCCCTGTAATTAGTGGGGAAGTTTTAGCTGTGTTGAAGAGAGCCTGCAATCACTGAGTCTGTGTTAAATCGTCCAAAAAGGCTTCGTACACGTCTGGAATTCGCAATCTTTCGTAAAAGGAACAAATTGTCCAAACGATTGATTCTCCCGACTGACTGCAGTGTTTAACGGTAATAATAAATGTAAAGATCTCTTACAGCAAGCCAGCCGCTGATTACCAAGACGAAGGACTCCACCAAAGATTCTATTTGGCTGATTCTTTTTATCACGTAATGAAATCTTACATTAAAAACTATACATAGATAAAGGAGAGAAAGAGAAAGAGCGAATGAAAATAGAGATAATACTAATAATCCTCCTTTAGTCTAATTTTTCGTCTGTCTTATCACGGATCAGCCAAGAAATGGGAGGGCCTTACTTTACTGTATAGACTTAAGTGTGAAGGTGAAGGGATCTTAAAGACAACAGATACACGTCTGTACAGACAAGACATTACACAGAGATAGCGGCTAGCTGCATTGATCATCTATTCTTAGATTAAAGAGACGGCAACTTATTATCCGAAGATTTAAAATGTTAAACACCTGTCGTGGGCAGTGTCTATCATTATGTAAAGTCAGAAAACGGGATAAATGTGTGTAAAGGGTCGAATATAATGGCGTAGTCCAGAACCGCCATATTGCAAATGCTGATTCTGTGACGTGTGTGACAAAGCAATCTCTGTATTAAAAGAAGTATAGTATAAACGTTGTTGACGATTAACAACTGGCATCCCTAAACACTCCAACTGAGCAGGATCACCACCTACATGGAACCTGGCCACTGAGCGCTACTTCTGTGCTACGAGGGACTTACCGAAGCAGCAAGACACCAGGTTAGTGATACCGCCCAGAGAAGCACTCCCTTCTCCCTACAATGCCACTGAGGCTATTGTAGTGTCGCGGGAACTGCACACTGTTTTCACGAGATTCATTATCTCATCTTATGTGGAGTAGCAGCGACGTTGAAACGCCCGAGAACCTTTCGAACATTCGAGTAGTTATTATACAGGGTGTTAAAAAACTATCCAGTATTTCAGGGGATGATAGTATGCATCAAAACAAGGCAAAAATGTCTTATGATAATGGATCCTAGAGAGCCTACTTTCTGACATGTAACACCTGTTCATAAGAGGTACTCTTGTGACGTCATCCATGGCATTGCATTACTTGTCCTACTGCAGACGACTACCCGATAATTAACGTTAATTACAACCCTTGGCATGCAATACTGCGAGATGGGAACGCATCACGAAGATGTGGTTGCGAATATGAGCACCGTTGTTGCATTGGCGCTCCGTGTCATGTCAGGGTCAACAGCGTGCTGGGATACTGCCGTGCAGAATCGATGAAAATATTAGTTGGCTCAGTGGTCTGCAGAGAGTTATTCCGTTTATGTTGTGTGATTTGTCCTGTAGTCTTGTCGCATCTGTTTGCGTTCGCGTACATTTCTTCTAACTCCGGGTGCGTACTATGATGTTTGGCTTACTTACAGTCACGTTTAAAGTACATGTTATTGTGCGTTTGTGGTGCGGTGCAACATGTTTTTTTCTTTCGCAGATACTCTCACACAACCTCGCAAAGGATGCGTTTTATTCCACAGGGCAAATAGCTGATACGATTTACTACTGTGGTTCAGCAGACGGAGTTAATCTGAGAGCCCATAACCTGTACACTGAACGATTTACGTCACGAAGGTTATGATCTGTTAAGCTGTTCAATCTTTTGTTTCAGCGTCTTGGGTAAACACGTTCCGTAGCACCAAACAAAATAGGCAATGGAAGTCCTCTTTCAGTTCCCACGCCTGAAATGGAGGAGCGTGTGCTAGGTGCAGTGGACGACAATTGTGGAACCAGTGTGTGAAGAATAGGATCGAAAATGATTCAAATGGCTCTAAGCACTATGGGACTTAACATCGAAGGTCATTAGGCCCCCAGACTTAGAATTATGTAAACCTAACTAACCTCAATACATCACAAACATCCATACCCGAGGCAAGATTCGAACCTGCGACCGTAGCAGTAGTGCGGTTCGGGACTGAAGCGCCTAGACCCGGTCGGCCACCGCGGTTGGCGAATAGGATCAGCTGAAGGTGATAGTCATCCTCTAATCTGGGTGGTACTTCACGAGCAGTTGTTGTATCCGTACCATATTCGGCGCGTCCAGGCCCTTAGACTATCCTGACACAGCGCAGTTCTGCAAATGGCTCTTGCGGCAGTGAGGTGCAGACCCACACTTTGCCTCCAACATTTTGTTTACTGGTGAAGCAGGGTTTCCATGAGATTCTATTGCAAATTTCCATAATCAGCATATGTGGGCCGATGGAAGAAACAAGGCATCACGATCGATTCTCAATCAATGTATTGGTAGTCGTTCTTGGCGATAGATTAGTAGAGCCATAAGTGCTACCACAGAGATAGGCCGGGGTCCGCTATCACCGTTTTCTGAAGACCGTACTGCTTATCTTGCTGAAGGATGTGCCGTATCAGGACGGACTACAGATGTGATTCATGCATGACGGCGCACCAGCACATTTTCTATGCACTGTTTGTCGGCACCTGGGGAGGACATTTTAAAACCGGTGGAGTGGCCGGGAAGGTCCGATACATTGGCCTGATCGTCCCTGCACCTGGATCCACTAGATTTCTGATTGTGGGGGACACATGAAATAACTGGTCCACGCGATTCCAATAAACGATGTGCAGACACTACATAATTCTGTCTTTCGCGCGTCAGAGCACACCAAGAATCATCCAAGAATCAACCAGGGCGGTTTCAAAGAGTGCGTGAGTTCTTAAACGAAAGGCAAAGGCATGAACTGCGATGAATGGACATCATGTTTTTTTAACACCCTGTATATCTTCCACAGAGGCAGTCGCTAGCTGCAGGAGTCAGTTAACATGCGATGGAGTCTGAATGCGACGGTTAATAAGAGGCCAGCTCTTCATTTCCAGATTTTGACGGGTCTGTACAAGACTGTACGAGGTGCGACAATAAAGTAATGAGAGTGATGTGAAAAAAAATGTTGCTTACTGTTTTAGTCTTGTCTCCTTCAAAGTAGTTCCCTTCTGATTGCACAAACTTCTTCCAGCGCTTCTGTCATTGATGGTAACATTTCTGGAACTCATCTTCTGTAATATCCTCCATGACCCTCGTCACTGCATTTTGTGTTGTTTGAAAATGGTGTCCCTTGACCGCCGTTTTGGTTCTTGGAAATAGAAAAAAAGTCGCACGGAGCGATATCTGGTGAACAAGGTGGCTGTGGTAGTACTTAAAAATTGCTGTACTGACAGAGCAGTATGGGATAGCTCATTATCACGATGCAGATGCAGACTCGAATCTTTCTCATACCAAGATCTTCAGTTATCGTTAGACGAACCGTTTCTCGATTGATGTTCAGTTCTTCTGCAATCATTTTCATGGATAATCCTTGATCAGCTCGTACGAGTTCACGCACCCTGTCCAAGTTGACATCCGTCCGTAAGGTTCATGGGTGTCCACTGTGATCTTCATCTTCAACATTCGTTCTGCCTTCACTAAACATTTTATGCCAACGGAAAACTTGAGCTCTTGACATAATCTCCTCAAAAAACTTTCTCAAGCTCACTATAAGATATCGTCGCGTTTTCACCCAGTTTAACGCAAAAAGAAATGGCATACCGTTGCGCAATATTATGCAGTTCCATTTCCGTCACGAGAGACACAAACACGTGTTAACTTATTACAGCACAACTCAACGACTGAGCAGTTGCATCGATGTCCCACTTGGACTAGAAGCAGCTTACAGACCAAGGTCAAAGATACTGTGCCTACACGAGCCTGCAGGGTTGCCATATCTTGCAAAGAAAATCAGTATCATTACTTTATTGTCGCACATCGTATGAAGACGATCATTTACTAATGTGACCTTAGCCTCGAAACGTTGTTGGCTTCCTTATGGCGTTCAGTCCGAAGAGTGGACAGGTAAAGCTCTCCATGTTGGTCTGTCCTGTGGAAGACTCATCATCACTGTATTACTACGGTTACCTACATCAAGAAACTACTTGCTGTACCCAAACATTGATCTCTGTCCTCCTCCCGAACAGGCCATGAGAGCCCAACGCTACCGACCGGCCGCCGTGTCATCCTCAGCCCATAGGCGTCAGTGGATGCGGATATGGAGGGCATGTGGTCAGCACACCGCTCTCCCGGCCGCATGTCAGTTTCCGAGACCGGAGCCGCTACTTCTCAATCAAGTTAACTCCGCAGTTTGCCTCACAAGGGCTGAGTGCACCCCGCTTGCCAACAGTCACGGTCACCAATCCAAGTGTTACCATTCCGGCAAGGCCGTTGGCATTCGTCTCTCTCTCAAAAAAAAAAAAAAAAAAAAAAACCTTCCCTCCATCATCAGAACGATGACTGCTTGCTGTCTTTGGATGTGTCCTATCACCCGATCCTTTCTTTCAGTTATTTTGTGCCACACATTTCTTTGCTCCCCAGTTCGATTCAGTTAGAGATAAAGCTAAAGCTTCCTCTACTGACCTGTCGACTCCTCAGTAAAGCCCAATCGCCACGTCTTCTTCTACCTGTGGCGTCATGCGGATGGACTATTATTCCACCCGTAACTTTTCGTTAGTTACCCAATATACGCATCTAATCTTCCTCTGTAGCACCACATTGCAAATGCATCTGTTTTCTTCTTGTCTGTAAGTTCTGCAAATTAAACTCTTACTGCTAGTTAGAAATGATAATACTTGGACGAAACCACGGACGGAAACGTAACGATATGAACGCTGAAAAGTTCCGTCCAGAATATTTACATTCTTGTTTCAAATTGGCATTTGCAACTCACAACATGACAATTTGCACATTTTTATCAGAAGTTCCAACTCATTATACACGCCCAGTAACATTAACGTGACCGCCTGTCAAAACCCTGGATAACCACCTTCTGCAGCGCGGTCGAGTGCGAGATGTGCAGGAAGACAGTCAGTGAGGTTCCCTTAGGAACCGACAGGGGTGTGGAGCAGTGCCGAGTGCGCTAGGTTTCTCGGATGAGGATCCATGACGCGAACAGCCCGATCTAGGTGGGCCCACCGATAATCGATTGACTTTAAATCCGGGAAGTCTGGTGGCCAGGAGAGAACGGTAACTTGATCCTGGTGCTCTTCGATCCATGCACGTACACTATAAGCCGAGTGACACGTTCCATTGCTATGCTGGTAGATACCACCGTGCCGAGGAGGAAAAACAAACGGCGTTTCGGGGTGGACGTGTTCCCCAAGAATAGATGCAGACTTGCGTTGATACACTGCGCTTTCCAGAATTATGATATCGCCCAGGGAATGCCTCCCGCCTAGATGCTTCCACGGATTGTTGCAGGATGTTTGCTTTGAGACGTTTCACGCCGTAAACGCCAACGGCCATCTGTTCGATGGTCATAAAACGGATTCGTCTGGAGAGCCCATCTGTAGCCACTTAGTGGACGTCCACTTGCAAGTTCCATCCTTGGTCGTCAATGAACAGCAGTGCACATGGGTGCATGAGCAAGGTGTCTGCTGCAGAGGCTCATATGCTGCAGCGTTGGTTGAACGGTCATTAAGGAGACACTATCGGTAGCCCCTTGTTTCATCTCGGCGGTCATTTGTTGAACAGTTGCACGTCGGTTCGGCCGTACATATCTGCGCAGCCGTCGAACACCCCTGTCATCAATGGCCTGTGGAGCACCACTGTTACATCAGGGCCGGTTTTGAATAGTGTCTATTTGCCTTGCAAGATATACTTTAACCACAGCGGCATGCGAACAGTTGGCAAAGTTTGCCGTTTAGTAAATGCCTACATCTTTGGCCCGAAAGCCAACGACCATGCCCTTTTGGACGTCAGACAAACCGTTCCGTTTCCGCTTTATGACAATGATTGCATTATTTTCCGCACCTCCCCGACACGCTTTCTAAGCCCTCCACTGCTAGAGCTGCCACGTGCCGTCTGTGAGTGATAATTGCACGATGATGCCGGATGTATGGGGTGGTCGCATTAATGTGACTGTACTGGGTACATTTAGTAACTTTCGGTAATTATGTGCAAGGTAGTTCTCGGAGAAAAGTAAGCATAATGTTTTGTCATCACAAATGACCATTCTTCTGATGGGATAAGGTTTTCTTTCCATTCTTTAGTGTCGACGAGGCAAACGCTTCACTGCTTCAAATGGCTCTAAGCACTATGGGACTTAATATCTGAGGTCATCAGAGCTACACTACTAGACATTAAAATTGCTACACCAAGAAGAAATGCAAATGATAAACGGGTATTAATTGGACAAATATATTGTACTAGAACTGAAATGTGATTACATTTTCACGCAGTTTGGGTGCACAGATCCTGATTAATCAGTACCCAGAACAAACACCTCTGGCCGTAATAACGGCCTTGATACGCCTGGGCATTGAGTCAAACAGAGCTTGGATGGCGTGTACAGGTACAGCTGCCCATGCAGCTTCAACACGATACCACAGTTTATCAAGAGTAGTGACTGGCGTATTGTGACGAGCCAGTTTTTCGGCCACCATTGACCAGACGTTTTCAGTTGGTGAAAGATCTGGAGAATGTGCTGGCCAGGGCAGCAGTCGAACATTTTATGTATCCAGAAAGGCCGTACAGGACCTGCAACATGCGGTCGTGCATTATCCTGCTAAATGTAGGATTTCACAGGGATCGAATGAGGGGTAGAGCCACGGGTCGTAACACATCTGAAATGTAACGTCCACTGTTCAAAGTGCCGTCAATGCGAACAAGAGGAGACCGAGACGTATAACCATTGGCACCCCATACCATCACGCCAGTATGGCGATGACGAATACACGCTTCCAATGTCCGTTTACCGCGATGTCGCCAAACACGGATGTGACCATCATGATGCTGTAAACAGAACCTGGATTCATCCGAAAAAAATGACCTTTTGCCAGTCGTGCACACAGGGTCGTCGTTGAGTACACCATCGCAGGCGCTCCTGTCTGTGATACAGCGTCAAGGGTAACCACAGCCATGGTCTCTGATCTGATAGTCCATGTTGCTACAAACGTCGTCGAACTGTTCGTGCGGATGGTTGTTGTCTTGCAAACGTCCCCATCTGTTGACTCATGGATCGAGACGTGGCTGCACGATCCGTTACAGCCATGCGGATAAGATGCCTGTCATCTCGACTGCTAGTGATGCGAGGCCATTGGGATCCAGCACGACGTTCCGTATTACCATCCTCAACCCACCGATTCTTTATTCTGCTAACAGTTATTGGATCTCGACCAACGCGAGCAGCAATGTCGCGATACGATAAACCTCAATCGCGATAGGCTACAATCCGACCTTTATCAAAGTGGGAAACGTGGTGGTACGCATTTCTCCTCCTTACACGAGGCATTACAACAACGTTTCACCAGGCAACGCCGCTCAACTGCTGTTTGTGTATGAGAAATCGGGTGGAGACTTTCCTGATGTCAGAACGTTGCAGGTGTCGCCACCGGCGCCAACCTTGTGTGAATGCTCTGAAAAGCCAATCATTTGCACATCACGACATCTACTTCCTGTCGGTTAAATTTCGCGTCTGTAGCACGTCATCTTCGTGGTGTAGCAATTTTAATGGCCAGTAGTGTTCTTAAACCTAACTAACCTAAGGACATCACATACATCCATGCCCGAGGCAGGATTCGAACCTGCGACCGTAGCAGCAGCGCGGTTCCGAACTGAAGCGCCTAGAATCGCTCGGCCACCGCGGCCGGCACTAAATGTAGCGAGTCGACTGGTGTGTTACCGAATGCGTGCTTGCAGCGAACGGCTTTTTGCGCAGATTGTGTCGCTTCTTTTTCGTCCGCATATCGGTCGAATGCGGCGCACTTGTTTAGCGGAGGGCCCGTTGATTGATCGAGGCGTGATAGCGTGCCTGCGACGGCCGTCACGCCTAGCGCCGACAGGACAATGGCGATGGAAGTGGCGCCCTGCGCCCGACGGCGATCTCTATCAAAGTATGATTATTCAAAACGTCAGCCATTTAATGGCCGCGGGGACAGTATGACAGATAACTGGGAATTAACAAAGGCCTCGCGGCGGCGCCGAGCCGAATGTGACCAAATAAACCCACGCTGCTCCAAAATTGCACCAACTTTTTCTATCGCTTATTTCCCCGACAAGTTTTATACTTGTTGCCTCTGAGGCTATAAGTGGCTTTGTATCAGCAGCATCTGAATTCTGTCGCTTAATTTTGAAGCAGTTTTCTACGTTCTTGTACTACATAATTTTGCTCTGCTTACAAGGACAACCAACTGCATTAACTGGTTGACTCGAACGTACAGATCAATAAAAATAACAATTACTGGATCAACGTGAGAAATCAACAATAGTATTAAACCTATGCCCATGCAGGAGGTTGGGTGAACGCGGAATGTTACAGGAAAATCAAGAAGGCTTTTTAAAATTAATCAGTGCAATGATATATTTGCAAACGAATAATATCGTTAGATAAAATAGGCTCTTATTTCTATTGAAGAACTGTTGTAGTCTGACATCAGTACCGGTTATCATGACCGCTATCTATTTTCAAGCTTAAAAAACTAAACTCCTCCCGAACAGGCCATGAAGGCCCATCGCGACCAACCGGCCGTCGTGTCGTCCTCAGCCCACAGGCTTTGCTGGGTGCGGATATGGAGGGGCATGTCGTCATTACACCGCTCTCCCGGCTGTATGTCAGTTTCCGAGAACAGAGCCGCTACTTCTCAATCAAGTAGCTCCTCAATTTCCCTCACAAAGGCTGAGTGCACCCCGCTTGCCAACAGACCGGATGGTCACCCATCCGAGTGCTAGCCCAGCCCGACAGCGCTTAACTTCGGTTTCCTCACGGTAAACGGTGTTACCACTGCGGCAAAGCCGTTGGCTATTGTCAAGCTTACTGTAGATTAAAATCAAGTTCCTAAAGGATAATCGGAGGAGGTTCCTAGTTTCGTTGGCAATTTTCTTACTGTTAATCATTCAAACATAGCCCGTTTGCTAATAAAATATTAATCTGCAACAAGTTTCATATAGCCATATTGTTGCATTAAATTATAGTTTTGATCGATATATCACTAGATAAAGACTTGTAAGTTGACTGGGCTAAAATAATTACGGTAATGGCGACGGAGAATTAAATTCAAGAGCTTGTAAATGACCTGAATTGAGTTGGTAGTCAGTTTAATAGTTCTGAATCTCGTTTCCTCTTTACACGATACTGGGAGATCTCACCAGTGTGTAGTGACGAGGAAAATTTCGATTTTAATCTACAGTTTGCCGAGAGCAGAGGTTGAGTTTATTAGAAGAAAATGAAAGAGCGACAGGGTTTAAAATCTTAATGAACATGTACGCTCTCTGCTTTCGAGGTGAACTGTCCGTACCACGTGGACCCGTTGGTAATTCATTATGGCCAACGTGCATGACTCGCAAGGCTGTTAGTTAATCCAGATTCAGAAAAAAAGCCTTTTAGCGAGTGACGAGAAATAGTATTACAAATCGTTTCTTCAGTCTAAAGCGAGATGTAGATAATTCACGTATGTTGTCAGACATTTAATGTGTATGCTGTGAATATATGGCTTGTGAGTAATACCGTTTCGACAATAAAGTCTGTTTACCGGTCGGTGACCATCGTCACTGCTTATACATCCTGTAAGATCAATGGTCATGTTCATATTACGTACAACACCGCGAGCGAAAGTCTGTTGACACAACGTGCAAACTTCCAAGAAAGAAACATTTACATTCCCTTCCGCGGGGAGTAACAGACTCCGACGGGTACTGATCAATGCCCGGATATAAATCAGCGCCAGAAGCAACAGTGCTGATCTTTTTCAGAGGACGCCAGATATTTGGCAGGAATCCTCGAGTCATGAGCAAAAATAGCCTAAGCAAACAAGAAAAAAAGGCTAAAATAGATTCAAATTCGCAATTTTAGAAGAGTAGTTAACACAAACAAAATTGGTTCCTACTTCGGTAATGCAATTTTTAATGATACAAGTGCATATTTATGACGATTATATTCGTATCCTCTTCTTCACGTCAGCAGAAACGATTTCTACACGGCTGGTGACGGGCGCCTGTGTGTTTCTACTAAAGGCGCCCAGCCGTCTGAGTTACAGCTAACTGTGAAAACTACTACTTTCTAATTCAATGATTGATTTACAGGGTTTTTGACAAATCATTTCATCCTTGATGTACATCTCTTCGGGGAGCAAATGGTTTCATGGGTCCATAGTTTGTACAAATTGCGACACCAGAGAGCAAGGCTATTGAGCTCTTTGAGTTTCTTACTGAAGTGCCGGGATCATGGAGTTGTCCGAAAATTTGCAAGGTTGGTTCACTTTGTTAAGAACGCTCCAGTAAATAGAATTTTACATAGGGCTGGTTATGCTATTGTCAGAGGAAGAATTCGCTTTACTCGTCAGAAGTCGGACATTGTTTCTGAACAACTGTATCATCTGCATTTGAAGGTAGCAGCTGTTTTATCTCCTGACTCATGGGACTGGATTGATGGCACGACAAGGGCTAATTCTGACTGGGTTCGCAAAGTCGCCACAAAAAGACATTACCAAGTACAGCCGATTGGACCAGTCTTCTCATGTGGACTATTATTCGACGTCCTGCCATAAATTTGACGGGTGGGGAATTGGAGGAAGCTACGTTGTCTGTCTTAAGCAAAGGGCTAAATTTTTCTCCTACGCCAAAGACTTTGCCTATATCATCTTTCATCAGTGCTATTGAAGAATCTGAAGAAATCACACGAAAAACCTGTCGAGCAATTACGAAGCATTGTCCACAAAGAAGCAACGTCTCCAAGGAAGGAAGATGTGCGATACGAAAGCTGCGTCAGGATACTGACACAGTCGCCCTACGTGCTGATAAAGGTAATGCTACCGTCCTTTTGCCTCAGCAAGTCTACAAGGAAAAGATACGTGGTCTGCTTAGTTCTGGTGCATACCGTAAGATTAACAAAGATCTCACTAACAAGGTGACAATAAGGACTGCTGCCTTTTGAACGCTTCATCACTATCGAAGGAAGTCATAAGAAGTTTAAAAGTACGAGGTGCAGTACCACCGAGATCTTATGGTCATCCTAAAGTTCGCAAGATGGGTATGGATGGGCGTCTAGAGGACTTGTCTATGAGACCTATAACGAGCGCTATTGGTTCACCAACATATTTTTCTGCGAAATATTTAGCTTCCTTATTGAAAGCATTAGTAGGAAAATGTAGTCACCACGTTCGTAATTCTATGGATTTTATTCAGAGACTCAGCAGTGTCAGGCTAAATAGTACGGATGTGCTTGTTAATTTTGACGTGGTATCATTATAAACCAATATACCTTTAAAGGACTCTTTATCTCTTATCAGCCAACATTTTGATAAGAACATTACGGCCTTATTCGAACATATGCTTTTATCATCTTATTTTCAGTTTAATGGTGAATTTTCTGAGCAGATTGATTGCTTTGCCTTCTCCCCTCTGGTAACTAATTTATTCATGGAAGACTTCGAGGACAAGCCACTGGGCTCAGCAAGTTTTAAGCCAACGGTCTTCTGGAGGTGCGTGGACGACACATTTGTGCTGTTTCCGCAAGGGATGGATGAATTATATCCATTTCTTGAGCATTTGAATTCCATCCATGCTAGCATCAAATTTACTATGGAAATAGAAAAAGACGAGTGCCTCCCCTTTTTGGATGATGACACATTAGGACATGCCGTATATCGGAAATCAACACAAACAAATATGTATCTTCATGCCAGTAGCTGCCATCACCCTTCACAGATGATATGTGTTCTTAAGACTTTAGTGCATAGGGCGCACTGTATATCCGATAAAGACAATTTGCAAGAAGATCTCACATACCTCAAGAGCATTTTTAAATCGAATGGATTTTGTTCGCAACAAATTCGTAGAGCATTCATTGCAAAATCTAGAATGCAGGTATGTGATGGGGAAGAAGATAGTAATTCCTTCAGATCTAGCGCGTTTTTGCCCTATGTGCGTGCTCTTTCCTCTAAGATAAGCCGTATTCTTGAGAAACACTCTGTTAAGGTGATCTTCCGGCCCCCCACGAAGATGGCAGCTTTACTCGGCTCTGTGAAGGACGAATTACGGTTTCGTAAAGCGGGTGTGTATCAGATTCCTTGCGGAAATTGTTGAGAAGTCGTACACAGGTCAAACCATACGCACCGTTCATGAGAGATGTGTGGAGCACCGAAGATACACACGCTTATTACAGCCAGATAAGTCAGCTGTGGCTGAACATTTTATTGGTACATCGCATTCCATGAATTACAGTGATGTGAAAATTTTACATCCACCTCTTCCTTTTGGTAATCTGTCTTCAAGGAAGCTATAGAGATTATATTAGCCAATAATTTAATAAACAGAGATAATGGTTTTAATTCGGACAAAGCTTGGAATCCGGTTCTTGGGGTAATTAAACTGCAGAGTAGTCGTCATGGTGTCACCGCCGCCGATCATACATCGATAAGTGAATCGAATGTCTGTACGCCTTCGCCACAGGCGGCGCAAGCGTAAGGGTATTTCTTTGCCGCCGACCAGCATCTGTGACCCGAATGCGGAGTACTGCCGCGGTGGAGCATATAGGCCGTGCTTGGCATCTTGTCGTCAGTCTTGTGACTCACTCTGGGGATGGCCGGACGATACACGGCCGAAATACCAGTGGATGAAATTTTCTTTGCGCGGCTGCATGTCCGAAATTTAATGGACATTTCATCCTTGTTCGAACTTTCAAAACTTTCTGGGCGATGTACGAGGGCTATCCACAAAGTACCTTACGTTTTGGAATTAAAAATAAATAAAGTGTTGGAAATTTTTTTTATTATATACAGATGAAAGCCACACTTAAATAATACTTTTCTACATAGTTGCCATTTAACTTAAAGCACTTATCGTAGCGATGGACGAGCTTGGAAATTCATTCGTCGTAAAATTCGGCCGCCTCCGCGTTCAACCACGTAATGACTGTCTTTTGGGACAGAAAAGGTATGATTTTTGTGAATTTCCTGGAAAGAGGCACTACAATAAACTCTCAAAGGTATTGCCAAACTCTGCACAACCTCAGAAGAGCAATACAAAACAAGCGCAAGGGAAAGTTGGGCTCAAAGATCTTGCTGATTCACGACAACGCCCGGGCCCACACGGCTAATGCCACTCGTTAAGTTCTCGAATCTTTTAAGTGGGAGTTGTTTCCTCATCCGTCGTTCAGTCCCGACCTGGCACCGAGCGACTTCCACTTATTCCCAGCAATGAAGAAGTGGTTGGCTATGCAGCGTTTTGATGACGACGCACAGCTTCAAGAAGAGGTAACCAAGTGGTTAAAGGCGCAGGCGGCCGAATTATACGACGAAGGAATTTCCAAGCTCGTCCATCGCCACGATAAGTGCCTTAATTTAAATGGCAACTATGTAGAAAAGTAGTATTTAAGTGTGGCTTTCATCTGTATATGATAAAAAAAAATTTACAATACTTTATTTATTTTTAATTCCAAAACGTAATGTACTTTGTGGATAGCCCTCGTAGTATGCCTTGCACTTATTGAATTTCAATATAGTGGTTTTTCAGCATCACATATGAGAATTTACGCTTCTGACAGCACGTATACTGCTCGTCCAGAACATTGTCACCAACGATCTACTATCTATAAAAGACCCGTCCAGGTGATAGCAGCATCACCTGACGAGGAATGACTGCCGGTCAGATATGAGCACGGTGCTTGTAGTACCAGTGACCGCGCTGCCCGTGTGTACCGTGTGTGGAGTGGGGAAGTTCGAGTGAAGACAGACAGTGATGGCCCGGAGGCTCCGGAGGAGCGTTTCGGAAACTGCACAACTTGTCGAGTGCTCGAGGAGTGTCTTAAAAAAGTGGCGAAACCAAGGTGAAACCATGTCCAGACGTCGTGGAGTTGGGCGGCCAGCCCTCATCACAGATGTCGGACGTCGTAGGCTGAGCAGACTGGTGAAACAGAAGAGGAGCCGAACTGTGACACTACCGTCTGAACACACAGTACACCGACCACTTCTAACAATGGTCCTCCGCAGCCGATGAACACTGCATGTGCCAACGTTAACACCACTACGTCGGCAACTACGGTTTAAATAGGCACCTGGCCATCGGCACTGGATGTTGGCGCAGTGGCAGAGCTTTGGGCGGTCTGATGAAGCCCGATACCTTCTTCGTCATGCCCATGGGAAGGTGCGAATCCGTCGTCTTCCAGGGGAACAGCTCGTTGACACTGTACTGCAGGCGGCGGTTCCATTATGGTCTGAGGAATATCCGCGTAGACTTCCACGGGTGCAGTGGAACTCGTGATAGGCACCATGATGGCTAAGGAGCATCGTAAACTGGCTGCAGGCCACGTACACCGCCTTATGACGATGGCGTTTCCTGATGGCAGTCGTATTTTTCAACTGCATAATGCGGCATGTCAGAGTGGCGAGTTCTAATTGATGTGCTGGCTCCCCAACTAGCTAGATCTGAACCCGATCGGAAACATCTGAGATACGATTGAACATGGTGCCAGAGGTCATCGCCTCTGTCCCCGGAATTTACGGGATTTATGTGACCTGTGTGGACAGGCGTGGTGCTAGTTACCTCCAGCGAACTATCAAGGCCTCATTGCTCCCATGCCACTACGCGTCGCCGCTGTTACCCATGCCAAAGGTGGCCATATCCATGCTATTAGGTAGCTGGTCATAATTTTCTAGCTGATCAGTACAGATAGAACATTGATAGCAATTTGTAAGTTAAGCAGAAATTGTAAAACGTACCTTTAAGAAGAACTGCAAGTTTTCTCGTATGCCAAAAAATCTGTGGGAAACAGCTTTTAAAAAAATGAAAACAGAGCGTTTTTAAAAAATTTCATTGGCAGTTAGCAGCTAGATGGTACTGTCGTATCTACTGTTAACTGCGGAAAGTAACAAAATCTGGAGTCATCAACCATATCTTCACTCGATTTATAAAATATTTATTTATTAAGTACTGGAAAATAAACAAGATAGTGCAAGGAACTTCTATAAAAATCTACACCTACATTTACGTGATTACTCTGCAATTCACAAGTAAGCACTAGGAAGTTGGCTCATCGAACCACTTTCAGTCTGAAACTGCGCGGCCGCTACGGTTGCAGGTTCGAATCCTGCCTCGGGCATGGTTGTGTGTGATGTCCTAAGGGTTAGTTAGGTTTAAGTAGTTCTAAGTTCTAGGGGACTAATGACCTCAGAAGTTAAGTCCCATAATGCTCAGAGCCATTTGAACCATCTGAACCACTTTCAAGTTATTTCTCTGCCGTTCCTCTCGAACAGTGCGCGGGAAAAACCAACACTTAATTATTTCTGTGTGTGCTCTGATTTCTCTTATTTTTTTATGATAACCATTCCTCCCTACGTAGCTGGTCGCCAACAAAATATTTTAATACTCTGAAGAGAAAGTCGATGACTGAATCTTCATGAGAAGATCAGGTCGCAACGAAAACGCCTTTGTTTTAATGATTCCCACTCCAACTCGCGTATCATATCAGTGATGCTCTCTCCCCTATTTCGCGAATGTACTAAACGAGGTACCATTCTTTGAACTTTTCCCATGTCCTCCGTCAATCCTATCTGACGGGGAGTCCACACGGCACAGCAATCTCCAAAGGAGGACGCCCAAACGTTGTAGGCAGTCTCTTTAGTAGACAAGTTGCATTTTCTCAGTGTTCAGGAGATAAATCGCAGTCTTTGGTTTGATTTACCCACAACATTATCTATATGATCGTTTCAACTTTAGTTACTGGTTACTGCAACCCATAAGTACTTAGTTGAGTGTACAGCCTTTACATTTATCGTGTAACTGAAATTTAGTGGATTCATTTTGGTACTCATATGCATAATTTCACACTTTCCATTATTTAGAGTCAGTAGCCACTTGTCGTACGACACAGATAATTATCTTGTCTCCATCGTTTTGCTATTATTTTGATCATCTGATGATTTTACAGGAAGGTAAATGACAGGGTCAACTGCAGGAAATCTAAGAGGGCTGCTCAGATTGTCTTCTAAATCGTTTATGTAGATCAGCAATAGGAAAGGGCCTTGGGGAACGCCAGATATTACTTCTGTTTTACTCGATGACTTTCCACTATTTCTACGGTCTGTGACCTTCCTGACGAGAAATACGATGATCTATGTGAGACTGATCTTCATTTTTAATTGATACGTACTCGTTACGTCTCAAATCCTGATTTTTAGCTAATGACACAGTCTATGAATGATTTTTTGATGTGTACTTATTGTTTAAAATACGTAAATCTGGAAATGGCTTACAACATTTTATCACTGTTTCTATCAAATGACATCAGTTGCATATTCTGAATTGTGTGTGGCACATGCTAACCGCTATTGATATGTAAAATTAAATGCGACACCGGCAACTAGACGCTTCCATAAGGAAAAAAAGTCTACAGGACAATATTTAACCACCTGTTAATGATGAGCGATGAATTAACTGAAACGATAGTATTAAAAATTATTTATCTAAAGTAGTAAACGTTGGTATTTGCAACTGTTATTTCGTTTCTTTTTCGTCTCAAACACGCTGAAAAAAGAGGGATTTGTCAATATCTTAGAAGGAAAAACTTGTAATGTTTCATAAACAGTCGTTCTTTGCAAATCTAACACTCATTGTATCATGTTAAAAATTCTGTTCTTAAGCGTCTCCATCGTGGGAACATTAGTGGACAATAAATATGCAATTTCATTTTGGTCACAAACTAAGTTATTTATGGTGGTGGTGGAGAGTTCACAATATGAAATTCTCCCTACTGACAGTGTTAGATTTCTAAATTGCGGAGGGTGGATGTTGAGAATTACCTGTCGCGCGCCTCTAACGAAGAGACAGAAACAACGAAGGTGGAGCTAATAACATGCCTCACGCCAGCAAAACGTGAAATATTTGGTAAACAGGCACATACTGAGACGCTTCGCCGCTACCTTTTCGCAAGGAGACGAGAACCACTTCAAAGCATCGAGGGAAGCGCCGCATCTTGCCAGGTCCTTGATGACACAACCACGAGTAGAAAGTCTATGGACGATTGGCTTCTTTGAAGTCGTTCACGGTCTTGGAAGACTGTTTTTGTGAATGAATTTTCTCGCTGTTTACGCTTAGAAATCTGACAAGATTGCACTGCCGTAGAGGAACCGGCACCCTGGATCTAAATTAATTTCAGCGTACATTTTCTTCACTCACGGGCAGCAAAGGCGCTCCTCATCGAACCGCATGAAAAGGAGACGCTAACAGTCTTCCCATTACTCCGCACAAAGCAATATTTTCTGCAGCTGAATCGAGAGCTATTGCAATGTCACCTGACTCTGGCACAACGGAAATACGATGCACTGGCCACCGAAAAAATAAGTCTACTACTTGTTTTCGGTTTATCAGATTGAGTTTTAATTAAAATAATTAATCACACATCTTACGGGCATGACATCTTGAATGGACTGAAGAAAGAATTTTTCAGAAATGCTAAGTTTAATTTTTTGGTTGTGGAAACAGCTAACTAATCAGTTTTAACTATTTTTTTAATTCTGAGGTTGTTAGCTTTGCATATGTGACACCTACAACATTTTAAAAACTCATAAGTGAAGAGCACTGGAGATGGAACTTGTACGCGGAAAACTAATATGTAGGGCGGACTGTGGACTTACTTATGATGTTGATGTGAAGTATAATATAACGGTACACTAAAATAAACAATTATGATAGGTGAGTACTAAATATTAATCAATAGGATTACTTACGATAGTTGTAGTTTCACGGAAATTTGACTTACAACACTATATCGAGGACTCTTATGGAGACCGGAATACTTTTATATTGAGTGAATAGTTTACTGCAGATTAATGCAGCTATAGCGCAAGCAACTGAATCATACTGAATCTTCCTTAAACACACAACCGAGACAGATAAAATCTAAACACGAAGATAACTGCCAACATTGAGTTCGACGAATAACTGCATATGCGCATTTACTTCGGAACGATTTGCGAAACATTGCGTGCATTCATACGAGAACAAATAAGACACGTTCTTGCTCCTTAAGAAATTTTTCAACTTTTCTTACAGTGGGTAATCAATGTTACCACTTACCAAATCACATGTGTAGAGTTATCGCCAAAGAGCAAGACAGACTTTAACCTTAGTATGAAAATGGAATATGGAAAATATGTTTTAGTTGTTCTGAAATTATTTTCGTTTATTTAAAATGCGTCGATTTTAGTTATATTAAAAGTCGACTTGGTTATGTGTACGAAAATCTAAGTATCAGTTAAACATGCTAACAGAAGTATGCACAATCATAGAGATTTGGAAAGCTTTTTGTCGGGAAACATTTTTTTGCAAGTCCTCTGCTGATCCCAGAAAATCACTATAAGACATTTACATAACTGTTTCGTGGAGGTTCAAGTAAACCTGTATTCTAAGCATAGCTGAGAAGAGAGCGTGTGCCATGTAATGCGACGTGAGAAATGAGAAATGTTACTCTGCGTCGGTTTCTTGAATGTATTTCAATTATAACTTGACAGCGTGCTGTCGCGTTTCCATCACAGCTTCTTTTGAAAGCTCATTCTTTTTGACTATGCATTGTTGACACTGCAAAATGTTGCTGATTCGCGTCATTCGAAGAGGAATGAGTTGAGCAAGGAAAATTTATTTCTTTACAAATGATACTTACCATAAGCTATCGTAATATAAACTAGTTGTTGATTTTTGTTTGGTGCGACGACAAACAACGATAATATTTATTCTGGCCTTCAGCTAAACTCTTCACTATCAGTACAGTCTGAAGGGCCCATACACGAGCGAAAGATCGAAGCGATCCGTCGCATGGGCGACCGATCGCTTCGTAGATCGCACGTGTGTGGGCAAATCGCAGCGATCAATCGTTGATCGCTAGGTCGCATGGAAATGCCAAGCAGTCTAGCAGTATGGCTGTCTGACTCGTTAGCAACGGTGTGGGGCAATATGGCTCTGACACGTTTCTTTGCTTATTTAGCATGACTGTGCAGTTTTGTTTCATTTATAGTTATCCAGGCAATACGAATTATTCTGGGGAGCGAAGTGGAGCCGCAGTTGCCATCTATATATTAAGAAGTAATAGAAAAGACACCCTACGACTCTACAGTGATTCGTATTTTCAATCTTGTGCTAAAGAAGTAGAATTGCTGGAAGTTCGTAGTAATAGTAGTGATGCAGTGGGCTCCATCTTATGCTTTCCGAGCTATTTATGAACTAATTATACACATTATGAAAGTATTTAACTCCTGAACTGGATGACATACGTACATCCTGTAATGTTAAGAGAACATTTCAATTTACGTGACCATGGCAAATCTGTTGTGCAGTTATACTCAAGTCGCTTGTCATTTCATATAACCCAACTCTGCCTCATACAGTTTATAACGAGAGTTACTGTTATCAGTAGTGCTGCTACTGACATCTATATGGACGCATCGTGTAAACTGTGTAAGTGCTATTAGAGTAATGAATAAAAAAGCAATTGTGGAATCATAATCATACACTACTGGCCATTCAAATTGCTACACCACGACGATGACGTGCTACAGACGCGAAATTTAATCGACAGAAAGAAGATGTGTGAGACCATGGCTGCGGTTACCCTTGACGCTGCATCACAGACAGGAGCGCCTGCGATGGTGTACTCAACGACGAACCTGGGTGCACGAATGGCAAAACGTCATTTTTTTCGGATGAATCCAGGTTCTGTTTGCAGCATCATGATGGTCGCATCCGTGTTTGGCGACATCGCGGTAAACTGACATTGGAAGCATGTATTCGTCAGCGCCATACTGGCGTGTCACCCGGCGTGATGGTATGGCGTGCCATTGGTTACACGTCTCGGTCACCTCTTGTTCGCATTGACGGCACTTTGAACAGTGAACGTTACATTTCAGATGTGTTACGACCCGTGGCTCTACCCTTCATTCAATCCTTTCGAAACCCTACATTTCAGCAGGATAATGCACGACCGCATGTTGCAGGTCCTTTCTGAATACAGAAAATGTTGGACTGCTGCCCTGGCCAGCACATTCTCCAGCTCTCTCCAATTGAAAACGTCTGGTCAATGGTGGCCGAACAACTGGCTCGTCACAATACGCCAGTCACTACTCTTGACGAACAGTGGTGTCGTGTTGAAGCTGCATGGGCAGCTGCACCTGTACACGCCATCCACGCTCTGTTTGACTCAATGCCCAAGCGGATCAAGGCCGTTATTACGGCCAGAGGTGCTTGTTCTGGGTACTGATTTCTCAGGATCTATGCACTCAAATTGCGTAAAAATGTAATCACATGTCAGTTCTAGTATAATATATTTGTCCATTGAATACCAGTTTATTTCGAAACCCTACATTTCAGCAGGATAATGCACGACCGCATGTTACAGGTCCTGTACGGGCCTTTCTGAATACAGAAAATGTTCGACTGCTGCCCTGGCCAGCACATTCTCCAGCTCTCTCCAATTGAAAACGTCTGGTCAATGGTGGCCGAACAACTGGCTCGTCACAATACGCCAGTCACTACTCTTGACGAACTGTGGTATCGTGTTGAAGCTGCATGGGCAGCTGCACCTGTACGCGCCATCCACGCTCTGTTTGACTCAATGCCCAAGCGGATCAAGGCCGTTATTACGGCCAGAGGTGGTTGTTCTGGGTACTGATTTCTCAGGATCTATGCACCCAAATTGCGTGAAAATGTAATCACATGTCAGTTCTAGTATAATATATTTTTCCATTGAATACCCGTTTATCATCGGCATTTCTTCTTGGTGGAGCAATTATAATGGCCAGTATTGTATTTACTGATTTTGTTTGGTGCGAAGACAAACACCAATAATATTTATTCTGGCGTTCAGCTAAACTCTAGGAATCATTGGTTTCTTAGGTATTAGTAGAGTCTAAAGGGCCCATACACGAGCGAAAGATCGCAGCGATCCGTCGCATGGGCGACCGATCGCTTCGTAGATTGCACGTGTGTGGGCAAATCGCAGCGATCAATCGCTGATCGCTGGTCGCATGGAAATGCCAAGCAGTCTAGCAGTATGGTTGTCTGACTCGTTAGTCGCATGGAACTTCCGACACCATCTACTATGTCATTTGTATATATTGTGAAAACCAATGGTCCCATAACACTCCCCTGTGGCCAACCAGGAGGTCACTTTAACGTCTGTAGACATCTCTCCATTGAGAACAACAAGCTGTGTTCTGTCTGCTAAAAACTCCTCAATCCAGCCACACAGCTGGTTTGATATTCAGTTCCAGACTGAAGCGCCTAGAACCGCTCGGCCACCACGGCTGGCCTCGACCCGCCCGCATCTCGTGGTCGTGCGGTAGCGTTCTCGCTTCCCACGCCCGGGTTCCCGGGTTCGATTCCCGGCGGGGTCAGGGATTTTCTCAGCCTCGTGATGGCTGGGTGTTGTGTGCTATCCTTAGGTTAGTTAGGTTTAAGTAGTTCTAAGTTCTAGGGGACTTATGACCACAGCAGTTGAGTCCCATAGTGCTCAGAGCCATTTGATCCATGGCCTCGATCCGGTAACGTTCATACTGCTGATTGAAACTGCTTGGCAAACGTTCGTCTGTGGGATGACGAGGCGTGAGGCCGACTGCATAAAGTATCGCATTCGACGAATCGCTGCTATCCGTCGCTCGTGTGTGGGCCCTTTGCACATACAACCACGATACTACTACTCTTAGTGCTCCAAGCGGACAGACGGCTACACTTCTGCATACGACATCGAATATTAGTGCGAATAGTATCGTTTATCTTGATTTGTAACACAGTTTTTATAATAGGGAGCGTATGAAAATCGACGCTGGCTAAAATATGACACCACATGATCTACTTTCTGTTTCATAACGACTCTAGGAGAAATGAAATGGTACATTACGTGGCAGTTGATTAATGATTCTCTTGTAATCTAGAGACTTTTAATAAAGAATGTCGTTTTTTTAAGAAAAACTAAACTCCTCCCGAACAGGCCATGAAGGCCCAATGGTACTGACCCGCCGTGTCCTCCTCAGCCCACAGGCATCACTGAATGCTGATATGGAGGGGCATGAGTGGTCAGCATACCGCTCTCCCGGCCATTTTGTCAGTTCACGTCGTTTTCTTTTATGAACGAAAATATGGCTAGAAAACACCGGGATACCTGACTTTTTCCAGACGGGCGTCGTATATGTACACAATAACGTGAAGTTTTCTTTACTACACTTCCAGCCGCGCGGAGTGGCTGCGCGGTTTGAGGGGGCATGTACGGATTGCGCGGCCCCTCCCGCTGGAGGTTCAAGTCCTCCCTCGGGCATGTGTGTGTGTGTGTGTGTTGTCCTTAGCATAAGTTAGTTTAAGTAGTGTGTAAGTCTAGGGACCGATGACCTCAGCAGTTTGGTCCCTTAGGAATTCACACACATTTGCACATTTGAAATAAATTAGTAAATGTGAACATCGCGAATGTGTATGGATTGCGATACCCACATTGTTTTACGTATCAAATAAGCCATCACAATTGTAACTGAAGAGAAAACCACACAGCTGTGTTATCAAAACATCAAATGCAACAAAATTCTACCAAGAGCTGGAGAAACCGATTCGACAATTGTTGTTACATAATGGCAAGAATCTCGAACACATTGACTTTTCCAACAAACTCAATTACATTTAGAAAAATATTCGTGTATTACTTTGTAGAAATTCGAGTGAAGTGTACCAATGTGCGAATCATGAACTCTGTACAGTACTGTAACGTGTCGAGAAAAGTGCCTATCATAACATCACGGACAACAACAGAAATAAGTGCTTCCCGTGTTTGGAAATATGTGTTTATATTCTCCTGCATTCAGTGGAGAACGCTGCAAATTATACGTATATTCGAAAGTTTGTTTAAGTGGCCATTCTCCGCTGCAAGCAGCGAAGTATTTGCTTTGTAAGTAAAACCGCCTTTTCTTGCTGCAAATGCGAGAAAAGGGGGTTTTGTTTACAAAACAAATATTCGAAACTCGTTTCTTCATGAATAAGTTATAGCTTACTTCACTAAATCAGAGAGATCCGGGTGTTTGTACATTTATTTCACGATCATACGTGCCTCTTGATTACTAACTAATACTTGGATAGCAAACTTATAACTGTTTAATTAATTAAATAGAAAAATAATCAAACGTTAATCTTGTGGAAGGCTTTCTCGTCGTTAGGGGCTCTAGTGACCAAATTAAACAGTCTGTTGATCCATCACAGACAGGGGCCATCAGCTGGTTAAGTAATTGTCAATATCAACGAAATTCTCCAACAGCCGCCTAATTAAGATGTTATTTTATTTCATTCTGACGAAAACTAGTTTCCGCATTCCACTATGCCATCTTCAGGCCCCGATGCATTCCTAAGAATAAACGATAATGCCATACAGTGTCATATATTCCTGGATTTCGTGAGTTCAAACCGTTTCATAAGTGGTACATTCGAAGACTCGGTAGCAAATGCCAACAGTCGACGTAGTGAAAGAGCTGAACTTGTATCCAGAATGTTTCCACGAGTTTCACAGAATGTCTCAAAAGTGTTACTATATTCCGTTAGACAAAGTGAAGGACAGCATTCAGAGAAAAGTAACAAAACTAGAATGTTTTGATCATAATTAATATTTTTCATATGATTTTTATTGGAGAGTAAGCCTAAATGTTCCAGATTTTGTGAGATATGTTCATACGAGAATTTTCCAAATTCTTATCATCCGTGAATATTCCACTACTGTAGATCAGAAATTCCTCGTTTCAGAGCATAGTTTCCTACAATGTGGTAGAGATTTTGCCCTTGCAGAGAGGAATACAATAGTCTTTGATCAAGAAAATTGGATTTCAGTCATTGCCAACACCAAGTACACACACGATTCCGAAAACAGTGTTTTTGTTTTTAATTTTTCTCGTGAAAAGTAGAAGTTTTACTCAGCATCTACCTGTATCAGGAAAGCCCAAATATGTAAGCATAAAACAGGTAAGGAAATACGTAAGCATAAAAATCCAGAACGCAGAATGCTTTGGTTATATCAATAGCAAAATCCTATTTCTCATTCATTGCTCCCTGGAAAACATGCCCTTTCTTCGACAATAAGTGGATGAAATAGTTATTGAATGTTTCGTGGATGAAACTCGTTAGTGTAAACAAAAAGAATTTACACATACAGAATATAGCTAACTCTGCCTGTGCATTTGCGATTGTCTGCCTCCAGAAATGGTTCAAATGGCTCTGAGCACTATGGGACTTAACATCTGAGGTCATCAGTCCCCTAGGACTTAGAAATACTTAAACCTAACTAAGCTAAGGACATCACATACATCCATGCCCGAGGCAGGATTCGAACCTGCGACCGTAGATGTCGCGCGGTTACAGACTGAAGCGCCTAGAACTGCTCGGCCACCACGGCCGGCTCTGCCTCCCGTTTTAAAATAAAAATAACGCAATATTAACCTAATATGTGACTGTAACGGCCTTCATAAACCACAACGAAAGACAAACACGAGCCAAAATAGCGCATGGCCATAACGTCGAGTGCCGTGCGTCGTACCTCGTCGCGGCCAAACGTCGTGATACGAGTATATTACTTGTTTACTCGGCGCAGGAAAGAGGTAACGGTCTCATTCCATCTAAATTGTTTTTGATATGTTAGCTGTATTTCGCGTGCAGCAACCTACGTCCTAAGACCCACTAAACATAAGCTGACCAGCGTCTACGTTCTTCACTGTGAGCTTTCCAAAATATGCCCGCTGGTTTACTTATTTGGGAAGTGCGCAGTAACTACGATCTATAACGAAAATAAAACCTGTTCACCATCAAGCTGTGGCGTCATACTATAAGATGTCGTAATATCATTTTACGAGGGTGAGTCAAATGAAATCCTTAAATTTGTAATAACAAATCGAAATTTCGCGCCGTTATCCTGTAAGTTGGTAAACGTGCTACAAACAGCGTGCAGAATGACCTGTAGGTGGCAGCACAGTGCAGGTGCATACATACCGCCGCAGTATCAGTATAAAGGTAGCCGCCCCACTTGCGACTTGCACCAGGGAAGAACAGCGTTCTGTTGTTCGGTTTTTGCGTAGCGAAGGTGTGAAACCTATTGAAAATCATCGACGAATGACGGTTCAGTACGGTGATGCATGTTTGTCACAGCAGCAAGTCTACGAATGGAGCAGGAAGTTCGCAAATGGTGTGATTCTATGGAAGATGCTTCTCGTTCAGATCAGGCACAACGAGTAGTGACTCCACAGAACATTGCAGCAGTTGAAGCCATAGTGAAGGAAAACCGCCGAGTGACACTGAATGACATTGCAGCATGTTTACACATTATTCATGGGTCAGCACACCACACTGTACATGATGTGCTCCAGTTTCACAAAGTGTCTGCAAGATGGGTGCCACGGCAGTTGACTCCTGAAATGAGAGAACGACGTGTTGATGATTGTGAAGACCTTCTTTGAACGAGAAGGTGATGGCTTCCTTGCAAGAATCGTTACTGGGGACGAAACCCGGGTTCACTTTCACCAACCGGCAACGAAGAGAACGAGCAAGGAATGGCGCTATTTCTCATCACCAAAACCAAAGAAGTTTCGAACAGAGCCATCAGCAGGGAAGGATATGCTGACTCTCTTTTGGGACGAAAAAGGCGTTATTTTGGAGCATTACATGCCTAGAGGGACCACTGTCACCAGTGCATCATACACAGATCTCCTAAAAAATCATCTGCGGCCTGCAATCAAATCAAAGCGACGTGGATTGCTGTCAGCAGGTGTCCTTTTGCAGCATGACAATGCACGGCCCCACACTGCCCGTACAACACTTGCAACAATCACAGACCTGCATTTTGTCTTCCTCATCCACCATACTCACCAGACCTTGCCCCAAGTGTTTTCCATATGTTTGGAACACTCAAAGACGCAATGGGAGGAAAGAAGTTCCGTTCTGATGGAGAGGTACGCCACGCGATGCATGAGTGGTTGCGCGGACTACCAAAAGAATGTTTTTCTAAAGGAATTTATGCACTTTGTAAGCGCCGGAGAACTTTCATTGAGCGTGGGGGAGATTATTTTGAAAACTGATACAGCTTTGTTCCACTTCTGCACAATAAATAATATTTAAAAAAATATTTAAGGTTTTCATTTGACTCGCCCTCGTATTTTGCCGAACAGTTTCCTCAATATCGAATGAGAAAGACTGCAGAGAGGAGACACGTGCGAATTCGAAAACAGTGTTACTAGCTTTTTACGCCGAAATGAAAAGTTTTAAGGAGAAACTATCTAGAGAGACGGATGTAGCTTTGCTTCATCTACAAAAAACAATTCTTTGGCATACCGAATGACTTCAAATTACTGAAAACAATTGCGCGCCACTTGGGCGTCTCTGCCACGCCTCTCTTTGTTGCACCACTCGTGGCGACAAACGCAGTTGGTGTGAGCTGCGAAGTGCGCCATGCCAACTCTGCCCGAATTGTTTCATTTGTTAACATGATGATAGCGTATAACAGTGCCACGTCCCCGCAAGACATCCGCGTCACGTAATTTCTGCGTGAATTGTAGTTGGGAGGGCTTTGTCGACCCAGACAGTGCACAACCTCTCTACAGTTAGGTAGTCCTCTAGGAACGGCAGTACAAACCCACGCCGTGCCCCCAACACTGCGATGCGCGAGGAAGGTGCACAAGGTAAAGTGTGGAATGGAATGTGAGTCTCCAATGACGCCTGATAGTCGTATAAGAAACGAATATTGTTTTCGTCTGCAGCCGCTTGCACTTCGTAATTGAAGACTGGAAACCATGCGGCCAGTGAGAGTGATCATCTTTCGCCGAATCTACTGTAGCTTCTTAAATCGTTCGAGAAGCACTGCAGAGCAGACGGCGTAATGGTACTACTGCACCTACACTGGTGGCATAGCTAGAGTTGCCGGTGTGCTCTTGCAGGCACAGGTGCAGGCAACTGCGCTATACTGGGAGTCTAGCGCTTTCTTTGTGCTCTCACAATAATGTACGATCCCCGTTTGTTACTAGGATGTTTCCCGGCTATGAACGTGACTGTCACCCGGGCAGTGAATTGTGAAAAATCGTATTTGCTCTGATCCGTGCTAGCTGAACAGTTTTGAGCAGTACTTGCGTTAGTATCGAAAGCTGACATTTATCACACTTCTCTGTACTTTGTTTCATCGTAAAACGGTTCGCCAGCATTGCGCCACAGACAGCGTAGCCGCTCGCCAAGGAGATTTAACTGCACTCTCTGCTGGGGAAGTTTTTTCTTGCTGTTTCGTGTGGTAACTTTAGTTGTTCACCGAGGACGGAGGTCCGTTTCGTCATGTTATGGGTGGTCACGCATAACTGTGAAAAGTGTGCCTAAGACATTCAAAGAATTACTGCTTCCCGCCGCCTTGCCGGTCACGAGTTCGTGCCTTCAGAGTTAGCACATTTGTTATTTCTACTGCTTCGGCTTGTAGATACCTGGCTGCTAGTACTTACTATACACCCAAGGACTGGCATAGAAATGAATGGTTGAGTGAAGGGCGATTCCTAGGTTTATACAAGCTGGTCACATTATGTCAAAGACTCATTCTTAACGAAATGTATTTGTTTTCAGCTCTTTGAATTGTTATTTGATACTGTTAATGCTTTCTTTGTTCATATATGAACTGGGCATTTTAACTGTCTGTTGAATAACGCAAAATTGTCTAGGAACACAAAAATTCCGTTAATATTCATTCAGTCAGTGTTTATGGGATTTAAAACCCATATGTGCAAAATTTTAAAATTTTCCTTATGTTTAAAAGAATGACTTGAAGTGTCGTTATGCTTGCGTGATTCACTAACTTCAAGTTGGCTGTTAAGACACCTGTTTTGGAAGAAGGCAAAATAGAATAGTTAGTACTAATTGAAATGTTATCTTTCCGTGGAATTCAATTGCTCATAATTGTCAACATTGTTTGAATACTGCTAAGGCGAATAAATTTTGTAAAAAGCCTTTATTCTTTCGGGGTATGCTGAATCACCTTACGACTCCAAGCTCCGTGCTACATGGGACTTCAACTTCCTGATCTAATAGATCGGAAGGCACTTCTGTTATCAGAATGCTCCTTATCGAGTTACCGAATCGAACTCGCTGCTCACAGCATCACACACATCACACAGCCAGCCATGTTATACCATATTGAAAGAAGATACTTGTTCAACAAGTCATTTCAGCGATGTCAAGACCCCATCTTCTGACGTTCATTTTCTGCAGAAATTTTCGCTCGGCAAAATTGTGATACAGGTATTTCTGCGCTACTAATGGGCAAGAATTGAGCTATGAAGCCAAGTGAGTGAATATTTCTCCATCCAGTATACGTGCATAATTAAAGTGGAATAATCAGAGAGATATTTCCTATCTGAATTAGTGGAGAGAATAAATTTACAATGATTAAATGTCTCAGATTAAAGAAGTAACTAGATATTTTCAAAAGCATATTTTAGTGCCGTGGTTAAAATTTCGAAAAAAATTGCTGTATTTATTTAGTTATTTCCATGCTCTATGGATTTTATTTTCTATTTCTCTCTATGATGGGGAAAATGACAGATTTTTCAAATGTAGTTTGTTCCTTCAGTGAAAAATGTAGCAAGAAGCTGATAATTACATGATTGTCTCTTGAGTTAATCTTAATCGTCATTCAATAGTTTCATTATGATGATTAATGATTAAGTCTCTACCTTTCTCCACACACACACACACACACACACACACGCACGCACACACACACAATTACACACACACACACACACACACATACACACACACACACACAATGCAGGCCGTTGTGGGCGAGCGGTTCTAGGCGCTTCAGTCCGGAACCGCGTGACCGCTACAGTCACCAGTTCGAAACTTGCCTCGGGTATGGATGTGTGTGATGTCCTTAGGTTAGTTAGGTTTAAATAGTTCTAAGTTCTAGGGGACTGATGACCTTAGCAGTTAAGTCCCATAGTGTTCAGAGCCATTTTCAGCCATAAATCGTATTACTTGGTTGAAATCTCATTCCTTTCCGTACACAGGTAAGTAATAATGGACAATCTGTGATGACTGATACGTTCATTGATAGCCAGAGTACATACCTAACGATTGTTTCTTCAAGTTTCCGCCAGTTGGCCACTATGACTTAGATTTCTACTTATATGAATTAATTCCATCGTACTTTTTAAACAAATTGATCCGAATTTGATGCCGGCATTGTAAATCAAAATCCTTATCAGCGTACGTAGAGAAAAATGTTCAAATGTGTGTGAAATCTTATGGGACTTAACTGCTAAGGTCATCAGTCCCTAAGCTTACACACTACTTAGCCTAAATTATCCTAAGGACAAACACACACACCCATGCCCGAGGGAGGACTCGAACCTCCGCCGGTATCAGCCGCACAGTCCACGTACTTTTTATTCAGCTATTACGTTCATAACTGGTTGCATCTATAAAGCTGTGACTCCCAATTCAGCTTTGAATACAATAGTTATCTACGATAGTGTCTGATTACTTACGCCTTTCGGTGCAAAACCATTAAAAAATGGTTGACATGGCTCTGAGCACTATGGGACTTAACTTCTGATGTCATCAGTCCCCTAGAACGTAGAACTACTTAAACCTAACTAAACTAAGGACATCACACACATCCATGCCCGAGCCAGGATTCGAACCTGCGACCGCAGCGGTTCAAGACTGTAGCGCAAAACCATTAAATCCTTTACTAATCACACCGAGATTATGATAATGTAATTTCCCCTCCCCTCCTCCCAAAATCTGTGCAGGTGAGAAATTGCCTAGTGTGATAAAAAAGTTACTGAATCACGCAGAATACTGTTTTATGTGACTTTATTTGCAGATACGAGCATTTATCTGTAGACTGACGAGGCAAAAAACGCACAGAAAACTACGAGACTGCTATTTTTAGAAACTGCTTCACGTGTGAAATAGAGAGCACAGTATACACACAGAAAACTATTCAGGAGGGAGAATTTTTATTGATGTATTGGAAAAATGGCGTACAAATTTCCATATCTCGTTCTCTGGTCGGAAGTGTATTTTACGACTTTGCATTTGAAACATCGTTGCAAGCAGACGAATAAAGCCATTACCCAGAAGTGACGAATCGCATTCGGCGGTATTATTCACATCGACGCCGAGCAAACTACATACATCTACGTGAAGAATGGGACTCGCATCGGTGCGCTGCCTCGCCCGCGACAACCGAGGCGGTAAAGCGACTAGAAATGCGCTTGTCATTTAAGTGTGGGCCTTTTGATGCCTGTTGGTCAGGCGAGTCACCGCCTCAAATTGTATACACTGCATGCAGCTGTGACTCCCCACACGAGATGTTGCAGCGCGCCTTTTCACCAGCCTCCTCGTGTAGCGACGGATATTCTAGCGCATTCCAACAGCAAAAATAACGAACAACTTGTGAGGATACGTACAAGAAGCTGCTTTCCTTTTGTGGGTTTGAAGGCCTTTAGGTTCCTGTGCACGTTCTTATAATGAGGCGAAGACTACTTTCTGGACAGATATATTCGGTTCAGGACATTCCTTCTATTTGTTTTGCCACGAAAATTTTTGCCAAGAGTGTTTGTTATACAGACGATCGGAACCAGCCGCTTTGTACATTTGTTATTTCATTAGTTGACTCTGCACATCTGGCTTCGATCTTTAACGAAGTTACAACGAAAATTTAAGCATCAGTAGAAGTCACGCAGTTTTTAGCAGGACTTTCCATATTAAATAACAATTTATTTTTTCCTCATCTGTCATAGTGCGTCTTTTGACTCTTCATTACAGCAGCAGGGATGTAGTACATTGGTCTAACAGTAGGTTCAAATGGTTCAAAAATGGTTCAAATGGCTCTGAGCACTATGGGACTCATCATCTTAGGTCATAAGTCCCCTAGAACTTAGAACTACTTAAACCTAACTAACCTAAGGACATCACACACATCCATGCCCGAGGCAGGATTCGAACCTGCGACCGTAGCGGTCGCGCGGTTCCGTCAAATGGTTCAAATGGCTCGAAGCACAATGGGACTTAACATCTGAGGTCATCAGTCCCCTAGACTTAGAACTACTTAAACCTAAGTAACCTAAGGACATCACACACATCCATGCCCGAGGCAGGATTCGAACCTGCGACCGTAGCAGCAGCGCGGTTCCGGACTGAAGCGCCTAGAACCGCTCGGCCACAGTGGACGGCCTGACAATAGGTGACAGAACAATCAATAGAAGTGTAATCCCTGCACAGTACAGCTCATTTTCCCAACCGCTATCATTACCTGAGCGGGTACCATGGAGAGTGATCATTAAGGACAGCGTTGGAAGAAATGGTTTCTGTGGAACAAGAGTGTAAACAGTGGATTTTTTCACAGGTGATTTATGGCAGTTTAAGGAGAGTGTGCAGCATCACGAAAAAGTGTTGTTGCAACACGACAACACTTGCCTTCATAACGAATCGGGAAACCACGCTTGTGCCGGCCGGTGTGGCCGGCGGTTCTAGGCGCTTCAGTCTGGAACCGCGCGACCGCTACGGTCGCAGGTTCGAATACTGCCTCGGGCGTGGTTGTGTGTGATGTCCTTAGGTTAGTTAGGTTTAAGTAGTTCTAAGTTCTAGGGGACTGATGACCATAGATGTTAAGTCCCGTAATGCTCAGACCCATTTGAACCAACATTAGTTGGGAAAATGGGCTGTACTATAAGTTATTAAACTTCTAGTAATTGTGCTACCGCCTACCGTTAGACCGAAGTACTAAATACTTGCAACTGTAATGATGAGTCAAGTGGCACACCACGATTGATGGGATAAAATAAAGTGTAAATCAATATGGAAGGCCCTTCGTATAAATGCCAGACAACAGCAAAATGGGACACTGATTTCTTGCACAACAGAAAATGTGCTTTTAAAAGCTTCTTTGAACTTCAACATACAACCAAGAAAATGTATCCTGCGCCTATAGGTAGGTCACGCTTGGGGCAGGCGATGTAGTTTGGGTTGCCTATCGTATAGAGCATGAAATGTTTTGGGCCAGGTTTACTTTGCCATTCTGTTAAAGTGGTCTACACATCGATGCTGTAAGCCAATGCGTGACTAGTATGTCTTAATGTCTATAAAATTATTGAATTTTATGATTTTCGTTAGGCAGGGTTAGGCCCACCCCCACTTCGAACTAAATCATTCTACCTTTATTTTGGAAACTTCGTAAAGCATCAAAGCAGTGTGCCATGCCACTGCTACTATCCAGAACATTTGAATTTAGCGAGCAAATGCTACACCATCTGAGCAATCCATACACGAATCACGGCTCGTTACCTCCATTATGTCTCTCCTACCTTCCTAAATTCCGTGTGTCGTGTATGTGTTGTTTAATCGGTAGAGCATTTGGCAGCGGTAGTCTGAGGTTCCTGTTTCTAGTCCCAGTCCGGCACACAGCATTAGCCTTCCAGGTAGTAAATCACAGTACACTACACTGTCAAGCCGACATTCATTCTGGAAACTTTTTCTATTGATTTTTTTTCTTTTATCGAATCGATTAGAAAACTCATTTGATCTATAATCAGTGCGGCCAAATTCATTTCCAATTTTCACTCTAAAAGCAAAACAACGAAATGACACTGGAACGCCACTGTTTCGAGTGAGATTGCTTTTACGTAAGTAAATTACAAACGCCGCCTTTGTCAAGGCGAATGCTGCAAGAACTAGAAATTGTGGAAATATTTACGTATAATGAACATGGTGATAGCAAAGTTTCAGTTCTGGTGTGGGACATGCCTTTTATATCGGTAGAGTTGACTCTTCCCTGGATGGATTAATTGGTTTGTACTGTAAATTGGTGAAACTGAATCTACAGTAGCAACAATTGCAGAAATGTCTCATACGATTTGCGTTTCAGACACGAATTCTCCCATTATCGTACAACCACTCCAGAGATAAGTTGCTAAAGCTGTTCTCCGCCCTACACTTTTGGAGGGTCACTTGTTCAGTGACTGTAGGCATTATTGGTTTGGAACTGGGATAGAATTTGTAGCGCAAGGTGTCGCCCCCCTGTGCTCATAGTATATCTCTGGCGAACATTTCAATGAAATCTCCAGGGCATTCAATCTGAGTCACATCTTGATATTAAATTTAACCAAAAACGTGTAAATAATAGCTTTAATTGACAAATGTTGACCCTCAGCTCCTCAGACATCAACATCAGAGACAATCAACGACGGCGCACTAGGTCAATGTTGACTATTCTAATACTTCCCGATATTTGATCCAAAAATGACATGTAATATGCAGTAGTTTCCATGCCGCTTCAAAACGGCTGAAATCCATCGTGAACCAACTGGCCTCTGACTGTCCCTGTTCCATATACAGGGTGTTTCAAAAATGACCGGTATATTTGAAACGGCAATAAAAACTAAACGAGCAGCGATAGAAATACACCGTTTGTTGCAATATGCTTGGGACAACAGTACATTTTCAGGCGGACAAACTTTCGAAATTACAGTAGTTACAATTTTCAAAAACAGATGGCGCTGCGGTCTGGGAAACTCTATAGTACGATATTTTCCACATATCCACCATGCGTAGCAATAATATGGCGTAGTCTCTGAATGAAATTACCCGAAACCTTTGACAACGTGTCTGGCGGAATGGCTTCACATGCAGATGAGATGTACTGCTTCAGCTGTTCAATTGTTTCTGGATTCTGGCGGTACACCTGGTCTTTCAAGTGTCCCCACAGAAAGAAGTGACAGGGGTTCATGTCTGGCGAATAGGGAGGCCAATCCACGCCGCCTCCTGTATGTTTCGGATAGCACAAAGCAATCACACGATCATCGAAATATTCATTCAGGAAATTAAAGACGTCGGCCGTGCGATGTGGCCGGGCACCATCTTGCATAAACCACGAGGTGTTCGCAGTGTCGTCTAAGGCAGTTTGTACCGCCACAAATTCACGAAGAATGTCCCGATAGCGTGATGCAGTAATCGTTTCGGATCTGAAAAATGGGCCAATGATTCCTTTGGAAGAAATGGCGGCCCAGACCAGTACTTTTTGAGGATGCAGGGACGATGGGACTGCAACATGGGGCTTTTCGGTTCCCCATATGCGCCAGTTCTGTTTATTGACGAAGCCGTCCAGGTAAAAATAAGCTTCGTGAGTAAACCAAATGCTGCCCACATGCATATTGCCGTCATCAATCCTGTGCACTATATCGTTAGCGAATGTCTCTCGTGCAGCAATGGTAGCGGCGCTGAGGGGTTGCCGCGTTTGAATTTAGTATGGATAGAGGTGTAAACTCTGGCGCATGAGACGATACGTGGACGTTGGCGTCATTTGGACCGCAGCTGCAACACGGCGAACGGAAACCCAAGGCCGCTGTTGGATCACCTGCTGCACTAGCTGTGCGTTGCCCTCTGTGGTTGCCGTACGCGGTCGCCCTACCTTTCCAGCACGTTCATCCGTCACGTTCCCAGTCCGTTGAAATTTTTCAAACAGATCCTTTATTGTATCGCTTTCCGGTCCTTTGGTTACATTAAACCTCCGTTGAAAACTTCGTCTTGTTGCAACAACACAGTGTTCTACGCGGTGGAATTCCAACACCAGAAAAATCCTCTGTTCTAAGGAATAAACCATGTTGTCTACAGCACACTTGCACGTTGTGAACAGCACACGCTTACAGCAGAAAGACGACGTACAGAATGGCGCACCCACAGACTGCGTTGTCTTCTATATCTTTCACATCACTTGCAGCGCCATCTGTTGTTGAAAATTGTAACTACTGTAATTTCGAAAGTTTGTCCGCCTGAAAATGTACTGTTGTCCCAAGCATATTGCAACAAACGGTGTATTTCTATCGCTGCTCGTTTAGTTTTTATTGCCGTTTCAAATATACCGGTCATTTTTGAAACACCCTGTATCTGCGCCAATATCGCTAAAGCATCTATCACTATTGTGCTCATTTACTAACAAAACCTGATGTTTAGTATTTGCTCGTTAACAGTGTGACACCAGGCTTGACAGTCAATTTGCTTGACTAGCCACAGCAAATAACAGCACTTCAGCTTAGTATCTCCAGTGCCATGTAGTGGTTCTAGTGATAGCACGTTGTGCCCGTTTTTACACACAGTAATATTCAGATGTTGGTCTATTCACCAGCTGTTAAAATGTGGCTTGCAATTTTACAGAGGGTACCATTCAGATATTGTTCCATTCACCAACTTATCAGATGCATCTGGCCGTGTCACTACCTCAGATTTTTTTGTCACACTTCAGTTTTGTGTTTACCGTAAAATTCTTAACTGACTTAAAATTTAGTATTCCTTTGTAAGGTGGCAGATTAAATGAAGGTCAGATTCGCACCTTACTGAGAGCTTTACACATCGCAACTTGGCGCTTATGAGCAGACTTGTTTATCAGTATGTAATGCAAAAAGGGACGACACTCCATCGACGGTAATTAACACACCATTCCTATACAGGGTAAGTCAACAGATATATTTCTTAAACCACATCAAATACTGACGAATCGATTCCACAGACCGAACGTGAGGAGAGGGGCTAGTGTAATTGGTTAATACAAACCATAAAAAAATGCACGGAAGTATGTTTTTTAACACAAACCTACGTTTTTTTAAATGGAACCCCGTTAGTTTTGTTAGCACATCTGAACATATAAACAAATACGTAATCAGTGCCGTTTGTTGCATTGCAAAATGTTAATTACATCTGGAGATATTGTAACCTAAAGTTGACGCTTGAGTACCACTCCTCCGCTGTTCTATCGTGCGTATCGGAGAGCACCGAATTACGTAGGGATCCAAAGGGAACGGTGATGGACCTTAGGTACAGAAGAGACTGGAACAGCACATTACGTCCACATGATAACACCCTTTTATTGGTATTTTTCACTGACGCACATGTACATTACCACGAGGGGTGAGGTACACGTACACACGTGGTTTCCGTTTTCAATTACAGATTGGAATAGAGTGTGTCCCGACATGTCAGGCCTATAGATGTTCAATGTGGTGGCCATCATTTGCTGCACACAATAGCAATCTCTGGCGTAATGAATGTCGTACACGCCGCAGTACATCTGATGTAATGTCGCCGCAGGCTGCCACAATACGTTGTTTCATATCCTCTAGGATTGTAGGCACATCACGAAACACATTCTCCTTTAACGTACCCCACAGAAAGAAGTCCAGAGGTGTAAGATCAGGAGAACGGGATGGCCAATTTATGCGTCCTCCACGTCCTATGAAACGCCCGTCGAACGTGTACCTCACCCCTCATGGTAATGTACATGTGCGTCAGTGAAAAAGACCAATAAAAGGGTGTTAGCATGTGGACGTAATGTGCTGTTCCAGTCTCTTCTGTACCTAAGGTCCATCACCGTTCCCTTTGGATCCCTACGTAATTCGGTGCTCTCCCATACACACGATCGAACAGCGGAGGAATGGTACTCAAGCGTCAACTTTAGGTTACAATATCTCCGGATGTAATTAACATTTTACAATGCAACAAACGGCACTGATTACGTATTTGTTTATATGTTCAGATGTGCTAACAAAACTAACGGGGTTCCATTTAAAAAAACGTAGGTTTGTGTTAAAAAACATACTTCCGTGCATTTTTTTATGGTTTATATTAACCAGTTACACTAGCCCCTCTCCTCACGTTCGGTCTGTGGAATCGATTCGTCAGTATTTGATGTGGTTCACGAAATATATCCAGCGGTAATGTTAGGTGACTCACCCGTATAATGCATGTCTATGACCAAAAGGTGCAACAAGCAGCGAGAGGTGTTTTAAATTGGAATTCAGAGGGGCAAGAGCAGAGGAAAGGCTGTGCCACAGAAGATACAATATGGATATCACTTAAAGGGGCGTCCCAAGCTACGTGAACGACCGACCAGGTGACTCGGAAAGGGAGAGCAAGTTAATGGACCATCTGAGGGAGGACAGGAAAGAAAACTCTCAAAAGACTGCGATTCAGAATTCCAAATGGATGCTAACAAGACCAGTGATGCATTTTCGGTGACGTGTCCAGCGAGTACTACACACATGAAAGACAATGTACACATTTTTTACGTCTGGCGTGCGCACACAACATCCGATTGGCGGAAACGCACTAAGAAGGAGGAAAGAGCCGAGTTTTCGACACAGTTTAATAGTAGGGCCCTTGCAATTGGTATAGACAGTTTCAACAAAATAAAAGGAACGTTCCTATTGGTCAAAAAAAGGTGTGACGTGAAGAAGGAAAGAACCCAGGTGGAGAGACATGTCGGCTATGAGAAACAGAAGATGGAAATTTTGGGGGACTGTTCTCCGAACTGGCGTCTAGCGCAGAATGGAGTGCAAAGTGCCCTGTACGTCGCAGAGGCGTAATTTGTGTGAGCACTGCGTTCACAGCGGCTGACATCCAGCTACAAATTAGCTGTAGCATCGTTTAGCTCCAACTGTGGAGAAACGAACCAGCCAATTAGTTAACTGTTCTTGCGAGAACTGAGATGGCATAATATGCACGTTGCTCCAGCCAAGGGCATTTATTGTAAGACTAAGGATGAGTACAAGTTTTCTTGCATAGCGAGAAACATAGGGAGAGTTTATCCCGAAAAAAGTCAGCAAAGATTTTAATTAGTTTTATAGGAATTTCAGAGGAGAGAGCGGCCTAGCAGACGGCAGCTCATCGCAGCTTGAGGTAAATATCGCGTGCAGAGGCGTAAACTTCCTGGTTCACCAGCCTGCATCCACTGTAAACTCGAGCGACCTTGGGTAATCTTTTGCTCAATTTGTCACATTACTAACCATCCACCGTAGATTTGATTGTCATCCTAAAAATAGTACCGAACTTTGAACCGGAAACGTATGATTTATCGTAGTACTGACCGACATCATAACGAAATCGTAAGAATTATTTTGTAAAGAAGCTTATAGTTAAACTACAATATTGTCGTGTTTAGGATAAGTTGTTGAGGATTACTAATTAATATTGTTATGTTTAGGATTATTTCACTTTTTGATGTTGACGAGATGCGTTATCCTGATAACAATTTTAACATTGCCACATTGTAAACTGTGTAAAAGCGTGTATTTCTATGTAAATATTGCGACATTAAACAAGTCAATACAGCTCACACAGTTGTGTTCAATCCTCGAGTAAGCAAACCTAATATATCACCTTACAAATCGGACCGCCGGCCGGAGTGGCCGAACGTTTCTAGGCGCTACAGTCTGGAACCGCACGACCGCTACGGTCGCAGGTTCGAATTCTGCCTCGGGCATGGATGTGTGTGATGTCCTTAGGTTAGTTAGGTTTAAGAAGTTCTAAGTTATAGGGAACCGTGCCAGGATGGCAATTGGTCTGCCTGGATGGCAATTACTCAAATTAGTAAGAAATTAAAAACATTGAATTTTGAAAAATATTCTTTTTGTGTTGTTTTGTGACGAGGTTAACCAGTGTATAGTGGACAGAATACAGTAAATGTTTGCCTAAAGTGTAGAAAAGTTGTATTAGCAAATTAGAAGAACATTTGTGATTGTGTAAAAGTAGCTTGTGCATGACCTTCCTGGCATGCGCCAAGTTATTCACGGCGTTGTTGATATGGGTTGAAATTCCACAAACAGTGAACGGCGTTGCTAATGATGTGTACATAATCTAAGAATCTTTCTATGATATTTAGGAAACGGGTAAGATCATACAACTCTATTTTGACGAGAGCGCAAGCTCGCGCAATACGAGAAAGGCAGATGTTTGTTAAAGGATCGGAGATGGCGGAAGAACAGAGAGTATCGCAGATAGGCCAAACTGTAGATCTTGACAGGAATGAGACTGATGTAGAACAAAAAGCATCAAGTACGAGTCACGGAACGGAACGTAGTGATAGTGCAGAGGGAATTGTAGCAGTTTCACGATTGGTATCACAGTCGGAGAACGCACGAAAACGAACTAATGACTGATCTAGTGGATCAGAAATAGAATCAGAGGACGAGTAACTTCGATACGTTTAACCAAATACAGTAATTCTGAGCCAAACGGGACGGTTTTCAACAGAAAGAATGTATGTAAGTGCGTCTGCACTATGCACAGAAGTCGGTGAAACGCCACGTGAAAGACGCGAACGGCAAAATTTTTATCAAATGGTGACAGGTGACGATGGCGGAGAGTCAGATAGTGTGTTCGCGTTATTGAAAAAAACTCACTATTTTCGTAAAGCAAATAAGTGAAACAACAATAGCAAGGTTAGAAGATTTAAAAGCCAAAACGGCGAATTTAAAAACAGAGACAAATGCTGCATTAAATAGTCTCCAATTTGAAACCTACGCTGGGTTCCAAGTAGTCCGCGAAGATGAGAAAAAATCACGAACAGAAGTCAATGAACAGTTTACTGAAATCCGGAGAGAGGTGGGAGACACGCGCGAGCTTATACAATCGTTTACGGCTGATCAGAAAAAGATGCATTCTGACGTTGACCAGGTGCTGGATGTAGTGTCTAACGTTAATCAAAGAATGGATAAGTCAGCACGTAAGACGTCTGATAAGGCGCACCAAATCGTAGAAGATTCGACAGAAAGATTCGACACACGCATTGAAAACATAGTCTCGAAAAATCAGAAACAGTATGAAGACCTTCGTACAGAACTGAAGCAGTGTATCGAGAATCGTACAGAAAATAGTAGTGAGGTGACGGAATCGGTTGTGTCAGCCGACATTGTGGTGGACAGAAATCCAGAAGTAAACAAATCTGTTGTTCAATCTTCCGTAGTAATAGCGGAAACACGAAAAAGGCAAAATCAAACAGGAAAAGAACAGCTAACACAGGTGAGCGAAGCAGATAGTGTGCGGTCACAGCAGACAAGGGTATACGCGCACATTCCACCAGAGCGCCAGCCGACCCTCCGAACGTACGCGAGTGACGCGAGAAAAGAGCAAGTTGCGGCGACACATGTACCAATTGCGCAATTTCCAAATTACAGTACAACAGGTTATAGACCCCAAGACAATATGAATCTAATAGAAATGCAAAACACTGAACCATTAACGGGAAATGTAAACGAATCCGATGCACGAGGAACGGTACCGTGTAGATAACTGAACACCACTGCGTAGATACGATACTAGATGGGACATAAATATGTCAGCTCAAGACCCTCATGTAGTAGAACAATAAAAGAAAACATTACAGTCCAAGGGAACGAGTAATGTTGTGGAAACACAAACGTCGTATGGTGGATGAGAAAAATTTGACAATGATCACTTTTTGACAGTCAGAAAATTCCAACATTACAAAGAATGCGGGAACGGGTTACATCCACGCACATTTATAAATCAATTTCAGATCGGTTTACCAGAGCATTGGTCACTTAGCCATAAACTTGACTTCATTTGTAGGTATATGAACGACTCAATAGCGGAAACCATGAAAAGGGTAGCTTTAAACTGTCCGTCATATGAGCAATTTAAATCCGCATTCTTGGAGCGATACTGGTCCACAGAAACACAAAATAAAATAAAATATGAGTTATTACAGAAAGAGTAGTTCGAAGATTCATGAGAAAAGAAACCAGTTCGATTTTTCGAAGAAATAACAAATCAAAATCTGTGTTTAGGTAATCCATACAGTGATGGGGAACTGATAAGGATGTGCACAATGAAGTTACCGTTACTTTATCAGCAGTCATTGCCTGGTAAGGCAGGGGAGAATATACAAGCATTTAAAGGAATGCTAAGGGAACTCTAATTCATTTTCACTGAAGGTGGCGCGAAGAAACAACGTATAGTGAGAGAAAACAGTAGTAGGGGGGATAACAGCAACCGATCATGCGTTAATAATAATTACAATGACGATAGTAACGTAGGAAACGGTAATTTTTTTGGAAGGATTGATAATCGTCCAGAGGATAACAATAATAACTACGGTTTTGGAAATACACAGAGGTCAAATAACAGCTATGGTTTTGGTGGGCCGCGGAATTACAATGGTGGATTTGGTCCTAGAAACTACGGTGGTAACTATTATCCAAGATATAATGACCGTGCAAACGTCGCAGGAAGGTTTAGAGGTTTTCAACAACAAAATGCAAGTTATTCGGGTGGAAATGGAATGGCCAGAACACAGAAAGGTTGGGAAAATAAAGCTTCAGCTGGGCAAAACAAGCGAAATGAAACGGTAGAGAAGGCCGAGTTGAGACGGCCAAACCCAGGTAAAAGACAGAATTGACCAGATGAACGGTACGAAGACACGTCACAAGTGATTCGATCGAATAATGAAGTTAACTGCACAATCAAACACGTAAATAGACTTAGTTTTTATCAGTAAGATTATGAAGTAGGTTTAGGGGGAGATCTATTATAGACACCAGCATGCTGGGATTCAACTGACTGGGAATTGGCCAATGTTGATGAGGAACAGGAGTTATTAACGGTGAATACAGACAATAATACAAAATCTGATGAGGACCAAATGGTAAAAGATGTAGCGTATTTATACGAAACGGAGGGAGAAATAGTAGGGCATGAGGATAAGGCACCATTGATGACACCTCTAGTGATGCCTAAGTTAGAAGTAAATTCCCACCAGTACCCCGAGTACAGCATCAGCATTTAGTAAAATTACCCCTGAGCAATTTGAAAGCTGCTGCGTTAAAGAGAAAGAACATTACCATGAGGGGTGAGGTACACGTACACACGTGGTTTCCGTTTTAAATTAAGGAGTGGAATAGAGTGTGTCCCGACATGTCAGGCCAATAGATGTTCAATGTGGTGGCCATCATTTGCTGCACACAATTGCAATATCTGGCGTAATGACTGTCGTACACGCGGCAGTACATCTTGAGTAATGTCGCCGCAGGCTGCCACAATACGATGTTTCATATCCTTTGGGGTTGTAGGCACATCACGGTACACATTCTCCTTTAACGTACCCCAACAGAAAGAAGTCCAGAGGTGTAAGATTAGGAGAACGGGCTGGCCAATTCATGCGTCCTCCACGTCATGGTAATGTACATGTGCATCAGTGAAAAAGACCAATAAAAAGGTGTTAGCATGTGGACGTAATGTGCTGTTCCAGTCTCTTCTGTACCTATGGTCCATCACGTTCCCTTTGGATCCCTACGTAATTCTGTGCTCTCCAATACACACGATCGAACAGCGGAGGAGTGGCACTCAAGCGTCAACTTTAGGTTACAATATCTCCGGATGTAATTAACATTTTACAATGCAACAAACGGCACTGATTACATATTTGTTTATATGTTCAGATGTGCTAACAAAACTAACGTGGTTCCATTTAAAAAAAACGTAGGTTTGTGGTAAAAAACAGACTTCCGTGCATTTTTGTATGGTTTGTATTAAACGATTACACTAGCCCCTCTCCTCATGTTCGGTCTGTGGAATCGGTTTGTCAGTATTTGATGTGGTTTACGAAATATATCCAGCGGTAACGTTAGGTGACTCACCCTGTATATCATCTTAAGCGTTTTTATTGATAAAAAGGCCTTAAAACTAAGACTTATGACACTAATTCTATCAATTAAAGGTGAACTTGGCAATAAATGAAGAAAATGTTAGCGGCTGAAGAGAGAAGCGGTAAGGAGAGGTGGGTAAAGTAGTTATTATGTTGCGAAGAAGCTCATATGATCGGGTCGAAACATGTGAGTAATATTACCTACGAGGTTGAACCTGTTTCATCGTGTTTTCTGCGCTACTAGGAATAAATATAAACAACCTACTGTTGTATACGATCAAATTGCAACAAGCTAAATAAATTCAGTATCTCGATGGCTGTCTTACGCTACGCTCAGTTTATATCCAGTATTCGAACGATACTGTGTTCGTGTTTTTATTTCTGGAACATGGCTCACAGAGATTGTGTAATATCTCCCGACTGCTTCTGTTACATCTGTGGTGAATACTCAGTGAAAAGTTAACAGAGAGACACACGTGAGTATGTAGAGTATATTTTCATGTTACCAATTGGGACTTTGAGATCAAGGCAAAGCATGATCACTGCATAAGGTGATACTGTGGTGTCCTGCCCACTCGTCTCATGATGGGTGCCTAAAGGGTGCAGCTTTCTCGGATAGCTATAGAACAATCCAAGCAAATCACATTAATGGTTTTTATTACAATAAAGTAGATTGGCAGAACTTAACTTCAGGTCGCAAGCAATTGGCGACATGAAAATAACCGATGTCCTTCGATATACAGGGTGTTGCAAAAAGGTAAGGCCGAACTTTCAGGAAACATTCCTCACACACAAAGAAAGAAAATGTTATGAGGACATGTGTCCGGAAACGCTTACTTTCCATGTTAGAGCTCATTTTATTACTTCTCTTCAAATCACATTAATCATGGAATGGAAACACACAGCAACAGTACTTACCAGCGTGACTTCAAACACTTTGTTACAGGAAATGTTCAAAATGTCCTCCGTTAACGAGGATACACGCATCCACCGTTGCATGGAATCCCTGATGCGCTGATGCAGCCCTGGAGAATGGCGTATTGTATCACCGCCGTCAACAATATGAGCACGAAGAGTCTCTATATTTGGTACCGGGTTTGCGTAGACAAGAGCTTTCAAATGCCCCATAAATGAAAGTCAAGAGGGTTGAGGTCAGGAAAGAGTGGAGGCCATGGAATTGGTCCGCCTCTACCAATCCATCGGTCACCGAATCTGTTGTTGAGAAGCGTACGAACACTTCGACTGAAATGTGCAGGAGCTCCATTGTGCATGAACCACATGTTGTGTCGTACTTGTGAAGACACATGTTCTAGCAGCACAGGTAGAGTATCCCGTATGAAATCATGATAACGAGCTCCATTGAGCATAGGTGGAAGAACATGGGGCCCAATCAAGACATTACCAAGAATGCCTGTGTTGATGACGTAATTGTACAATTGCGTGCGGATTCTCGTCTGCCCACACATGTTGATTGTGAAAATTTACAATTTGACCACGTTGTAATGAAGCCTCATCCGTAAAGAGAACATTTGCACTGAAATGAGGATTGACACATTGTTTGACGAACCATTCGCAGAAGTGTACCCGTGGAGGCCAATCAGCGGCTGATAGTGCCTGCACACGCTGTACATGATACGAAAACAACTGGTTCTCCGGTAGTACTCTCCATACAGTGACGTGGTCAACGTTACCTTGTACAGCAGCAACTTCTCTGACGCTGACATTAGGGTTATCGTCAACTGCACGAAGAATTGCCTCGTCCATTGCAGGTGTCCTCATCATTCTAGGTCATCCCCAGTCGCGAGTCATAGGCTGGAATGTTTCGTGCTCCCTAAGACGCTGATCAATTGCTGCTAACGTCTTCCTGTCGGGACACCTTCGTTCTGGAAATCCGTCTCGATACAAACGTACCGCGCCACGGCTATTGCCCCGTGCTAATCCATACATCAAATGGGCATCTGCCAACTCCGCATTTGTAAACATTGCACTGACTGCAAAACCACGTTCGTGATGAACAGTGACCTGTTGATGCTACGTACTGATGTGCTTGCTGCTAGTACTGTAGAGCAACGAGTCGCATGTCGACACAAGCACCGAAGTCAACATTACCTTCCTTCAATTGGGCCAACTGGCGGTGAATCGAGAAAGTACAGTACATACTGACGAAACTAAAATGAGCTCTAAGATGGAAATTAATCGTTTCCGGACACATGTCCACATAACATGTTTTCTTTATTTGTGTGTGAGGAATGTTTCCTGAAAGTTTGGCCGTACCTTTTTGTAACACCCTGTATACATTGTCCATACAAGTAATTCACACAAGTTCCTATGAATCGCTAATAACGGCTGTTCTACTGCCCCTCTTCTAGTACGTGGTTTCTAGTCCTGGTCAGCTAGTACCGGCATGGTAGTGTGGTAGTGCCCGTCTTCTACTGTCCGCCCGAGCGTGGCTTATATTCTCTTCGGATAGAGGCAGCTCCTGTCGCGGTGCGTTCCTAGTCAGCGTAACAAATGGCTGACGTCGTCTCCGGCTTTCTCAGCGCTTGTGTTCTTCATCTCCCTGCCGGAAATTATAGTTACGCCGAAACAGATACCATCTTTTTGAAAACAATGGGAGAAAAGGAAAAATAAGCATGGGACTCCTTCAAAAATGAAGTACACAAATTTTTGGGGAATACTAAGGACCCTGACCACAAAACCAGAGTACAACGCATGCTGGCAGCGTATGAAGCTGAAGGAGTTCATTTCTTACACTCGCAAACAGACTGTTTTCCAGAAGGCTTTGGAGCCCACAGCGAGGACCGGAGTGAAAGGCTTCAGGAGGATGTCCGTGGTATCGAGAGACGTTACCAAGGAAGGTGGGACGTCATTATTTTGCTTCAATACTGCTGGAGAAACGAGAGAAGGAATTCAGAAACGACTTCGGAGAAGCATCAAAGAGAGGAAGAAAAGGTTTCGCAAGAAAAAAGTGTAGACCTAAAATTGTGTATAAATCGGAAATGAGTTTTTTTATTAGTTCTAGGAAAATATGTTAATTCACTGTAACAAATACATTTTTTATCAAAAACTTGTTTTTAATTTTGCAATAAACAAATACGTGATGGAATGTTACGGAAGACATTTTAAGTATCTGCGAACTTTAATATACATAATTTAAAATAATATTCACGCAGCTGGACTTCTTTTTCAGATCTGTGGTATCAACTTGAGGATATTATATGAATTGGTACACTTCACTCACAGCCGGAGCAACTCAAATGCACTCGAGTTAGACAATGCTAAGTTAAGAAGACTGTATCAATAGGAGTGTTTCTTCATCATAAAACGAAGGAAGTACTTTTTCAAGTCTTACGGCTGATTTACTAGTATTAAGATATGTTTCTATCTCGTTTTCCTCTCTAACCAAAAACCTGTATTCTTTTCTTTAATCGTATGGCTAGAGCCCCCCGTCGGGCAGGCCGTTCGCCGGGTGCCGGTCTTTCAATCTGACGCCACTTCGGCGACCTGCAGTCGATCAGGATGATAGGATGATGATGAGGACAGCACAACACCCAGTCCCTGGGAGGAGAAAATTCCCCGACCCAGCCGGGAATAGAACCCGGGCCCAGAGGATTGACAATGCGTCACGCTGACCATTCAGCTACCGGGGGCGGACACCTGTATACTAACAGTATTTTGTTGAATCTGGTTCTTCCTTCATTGACAACAGATCCACTGAGTTAAAAAAAAACGTCGATTCGTCCTAACAGTAAGTCTCTTAGTTCCCCTAATTAGTTCATACAAACACCAGTATGGTCCTGCCGACGAGACAACTTATTATTTACTCGCTTGTTCGGCACCATTTAGTTTGAATTAAGACATCTCCCTTCTTTCCGTTCCCAATATCACTATTAACACCAGCGTGTGCTAAGCTGCTTCCTGTCTACAGTGTAGTATGCATGATACCATCATAGTGTCCTCCTATCTCTCTTTTATGACTTTGAAAAATTAGCGTGCTACAATACTTAGGTCCAACTCCTAAACTACTTTCCTCGTTCTTTTCATTAATTTTATCCGTACATTTATTTATTTATAGAAAAAGTCTCGTTAGTTCTCCCGCCTAACATAAAAGCCCGCTCTTCACTTATCTCCTCAGTTCACGACCTAGTTAGTAAAACGACTATCCACTTCAAATAATCAGCTGTCAATGAAAACATTTATGTGTATTCGTCACGATATGTTTCGGAGCCATTTTAAACCGAAAATCTTTCACTTAAGTTGTCAACGTGGTTGGCATAAAACGAATGTCGCTCTGTAGTCGTGTTCCACATACCGTACATAGTCTGTTACACCTTTATCCTAGAGATCGAGCTGCTCACTCGAATATGGAACTACACTCCTGGAAATTGAAATAAGAACACCGTGAATTCATTGTCCCAGGAAGGGGAAACTTTATTGACACATTCCTGGGGTCAGATACATCACATGATCACACTGACAGAACCACAGGCACATAGACACAGGCAACAGAGCATGCACAATGTCGGCACTAGTACAGTGTATATCCACCTTTCGCAGCAATGCAGGCTGCTATTCTCCCATGGAGACGATCGTAGAGATGCTGGATGTAGTCCTGTGGAACGGCTTGCCATGCCATTTCCACCTGGCGCCTCAGATGGACCAGCGTTCGTGCTGGACGTGTACCGCGTGAGACGACGCTTCATCCAGTCCCAAACATGCTCAATGGGGGACAGATCCGGAGATCTTGCTGGCCAAGGTAGTTGACTTACACCTTCTAGAGCACGTTGGGTGGCACGGGATACATGCGGACGTGCATTGTCCTGTTGGAACAGCAAGTTCCCTTGCCGGTCTAGGAATGGTAGAACGATGGGTTCGATGACGGTTTGGATGTACCGTGCACTATTCAGTGTCCCCTCGACGATCACCAGTGGTGTACGGCCAGTGTAGGAGATCGCTCCCCACACCATGATGCCGGGTGTTGGCCCTGTGTGCCTCGGTCGTATGCAGTCCTGATTGTGGCGCTCACCTGCACGGCGCCAAACACGCATACGACCATCATTGGCACCAAGGCAGAAGCGACTCTCATCGCTGAAGACGACACGTCTCCATTCGTCCCTCCATTCACGCCTGTCGCGACACCACTGGAGGCGGGCTGCACGATGTTGGGGCGTGAGCGGAAGACGGCCTAACGGTGTGCGGGACCGTAGCCCAGCTTCATGGAGACGGTTGCGAATGGTCCTCGCCGATACCCCAGGAGCAACAGTGTCCCTAATTTGCTGGGCAGTGGCGGTGCGGTCCCCTACGGCACTGCGTAGGATCCTACGGTCTTGGCGTGCATCCGTGCGTCGCTGCGGTCCGGTCCCAGGTCGACGGGCACGTGCACCTTCCGCCGACTACTGGCGACAACATCGATGTACTGTGGAGACCTCACGCCCCACGTGTTGAGCAATTCGGCGGTACGTCCACCCGGCCTCCCGCATGCCCACTATGCGCCCTCGCTCAAAGTCCGTCAACTGCACATACGGTTCACGTCCACGCTGTCGCGGCATGCTACCAGTGTTAAAGACTGCGATGGAGCTCCGTATGCCACGGCCAACTGGCTGACACTGACGGCGGCGGTGCACAAATGCTGCGCAGCTAGCGCCATTCGACGGCCAACACCGCGGTTCCTGGTGTGTCCGCTGTGCCGTGCGTGTGATCATTGCTTGTACAGCCCTCTCGCAGTGTCCGGAGCAAGTATGGTGGGTCTGACACACCGGTGTCAATGTGTTCTTTTTTCCATTTCCAGGAGTGTATGTCTGTGGAAAGGTTCGGTGACTGATTTCATAGTTTTTCTCGTTTTTGCCGTTCAACAGACAGTTACTGACACAGTTTATGGTTATGCATAGAAAGCTATTGGACCAACGGCCTTGCCGCAGCGTTAACACCGGTTCCCGTAAGATCACCGAAGTTAGCGCTGAGGGGCTGGGCTAGCACTTGGATGGGCTACCATCCAGTCTGCCGAGCGCTGTTGGCAAGCGGGGTGCCTTCAGCCCTTGTGAGGCAAACTGACGAGCTACTTGATTGAGAAGTAGCGGCTCCAGTCTCATAAACCGACATACGCCTCCATATCCTCATCCAGTGACGCCTGTGGGCTGAGGATGACACGGCGGCCGGTCGGTACTATTGGGCCTCCAATGCTTGTTCGGGTGGAATTTAGTTTAGTTATAAAAAGATAATCGTATATGAACGCCACTTCATATTCGAGTGTTCATCAGTCCTGTTCAGAACTCCCAACGGGTTTCCGTAAAATTACTGCTAAATTTCACGTGTTATATGGATAAAAGTTTTGTTTCTTTAATGTCTTCGTTTTCAGCTTCTTCATGCCGTTGCGCATTCGTTACCTTTAAAGGCAGTTTCACGCTTTTACTAGCCAAGGCAAATGGGACAGTAATTGTCTGTTCCAGTACCCATTTTGGAAAGGGTATTTAGCAGGATGAATGTTGTTGAAAACGTAAAGCTGTTGTCATTATTTACTAGAACACTCCGGTTTTGAACTTTAAATCATTTTCTACCGCGGGGTGTAAATGTGAAAGGGTGAGTGTGACGTCTTGCACGTGACTGTCTAGTTTATGAGACTGACATTTCGAAGGTAATGAAACATTTATATTTAACAAGGTTCGTGTATATATACGAGGGCAGTTCAATAAGTAATGCAACACATTTTTTTTCTGAAACAGGAGTTGATTTATTCAGCAATGAAATACACCAGGTTATTCCCCAATTTTTTAGCTACACAACACTATTTTTCAACGTAATCTCCATTCAATGCTACGGCCTTACGCCACCTTGAAATGAGGGCCTGTATGCCTGCACGGTACCATTCCACTGGTCGATGTCGGAGCCAACGGTGTACTGCATCAATAACTTCTTCATCATCTGCGTAGTGCCTCCCACGGATTGCGTCCTTCATTCGGCCAAACATATGGAAATCCGACGGTGCGAGAGTGGGGCTGTAGGGTGCATGAAGAAGAACACTCCACTGAAGTTTTGTGAGCTCCTCTCGGGTGCGAAGACTTGTGTGAAGTCTTGCGTTGTCATGAAGAAGGAGAAGTTCGTTCAGATTTTTGTGCCTACGAACACGCTGAAGTCGTTTCTTCAATTTCTGAAGAGTAGCACAATACACTTCAGAGTTGATCGTTTGACCATGGGGAAGGGCATCGAACAGAATAACCCCTTCAGCGTCCCAGAAGACTGTAACCATGACTTTACCGGCTGAGGGTATGGCTTTAAACTTTTTCTTGGTAGGGGAGTGGGTGTGGCGCCACTCCATTGATTGCCGTTTTGTTTCAGGTTCGAAGTGATGAACCCATGTTTCATCGCCTGTAACAATCTTTGACAAGAAATTGTCACCCTCAGCCACATGACGAGCAAGCAATTCCGCACAGATGGTTCTCCTTTGCTCTTTATGGTGTTCGGTTAGACAACGACGGACCCAGCGGGAACAAACCTTTGAATATCCCAACTGGTGAACAATTGTGACAGCACTACCAACAGAGATGTCAAGTTAAGCACTGAGTTGTTTGATGGTGATCCGTCGACCATCTCGAACGAGTGTGTTCGCACGCTCCGCCATTGCAGGAGTCACAGCTGTGCACGGCCGGCCCGCACGCGGGAGATCAGACAGTCTTGCTTGACCTTGCGGCGATGATGACACACGCTTTGTCCAACGACTCACCGTCCTTTTGTCCACTGCCAGATCACCGTAGACATTCTGCAAGCGCCTATGAATATCTGAGATGCCCTGGTTTTCCGCCAAAAGAAACTCGATCACTGCCCGTTGTTTGCAACGCACATCCGTTACAGACGCCATTTTAACAGCTCCGTACAGCGCTGCCACCTGTCGGAAGTCAATGAAACTATACGAGACGAAGCGGGAATGTTTGAAAATATTCCACAAGAAATTTCCGGTTTTTTCAACCAAAATTGGCCGAGAAAAAAAATGTGTTGCATTACTTATTGAACTGCCCTCGTACCTAATATAGTTCATTGAACTTAGAAATCTAAAATTAATGTGAAACATAAATTGTAAGATGTTGTCATGATTTTTTTTTTTAATTCTCTCTCTACCGTAGCAGATTCATGTAACAGTCCTGTCCAGGAAATAACCGTGCCAGCAATTAATGGCCCTGTGTTGGATAAATTAATTACATGTAGTCGTTTATCTTTCGTGGTCGGAGTCCCCAGACATCTAATATTGTGTGGTCTGCTAAATTTGTGCAGAAATTAGGTACGTATGCGTAAAAGCATTACTTAATCAAAAGGGACATCTGTGTCCTTCGAGGATGTTTAGTGCAGATGAAAGATACGACGAGATGAAATTCTATTTCAAATAAATCACTAATGACTGCAAGAAAATAAAAAAAAGGATGAGCCTATATCTAAGTAGACATTCAGAATCAAGACGAAAATGTTTTTCTGCGGCGGAACAATTTTATGAAGATTACTGAGCATTTAGTCTACTTTTTTTTGGTAAATTTTGTAGTTCGCAAGCATCAATATACCACAGTTGCGAAATATTCAGAAGTGAAAGAACAGTATTAATTCTTAAATTACTCGAAGTCTGTCGCACTTTTGAACATTATTACTGTTTGAGACTTGTAGGAATTTGCAATTAAGCATCTCAAACTTAAGGCAATAATCAGTTGAAGGCGATTTTTTATACGGTCTGAATGGGAAAGCCACTGAATAAGCAGTCGGTTGATGTGTTCTTCTACCAGGGAGTATGGTCTGCACACTTTTATTATAGAAGACTGATTATCAAGTTTTGATAACAGCAGCGTTTACAAGCTATGTCGCTGCAATTACACAAGAATACTGTAGTTAAAAAGAACTAGATGAACGAATGGCCTGCGATCGGCAGCCGTATTAGTCCTCCTCTATATTGGTCGAGACGCCGTGTGGAAGCTCCCTTTTTTTTAAAAAAAATGAGGTTTGATTTTAATTAAATGTTATTCAGTCCCTGGCGCTAAAGTACGCACAATTCAGCTAGGGTGTACCACCGCAATAAGGGGCCTGAGTAAAAAATCCCATGGGAAAATTAATTTACCAGTATAAAAATTATAAACGCAGCCCTAGAATTCGCATCTGACTGCATTCAATAGTTGTTCCGCCGCTACTGGGGCCGCTAACAAAACCAAAGGGTATCAAATGATAAATCAAAAAGTTTTTCTCAGCTTCAGGCAGTACTGTGAGCCCACTATCTAAAATAAACAATTGCTCACTGAACTAAACTCACAATACATTCCTTAAGCTGACTGACAAATGTGTTGCCTGGAGTTTCGTATGCAGGGAATTTATTTTTTACTTGCAAAGCTTCTTTGTATACACCGTTTGATGTAGTACGATTGGGGACATAAACGAAGAGCTTGTTTGCTTTACTAGCACGGGAGAGAGCTATGTAGAGCTGGCAGTGCGAAAAGCATCTAACACCGAGGTACACTCCTGCTACAAGCAGCGTTCGTGCTTGTTCGTTGTTTATGGTCATGGCGTAACTTAAGCTCACCGAGAACTGTACTTGTTTAAAACGAAATGTAGGTTTGTAGAATTTAGCAGCGTTTGGGGAATGAAAACTCGCCAGCCTTTGCCACGTTCCATCAAAATTTGCGCTTCTGTAATGTTACGTTGGAGAAAAGTAACTTTACGCTTCCTTGAGTGAAGGGTTCTGAGGAGGGAGATGATGCATGACTCTCTCCATCAGTTACCTTGCGCCTCACTGCTAGAAGAGTTTCCAAAGAGCGAGTTAAAGGCTGTGTTCTCAAGTTGCAGAGTCTCGACTCACGATTTTCGCTTGATTCTTGAGATCACATAGTCCTCGTCTAACAGCTGGTCTAGTGTACTCAGAGACCCAGAATTTTTATTCGTAAGCAAATCTAAGTTTAAAAATGTAATTATTAGAGGCACAAATCACAAGCTTTTCCTAGCGAAGCATATACGAAAAACCAATCGAAAGAAGAGAAGCAATCTCGTTAAGATTTCAATACAGAAATCGAAATCAGCAAATACGTACATCCTAGCCATGTAAACTCACTATTAGTTTGTATGCACAAAGAAAGAACTACAGCACTTAATTCTGTCACTCCCGTAAACTTTAGAAAATACATGTGTCACAGAGTTAAGTAAACTAACAGTGCCGTCTATTGGTTCTTTGGTGTAGCTACTACGAAACTAACACCGCCGTCTACTGGTTATTCGGTGTACTATGGCGTGTGACAAATCATCCGAATTGGTGAACTCAGCAGACGACTTCAGATAAAACTGTAAACTGCGGTATATTGTTTTCCTTGTGATCAGACTTTGATGAAACAAATCCTCTCATAACTTTTTTGTTTCTTGCGGACGCCCTGCCTCTTAAACCATACTTACGCGCCTCCACCACATTCACATCAGTCTCCCGGGACTGCACACCCTGGAAGTCAGAGCTGGGTGGCTGCTCAGACGTTCTTTGCAGATTACGTGGAACAATTGCTTTCCGTATTACTGATAAAATGATTTCCCCTCTTGTCGTCCTTCTCCCAACAAACAGCGACAGCAGTTCAATAATGATTTCTCCTGTGATGTATTTGAAATTAATAGTTTAAAAGTCAATGAAGAAACGTATTACACTGGACCGTTAGAGTCGTTGACTCTAGTTTGTATAGAGATAAACAGATAATTCTACGTTCTGTAGGCTTTCTGTACTGCCTTGGAAATTAATTGAAATTAGCACCCATTTCTTTGTTCCAATCATGATTTTCGGGAGGTTTCCCTTGGTTGTAAGTGAAATGCCATAACTGTAAATCTCCTCCCAAAACTTCACAATTGCATGTTCCAGTACCAGTTCTGCCGATAAAAATTCGCCGTTAAAAGTATCAAATCTCCAACTGTTCGCTTTATCCTTTAGGGTTGAAAAAATTGAAAAAGAAAGCATAGAAGTACAGGCCTCTTAGGTATATATCCTCATCACCGCCGTCTTTTTTTCTTTACAAACACACACACACACACACACACACACACACACACACAGGCGAAAGAACTGGAACCCCATTCCCAAATATTCCTAATTAGGAATGCCTGTATACTCTCCTAGGCTGTTGAGACATTTCGATCCCTCAGCTCTGACCATGGTATTGGGTCGAATTCCGGAACTAGAAATTACCTCCCAAGGGTTCTGCATCACGAATTTCTCTACAACTTTCCAGGCTGCTAGGCCATTTAGATGAAAGTACCTAACTTCTAAAACAAGCCCTCTTGCTATATAAATAAAAGATTTTTTTAAAAAAAACGACATAAATCTAAAACAGTCAGATCTAAAAAAGTCATGAATGCTATTCTCCATAGTAGCTGTATTTACTTGTGTTGTTTTTCTTGTTTATGGTCATTTGAGACCACGTCAAGTAACTACAAGGCATTTCTGGAAACCCTTCTTGCAACACCATTCTTGCTCTGGCCACCTAACTTATCTACAAAGCCGCTGTTCTGATTTTGCTCATCGTGGAAGCCATTAACGATGTTGTTGAGCGATCTGTACTTTCATTGCTTAACTAGGTGGGGGGTTTTCCACTGAACTAAACCTTCATGAAACACTGATGTGGAGGCGTTCAACCTCCGCAGGGTGCGCCCCAAAATGTCTGATTGGTGACGCTCTTGTAGTAATAAAGTACGTATAAATCCTAGTCAGATAACGACCCGTGGATTGACTGAGGTGGACAAGACATCAGTGAATATCCTATTCGGCAAAGATGAACATTCGAAACGACAACGGTTGGCTTGGAAGAACCGGCTGTATGACTTGCACCCTTAGTTCTAGCAATGGACAGAGATGTCTGCCCTCCTCCCCCCCCCCCCCCCCCCGGCAAAAAAAATACTGAAACGCCAAAGAAACTGGTACAGGATTGCATATTCCAATGCAGAGATATGTGAACAGGCAGAATAAGGCGCTGCGGTCGGCAACGCCTATACAAGACAACATGGTGTTACAGCGGATCACGAGCGATGGGACACAGCATCTACGATGTAGCTATGAAGAAGGGAATTTCCCGTACGACCATTTCACGAGTGTACCGTGAATATCAAGAATACGGTAAAACATCAAATCTCCGACATCGTAGTGACCGGAAGAAGATCCTGCAAGAATGGGGCCAACGACGACTGAAGAGAATCGTAAAATGTGACTGAAGCGCAACCCTTCCGCAAATTGCTGCAGATTTCAGTGCTGGGCCATCGGCAAGTGTCAGCGTGCGAACCATCCATCGAAACATCATCGATATAGGCTTTCGGAGCCGAAGGTCCATCGTGTACGCCTGATGACAGCACGACACAAAGCTTTTCGCCTCCCCTGGGTTCGTCAACACCGACACTGGACTGTCGATGATTGGAAACATATTGCCTGGTTGGACGAGTTTCGTTTCAAATTGTATCGAGCGGGTGGACGTGTACGAGTATGGAGACAACCTCTTGAATTTATGGACTGAGAATGTCAGCAGGGGACTGTTTAAGCTGGTGGAGGCTCTGTAATGGTTTGGGGAGTGTATAGTTGGAGTCATATGGGGCCCCTGATACGTCTAGATACGACTCTGACGGGTGACACGTACGGAAGCATCCTGTCTGATCACCTGCGTGCATTCATCTCCTCTGCGCATTCCGATCTACTTGGGCAATTCCAGCAGGGTAAAGCTACACCTCACACATTCAGAACTGCCACGGAGTGGCTCCAGTAACACTCTTCTGAGTTTAAACACTTTCGATGGCCACCTAACTCCCAGATATGAACATTATTTAGCATATCTGGGATACTTCGCAACGTGCTGTTCGAAAGAGATCTCCACCCCGACGTACTCTTATAGATTTATGGACAGCCCTGCAGGATTCATGGTGTCATTTCCCTGCAGCACTACTTCAGACATTAGTCGAGTCCATGCCATGTCGTGTTTCGCCACTTCTGCGTGATCTCGGAGGCCCTACACGATATTACACAGGTGTACCAGTTTCTTTGGCTCTTCAAAACATATGTATCATTTTGTGAAAGTTAACGGTTCTATAAACTAAAACTTCGTGAATACATCGAAATGCATTTTTGGACAACGTTGCTAGTTAAAGAACTTTGAAGAACAGTTTCGAAAATGATTTGTAGCACTGAATGAACTGCGAACACTTCAGTTTAGAACATGACGATTGATGAACAATTTTCTGTTCAAAGTGAACTCTTTGACATTGCTGTAGTAGAGATAAAATGTGTTTTCAGAAGTCCGTGGTTTTGCTTTTGGGCAATCATAAGAAGATTTCTGCGTTGACTGGCGACGTTGATGGCTTTTGTGTTGGATAACGACATCAACATTCTCCTAAATTGGTTGTTAGGTTAAGAGTTAGTATGGCATCGAGTTATTAGGCATGACCGTGCGGTAGTCATGTTATCTGTCATTTGGCATGGAACTATTTTGTTAAGATCGACTTATGTTAGTCACTAACAGCACCCACCTGGTGGACACGATACAGTTATTGAAAGACTTTATTGAACAACAGATGTAGCATTGATGAACGCATCTCATATTTTGATATTATTCAGAATGAAATCAGTACTGAACTTTCAGCTTCTTCAGATCTGAACACCACCTTAAGCAACACAAATCGCTACACCACTTTAAGAGCCGACCCTTACCATTATAATACCAGCGTATATCACAGTATCATTTTTGTTTTGTTCATAACGATGACAGAGGGAAGGAACAGAGTGTGAACTGTTGCTAGCACACAGGCATATGCACTCAAAGAGAACCGAGGTGTAATGGGGATTAATCACTCCCATCGTTCTTAAGTTTTACTGTCAACTACCTCGTCACTCCAGGTGAGACTGTGAAAATGTTTTGGGATTTCACTCAGGATATTATCGGAAAGTCTGGTGATCCAGAACAGAATACAATCTCTTGTCCAGCTGCTGATGACGAAATTTTATTTGTACAGTTGCAGGATTCGAACCCGCTACATCAGAGAGTAGCTACTAGCGTGCATTGGTGATCTTAACGATGGAGTCTGAGGTAGACAAATTCTGTTCTTCAACTAAAATTTTAGCTATGCTTAAGATTGAAGATAAACCCCCTATTGAATTAAAATTCTTCGTCATTACCCACTAGACTACACTGATATGACTCGATATCGTTGTAAATCTTTAGATATCTCAGGCTCTTTTATTGTGTTGGATTAAAGAAAAGAGGGGAGAGAGAGAGAGACATAAATTATCTTCACTAAAACACAGTGGATACCCCTTCCCAAATGTTGTGGTATCGTTCCTGGGTGTAAACTGATAGTTCGATGGTAAAATTCCAGATTGGTTATCCAAATGTTACAGGTTTTATCCCCGGTCGATCTCAAGATATTTATTAGTCGCTTACGACTTCTGTCAGCTCTGGTGAAGTTTGTTAACGTGGCTCAAAGCCTATATTAAACAGCAGCTCCTATAACTGGCTGGGTAAGTCAGTTCAAAGGTTGAAGAGGCAAAGACATACATCCTCCAGTACAAGAGAACTTCGTAAGTACTGTGGTGTTCAAAACAATTTCCGGATTGATGAAAGTTTTATCACTTCTTTCTTCATTCGTTAGCAACTGCGTCCATCGTTGCTTTACAGTTGTTCAAGATATTTTAAAGGGGAAGGTAAAGTTATCACACAGTAAAGTTAGGGGACATTGTAATTTTTGTTCCTCAAAAATATGAAAGGTAATTCCATGCAATAAATTATGTGAAGAAATACCTGTACAGACAACGAGAAAGGCTGACGGTTGGATTGATAACTAGCTTACGATGTTGCAATTACCAGTTAAAATGTAACCCTGCAACAATGTTGGTATTCATGTTTTCCTTGATAACTCAGTTTATTTTCATTGGGATTTACAGGTGTAATACATAGATAGAACTTTCACTAGGATCATCAAGTCACTCCTTGCGGAAACTGTTTGATGATAAACTCAGTTCTTAAATACTTTTTGTATCGTATTTTCACCCATTAAATATTCATAGGTCAAAAGGTTTCTATCTTCAGCACAAATTCTGATGTATATTATAGACCATCATAAGTGGAGTATCCTTCAAAAATTATAAGATGAATCATGCGTTAGAAAAAGTTACTGTTCTGTAAATAAACAAACAGAGAAAATCAGCTTGAAAGTTTGAAAAATGCCTTGCTGTAAGCTAGGATGACTATTGTAAATTAAAACTTCACAGGTGAAAGGCATACTCCCTACTCTTCTACTCCATTCCGTTCAGCTGCTCTTCCAGATCATTTGCTGTCTCTGACAGAATTACAATGTCGTCGGCGCAAACTTCAAAATTATAATTTCCTCACCATGGATTTTGTTTACTACTCCAAATTTTTCTTTTGTTTCCTTTACTGCTTGCTCAATATACAGATTGAATAACATCGGGGAGAGGATACAACCTTGTCTCACTCCCTTCCCAACCACTCCTTCCCTTTCATGAACCTCGACTCTTGTAACTGCCATCTGGTTTCTGTACAAATTGTAAATAGCCTTTCGCTCTCTGTAGTTTACCCCTGCCACCTTCAGAATTTGAAAGAGAGTATTCCAGTCAACATTGTCAAAAGCTTTCTCTAAGTCTACAAATGCTACAAACGTAGGTTTGCCTTTCCTTAATCTTTCTTCTAAGATAAGTCGTAGGGTCAGTATTGCCTCACGTGTTCCCATTTTTCTTCGGAATCGAAACTGATCTTCCCCGTGGTCGGCTTCTACCAGTTTTTCCATTCGTCTGTAAAGAATTCGCGTTAGTATTTTATAGCCGTGACTTATTAAACTGATAGTTCGGTAATTTTCACATTTGTCAACACCTGCTTTCTTTTGGATTGGAATTACTATATTCTTCTTGAAGTCTGTCTCATACATCTTGCTCACAAGATGGTAGAGTTTTGTCAGGGCTGGCACTCCCAAGGCTGCCAGTAGTTCTAATGGATTGTTGTCTACTCCCGGGGCCTTGTTTCGACTTAGGTCTTTTAGTGCTCTGTCAAATTCTCCACGCAGTATCATATCTCCCATTTCATCTTCCTCTATATCCTCTTCCATTTCCATAATATTGTCCTTAAGTACATCGCTGTTGTATAGACCCTCTATATACTCCTTCCACCTTTCTGCTTTCCCTTCTTTGCTTACAACTTGGTTTCCATCTGAGCTCTTGATATTTATACAAGTGGTTCTCTTTTCTCCAAAGGTCGCTTTAATTTTCCCGTTGGCAGTATCTATCTCACCTCTAATGAGATATGCCTCAACATCTTAACATTTTTCCTCTAGCTATCCCTGCTTAGCCATTTTGCACTTCCTGTCGATCTCATTTTTGAGACGTTTGCATTCCTTTTTGCCTGATTCATTTACTGCAGTTTTATATTTTCTCCTTTCATCAATTACATTCAATATTTCTTCTGTTACCCAAGCATTTCCACTAGCCCTCGCCTTTTTTACTTACTTCATCCTCTGCTGCCTTCACTATTTCATCCATCAAAGCTACACATTCTTCTTCTTCTGTATTTCTGTGTCCCATTCCTGTCAGTCGTTCCCTTATGCTCTCCCCGAAACTCTCTACAACTTCTTGTCCTGTCAGTTTATCCAGGTCCTATCTCCTTAAATTCCCACCTTTTTGCAGTTTCTTCAGTTTTAATCTACAGTTCATAACCAATAGATTGTGGTCAGAGTCCACATCTGCTGCCGGAAATGCCTTAAAATTTAAAACCTGGTTCCTAAATCTCTGTCTTACCATTATATAATCTATCTGAAACCTTCCAGTATCTCCGAGCTTCTTCCGTGTATACAACCTTCTTTCATGATTCTTGAACCAAGTGTTAGCTATGATTAAGTTATGCTCTATGCAAAGTTCTACCAGGCGGTTCCTCTTTTATTTCTTACCCCCATTACATATTCATCTACTACGTTTCCTTCCCTTCCTTTTCCTACTATTGAATTCCAGTCACCCATGACTATTAAATTTTCGTCTTCCTTCACTACCTGTGTTGTGTACATAGTTCCGCGTAGTCAGCGCGTACACAACTTTCCCTCTAGAGCGCGCCCGCTAAGCACAACAGCACAGGCGCAGCGCTCGTCCGTCTCCGCTCTACGAGATGGCGTTGCCATGAAGACGGACCAAATTCTGCTTCCGCCGATCCGCGTATTAATATGTAACGCAGCCAATGAGATTGCTGCTAACGTAGAACCTTTTCTTCTCGCGGATCACACTCGCGCAGTGATACCTGAACGCGCAAGATATTATAACGAGTGTACAGACCTCCGATCAGTCAGTCTGCATTTGTCTGCACCAGTCTGTACCTGTATTAGTCTGTACCAGTCTATAGTCAAGTTTCAGTCTGCACCCAATAAGATTACCATATTCCTGTACATAGCCATGAAGATAAATGAATAGACAAGATTAACGTACCAAGACCAAAGGAACTTCAGATTGACAATTGTAAACAGCATCCAGAATCAAGTTACGTAATGTCTATCCTTTTTATTATTTTAATAAATGTGTGTGAAAATTAATCAAGTTCTGTTTAATGTTGGTCACCGTCAATCTGCTACTCTAAACGTGCAAGTGGCATTTCTATCGTTTGACCTAACGGCAGAAGATACACACGCCACGATAAGACCAAGAGACATATTGCTGACACTCGCCTACTTCGTTAGAGCGACAAGACAAATAAGCTGATGGTGTGTGTACCGAAGGTCTTACAGTACGCACACCACAAACTGAATAAATTCTTTTACCTCATCATAAACTTCATCAATCTCTTCGCCATCTGCAGAACTAATTGGCATTTAAACTTGTACTACTGCGGAAGGCGTGGGCTTCGTGTCTATTTTGGCCACTATAATGCGTTCACTATGCTGTTTGTAGTAGCTTACCCGCACTTCTATTTTCTTTATTCATTACTAAACCTGCTCCAGCATTACCCCTGTAAGTAGGCTGTTTATGTTTTCTTATTGGCAAAGTTACGTAGCGCTCTGTATGAAAATCACTGGCTGTGCTGTGTGCAGTCTATGGCTAGTTTGCATTGTCTGCCATTGTAGTGTTGGGCAGCGGCAGCTGGATGTGAACAGCGCGTAGTGTTGCGCAGTTGGAGGTGATACGCCAGCAGTGGTGGATGTGGGGAGTGAGATGGCGGAGTTTTGAAATTTGTAAGACTGGATGTCATGAACTGCTATATATATTATGACTATTAAGGTAAATACATTGTTTGTTCTCTATTAAAATCTTTCATTTGCTAACTATCCCTATCAGTAGTTAGTGCCTTCCGTAGTTTGAATCTTTTATTTAGCTGCCAGTAGTGGCGCTCACTGTATTGCAGTAGTTCGAGTAATGAAGATTTTTGTGAGGTACGTGATTTGTGAAAGGTATAGGTTAATGTTAGTCAGGGCCATTCTTTTGTAGGGATTTTTGAAAGTCAGATTGCGTTGCGCTAAAAATATTGTGTGTCAGTTTAAGCACAGTCGTATATAATTGTTCAAAGGGGACGTTTCATATGTCGACCCTTAGCCGAGGATACCTCACTGGAATCTTCTGATTTTTTTCTTGCACTTTGTGCAATTAGTGCAGCCTTTGTTTATTGCTAGCGCGTAATTGTAGAGAGAATTTCCTTTGTAGTTGTAGTTTTTCATTCTTGTACAGTAAGACAGTTGTGGCCTGCATGTAGATTTCGCTTGCAATTAACTAGATATTATTTTCAGTGCTATGTTAATGTGTTCCCATATTTTTGCTCTTCAAATTGTGTTTTTCTGTGTTGTCGTGTGAAATATTGTGACAATAATGGCGTGTGAAAAACGTAATACTAGGCTCCAAAGTAAACTGAGAAATGACAGTGAAGACGAAAGCAGTGTGTCAGCGCCACCGTGTAATGAATTAACTAACGTTCAACATAGTAATTTGGTAATTGTGCATAGGGAAATGGAGCAGGCGGCAAACAATGGCGTAGGCAGTGAAACAATTAGTGAACAGGGAAGCATTATCGATCGATCGCTCGGCAACAGCTCGCCTCAGGAATCCGAAATGACAGGACACAATTTTACAAATACTGTAGATTCAGGTTTTGCGTCCTCACCGTTTTCTCAAATAAGTCAAGACACATTTTGTGCTTGTCAAAATGTGAATGTTGCCGGTGCAAATGCACTGCCGAAAAGCGTAGAGGAACAGATTCCAGACACTATGCATTGTTATTACAGCTAATGCAACAAATGGAACAAAATCAGAGACAAACACTGTGATGTCACCGCCAGACACCACACTTGCTAGGTGGTAGCTTTTAAATCGGCTGCGGTCCGCTAGTATACGTCAGACCCGCGTGTCGCTACTGTCAGTGATTGCAGCCACACGGCAGGTATAGAGACAGATCCTAGCACTCGCCCGAGTTGTACAGCCGACTTAGCCAGAGATGTATCACTGACAACTACGCTCTCATTTGCCGAGACGATAGTTAGCATACCCTTCAGCTACGTCATTTGCTACTACGTAGCAAGGCGCCATAGCATTTGATTATTGAGATTATAACATGTACCGTCAAGCGCGATGTACACCAATTGCGGAATAAATTTAAGTATTATATCAACTACGTACTTTATTTGCTACTATTAATTCCCTTAACTGTTCCAGACCTCACGCCAGTCAGCGTGTAATTAAACGCATGCATTTCGACCTCCTCTAGCAACACAGTGTTGGCTCTTCCGCCAACACTTCAAACACAGCAAAAGCTTCAAAAGTTAGACACAATGGAACAACACCAGAGACAAACACAGCAAAAGCTTCAGAAGTTAGACATAATGGAACAAAATCTTCAAAAGTTAGACACAATGGAACAACACCAGAGACAAACACAGCAAAAGCTTCAGAAGTTAGACACAATGGAACAAAATCTTCAAAAGTTAGACACAATGGAACAACACCAGAGACAAACACAGCAACAGTTAGACGCAATGGAACAAAATCTTCAAACGTTAGACATCACACTTGAACAAACACGTGAAGATTTAACTACTGAGTTACATAAAATCGAATCGAAATGTCAAAAAGTCTGTAATGACGTAAAAACATAAATTTGTGATCATTTCCTACCTACTTTTTCGCGTCATGAAAATGCATTACAGAATCACGAAGCAGCCATAAAAGAACTGCAAACTATTGTTCATGAAAATCACGAAACCTTGCAAGCTAAAATTGACTCAGTTGCATCTACCGATTCGGTTATGCAACTTGCAAAAACTCAGGAAAACTTAAAGGTCACAGTAGATACGATTTCAACAGAAATGGACACTCTGAAACTTGGTTCAGAAAAACACACAGAGGAAATAATTTCACTGACGGATAAAGTAGCCGACTTTCAGATCAGTTCACTAACTTATCTACAAAGGTAGATGATGATCTGAATGACACAAGACCTGTAGCCATCACTGACACAGAAGAGTATGAACAAATTAAGAAATTCAAACAAAATCAGAATCAAATTAATACGCAACACAAAACAGAAATCCGGGAAGTACAAGATCAGTTGGCACAAGTAATACAAAAATTACATATTTCAGAGGACACTTGCGCTCCAGTACGGGAAGAGGGACTTAGAAATACGGAACAACCACAAAATAATAACACAGGACACTTCGGATATTATGAAAGAAACTGGCAAGGCACATCGAATTTTGAGATGGAACCGCCGAAACGACGTAACAATGACCGACATGTGACCCGCCGACATGATGATTTTGACTATAAGCTGTTCACAACTACACGTAAATTCAAAACATTTAAGAATTCTGGCAACGACATTCATTCACAAGCATGGCTCCATCAATTCTCTCATTGTTTTCCTCCCAACTGGTCGTTAGAGCACAGATTAGAATTTATGTGTGGCTACTTAGAGAATGAACCAGCTGAAAGAATGCGATCGGTCATTCACGATTGTCACAGTGAAGGAGAATTTTACCATGCGTTCCTCTCAGAATATTGGTCTCAAGCTACACAAGACCGAGTAAAACATAGCATCATGATGATGAAACACTTTGAACAATCTGAATTTTCCAGTCTTGTCAAATATTTTGAAGACATGTTGCACAAGAATCAGCACCTGTCAAACCCATACAGCACCTCAGAACTCATCCGCATTTGATTAATGAAATTGCCTGAACATTTACGACATATTATTTTGGCAGGACGTTGCAAAGACGACATTGAAGCTTATCAGGGGCTTTTACAAGAACTGGAAATTGACACTGACAATCGTGGAACGCGAAAACAGGAGCACAACAATTACAGGTCACATCTGTCACAACTCCACAATGACAGAAATAATAACTGGACGCGACAAGGCCATTCTTACAACGTAAATCGTGACCAAAACAGACACCTCCCGTATGAAAACCACTGGCAGAGTAATAGTTACAGAGAAAGATCGCATTTCCGTAGTAATGAATATGACAGAGACAATCATAGAAACAGACAATTTGGCAACCAGAACTATTATTATCACGGGAGACAGAATAACTTCAGACGCAACAGTCCATCGTGCAGTGATAATTCAGGGAGAAATTCTCCACCACTTAACCGACAAGAAAGAAACTACAGGAACTACCGATATGACGACAGACGATATAATCATAACGACAGACGTGAATTTCATCAGAACTGGCGGGATTCTAACAGGGCTGGGCCCTCTCGGCATGGCGAATTTGTAGAAGTTTGGTCTCCTAATCCCAGTAACGACACGCGCCAACAAAGAAACAATGTCTCGCACCGCAGGCAGCCACGTGCGCCCGCTGGCTCAGGGAAAAATAACATAGACGCTAACCTTGAGAAAAATTCCAGTATTCTTTACCGACATATACCACATGATAAATGCGTTAAAGTTGAAACTCTGCATACTAGGAAGAGCAAAGGGTTACACCACATTTCACATGTAAAACCGCTTATTGAAAGATAATCTGCTTTTTAACTTTGTCTTTGCCATAAAACTTTTCACTTCACATTTCTAGTATGCATTGTCAGACTTAAAAACTGTTACCATGCAACAATGTTTGAAGTTAAATATCCAATCAAGAACCAAGAGAACTTATTTAAACAGAAATCACGAATGCATTGTTATTGTGAACAGATGACACAGTGTTATTGTGTGTGTGCATTCTTGCTTCTTAGTTGCACGATTACGTAACGACTATAAGGCTCACATACTTAGAACATTTACCAGTACTGCTAATGAGATTTTAATGCAACATTTTGGGTTACTTGAAAATACATTCTGGATTTAAAGTACTTTCTGTGAGATACCAGATGACACAGTGGTTAGTTTATGTGACAGCTACACGATTTTATCATGACGCTATTAATGAGTGATAATTTACAATGTTGCTTTTGCGGTGTTTCTGTTTTATATCTGCACAGTTTTTCTGAATTATTCTGGAAAGTAAAACATGTTTTAGTAGTAACTTTTGTGGTATAGCTACAATGAGACAGCCTTTCCCGTAGCACAACAATACGTTACAGCACAGTACTTTCTTCATCAAGGCAATAAACGTAATAACTACGATATCTATACGCAAAGCATTTCACTTTTGTTTATCATGAGGTAAGTACATTGGCTTCTGCAGAACTTAGCTTTCGGAGGACGATAACTACGACACTTCCACAGAGATTATCTTACAACAAGACACACAGTTTAGCTCTACAGTACATGTATTTGATTGATTAATTTTGTACTTAAAACATCTATTTTTAAAGATATATGAAGTACAATGATACAAAGGTCTTCCGTGATACATTTCATTCCATTGCTGTAATTTGTAACACCTGAGGGTATAATTACATTAATCCTCAGGGGGGTACACGCCTACTTTGTGTATCATGTGTTTGGCAAGCACAAGGAGCCCTAGCTAATATGGTATTTGCTTATACAACATTACACATCGGTACCATATTTCTCCAACACAAAATACACAGCTACCTGATCATTTAACTGAGAGAGACTAACATTTATTTTACTACATCAGTGACAGATGTTTACGTAATTACACCATTGGATAACTTCACACTTACGAAATTGTATTTTGTCTGTACTTTGTGAACTATTCATATTTTTTCAGAACCATTGTGATACTATGAGAGCTTTGAATGATGTATTTGGTATGGCGTCATGATTTTTCAAGTACGTTGGAGGTAGATGACATTATTGAAATGAGCAGAGAATTTTTTTTATTTTTTGACATTATTGCAGAATGCTACACCTTTTTTGAGATTTGGCTGAAGTTTTATGATGTTATGATGATGATGTGTATTACTCTGTTGCGGTATGTTTATGATCAATAAGCTGATGCTATATGAGGGATTTGATTATGCTATGTATTTATTATGATGAAATATTGAAGAAGTGTCGATGAATATGTACATGTGTAATAAGGTATGGAATAATGAGTAGTGGTTAGGGACTCTGACTTGTGAAAAAGTGTGTTGGAAACCAAGAATTGTACTTTAAGAGTTATGTAATGTGTCTAAATGCGTGAATGTATCACAATGCCGACGAATATTTTTTGGACTCTGTTATATTTATAAGATCTTGTTTCTACAGATTTGCAACGAAAATTCTCGAGCTGTGAAATTTTTATATGAGACTGTCACAGTAGTGCCAACTGGTGTCGTAAATATTTCGGTAAGAAAGCCAAGTGACCTTGACATAATGCGTCTTGAGTGGCCAGCTGTGTCAGATGCCTGGCGAAAAAGCCATTAGTGTCTGCCTTTTCAGAGGCACAGGTAAAAAAAAAGAGGAGGTCATTATCCTCGCTATTGACATTTCTTTGTAGAAAGCATCGCAAATACGCACGCTCAAACTTGAAAACATATGATTATACTGTGGAGCTCTTAATTTATGATATTTACTAAAATGCCTAATGAAATGATGAGAAACATTTCGTGTCTATTGTCTTGCTAGTTGAAAGATTGTTTACTGCATTATGAAATGCCATATGGCTGGTGAACGACGTTTCACGCCTTGCTTTGCCTATTTTGTTTAATATCTAGTTCCTAGCTGCACTGCCGCACTGGTTAAAATAAAATTTTATAGATATACTAATAGAAATATTTTATGCCTACAGATCCAGAAAAAAATAACTTTATGATGGATGTACTCCAAAAAAATGAGGGAGCACAATAAGACATTTCCACTTCACAGCAATTGCATACATAATTTTTGTCAGTGACTTGGTAACTTGTCTGCTAGAGCAAGTTACAGTGATGCATCACTCTAGTGTTAAGATGTGACATAGGTATTAAACATGGCCGTTTTTACTGTAATGTTTTTTCTGCTTGAGCTTTGTCATGTTTAGATATAAGTTCTAGCATTTGCTGCTGCTGTTTGCCAGGCATAATGTTACTGAATTTGACTTTGTATTACGCTGTTAAGCCAGTTTTACTACGGATTTATTTTTCTTGTTTGCTGCACAGTGCCTTATATTAGTTGTAATATTGCAATTGCTTTGCGAATTTCCATTTTTTTGTCATTGCTGTTTGTGTTAATTGTTTTGTGCTGCTGCATTGCCTTGTCCCTTAGTTTATGCATCTGAGCTCAGTAGATTTAAGTTAGCTTAAGAGGGGGTAGCCTATAAGAGAATGAGTTGCGATGAATTTGAAGAAATGCACTGAGAGGTTATACGAGAAAAGTACAGAAAGCAGGTATAGATAGGACTTTTTGGAAATAATGAAGAACAAAGGGCGACCTCCGAGAAGTAAATAAAGTTTTGTTTGCAAAATACTGCAGTAAAGCAAACCCTGTCCTTTCCTTGTGTTATCCCACTATGTGTTTGTGTACCCTTGTGTATTTATGTTCTTCCTGTCTTTATATGTTTATCTGATAAGTGTTATGTTGTAGAATTTTTCTAATACTCAGCTACATGAACTATGATGAGGAATACTGTTATCCTCAAATATAATTTGCATTAATAATATGTTATTTAATTTGTAAAGATGTTAGACATTATTAATTGTGTTTTGTTTTAATGCCCAAGTGTGAAGTTGATGTCTCAATAATTATTCTGATCTTTTATGTATGTACTTATGTCATAATTCCTGTAACACTGATGTATCTGTTTATTTATGTTCTTTTGTAAAGCCTGTACTACTAAAAATTTATCTGTATTGTTATGTTCTTTAATGATGTATCTTGTACCTCTGTAATTGTATTCTTATGTTATAAAATTGTAATTGACACCAGTTCATCATATTATTAACTTGTAAGTTACATTTCACTACACAAATTTCTGTTGGTCATAGTATATGGACAATATGTGAGAAGTAGGGACTGTTAATGTTTGCACGTGTGTTAATAATTCAGCAAGGGACTGGATAACAGCATTGCTAGTTCTAAGGACAATTCCAAAAACTTTGTGAGTGCACAAGTGGTGGTTATGGACTTGCTATATTATCTGCAAGACTCTTCAATGGTGATTGTGCACCCGCACAGTCACAACAGATGGCTGCTGGCCATCTCTACAAGGACTGCAGTGGCTCTGCATCACTGATAGCCCACCAATATCATTATTTCTACAAGGACTGCAGTGGGTCTGCACCTCTGGTGGCCCACCAATACCATACTCTCTACCAGGACTACAGTGGGTCTGCTCTGTGATGACCTACCTACCAATATTCTTCAAAACTTCGACTGACTGCTGTGGGTTTGGTCTGTTGTGGCCCATTCCCTGTCTGCATGTCAAGAGTCAGCACCGTCTTTCCGTTGGAAGGACAACACTACTTCTTCAAGACTGCATGGAAATCCACTACTTCTGTGTGCATTCTCTTTTACTGCTCAGACTTTGAGAAAAAACACTGCTATTTTAATGTAATGAATGATCTTTATGGACTGTGAGAAAATTTTAGCCTTTGACCAACATTGTATTGATAAGTGTGTGCATTTGATTTCTTTGTTATTGTAATTATGAAATTTTTTTTCAAATCTGTATTGGCCACTGCCCAAAACAATTTGTAAAATTTTTTGTGGGGAGCATGGGGGCTATGTAAGTAGGCTGTTTATGTTTTCTTATTGGCAAAGTTACGTAGCGCTCTGTATGAAAATCACTGGCTGTGCTGTGTGCAGTCTGCAGCTAGTTTGCATTGTAGTGTTGGGCACCTGGATGTTAACAGCGTGTAGCGTTGCGCAGTTGGAGGTGAGAAGCCAGCAGTGGTGGATGTGGGGAGTGAGATGGCGGAGTTTTGAAATTTGTAAGACTGGATGTCATGAACTGCTATATATATTATGACTATTAAGGTAAATACATTGTTTGTTCTCTATTAAAATCTTTCATTTGCTAACTATCCCTATCAGTAGTTAGTGCCTTCCGTAGTTTGAATCTTTCATTTAGCTGGCAGTAGTGGCGCTCGCTGTATTGCAGTAGTTCGAGTAATGAAGATTTTTGTGAGGTAAGTGATTTGTGAAAGGTATAGGTTAATGTTAGTCAGGTCCATTGTTTTGTAGGGATTTTTGAAAGTCAGCTTGCGTTGCGCTAAAAATATTGTGTGTCAGTTTAAGCACAGTCGTATATAATTGTTCAAAGGGGACGTTTCACCCCTATTTGATTTTTTATTTATAACATTGTATTCACCTGACTAAAAGTCTTGTTCCTCCTGCCACCGAACATCACTAATTCCCACTACATCTAACTTTAACCTATCCATTTCCCTTCCTAAATTATCTAACCTACCTGCCCGATTAAGGGATCTGACATACCACGCTCCGATCCGTAGAACGCCATTTTTCTTTCTCCTGATAACGACGTCCTCCTGAGTAGTCCCCGCCCGGAGATCCGAATGGGGGACTATTTTACCTCCGGAATATTTTATCCCAAGAGGACGCCATCATCATTTAACCATACAGTAAAGCTGCATGCCCTCGGGAAAAATTATGGCTGTAGTTTCCCCTTGCTTTCAGCCGGCCGGCCGCGGTGGCCGTGCGGTTCTGGCACTGCAGTCCGGAACCGCGGGACTGCTACGGTCGCAGGTTCGAATCCTGCCTCGGGCATGGATGTGTGTAATGTCCTTAAGTTAGTTAGGTTTAAGTAGTTCTAAGTTCTAGGGAACTTATGACCTAAGATGTTGAGCCCCATAGTGCTCAGAGTCATTTGAACCATTTTTTTGCTTTCAGCCGTTCGCCGTACCAGCATAGCAAGGCCGTTCTGGTTAGTGTTACAGGCCAGATCAGTCGATCATCCAGACTGTTGCCCTGCAGCTACTCGAAAGGCGGGTGCCCCTCTTCAGGAACCACAAGTTTGTCTGGACTCTCAGCAGATACCCCTCCGTTGTGGCTGCACCTGCGGTACGGCTATCTGTATTTGGAAGACTTCTAGTGGCTACGTCTGCCGGTTGTGGCTACAGAACTCACTTCCAAAGTGGGATTACTGAGCCACAGATATCGGCACTTGTTGCACTTATTTGGTGAGTGAGTTAATGTGTACGCTGTGTACATACAATTATTCGGAGCTATCTGCTGTCCCATAGGTTTCTTTAAACTATATCTGTTGTATTGTTTTCGGTTTAAGTTAAGCCCATTTTTATTTAGTGACTTTACTGGTTCATTATGGCTAACTTGCAGTTCTAAAATTGTTTATGGAATAGTTATTCGAGACGTGTTGTTTATGTCCTGTGTATCAGATCTGAGCCCCGACGGCAGTTGAATATTATTTGTGCTCGTTTTATGTAATGTTTTTGCTATTCAGGTACATGTTAATTCAGTCTTACTGTCTGCTGTTTAAGTCCTGCAGGCGTTTCTGTTTACATTTTATTTACACATTCCTTTATAGAGCTGTAACTTAGAACCAAGCTATATACATTAGAGCATTCTCTCTTGGATCAGTTTTTTATTTGTTTGTAATTTCGGGATCTTTAAGAAAACAACTGCTACCAATTTATAAAGAGTTCAATCTTCTTCTGCACGACGAAAAAGGTTAATTTTCTATTGTTTTTACTGTTACTCATTGCTTTTCGTGATCTGGTGTGTTACAGGTGTTAACTGATGTGTTAACCGAATGTTTATTCATAATTTATATACTATTCTGGAATATCTGTTAACTGAAATGTTTTCGGTCTGTTCTAGAAGTACCTGAATTCCTACTGCGCTTTATTGTATTTCATTTACGACAAAGCCATCTAAGAGAAGTGAACGTCTAGGCGAGTTCATTATTTTAAATTTTAAATTAATAATCGTCAAATCTGAAGTACTAAATCTTTGTTGCTGATTATTTTGCATAGTTATAAACAATTATATTCATCTGCTTACCAAATTCCATGTGATAAAAAAAGATCCTTAATAATAACAGTTTGCACAACCTGTTAAATAAAATCAATTGATCTTTCCTGCGTGACAAGTTATGTTTTTTTGCGGCCTGGTACTTTACCGCTCCCAGCTCCTGGCTTGCTATTTCACTGTATTTGTATTCTGCATGTCATATGTTCAAACCCAAGTACCACCATCCTAATTTACAGTTTCCGTGCTGTTACCTGAAGGAGTCAACGCGAATTCTGGTACGATTCCTTTATGAAGGACAGGGTTGATAGTTTGCCCTTTACTGACCTAACCCAGCTTGTGATCCGCCACCCAAAACATTGTCGTTGACCGGACATTAAATTACACTCTAAGACAAAAAAATACGCGCCACGAACGAATTATCAGAATGGGACAGAAACTGACATATGTGGTGTACGTGTACAGACAGACATATGACTGCAACTTCAGAAAAAAAAAATCAATGATTTATTCAAGAGAAAGAGCTTCAGAAACTGAACGTCAATAAGGCGTTGGTCCAACTCTGGCCATAATGCAAGCATTTATACGGTCTGGTACTGATTGATTGTTGGATGTCCTCGTGAGGGATATCTTGGAGGCATTATCTTGCTGAAATGTAAGTCCAGGATGGCTTGACATGAAGGGCAGCAAGACAGGACGTAGAATATCGTTGACGTACCGTTGTGCTGTAAGGGAGCAGCTAATGACAACCAGAGGGGTCCTGGTATGAAAAGAAACGGCACACCAGCCACAAACAAGAGGGTTGCCATGCTCCACAGCCTCCGGCAGACATTCATGGTCTGAAGATGATCTGATAAAAAGATCGAAACCGGTCACCATATTAAAAAAGTTAAGCGATCAAGACTGCTTCCAGTTTATTCACTTCTAAGGGGGATTGATCACTGAAGACACTTCTACGCCAGTCGATGAGATTCCAGGCCGAAGGAGAGTCTGCAGAAGCCGTAGACAGCGGTGGGGTACCAACCTAACTGTTACTTTTTTTTGTTGGACCCCTGTTGTGTCATCCGCGGCACACTAATAGCACAGCTGTACGTCGACGATTATACGCCCCGTCTTGTTGCCCTCCATCGCAAGCCATCCTGGACTTCCATTTCAGCAAGATAATGCCCACCCCATACGGCGAGAGTTCCTACTGCTTGTCTTTGTGCTTTCCAAACACTACCTCCGCCAGAAAGATCGTAGTGTTCCCTTTCCAATTGAGAACGTTTGGAGCGTGCAACCAGTTCGGAATTTTGACGATATGGTGCGCCAATTGGACAAAATTCTGCGCGATATCGCTCAGGAGGACATCTAACAACGCTGTCAATCTCTGTGAAGCCTGACAACTTATTGACTTGCTCAGTTTGTGAAACACTTTCTCTTGAATAACTCTTCCACTTTCCCTGAAATTGTGCGTCACATCTTTCAATGTCCGTTACATTCGGGTAATTTCCTTGTGATTCGACTTTTTTCTATCATTGTACATTTTTTCCTTCTTTCGTTCCGTGATCAACGTCCAAAAATTTTACATTATTTCTATTAACATGCTTTATAGTACGAAATGTCTTCACTAGAACAATTATTACAGGCATAGCGAAGTACAGGCGAATTCACATGACTATATCTCCTTTATGAGCGAAGATAGAAAGTAGAAGTAAATAACTTACGAATCTGAGCTGAAGGTTTGCCGAGGCGCCAGTAGTAAGTTGTGGTTGCCAGTACAGGTGCAACTCGTCAATACCGAATGAGCACTGATCCGAGATGCCGATAAGGCAGCCATAAAAATGTGTTAAAATGCATCGTTCAACCGGACGCTGAACCATCAAGTTGGCACCTGCATGTAAAAGCATTTCTTAGTAAAGTGCTGTCTCAGCTATGTATTGGCGGTATGGTGTGCACGGATTTGGCTTTGCCCAATTCGTCGCTAGGTATCCTGATATGATGGTATGATATCTTTTATTTTTGTGAGGATTTGTGGAAAACTCAGTCGATGTGCTTTTGGGGACGCTGCGCAGCAACCGAGGTGAATATAGTAAGTCCAGACGTGCTCGTACAAGTGTGGGACAAGACTGACTCCCGTTCAGTTGTTCGTCGCGGATGCCACTCTGAACATTTAAATCAGTGGTTTTGAAAAAGGCATCACTCACATTTTTATAAGAAAATGAAGTTAGGAGTTCCTTACGACTGTATCTGTTAGTTTTCACTGAAAAGGGCACCAGTCCATCGCATACTGTCATCCTTGCCATGGTTTGGAAATTCCGTACGTTTTGAAAAGGGGCATCAGTCCATGGCTGATGCCGTATTTAAAACAACTATACTAGCGCTCTCGTGTAATCAGCCTGCGAAACTCTTGCTATTTCCATAATTATTTGCTGTTAATATTGTTGCTATTTTTATTTTAGTTAGATTCTTTAATCATCCTGGAAAGATGAGTTCTGAATTTGATTCTCAAGACAAAATAATTCCCAAAAACCATAATAGAGGTAATAAAATTCCTGAGAGCTATAATCAAATTGCGATAAAAAAAGTGAAAAATTAAAAGACTTTAACATGTACAATACAGTGATAAGACACTGAAACCGAGAACTACTGCTTCTGATAGCAAGGAAGTTGATAAACTTACACAGTATGCAAAAATGTTGTTGGAGGCTTTACAAGTGTATTTCACGAGGAAACTGATTTCAAAACTGGTGGAAGAAATTTCATAAGAGAAAAGTTTTATCTACTGAATCATTAGGGAAGGATATCCGAAAGAAGAAAACGAACAGTTCTGTAAATCAAAATACTACATATTTAACGCAAGAGGCACAAGAGTGGAGTATTGAAAACTTATGACTTTATCGACCGATCCAGCTCTCGTAGTTTTAAGTTGGAACAGTGTGGAAATATATCATTGCCTACAGAAAAGGTGTACTTGAAGAAGTGTCCGAGTGTCTCAAAAAAAGCGGAAGACATTACAAAAGTCCAGCAATTATTTCAGGAGGACATACAGTACCTTTCTATGAGTGATCTGTGAATGGCCAAGAAAGGCGGAAAAGAAGCTGATTAGAAGGCACTGCGTCAAACCCTATGGGGCTAAATGTCGTATATAAATGCATTGCTTATGTAAATATGTCTTACATGTCTGTATTGGTGTTCAGTTACCTAACATTATACTACTTTGAGTTGTATTAAGGCTGTTCTAAATTAATTTCTTTACCTTCATTTAGAAATGGGCATCAGTCTCCATTTCTTTTTTGTTTTCTATCTCAACAAAATTGTCAGAAATAAGAAGATTCGGTAGAATATTTCTTTCCACAATAAATAACTATGAAAAGAAAGTAAATTACAACCCTAATGTGGAAATTTTTTTCGCAATTTTTTCCTTTTTGTATATTTTAGCATGGTGCAGCAGAGTCAGCAACTATAAAATGCAATTATATTAAATTTGAGACTCGAATTGCATAAGCAAAGAAACTTAACCTAGGTTTCGACTATAATAATTTAGCCTTCTTCAGAAATGTCACAGTATAAAATTAAAATTAAAACATTCCAGATATTGGCCTTGTCAAATTTAAAATATTAGTACTACATAGTCTGACTGCGTTACTTCTACTAATGTATTGCCGAAAGGCCACACAAACGGGCCTTTTCTTTTTTAAATGCTGTAAACACCTGTTTACAAAATTACCTGTACCGATTGCCCTAGTTATTACATAGGTCAGACAGGAAGAGCTTTATCGGCTAGATAAAAGAGCATTTACCCACTAAAAGCGGAGATGGCACCCGTGGCTTGACATTTGCAGAACATCTAATCCAAATGGCCCATGCCCCTAACCCACTTATAAACATAGAGCTCTTAAACCAAGAAGCTAAGGATGCAGGATAGATACACTCGAAGAAATGAAAATTTTCAAACACCTCCTTTATGATAAAGACAACTTGCTTAATGACCAATTGCAGTTGAAAAGTAAGAACTTCTTCGAAGGATATCAGCCCTTGCTTCGTCTACCATGATGACGCGGGACTTCCTATGTCCCCCGCTTATCTTTATGTTTACATACACATTTCACGTAATCGTTATTTTCTATAAGTTAAAGGCTTTTTCATAATTGATACACGTCAAATGGTGTATCTCTAATCATGAGCTTCGTAAAGTTAGCATACAACTGACTTCTTATAACTGCCTTTATAATAACTTGTGGCGTGGTACGTCCCTACGTACTGCTTATTAACCCGTCAAATCTAATACTGTATACTGCTTATTACCCACGCCAATACCTGGCTACGACATACAGCCTTTTTGTTCTTATTAGTAGCTTCGGGTATTCCCCGATTATACACTGCATGTTTAATACATTAACCTATGTTCAATGCTGTTTCACAATTTGTTACACATGAAATGGTGTATTTATATTTAAGAGCTGCATAAAGTTTGCATATAACTCCATTGCCTATAATGTATTTATAATGTTTTGTGGCGTTGTACGCACCTATTATCCGATAAATCCATTACTTTGTATGACCTTCTACCTACATCAGTAGCTGGCTATGACATACAGCCTACTGGTTTTCACATGCATCAATTGCTGATCACATATTTGTATATCTAGCCGCTAAGCTGTATGAGACAATTGTCCTTATTATCATTTACAGGCGTTAATTCTTAGCTAAGGTCCACATATTTCAGGCACTGATAACCTTAACTTATGGCCTTTTCTTATTAAAAGGTTCCTTTACGCTGTATAATGTCAGTTGCCTCTGATAGAAGTGTAACTTCAGTTATTATGGTTTATTTGCCACTAACATTTTTAGCTGTTATAACAAATAATGTTATCAATTAATGTTTATTCTTACTTACGTACAATACAATTGTTATATGTGTTTTGCCTTTTATGGAGATTCCGCGGCCCACCTGTCTGGCCCGTTTGTGAGGCCTATCGGCAATACATTAGTAGAAGTGACGCAGTCTTATGACTATGTGCTGTACTACTAACGTTTTAAGTTTGACAAGGCCAATATCTGGCATGTTTTAAATTTAATTTTATATTGTGACATTTCTGAAGAAGGCTACATTATTATAGCCGAAACCTACGTAAAGTTTCTTTGCTTATGCAACTGGAGGCTGAAATTTAATATAATTTTTCCTTTTTAGTTTTTACGAAGCCAGCGTTCGCGGACTCATGCCCATTTCAAACGACTGAATCCGTTTTGTGAAAGGTAGGTGAAAACTATTATATCAAGCGAGAATGAAGAAAAGAGCACAAACTTGTTCTTGTATGCGTGTAAAAGATAAACGCTCACAAAATCACTTTTTCTTTTCTAAAACGAAAACTGTTAGTCCTAAGTGTAAGATAAAATTTTACTATAGCTTCTATAGGTATTCATGTAGAAGATACAGTCTTGCGAAGGCTGTAACAACCACACAGAAAGTTCTGGAGAAGTATGAAGGTACAGAATTTCTATAGCTGACATTTCCGTATTCCAGAAGTCCCCTCTGAATGCATGGCCGGTTTCTTTCCCCTTACCGCATCTTCCGCTACTCAATCGCCTGCCCAATCGCTCTCTCGCCGTGAGGAGAAGTTTGTATCCACAGGCTGAGCCCCGTTAAAGAGAATCCAATCGACGTGAAGATTCCCTCCAATATTCAGCGCAATTAATTTTTTACTCTTTTGGCAGGGAGGAGCAAGGAAAGGGGCCCGGTCTTTTTCTGGGTTCCGGGACGATATTAAACCACTCCCTTGGCGGCCGTACATTTTTAATCTGGATTCCGCCGCCCGCCTACGACCGCCGAGTTTTCGCCCTGACGGTTCTTACTTTGCAGCATTCGACCCCCCTTGCCCCGTTATACCCCTAAAGTGACGTCTGCGGCCGCAACTCGTCGTTGAGCAGAGTATTTCCGCAAAGATTCACATGTAATTCTACTCATAGCTGCTACGAAGTCGTTTGCTTTGGATATAAAGTGCGAATATCAAACACATAACCGTTCCTTAAAGTTATTTTTCTTCTTCATTACTCTGTTCTTCCATGGTAGGTCAGGGGTATCGGGGAATGGGGATGCGAGAGAATTAACGTCATGATTTGTAATAATAATATACTCTAAAGTATAACCCCGTGGCACATGACGTCCAGTAAAGTGGGCAGCTGTTAACAGCAGCTTCTTTGGCGTTTCCAACCAGACCTGAACTCTTCAGTGTGCACAGTCGACTGCAGTGGGCACTGACAGCTGACGTTATGCCATGCATGCTTTTGCAACCTCACGACAGATTCGAAACGCCAGAGGAATGACAGTTAAAAACTGTCAACACAGTGAAACTCATGCGCCACTGGGTTAACTCTACTCCCATCCTACTAGGTGCAGAATTTCCTAATCTTACTGCACCCAATTCTCAATAAAAACAAAGTCGTCTGGTATGGGACGTTCCCGAGGGGATCCATTGAGGGCCGAAACGCACAATAATCCTGGGTTCGGTGTGGAGCTGTGATGCAGTGGGTGGACTGCTGTGGCCTATTGCGGGGTTGTGAAGCCTCTCTGTCCTTTTTAGGTCCCCAGTACAATACATACATACATATTATTACGAAGACGTATTTTAACCCGCCAGGTTAGCCGAGCGCACTATCGCACTGGAATCGGGTAGGCGCGACGGCCCCGGATCGAACCCGCCCGGCGGATTAACGACGAGGGCCGGTGTGCCGCCCACCCTGGATGTGGTTTTTAGGCGGTTTTCTACATCCCCCTAGGTGAATACCGGGATGGTCCCCACGTCCCGCCTCAGTTACACGGCTCGCAGACATCTGAGCACTTTCGCTCTATTCCATGGATTACCCTTGTCGCAGACACTTGTGGTACACTAATTCCTTCCCAGGGGGTACGGGGTGGCGGCAGGAAGGGCATCCGGCCACCCCTTCAACTGACTGCCACATCTGCTTAACCATGCCGATCCTGTGTATTCGCGGGAGAAACGGCACCAGCAAAAGAAAAAATTATCAAGACGTGCTTTAATAATATCAACTATCAGGGCCTCACATAATGGGTAGAAATGCACAATCCATGAAGTAAACAAACATCACTTTCAACACAAAGTTACGTTTATTAAAATGCAACATGTGTGTTTTTTTCTACAGAAATGACAAGCAGAGGTACAGTTTTAGTGACAAGAAGTGGTCCTAGTGTCCTAGACACAATTATCAATGGCTTATGGCCTATAGAAACCTCAACTTTATGCGTGACATCCAGCAAGGAAGACGCACTCACAACTAACCTATCTACATCTACATGGATACTCTGAAAATCACATTTAAGTGCCTGGCAGAGGGTTCATCGAACCACCTTCACAATTCTCTATTATTCCAATCTCGTATAGCGCGTGGAAAGAATGAACACCTGTATCCTTCCGTACGAGCTCTGATTTCCCTTATTTTATCTTGGTGATCGTTCCTCCCTATGTAAGTCGGTGTCAACAAAATATTTTCCCATTCGGAGGAGAAAGTTCGTGATTGGAATTTCGTGAGAATATTCCGTCGCAACGAAAAACGCGTTTCTTTTAATGATGTCCAGCCCAAATCCTGTATCATTTCTGTGACACTCTCTCCCATATTTCGCGATAATACAAAACGTGCTGCCTTTCTTTGAAGTTTTCCGACGCACTCCGTCAGTCCTATCTGGTAAGGATCCCACACCGCACAACAGTACTCTAAAAGAGGACGGCCAAGCGTAGTGTAGGCAATCTCCTTAGTAGGTCTGTTACATTTTCTAAGTGTCCTGCCAATAAAACGCAGTATTTGGTTGGCCTTCCCCACAATATTTATAACGTCATGTCCGATGACCCTGCATCACATCAACAGATGTTCGAAGTATCTTCCGCTTGCGTCTGTACACTTGTGGAGACAGTGAACAAGCCAACGTTACACAGATTGTAGCGTTTCCGTAGCTATTGCCACACATGCAGCGATAATACATTGATGCTATCTTCTGGCATCAATGGGACTCCGTGGTACACACATTATTTCGCTGCCACCCACAGCAAGAAGTCTAACGGTGTCAAGTCCTGGGACCGGACGTGCCGCTCACAAGACCTCTCCGTCATACCTACCCAATGGGAAAAACTCCGTCCACAACTTCATTGAAAACATGTAGTGCGCAGGGCAGCGAACATGCTGGGACCACATCGACAGATGAGTTTCCTATCCGATGTCGTCCATGAGAAGCGGTTGGGTGTCTTTGAGAAACGAAGCACATAGCCGTCGAGTTAACCTTCCCTGATAAAAATAGGTTCCTACAATAGGGGCATCGATGACGCCGCACCAAACATTTATAGCCGCGCGGGGTAGCCTAGAGATCTAAGGTGACTTGTCACGGTCCACGCTGCCCCCCCCCCCCCCCGGTCCCCTCGGACGTTCGAGTAATCCCTCGGGCATGGGTGTGTGTGTTGTCCTTAGTTTAAGTTAGATTAACTAGTGCGTAAGCTTAGGGACCGATTACCTCACAACAGTTTGGTGCCGTAACACCTTGCGACAAATTTCCAAACATTTACGCACCACTGACGTTGACAAGCAACCGTGCGAAGCCTGTGGGGACTTTGCGCGGACCATCTTCTGCAGATTCCCATGACCATGATTTGTGAACGAAGCTTCATCCGTAAACAATGAATCACGTAGGAAGTCAGGATGACCTTGCAACCGCCGAAGTGCGAAACAGCGGAATTCATTGCGGCATTCAAAGTCCTTCTCGTACAGTTCTTGGTGAAGTGAGGTATGATACGGATGAAGTGTATCACTCTGCAAAATGCTCCACACACTATTATGATTTATTCCAGACCCGCATGCAATCCGTAGCACAGTCACCTAATGTCTGTGCGCTACAGCAACTAGAACAGCAATTTCGTTGTTAGTTGCTGTGTTTGTGTGGTGACGCTTTCTTGTGGCCCAGCTGCCTGTTTCCAAGAGACTTGGGCAGATGTTGTAAATGGTACGACGTGAAGGACTCCGTTAATCTGGGTAGCGTTCAGCGTACACTTCTGCAGCTATGATTGCATTTCAGTGACATTCTCCGTAAATTTACATTGTATCTAGTTTCTCTTCATTACTGAAGACCGGCATATCGACGAGCTGACCACAGATGTCATGTCCATACAGGGAAAGTACTGCGAGAAACGTACGTGAAATGCGTCACAGTGTATTTTCCTCCTTGACATCGACAGCAGTACTGAATCCCAACCAGGAGACGTTAGTAGACTGTATAGTGTAGGTAGAAGGTACGTACCGATAGTGGTCTGTTTACAGATGATTGCAGGACAGTGCAGGCAACCCTTGCCTTGCACATTACCGTAGAAACATTGGCGCCTTATTCATCCTTTAAAGTCTGATATTTCAGAATGTATGAGATTTAGAACAGCGAAACCAAGTCTTCCATGATTGATTGTACCTCTAGTTTTCATTTCTGTAGAAAAACAGACAACTGCCCACACTTTATCGCCAAAGAAACTGGTATAGACATGCCTATTCAAATACAGAGATGTGTATACACGCAGAATACGACGCTGCGGTCGGCAACGCCTATATAAGACAACAAGTGTCTAGCGCAGTTAGATCGGCTACTACTGCTTCAATGGCAGGTTATCAATATGTGAGTTGGAACGTGGTGTTATAGTCAGCATACTAGCGATGAGACACAGCATCTCCGAGGTAGCGCTGAAGTGTGGATTTTCCCGAACGACCATTTCACGAGTGTACCGTGAATATCTGGAATCCAGTAAAACATCAAACCTCTGACAGCGCTGCGACCGGAAAACAATGCTACAAGAACGGGACCAACGACGACTGAAAAGAATCGTCCAACGTGACAGAAGTGCAAGCCTTCCGCAAACTGCTGCAGATTTCAATCCTGGGCCATCACGAAGTGTCAGCGTGCGATCCACTCAAGGAAACATCATCGATATGGGATATCGGAAACGAAGGCACACTCGTGTACCCTTCATGACTGCGCGACACAAAGCCTTACGCCTCGCCTGGGCCCGTCAACACCGAAATTTAGCTGTTGACGACTGAAAACATGTTGCTTGGTTGGACGAGTCTCGTTTCAAGTTGTATCGACCGGGTGGACGTGTACGGTTATGGAATCAACCTCATGAATCCATGGGCTCTGCATGTCAGCAGGGGACTGTTCATGCTGTTGAAGGCCCTGTAATTATGTGGAGCGTGTTCATTTGGAGTGATGTGGGTCCCCTGGTACGTCTAGAGACGACTCTGACTGGTGACACGTGCATAAGCATCCTGTCTGATCACGTGCATTCCGACTGACTTGGGCAATACCAGCAGGACAATGCGACACCCCACACGTCCACAATTGCTACAGAGTGGCTCCAGGTACACTCTTCTGAGTTTAAAAACTTCCGCTGGCTACCGAACTCCCCAAACATGAACATTATTGAGCATGACAGGGATGCCTTGTAACGTGCTGTTCAGAAGAGATTTCCACCCCCTCGTACTCCCACGGACATATGACAGCCCTGTAAGATTCAAGGTGTCAATTCCCTCCAGCAATACTTTAGACACTGGTCGAGTCCATGCCACGTCGTATTGCTGCTCTTCTGCGTGCTCGCGGGGGCCCTAAGTGTAAAAAAAAACGTACATTTGTGTTGAAAGTAGTGTTCGTTGGCCTTTATGGATTATGTATTCCTGTCCATTGTATGATCTCTGACATAGGTGCATACCTGGCATTTATCGTGTTTTGTTTCTTTTCGGAAAGACATGACGTGACAGAGTTAGGTCGGACACCCTGTGTACTGTGAAGTGTGAAGGTCCTACTTCCCCCGGGCTCGCCCGAAGACACATAACAAGAGAGCATATGCAATTCGATTGTGTTCCAAACTTGATGTACGAACCTGTTAGTGTATATGGAAAGGTAATTGTCCGAAACGGACGCAGACGAACTTAGGAGTGTGTGGAGATACAAAATGACACTTTTTCTTATTTTATTATGGTCGTCACATAATTTGGCTCTGAATAGCTTGTGGCGCTACAGAGTGGCTCCAGGAACACTCTTCTGAGTTTAAACACTTCCGCTGGCTACCGAACTCCTCAAACAGAAACATTATTGAGCATGTCTGGGATCGCCGGCCGAAGTGGCCGTGCGGTTAAAGGCGCTGCAGTCTGGAACCGCAAGACCGCCACGGTCGCAGGTTCGAATCCTGCCTCGGGCATGGATGTATGTGATGTCCTTAGGTTAGTTAGGTTTAACTAGCTCTAAGTTCTAGGGGACTAATGACCTCAGCAGTTGAGTCCCATAGTGCTCAGAGCCATTTGAACCATTTTTTTGTCTGGGATGCCTTACAGCGTGCTGTTCAGAAGAGTGCCTCTCTTTGTTAATTAGGGTGCATAATATTAATTGCTTCCCAGGAATCGATGTGAAAAGCCAATGATATTAAATAATTTACACTAACACACTGTTTACATTGTGTGTTAATGTTTATATTGTTCCAGAACATTTGTACAATGCACTGCTCAAAGAAACTGGCTTTACAGATCATCTACTCGAACTTAATGATAATAACTGCCACTCTGATGCCACTCCACTGTCACTCTACCGCCACCCCGAGCTCTTAGGCTCATTGCTTGTATAGTTTCTTAACAATAGACCTTCTTCGAAAGTACTGTTCAACAAAGCCACATTAATTGACTTACAATTAAAATCGGTTGTTTCATAAGAAATTACAGCTAGTGTTGAAGCCAGTAAAGGACTGATTGTAACAAATGTGTATATCTGTAATTGCTTTTCAAATTTAATGTCACAGTTCTGCTTGAGAAACATGATTAACAATATTTGATACCAGATAGTTAATATCTTGTTAATTACAACATGAATTTTGATGCTAACATACTTTCCATAATGCGGAAATAGATTTTGAGGTTCAGTTTCACGCAATAATCTCGTTTCGACTAAATAATCTAAATAATACCTTGTTCATTACAGAAAGATCTAGAACTCGTAATGACAGAACTTATTACAATAAATTTGATTAGAGTTTTTATACAGACATAATCTCTTGGTATTGAACGTAACTTCTAGTGCATGAGTTATCTAGAAATCTGCCCAAAACATTAATTTTCACATTTTATGAAATAATCTAATTTTGACAATTAATTTTGCATTCAATGACAACTGCATGTAACATCAAAATTTGTACATGGTTTTGTCTGACAGTTACAAAGATGAAATAATTAGTTTTTCTCCAAATTTGGTAAAACTGATGATTACAATAAGATACTTCGCCACTAATTAAAGATCCCTATAATTGTATTTAAATGTGCTGCAGTTGACTGAATGGGTGTGTTACATTTTATACATCTCGTGTACAGTGCCATTTGATACAGCACAGAGCACCAAAAGTTGTATTTTAACATTTGCTGTACTGTGAAATGTGTATCACATAATATATAAAAGTGTGATAATAAATACTTCATATACAGTTCCAAGTAGTATGTTCTGTCACACTATCCAGAACAAAAATGTTCCCTAGGTTACCTGGCACTTTGTATATCTTTCACTCATTTTCTAGACGTTTCGACACTTTCTGTTTTCAGGGGAATCTTGTAACACACTGATCTCATATGCAAAGAAAGCGATCGTTATGAGGTAACGCCCGAGAGATATGCAACACTCCTAACATACAGGTAAGGCGAACACGACCTTAACTGATCAAAGCTACTTACGATGGTTTGCAGTAGCCTAAGGCAGTTTTACAACTCTGCTATTGGTGAATGTTGAAACTATTTAGAGTACATGTCTAGTTGTCGTAAGTGTTGCACTGACTGATACTACAACTTTAAGACACGCATTTAATGAATGCTGTAGAGGATGTATTTTGCTCATACTCATAGGAAAAATACTTTGTACCAAAGAGACCTGGCCATGGTCCTCGACAAGGAAATGTTCTCACCATAAGATCGGAAGAGATGGTACTGGACCATTGGGGGGGGGGGGGGAGGGGGGAATCACTAAGAGCTTGTCGCCTTCACTGTGAAATTTACACTTGTAAAAGTACAGTGTAGAGATTAATGGTGTAGCAGCAACTATACCATGATCATAAACGTCAGGTACAACAACGAACCAGTAATTTGGGCCCATTTTGATTCATTCAGTGGACTGTCCACTGTAATTCAGGCATTGTCGTGTGACTACGACCTCTCGCCGGGTAGACCTTTCACGAGGTGCAAGTCTTTCGATTTTACGCCACTTCGGCGACTTGTGCGTCGATGGGGGTGAAATGATGATGATTGGAACAACACAACACCCAATCCCTGAGCGGAGATAATCTTCGACCCAGCTGGGAATCGAATCCGGACCCTTAGGTAGCTGAGCATTCAGCTACCGGGGGTGGATAATGCACGCATTGAGACTGATGTTTGTAACAGCTGTAGTAAGCTTAAATAACTGCTATAATGTTAAAGTTATTTGTGTAAATCAAATAATTAAATATTCCACAAAGTGCTCAGTTAAATGCCCTTTATCATATGCGTAAAAGTAAAGCTTTTTGGAAACTTTGAAAATGTGACAAATGTATTATACTGTATAATATATGACGAATAGTTATTTTATTCGGATGATGAATGTGTCTACATTTCATTATAAAGCTGAACTATGCAATTTCTGAATTCTTTGTCATTCTCGTCACTGTGAAACCAGAGAATTTTAAGAGACACATATGATACTGCGTGAAGAGTTTGACAGAGCACTGAAAGACCTGAGTCGGAACAGGGCCCCCGGAGTAGACAACATTCCATTGGGAATATTGACGGCCTTGGGAGAGCCAGTCCTGTCAAAACTCTACCATATGGTGAGCAAGATGTATGAAACAGGCGATATACCCTCAGACTTCAAGAAGAATATAATAATTCCAATCCCAAAGAAAGCAGGTGCTTACAGATGTGAAAATTACCGAACAATCAGTTTAATAAGCCACAGCTGCAAAATACTAACACGAATTCTTTACAGACGAATGGAAAAACTAGTAGAAGCCGACCTCGGGGAAGATCAGTTTGGATTCCGTAGAAACACTGGAACACGTGAGGCAATACTCACCTTACGACTTATCTTAGAAGAAAGATTAAGGAAAGGCAAACCTACGTTTCTAGCATTTGTAGACTTAGAGAAAGCTTTCGACAATGTTGATTGGAATACTCTCTTTCAAATTCTAAGGGTGACAGGGGTAAAATACAGGGAGCGAAAGGCTATTTACAATTTGTACAGAAACCAGATGGCAGTTATAAGAGTCGAGGGACATGAAAGGGAAACAGTGGTTGGGAAGGGAGTAAGACAGGGTTGTAGCCTCTCCCCGATGTTATTCAATCTGTATATTGAGCAAGCAGTAAAGGAAACAAAAGAAAAATTTGGAGTAGGTATTAAAATCCATGGAGAAGAAATAAAAACTTTGAGGTTCGCCGATGACATTGTAATTCTGTCAGAGACAGCAAAGGACATGGAAGAGTAGTTGAATGGAATGGACAGGGTCTTGAAAGGAGGATATAAGATGAACATCAACAAAAGCAAAACGAGGATAATGGAATGTAGTCGAATTAAGTCGGGTGATGCTGAGGGAATTAGATTAGGAAATGAGACACTTAAAGTAGTAAAGGGGTTTTGCTATTTGGGGAGCAAAATAACTGATGACGGTCGAAGTAGAGAGGATATAAAATGTAGACTGGCAATGGCAAGGAAAGCGTTTCTGAAAAAGAGAAATTTGTTAACATCGAGTATAGATTTAAGTGTCAGGAAGTCATTTCTGAAAGTATTTGTATGGAGTGTAGCCATGTATGGAAGTGAAACATGGACGATAAATAGTTTGGACAAGAAGAGAATAGAAGCTTTCGAAATGTGGTGCTACAGAAGAATGCTGAAGATTAGATTGGTAGATCACATAACTAATGAGGAAGTATTGAATAGGATTGGGGAGAAGAGAAGTTTGTCGCACAACTTGACCAGAAGAAGTGATCGGTTGGTAAGACATGTTCTGAGGCATCAAGGGATCACCAATTTAGTATTGGAGGGTAGCGTGGAGGGTAAAAATCGTAGAGGGAGACCAAGAGATGAATACACTAAGCAGATTCAGAAGGATGTAAGTTGCAGTAGGTACTGGGATATGAAGAAGCTTGCACAGGATAGAGTAGCATGGAGAGCTGCATCAAACCAGTCTCAGGACTGAAGACCACAACAACAACAACAAGTGAAGTTGTATGTGATGTTCTAGGGAATTCTTTCACCGAGGAGTAGAATCCGTCTGTACTCGTAATTGCTAACTGAGACGGACATAATAGAAGAGATGAACTCTGAAGATTGATTTGCTATGACCTTGATGGGCGCAGTCATTGGTCTCTTAAGGAGGAACTGGCCAACCAGAACTACTGCAGCATCAACTACATAAACGCGTGCATCCATTTTACATGGAGGAGGGAAGATGTACGCAGCATTTCAAGGATGTGCGAGGGTGATAATGCCATGTGTGCAACTAGACCACAACCATTTAAGGACAACTTTAGATTTTTGGAATATGTTGTTTATTTGTGTGAAGAATGTGATTGCAGTGAATCACTGATCTGTTTCCTCAGTTGGCACGTAAGTAATTCAGAAATTGCCATAACTGACGATAATACTTTTGAAACTATCAGCTAATGGCACATCCTGAAGAATGCATATGCAAATTTCAAGCATACCGTAAAATGAACAGAACAGATTTGGCTTTAAAGGGAAAAATTGATAATTTTCAAAAGAAATTTGAAGTAGCATTAACCATTTTTTCTGTTTCTTGGTATTTGGCGGTGAGGGGGGGGGGGGGGAGGGGAATCGTGTGATGCCAAAATGTGTCTGGGTCTAGAAGAATAAGGATCAAAATTTATTTGGTTCAAAAGAAGTTGTACCCAATACAAAAACTAAAATATTTAATGAATTGTAGTTTGTCATTGTGTTGTACAAATAAAATTTATTGTGTAACTAAATGCTTTATTGTAAGATTACATTGATGAACTTCGTTTGTTTGTAAAGTACATTAAGCCACTGACACCATGTTTAAAAATGATGTCTTTTGAATGGTAGTTCCAGACGTAACGATGAGCTTTCAAAAGACATCTCAGTGACTAAAAAATGACTCTAAATCTGTTAAAATTAACGCTTTTAATCAACGTTGTTTCTTCTGAATGCGAACATCAACATAGCTTTTATCCTCTAAATGACAACTTTTACATGCTTACAATGTAAATGACTGCTTACTTTTTCCATATACTTTAATCACAGCATACTGTCTTGAGTTGAGAACAGACCACGTGGTTCTTAATTTCCGTCAAATTCTTGGTCTTCTTTTGAAGACCCACTGACGATTACTGTTTCTATTCACCCCACAAATTCCTAAAACACAAACCTGCACTTTTGAAACACAGGTTAAGTATACTTCAATCCTTAACTTTTAGTTAATGAAACGGAACTGCAGATTTTCTTGCCATATACTTAAATCGAAAAAGCATCATTTAGTTTCGTACCCTCAGATAAAAGCTCGAAGTAAGTAAATTCAGCTCTATATCCGATGTTAGTCACAGAGTGAACAAACCATTACCAGACAGTATCAACAAGTTTGAAATTCATAATTTTCCTCTCATATTCGTTCACTACCAACCTAGACAAACAAATGTTTGAATGATTTTCCCATTTGTCTTCGACGCGATTGCATAGAACGCGTTTGGAACCTGTTCACCCCAACTGTTTCTATTTAACCCACTTTATGGTAATTATTGCACTGAACGTACGTATCTGTTAGACAGGTTTGATTTTATTTGTTATAGCCACGCTGCGCAACAGTGGCCTTTTCATTCCTGCTAATTTAATTGTTACTGTTAATTGAAAGCGCTGTTCTGATAAGCGCTACGGCAATAGTAGCAATTCACGTTTTTGTAAACGTGTGTGTGCAAAGTGGGGGCTGATATGAATGTGTAAGTTATTTATTTTCAGCATTTGCATCGTTGACTAACGTAAGTTGCGTTGCGGCAAACCAGTGTCGTAAAAAATCACAGTTATCACAATGTGTGTGAAAATTGTTATTTCAAGTAAGCATCATTTACCAGAATAAAATGTAGGTGAGATTTAAACTGAATTTGTACTGGACTTGAAGTTTGGATTTTTTGTTACTCTGAACATATCTCTCTCTACCGTTGATGTAACAGACCGAGGTATAGTTAATGGTGAATGGTGTACAGAATTTGACTGCCAAAAGTCATCGCTGAAATCATGAAAAATAACGGCCAACTTTGCACCGCTCTTCATCATGGCAATGCCAGCTGCCACCCAAAACCTCAAATTATAGATTATTTCGCGGAGAAAAACATCGAATCAGTATTCACATTAGTTTTCGTTTGGGACTTGTTTTTATTCGCTTTTGCCAAAGCAAAAATGTGTGGAAGGCCATTTTCATCTTCTCAAGAAGCTGTAGAATACTTCCGGAACCATATATTTGAGGTATCAACATCGGTGGGGAAAAAATATTTCGGGATCCCTATCAGTTCGAACAAATGCCATAGAATGTCAGCATGAAAAGCAAGTATTTTCCGCAACAAAACTACGATTTGTATCAAACAAAATGTTTTCTTTTCATTTTTGTTGTGTTCTTTAATCAAAAGACTATTTTGACGCTGCTCCCCACGTTAGTCTCTCCTGTGCGAGTCTATTCATCTCAGCATAACAACTGCAACCCACATTCACTTTACCTTATAACTGTAGTCGAGAGTTGGACTCCGTCTTCAATTTTGATTCTTACAGGTCTTTCCATTACCAAAATTGAATTGAAAATTTAACCTACATTCACTTTACCTGATAACTGTAGTCGAGTGTTGGACTCCGTCTTCAATTTTTATTCTTACAGGTCGTTCCATTACCAAAATTGAAATGACAATTTCTTGAAGCCTCGAGACGTTGCCCGTCAATAGCTCCCCTCTTTTACTTAAGCTGTCCCGTACATTTCTTTTTTTCTCCAATTCGTCCAGTACACGAGCAAATATCCGACTTCCCTCATCCCCTCTTTAGTTTTCTCACTTAGCACTACATATCAAAAGCCTCTACCCTCTTCTTGTTTGACTGTTTATCGATCACATTCCACTTTCTTAAAGGGCTACACTCTACACATTTATCTTCAGTAAAGTGTCGTACAATCTCGAAAGGATGCGCTTATATTCATCACAGACTTTGGGAATATAACTTGCCAGTGACAAACATCATAATCTTAAGTACACTGAGGAGAGAAAATTCATGGAACAGTGATATGTACATATACAGATCGTTGTAGTATTGCGTACACAATGTGTAAAAGGGTGATTCGTGTGAAAAGATTTCCGACGTGATTATGACCGCACGACGGGAATTAACGCGGAATAGCGGTTGGGAATGTACGTATTGAACATTCCATTTCGGACATCGTTAGGGAATTCAGATCCACAGTGTCCAGAGCATTTCGAGAATACTCAATTTCAGGCTTTACCTCTAACCACGGTCAACGCAGTGGCCGACAGCCTTCACTTACAAGACCGAGAACAGCAGCTGTTGCGTAGACTTGTCAGTGCTGACTGACAAGCAACACTGCGTGAAACAAACGCAGAAATCAGTGTGGGACGTACGACGAAACTGTCCTTTATGACAATGCGGCGAAATTTGGCGTTAATGGGCTGTGGCAGCAGACGACTGAAGCTAGTGTCTTTGCTAACTGCGCCACATCGCCTGCAGCGTTTCTACTAAGCTCATGATTATGTCGACTAGACCGTGGTCTGGTCAGATGAGTCCCATTTTAGTTGGTAAGAGCTGATGGTACGGTACTGTCGTCGCGCAGACTCCACGAAACCATGGATTCAGTTTGTCAACAAGGCAGAATGTAAGATGGCGGTGAGTCCATAATGGCCCGGGCTGTGTTTACATGGAATGGCCTGAGTCCTCTGGCCTAACTGAACTGAACCGATCATTTACTGAAAATGGTTATTTTCGGCTACCTGGAGATCATCTGCAGCCATTCATGGACTTCCTGTTCCCTAACAACGATGGAATTTTTATGGATGATAATGCGTCGTGTCACTGGACCAAAGTCGTTCACAGTTGGTCTGGAGAACAATCTAGACAATTCGGGCTCACATCGCCCGACATGAATCGCATCGAACATTTCTAGGACACAACCGAGAGGGTAGTTCATGCAAAACTTTCGCGGTTATGGATTAATATACGTATTGTCGGCATGTCTCGATATTTCTGCAGGAGGCTTCCAACGACTTGATTAGTCCACGCCACGACAAGATGCCGCAGTACGCCGAGCGAAAGGTGTTCGGAGACGGTATTAGGAGCTATCCCATAGCTTTTTTGAGTGTATGTTATAGGTGATAAAGGTGCTTTTTCTTTTTTTCATTCATACACGTTACAACGTTACGTAAGCTTACATTCGATTTTCTAAACAGTCCTTCAGTGAATGGTATGTACTATTAAGGAGGTGTAATTTAATGGACTTTTAGCTGGGTTAAAGCTTTAACCGACTGCAGCTGTATAGCTGCTTGTATGTTGTATGTACCCACATCTCACATACCTTAATTGCTTAAATATATGGCAGTAATGTTGTGTATACAAACGCAAAGGACAGATAATGAATGTATAGCTCATTGTAATGAATATCTGAACGCAATGGATAATTTACTGTTATTGAAACCTAAATGCACACTTTGTTAATGTTTTTAACTCCATCAAAGACATCCATACTGTCTGCTCTAGAATTCCGTATCCAACGAAGCACTGTGGAGTTAGCGGACAGCCGGCAGTTACCTGTGATCTTGATCAAAACTTGCGTCATATCGGAACAGAAAGCCGAAATAATACGATTCTGCGGTACACCATGTATCAGTAGTCGTGCAATGGAGCGCGTGTTCATCCCAACTTTCGCTTCTTCTAGTGCATATCATCTTGTATTAACTGTTTGGACATAACATCTCATTATTCAGACCGAAGGTTTTCTTAACAAAAAGGAATCCAAGCTGCGGACACAGGCAGCATGTGAAGAACAAGTGAGAAACAAATCTTGTATTCAGGCTAATAAACCAGGAGCAGGAAAATAAAAATGCATAATTCACACACAACAAAATTTATTTCCGAATTCGTTTGAACGTACACGTCTTCATCATATCTCTCACAGTTTCCCCCAGGACAAAAGCTTTCAGAAATAGGGGAACTTCCTAAACAAAGCTCACAAAATCTGTTTTCACTTAGATCATGTATTTTAAAAGGCAAATTAACAACGGGTCTATCTTACATAATGTAGAGATAATACCCATCACACTTTGTCGCATTGTACACTCATTCTCTGTGAGGACTTCTGATTCCCATAAAGAACAAAATAAAAACATCTTCGACGCAGATTAAAAAAAAAAGTTTCCGATATAATATGAGACAGTGTTCCATTAAAAACGGCGTTAACTCTGGCTCCATTAATCAGTATCTGATAAGACAAACGACTAGGGACTCACAAGCCACGATGTGGTACGCTAAATCTCAAATTTACGAAGAATTTTCTGTCCGAGAAGTTGTGAGTACACCACACATTCCTCTGTAACAAATTTCGAAATAGTTACCAACTACGTCGCCGAGAAGCGACCACAATAACAGCATGCGAAGTCACACAATGGTACATGGCAAGAAAGACCAACCAACGTCTTTGCACGCTAATTTTCAAAACATTGCTCGTACGAAACCACATAATACATTGCAAGATAAACAATTTATGTAATAAACGAGCGAAGTGATATTAAAACAGACTACAGCCGAGACGACATAGGATGAGCCGAGACAAACCGCAGAGCTGTCGTCAACTTTCAAGAGGGAAGCGCTAACGGCTGCAGGCGAAAACAATAGCCCGCTACAGAGTTGTGACAACTACGAGGCGTTGTCAGGGAGACGTTTACAAAATCGCGTTACTTTACTGGTTGAGATGGACCCGAGGGGCTTCCGCGGCAGACTCACTGCAACTGTCAGGGATCAACTTACACTTACTCAACTATAGTTACTGATCGGCACTAAGACACTCACTCAAAAGATTGTAGTTACTAGTTTTATCAATGAATTGACTGCATTAATTAAGCTGAGATGAAATATGTAACGACAAAAGCGAACATAGACTCTCGCGCAAGAATCATACCACTACAACGTACTACTACGACCGCTGCGGCAGCAAAATGTAGTACAGGCAGCACCAACAATCCAAGTGTCTCCACTAGATTATGTCTGTAGGCCTCCGTCTATCTGTTCCCGCTGACTCCTTTACCTGATCTTAAAATATCGCACTTGAGCAGTGGTCACAGATCGTGTTCACCTCGACAGTCACATGTTTTACTAACCACACCAAACTTAATACAATACTGGCCATTAAAATTGCTACACCAAGAAGAATATTATACTAGAACTGACATCTGATTACACTTTCACGCAATTTGGGTGCATAGATCCCGAGAAATCAGTACCCAGAACAACCACCTCTGGCCGTAATATCGGCCTTGATACACCTGGGCATTGAGTCAAACAGAGTTTGGATGGCGTGTACAGCTACAGTTGCCCATGCAGCTTCAACACGATACCACAGTTCATAAAGAGTAGTGACTGGCGTATTGTGACGACCAGTTGCTCGGCCACCATTGACGAGACGTTTTCAATTGGTGAGAGATCTAGAGAACGTGCTGGCCAGGGCAGCAGTCGAACATTTTCTGTATCCAGAAAGGCCCGTACAGGACCTGCAACATGCCGTCGTACATTACCCTGCTGAAATGTAGGATTTCGCAGGGATCGAATGAAGCGTAGAGCCACGGGTCGTAACAAATCTGAAATGTCACGTCCACTGTTCAAAGTGCCGTCAATGCGAACAAGAGGTGACCGAGACGTGTAGCCAATGGCACCCCTTACCATCACGCCGGGTGATACACCAGTATGGCGATGATGAATACACGCTTGCAATGTGCGTTCACCGCGATGTCGCCAAACACGGATTCGACCATCATGATGCTGTAAACAGAACCTCGATTCATCCGAAAAAATGAAGTTTTGCCATTCGTGCACCCAGGTTCGTCGTTGAGTACACCATCGCAGGCGCTCCTGTCTGTGATGCAGCGTCAAGGGTAACCGCAGCCATGGTCTCCGAGCTGAGGTCCATGCTACTGCAAAAGTCGTCGAACTGTTCGTGCAGTTGGTTGTTGTCTTGCAAACGTCCCCATCTGTTACCTCAGGGATCGAGACGTGGCTGCACGATCCGTTACAGCATTGCTAGTGATACGAGGCCGTTGGGATCCTGCATGACGTTCCATATTACCCTCCTGAACCCACCGATTCCATATTCTGCTAACAGTCATTGGATCTCGACCAACGCGAGCAGCAATATCGCGATACGATAAACCTCAATCACGATAGGCTGCAATCCGACCCTTATCAAAGTCGGAAACGTGATGGTACGCATTTGTCCTCCTTACAAAAGGCATCGCAACAACGTTTCACCAGGCAACGCCGCTCAACTGCTGTTTGTGTATGAGAAATCAGTTGGAAACTTTCCTCATGTCAGCACATTGTAGGTGTCGCCACTGGCGCTAACCTTGTGTGATTGCTCTGAAAAGCTAATCATTTGCATATCACAGCATCTTCTTCCTGTCGGTTAAATTTCGCGTGTGTAGCACGTCATCTTCGTGGTGTAGCAATTTTAATGGCCAGTAGTGTAGCTTTGGTCAATACGAAAGCCAGTGTACATATGAGAAATGAATGCTTATGATAACAGAGTAATCTTCCTCTCAGCTCTTGCATGCCAAATATACATGTTACTTATATTAAAAGAGATGCGAGTAAAATTGTGCTCAATGATTGGATGAGTGCATGAGTTTGCTTTCAAAGTTCTGTGGGCATCTAGAGAATTAGCCAATGTATGTGCGAGGTCTGCCAACCTTACAGTGCTCTCGTAGTCACAAGAGCAGCAGTGAATTCAACTTAAACCAGATGTCTAATGTTTTCACCTCTGAGCAGGGTATGGCATGAGGTAACAGGTCAGTTTCCCCCACCACTTCTCGTTAGAAAGTCATGGGTGAAAATCGCCAACTGACAAGCACTCTTGTTCAGACGAGCGAGTAAACTTGGTGCTCTCTAGAGCTTACTTTACATTTTTGGACTTAGCGGTTTGAGTTATTACAACACGTAGCGAGGCTTGATCTGTTTCTTTCAGCAGTGTAATTTGACAGAGTTTTTCACGATTTCGTTTAATTTTTACATGTATAGTGCAGTTTCATCTGAAAGTGTCTGTCCTTTGCAAAATGAACCACGTGAATCTGTGGATCGTCGTGTTTAGTCTCTCATGAGTCGCTCAGTTTCTAATTCATAAATGTATTTGTTTACGAGGCTTACGGAAATAATTCTTGCGCAATTTTCGTCAACCTTAACACATTATATTTTAGACCTGAGGCTGCCACATAGTCAGTCTAAATTCATTCTGAATTGATTAATTTTCGAGTCTAGCTCCCTCACCGATGTAATTTTATCTTGCGACCCGTCCACTTCGACATATTCTACGCGAGTTCTGATGTTTTCCTCAGTGTTGGACCTAGCTTTGCCGGGAAGTCCATGCCAGGTGTCTCTTGTCTTATATCCATGAAATAATGCCTTCATGTAATATGTGAAATTAGTTGTAGGACTACCAATACGTTAAGAATTCTTTTTTGTTTCTGATTTACAGACTTTAATGCACTTACGCGACCACGGCACCTGTGTTCTCTCTGCTTGCGCAGGTTAAATGTAATGACATTTAATACCACACGTAGCATCCTAGCCTACGTGACTATGAGAATATTTGCAAGTAATTCATATTGTCTTTATTCTGTCCCATCCGTTTCACATTAGTCTGTCTGAGGCGTCTTGTCACAGTCCGAGCGGATACCCTCGTCGGAAGTTGGAGTCCTCCCTCGGGCATGGGTATGGTTGCCGTCCTTAGTGTAAACTAGTTTAAGTTAGATTAAGTAGAGTGTAAGCTTAGGGACCGATGACCTCAGCAGTTTGTTCCCATAAGAGCTTAACACAAATTTCCACTTTCACATCAGTCTCAAACAGGAGGTTAGCGCTGTTATTGATTGTCCTTCCGTATCCATCCATCTTGTTGTGTTTTCTGTATTAAGGGACTCTTCAGTTAATTAAATACACTGGGAGTTTGTATGGATTACATTACCGTCTTTTGTAAATTATGTGCAAATGTTGGAAGTTTATCTACCTTCCTTGTTAATATCTTCGACGGTCTCATGTTTTTAATCGTAGATGAGATGCCATTACTTGTAGTTATCAGTTGCATGTTTCCTATCCTTGACACAGTTTCAAATCTGATCGAGTTCCATAAGCTTAAGCCGCCACAATTACATTATGTGTTAGGAAGGTTGTAAAACTGGTTTGTAATAACGAACCCCAGGTCAATCATTAAGCTGTCATTTATCACTGAGCTTGTGAGATAACATATCCGTATTATCCGTTGCACTTGTAATTAGCATTAACACTTTTATTGAGCCCGTGTAATCTCATAAATTTAAAGTATCCACGCAAGTCCAGTTGATCGTGAACGTTACGTAAGAAGAGAGATTAATTCGTGTCCTCGCCGAGACGTCCTTGTCTAACATTTAATTTGTTATTATCCACAGCATATTCTCATTAAGTGTGTGTGAAAGAACATCCTGAAATCAGGCGCTCTGACGTAGTGGACCGATCAGACTTCAAAAGAGGACGTATGTTCCGAAGTAACTCCCTAGCAAGACTGGGACTAACATGCAACTTGCAGCTGTCGTCTTCTGCTCGTGCACGGTTACATCAGCGCGTGTGTCTCTTCGTGGTGACGCTGCTGCTCCAGGAGGGCGTGATTCTCGCGGACAGTGTGATCGGTTTGCGTGCAGCGACATCCGAACTGCGGACGGACGTCCATTGTACTTCTCGTACCAATCGTCGCAAACTCTTCTCTGAGTACACCACCCCAGTCCTGACATTTGCGTGAACTTTGTAAGAGGTCCAAGCAGATGTAATTTTATGTAAGAGGTCCGAGCAGATGTAATTTCGATGTATTGCTCATGCGCTGTCTGCGATATGCAAGGTGTAAGAGAATCGCTGACCAGAGAGCAGTGTTGACTGCAGTAGGAACTGTGTATCTGTAGCAGTAAGTTGTTGCTAGTCTGCGCTTGTCTGGTGTGGAGTCTGTTCTGGTGTGGTATAGTGTATCATGTTGGCTGGGCCGGTCGCGGTGCAGCGATGCCGGAGCCTGAGTATTATTGTATAAGGTAAAAAGCAGCCTCGCGCATATCTGTCAATGTTATGTGAACTCCCACGTAAATCTTAAAAAAAAATGTCCTAATAATAATCTTTGTGATATAAAGTAATTTCTAACAAGCATTCATTTCAATTTAAAGAATTTACTAATTTCTTCACTCCATGATCATTCCTATTTTTGCAAAAGAAAAATCAATTGCTTCCTTTCATAAATGACAAATCTATCGGCCAGCATTGCACAGAGCTGTACCGGAAAAATTTTAGGTAAGAGCAGATAAATTCGCCGTTTTTATTGAGGTAAGAATTTTTTTCTTTTTTATTCAGAATGATCTTACAGGGCCATGACGCAGCACTGCTGTCGTCCAAAATTTACCAGGTTACTGAATTTATTTTTTATTACGAGGTTTAGGAATTTTTCTGTTTCGAGCTTACATTAAATGAGAAAAGAATTTAGTGGGTACATTAAATGTGAATGCATTTCTGTAGGGAGGTTATACATGGGAACCAATTTTGTTCTGAGGTTACACTAAATTAGAATCATTATTCATATTATTTATTTCTTTTAATATTTTTTGTGGGGAGGTTACACAAAAAATAGAATCATATTATTATTATTAATACTTATTAAATTTTGTGGGGAGGTTACACTTTTTTAATGCTTATTAAAAATTACTTTATATCACAAAGATTATTATTAGGACTTTTTTTTTAAGATTTACATGGGAGTTCACAAAGCATTACTCGATATGCGCGAGGCTGCTTTTTACCTTATACAATAATACTCAGGCTCCGGCATCGCTGCACCGCGACCGGCCCAGCCAACATGATACACTATACCAGAGCGGACTGCAGACAAGCGCAGACTAGCAACAACTTACTGCTACAGCTACACAGTTCCTACTGCAGTCAACACTGCTCTCTGGTCAGCGATTCTCTTATACCTTGCATATCGCAGGCAGCGCATGAGCAATACATCGAAATTACATCTGCTCGGACCTCTTACATAAAATTACATCTGCTTGGACCTCTTACAACTTCAATTTAAATATTCTTGTTCTAGACTGTTGCTAATATTACGTCCCGAGTATAAAATTCTTGTGTACAGTTGCCAGAAAGAGAGAGTGTGTTGCATGGGGGCTTAATTAAATAAATAAGAATGCAAATAATTTTTAATTTTTCGTAGCTGTCTGTCCGATTACGGAGTCTCGTAAACGGTTGGCCCTGACTAGTATTATTACGCAATCTGACTGCATAGAACAACAACAATGAATGAAATAAAATTTCCGTTAACACAATTAATTAATTAAGTCCCCAGCAACTGTAAAACGCACGAAACCAAAGCACAAGTGTAACTGTTCTGTGTGTGGAAGTGTGATTCAACGTACACATCTGGCACGGTTCTTCTTCAATAAGAAAAGAAATTTTAAATATCATTTATACTGAAGTAATAAAAAAAATAGAAATACTATAATTGCCCAAGAAAACCAGAATTACACTCTAATACAAGAACACAAGCCAGATGCTTTGTTGACTGAACCTTTAATGACGCATTATTCAAGACATTGAAATAATGAAAAAAAGGTAGTCTTTTTACCTTCATATATATTGACGAAAAGCACTCTAATCATTACAATATCTCCATTGGAACAACATGTGCTGCCTAGCCCATCAAACAACTGCATAAAATATGGAACAAGCACTCACTACTACAACATCTCCACAAGCACTCCCTACCTCGACCTCTCGACAAGCACTGTGCACTACGACTTCTCGACAAGAACTGCCCACCGCTACTTGTCAATAATCACTGCCAGTGGAGGCGGCGGAGCAAAACTCTCTGGCGCTGTGGCTCACTGTAGCCACCTTTCAGTGTATGTGTGAGGGCGATCAGTATGAACAGGAGAGCAGGAAGAATTAGGTTTGAATAAACGAAATTCCACTGTGAAAGGAAAACAGGTACGGGCTCGCTAGGAGTTGATGAAGCAGTTCGCTCAGGACTAGGCCACGGGGTGTGTGTGCGCCGGGGGCACTCGAGCAGCCCGAGCAGTTGCGGGGCCTCCATCGGAACTTGTCGGCCGAACACATTTTTATGCGTGTAGCGCGCGCGGCCGGCCCATAAATTGCCCAAGTTCGCCGCCAACTCGGGCCAAGTGAGCGCGGGTCCGCCCACAGGGCCCGCAGACAAGCGCGGCGCGGCGCGGCCCCACTGTTTCGCGATAGCGGCGACGGCCCGGACCCGGGGGTCGCGGCCACTGGCGGCGCGCCGTTCCGCGCTACGACTTGTTTTCCACAACTTGTGCCCCCACCGCGTTTATATATATAGAGCGCGCCCGCTGCCGGCTGCCCGCCGACCGCATATCGTTCTCGTCGTCGGCTGGGCGGCCCCATATGAATACCCTATGCGCTGCCGGCAAAGTTGGCCGCCCCTGCCGGCGGCAACGACGCAGCCGATGTCTCAAGTACATTGTTCCACATCGCTATAGCCTGCTATGGACCCGTCCAGCTTTGCACGCATAGCACTCAGCTATCTACATCTACATCTACATCCATACTCCGCAAGCCACCTGACGGTGTGTGGCGGAGAGGGCCTTGAGTACCTCTATCGGTTCTCCCTTCTATTCCAGTCTCGTATTGTTCGTGGATAGAAGGGTTGTCGGTATGCCTCCATGTGGGCTCTAATCTCTCTGATTTTATCCTCATGATCTCTTCGCGAGATATACGTAGGAGGGAGCAATATACTGCTTGACCCCTCGGTGAAGGTATGTTCTCGAAACTTCAACAAAAGCCCGTACCGAGCTATTGAGCGTCTCTCCTACAGAGTCTTCCACTGCAGTTTATCATCTCCGTAACGCTTTGGCGATTACTAAATGATCCTGTAAGGAAGCGCGCTGCTCTCCGTTGGATCTTCTCTATCTCTTCTATCAACCCTATCTGCTGTAACCTACTTCCTTTGTTTTCCGATTGCATTTCCTTAGGATTCTTCCAATGAATCTCAGTCTGGCATCTGCTTTACCAACGATCAACTTTAAATGATCATTCCATTTTAAATCACTCCTAATGCGTACTCCCAGATAATTGATGGAATTAACTGCTTCCAGTTGCTGACCTGCTATTTTGTAGCTAAATGACAAAGGATCTTTCTTTCTATGTATTCGCAGCACATTACACTTATCTACATTGAGATTCAATTGCCATTCCCTGCACCATGCCTCAATACGCTGCAGATCCTCCTGCATTTCAGTATAATTTTCCATTGTTACAACCTCTCGATACACCACAGCATCATCTGCAAAAAGCCTCAGTGAACTTCCGATGTCATCCACAAGGTCATTTATGTATATCGTGAATAGCAACGGTCCTACGACACTTCCCTGCGGCACACCTGAAATCACTCTTTCTTCGGAAGACTTCTCTCCATTGAGAGTGACATGCTGCGTTCTGTTATCTAGGAACTCTTCAATCCAATCACACAATTGGTCTGATAGTCCATATGCTCTTACTTTGTTCATTAAACGACTGTGGGGAACTGTATCGAACGCCTCGCGGAAGTCAAGAAACACGGCATCCACCTGGGAACCCGTGTCTATGGCCCTCCGAGTCTCGTGGACGAATGGCGCGAACTGGGTTTCACACGATCGTCTTTTTCGAAACCCATGCTGATTCCTACAGAGTAGATTTCTAGTCTCTAGAAAAGTCATTATACTCGAACATAATACGTGTTCCAAAATTCTACAACTGATCGACGTTAGAGATATAGGTCTATAGTTCTGCACATCTGTTCGCCGTCCCTTCTTGAAAACGGGGATGACCTGTGCTCTTTTCCAATCCTTTGGAACGCTACGCTCTTCTAGAGACCTACGGTACACCGCTGCAAGAAGGGGGGCAAGTTCCTTCGCGTACTCTGTGTAAAATCCAACTGCTAGCCCATCAGGACCAGCGGCCTTTCCTCTTTTGAGCGATTTTAATTGTTTCTCTATCGCTCTGTCGGAGGACTTGTCTGGCGTAGAGGTAATAAACTGTATATTTAGTTTCCACGTGAGTCAGTCTATTAGTGAATACCGTGTAAAAATGCCTGCAGTTCTTCCTGAATTTAGTCGTCAACTACAGACGAAAAATTGCGGTGGGGACTTATTTATAATATGCATGGATTCTGGTTATAATAATTTTTTCGACTCAGTGGTCCTTCAATTGGTCAGCACATTGGTTATTTGCCTCTCCCTGACCTATACCAATTATTGAAATGGGGAAAGAGTGGGCACCTATAGCTTAACGCGGAATCCGAAGCACTGAGAGGTTTAAACGTAGGCTGAAAAAACTGTGGTCTCACGTCTTCGAAGGTCATCGGGGCTCATCACGGAAGACTACCTTGCTTCAGTCAGTGACAACTGAAGACGTGTCTGGAGACGGCCCCAGACAGCGATGAGGTACCAACCTGGAGTGATGGTCTGGGGTGCCATTTCTTTTGACTGCAGGACCCCTCTGGTCGTCATCCACGACACCTTAACAGCACAGCTGTACGTCGACGACATTCTACACCCAGTTTTGTTGCCCATTATGGTAAGCCATCGTGGACTTACATCTGAATCTACACGGATACTCTACAAATCACATTCAAGCACCTGGCAGAGGGTTCATCAAACCACCTTCACAATTCTCTATTATTCCAATCTCGTGCAGCGCGCGGAAAGAATGAACACCTATATCTTCCGTACGAGTTCTGATTTCCCTTATTTCATCGTGGTGATCGTTCCTCCCTATGTAAGTCGGTGTCAACAAAATATTTTCCCATTTGGAGGAGAAAGTTGATGATTGTAATTTCGTGAGAAGATTCCATCGCAACGAAAAACGCCTTTCTTTTAATCATCTCCAGCCAAAATCCTGTATCATTTCTGTGACACTCTCTCCCATATTTCGCGATAATACGAAACGTGCTGCCTTTATTTGAACGTTTTCGATGTACTCCGTCAGTCCTATCTGGTAAGGATCCCACACTGTGCAGCAGTATTCTAAAAGAGGATGGACAAGCGTAGTGTAGGCAGTCTCCTTAGTGGGTCTGTTACATTTTCTAAGTGTCCTGCCAATAAAACGCAGTCTTTCCCCACAACATTTTCTGTGTGTTCCCTCCAATATAAGTTGTTCGTAATTGTAATGCCTAGGTATTTAGTTGAATTTATGGCTTTTAGATTAGACCGATTTATCGTCTAACCGACGTTTAGCGAGTTCCTTTTAGCACTCATGTGGATGACCTCATACTTTTCGTTATTTAGGGCCAACTGCCAATTTTCGCACCATTCAGATATCATTTCTAAATCATTTTGCAGTTTGTGTTGATCTTCTGATGACTTTATTAGTCGATAGACGACAGCGTCATCTGCAAACAACCGAAGACGGCTACTCAGATTGTCTCCAAAATCGTTTATATAGATAAAGAACAGCAAAGGGCCTATGACACTACCTTGGTGAACGCCAGAAATCACTTCTGTTTTGCTCGATGACTTTCCGTCAATTTCTACGAACTGTGACCTCGCTGACAGGAAATTACAAATCCAGTCACATAACTGAGACGATATTCCATAACCACGCAATTTCACTACGAGCCGCTTGTGTGGTACAGTGTCAAAAGCCTTTCAGAAATCCAGAAATACGGAATCGATCTGAAATCCCTTGCCAATAGCTCTCAACACTTCATGTGAATACAGAGCTGGTTGTGTTTTCTAAACCCTTGTTGACTGTGTGTCAATAGACCGTTTTATTCGAGGTAATTCATAATGTTCTAACACAATATATGTTCTAAACTCCTGCTGCATATCGACGTTAACGATATGAGCCTGTAATTTAGTGGATTACTCCCACTATCTTTCTTGAATATTGGTGTGACCTGTGCAACTTTCCAGTTTTTGGGTAGGGATCTTTCGTCGAGCGAACGGCTGTATATGTTTGTTAAGTATGCAGCTAATGCATCAGCATACTCCGGAAGGAACCTAATTGGTATACAGTCTGAGCCAGAAGACTTGCTTTTATTAAGTGATTTAAGTTGCTTCACTACTCCGATGATATTTACTTGTACATTACTCGTTTTGGCAACTGTTCTCGATTCGATTTCCGAAATATTTACTTAGTCTTCTTTTGTGAAGGCATTTCGGGACTGTGTTTAGTAACTCTGCTTTGGCAGCACTGTCTTCGATAGTACCTCCATTGCTATCGCGCAGAGAAGGCATTGGTTGTTTCTTACCGCTAATATGCTTCACATACGAACAGAACCTCTTTGGATTTTCTGCCAGGTTTCGAGACAAAGTTTCGTTGTGGTAACTGTTACAGGCATCTAGCATTGAAGTCCGAACTAAATTTCGAAAAGATATGCCCGCTGCAGACGGCGACGGTTTCTACTGGTTTTCTTCGTGCTTGTGAATTCTACGTTGGCCAGCAAGGTCGCCAGATCTCTCCCCAACCGAGAGCATTTGGAGCATTATGGAAAGGGCGCTCCAACCACCTCGAAATTTTGACCATCTAACTCGATAGTTTAACAAAAATGGTTCAAATGGCTCAGAGCAATATGGGACTTAACATCTGAGGTCACCAGTCCCCTAGAACTTAGAACCACTTAAACCTAACTAACCTAAGGATAACGCACACATCCATGTACGAGGCAGGATCCGAACCTGCTACCATAACGGTCGTGCGGTTCCAGACTCGCCTAGAACCGCTCGGTCACACTGGCTGGCTCATAATTTAACAGAATTTGACACCAGAATGAGATTTTCACTCTGCAGCGGAGTGTGCGCTGATATGAAACTTCCTGGCAGATTAAAACTGTGTGCCGGACCGAGACTCGAACTCGGGACCTTTGCCTTTCGCGGGCAAGTGCTCTACCATCTGAGCTGCCGAAGCACGACTCACGCCCGGTACTCACAGCTTTACTTCTGCCAGTACCTCGTCTCCTACCTTCCAAACTTTACAGAAGCTCTCCTGCGAACCTTGCAGAACTAGCACTCCGCTATATCCTTTCTTTCGGGAGTGCTAGTTCTGCAAGGTTAGCAGGAGAGCTTCTGTAAAGTTTGGATAGTAGGAGACGAGATACTGGCAGAAGTAAAGCTGTGAGTACCGGGCGTGAGTCGTGCTTCGGTAGCTCAGATGGTAGAGCACTTGCCCGCTAAAGGCAAAGGTCCCGAGTTCGTGTCTCGGTCGGGCACACAGTTTTAATCTGCTAGGAAGTTTCATATCAGCGCACACTCCGCTGCAGAGTGAAAATCTCATTCTGGAAACATCCCCCAGGCTGTGGCTAAGCCATGTCTCCGCTGTATCCTTTCTTTCGGGAGTGCTAGTTCTGCAAGGTTCGCAGGAGAGCTTCTGTAAAGTTTGGAAGGTAGGAGACGAGGTACTGGCAGAAGTAAAGCTGTGAGTACCGGGCGTGAGTCGTGCTTCGGCAGCTCAGATGGTAGTGCACTTGCCCGCGAAAGGCAGAGGTCCCGAGTTCGAGTCTCGGTCGGGCACACAGTTTTAATCTGCCAGAATTTGACACGTTATCCTTCAGGAGGACGTCCAACAACTCAGTCATTCAATGTCGATCCGAATAATTGCTTGCATAAGGGCCAGAATGGACCAACGCTTTATCCGTTTGCTCAATTTGTGAAGCTCTTGCTCTTGAATAATTTACCTGTTTGTCCCTGAAATTGTAACAATTTCTTTGTCTGTACGTTTATATCATATCTACCCATTTCCGTGCCATTCGGATAATTCCTTCGTAGTAAGTCGTTTTTTTCTTTTTGTCTTAGAGTGCACATGAAGTTGTCGGTGATCTCCGACGACTTGCTGTTAACGCCTTCAATTTTACTGACGATAACAAGATGAAAGGTGTGTTAGTACCGAGGGAAATGACGACGGAAGATCCAATTATATGCTGTCAGGCAATAAGTAAACCGGTTGTTTGCAACTATGAAGTGGAACAGGACGAGTGTAGGATTAAAGTATCTGCCCTAAAGCAGAATAAGTAAAAGCACCCAGTTAAATATATGGGATTTGCTTTTAAAACGTGCCGGAACGAACGAGTCATTATGTGCTGCCGAAAGAAGATTTACGGAACAATGAAGAAACAGAATATGCACTACGCTGCGAATAAATATTGCAAAGCGTCGACGTGCGAAGAGTACCGACAACAACAATGACAGCGTTTTATGTTGTGAATTGAGAATTTGTTTGGTCCCAACTTCCCCTTCATCACTGTGGCAGGAAATCTTCGGACTGTCATGGAGCAATACAGAGCAAAAAATTAAAAATACGCAGAGACAGGAAAAGCCAAACTTTTGGCATTAATTAAGGAACACCAACTTTCTCATCTTTATTTCGTTGTCAAAATTGTGGAAGAAAATGATTCTCTGGCAATTGCTGTCATACAATGTTGACGGGATTTTGCAAAGAATAAGATCCGTAGTCGTAATACATCAACTGTCTCTCTCTGTAACCAGGAAAAAAAAATGGCTGGCGGCCGTTTGTCTCCTTCCCTGACGCTGATCTTTCGACGTAAAACGCTACATCGGCGAGATGCAGGTAAATTTCACTGGTTTTACGTTCAAGCGGATTTTGTTTCATTCGTTACTAGTTTTGCTCATTAGTGGCGGACGTCTTCAGATTTTCATGTTTAAAGCTACGCACGGCATCACCGTCAGCATGTCCATCGAAATTGGCTGAAGCCTTCAACCAGAGAACTATCCCACTGAAAGACCTCACATAAAAACCGACGCACAATCGGCCATAAGTTACGGATGTCAGTGGCAACAAAGGTAGCACTCAGCCTCTCTTTGTTGACAGAAAAATTGGGGGGGGGGGGGGGGGGGAGGAGAGCATAAGCACAAACGCTTAACTTCTTTCCCAAATGTTCATTTACAATGGAATAACCATGAATACTGCTCCAATTGAACTCTCGCATCACTTCAGTGATGAGTAATGTAATTGTTAGTGTCAGTGGTTGAAGTCACTATAATTTCTAAAAATTCCGGGATCGTACTGGAGTCCTGTCAAATTATTCTATGCAGGAATTTCAGATGGGGTATCATCTATCTTAAGCAAAATACCATATTTTCGGTCTATAGGAAGGATAACAGAAGTGCTCCACAAAACAAGTGTCACGTATCATTGACGCTCTGGACACTTAGTAAAGCCGGCCGCAGTGGTTGAGCGGTTCTAGGCGCTTCAGTCCGGAACCGCGCGACTGCTACGGTCGCAGGTTCGAATCCTGCCTCGGGCATGGATGTGTGTGATGTCCTGAGGTTTAAGTAGTTCTAAGTCTAGGGGACAGATGACCTCAGATGTTAAGTCCCTTAGTGCTCAGAACCATTTGAACCATTTGACATTTAGAAGATGGAGGCAATCTACAAAGGAATTTGCTTACAAAATAATCGGGCGACCAGTGCTAGAATATTGATTAAGTTTGTAGGAGGCATATCGAATAGGATTAAGTGAGATACTGAACGGTCACAAGCAAGAGGAGCGAAGATGGTGTTTCATTCGCTGAACAAAAATGGTGGAAAGGAGGCAGAACTGGCACAAATGGCTCTGAGCCCTATGGGACTTAACATCTGTGGTCATCAGTCCCATAGAACTTAGAACCACTTAAACCTAACTAATCTAAGGACATCACACACATCCATGCCCGAGGCAGGATTCGAACCTGCGACCGTAGCAGTCGCGCGGTTCCGGACTGCGCGCCTAGAACCGCTAGACCACCGCGGCCGGCAGAACTGGCACACACTTGGCGATAGATTCCAACATTCTCCGAAAATCTGCTTGGAAAGTTTTAAAGTGAAGAGTAGGAACATAAGATTGGCGTTCAATAAGTGATGCAACACATTTTTTTCTTGGCCAATTTTGGTGTAAAATATGGGGGAATTTTTAATGGGTCATCGTGGAATATTCCCGCTTCAGATCTTTCCGATAGCTGGCGGCGCTGTACATAGCCTTGTAAATGGCTTCTGTAACGAAGGTGCGTTCCAAGTTGAGAGCTGTCATTGAGGTTCTTTCGGCGGAAAACCAGAGCATCGTAGATATTCATAGGCGCCTGCAGAATGTCTACGGCGATCTGACAGTAAATGAAAGCAGGATGAGTGGCTGGGCGAGCTGTCTCTCATCGTCGCAGCGAGGTCGCGCAAACCTGTGCGATCTCCCGCGTGCCTGCCGGCCGCACACAGCTGTCACTCCCGCAACATTGGAACGTGCGGACACTCTCATTCGATGTGATGGACGGATCACAGTCAAACACTGCATGGGGGCTTAATTTTTATATATATAATAAGAATGCAAATATTTTTAGTAGCTGTAAGTCCGATTACGCAAGTCTCGTAAACGGCTGGACCTGACTAGTATTAGTACGCAATCTGACTGCATAAAACAACCACAAAGAATGAAATGAAAATTTCAGTTAATACAATTAATTAATTAAGTCCCCAGCAACTATAAAACCTACGAAACCAACAAAGCACAAGTGTAGCTGTTCTGTATGTGGTAGTATAACTCAACGCACATCTGGCACGGTTCTTCTTCAACAAGACAAGAATTTTTAAATACAAATTTTACTGACGTGATAAAAGAAAATTAGAAATACTATAATTGTGCAAGAAAACCAAAATTACACTCTAATACAAGAACACAAGCCAGATGCTTTGTTGACTGAACCTGTAATGATGCATTACTTAGGTCACTGAAATAATGAGAGCGAAAAATAAAAGTAGTTTGTTACCTTAATTTATATTGACGAAATGCACTCTGATCATTACAATGTCTCCATTAGAATAACATCTGCTATCTCTCCCATCAAATAGCTGCATAAAACATGGAACAAACACTCACTACTACCCCATCTCACTCCAACTTCAGCTACAAGCAGTGTCCACCACAACTTCTCGGCAAGAACTGCCTGTCGCTACGTCTCAATAATCACTGCCAGTGGAGGCGGCGGAACAATACTCTCTGGCGCGATTTCTGGCGCTGTGGCTCAGTGTAGCCACCTTTCAACACCTCACTGCAAATCTGACGCATTTGTCCAGTAGTTGGGGTATTCAACAGTTTATTCTCCTGGGTTTCTCGCGAAAGACCATAAAGAGCAACGATGGACCATCTGTGCAGAGTTTGTTGCGCGTTACGAAGCTTAGCGTGTTTTTTTGCCAACCATGGTCACAAGCGATGAAATAAGGTTTCATCACTTCGAACCGGAAACAAAACGGCAGTCAATGGAGTGGCGCCACAACACCTCACCTCCGAAGAAAACGTTCAAAGCCGCAGCCTTGGCCTCTAAAATCCCCCTCATGGTGCAAAAATCAACTACGTACTGTGCTACCCACAGGAAATTAAAGAAACGACTTCAGCGTGTTCGTTGTTACAAAAATGCAAACGCACTTCTTCTCCATGACAACACAAGGCCTCACAGAAGTCTGTGCACCCGAGAGAAGCTCACAAAACTTCATTGGACTGTTTCTCCTCATCCATCCTACAGCCTGGACCTCGAAACTTTAGACTTCCATCTGTTTGGTCCAATGGATAATGCACTCCGCGGGAAGCAGTTCGTGGTTGATAGCGGGGCCAACGTTGCAGCAGAACGTAGGCTTCGACGTCGACCAGTAGATTGGTACCATGCGGACAACCAAGCCCTCCCAGTAAGGTGGCGTATGCCCATCCCAATGAACGGAGATTATGTTAATGGATAGGATTTTGTAGGTAAAAGAATAGGGAATAGTATGAAACATTGAAATTCTGAATAAAACCAACGTAGCTTCTGCGAAAAGTGTTGCGTAACTTATTTAACTCCCTTCGCACTGTAGTTTCCACAATATCAGCGCATTGGAACCATGAGGTCAAGGTAAGACTGCATGCAGCACGCACAGAGACATTTACGCAGACATTTTCCCGTGCTCCATATGTGATGTAAAGGCTCCTATCGATGAGTTGTATTGCACCAGACACATGGTGGTGCGTCATCAAGTGACTGATACTACGCGGTGTCCCGACAGTGCCGTGCTACCCCCTCTCGGTTCGTATTCTTGGCAGTGATTGCTTGGTCTCATCTGTGAAGCTGTAGTTGTGCTTCGGATGTACGAGGTGCATTCAAGTTCTAAGGCCTCCGATTTTTTTTCTAATTAACGACTCGCCCGAAATCGATGAAACTGGCGTTACTTCTCGACGTAATCGCCCTCCAGACGTACACATTTCTCACAACGCTGACGCCATGATTCCATGGCAGTGGCGAAGGCCTCTTTAGGAGTCTGTTTTGACCATTGGAAAATCGCTGAGGCAATAGCAGCACGGCTGGTGAATGTGCGGCCACGGAGAGTGTCTTTCATTGTTGGAATAAGCCAAAAGTCACTAGGAGCCAGGTCAGGTGAGTAGGGAGCATGAGGAATCACTTCAAAGTTGCTATCACGAAGAAACTGTTGCGTAACGTTAGCTCGATGTGCGGGTGCGTTGTCTTGGTGAAACAGCACACGCGCAGCCCTTCCCGGACGTTTTTGTTGGAGTGCAGGAAGGAATTTGTTCTTCAAAACATTTTCGTAGGATGCACCTGTTACCGTAGTGCTCTTTGGAATGCAATGGGTAAGGATTACCCCCTCGCTGTCTCAGAACATGGACACCATCATTTTTTCAGCACTGGTGGTTACCCGAAATTTTTTTCGTGGCGGTGAATCTGTGTGCTTCCATTGAACTGACTGGCGCTTTGTTTCTGGATTGAAAAATGGCATCCACGTCTCATACATTGTCACAACCGACGAAAAGGATGTCCCATTCATGCTGTCGTTGCGCGTCAACATTGCTTGGCAACATGACACACGGGCAGCCATGTGGTCGTCCGTCAGCATTCGTGGCACCCACCTGGATGACACTTTTCGCATTTTCAGGTCGTCATGCAGAATTGTGTGCACAGAACCCACAGAAATGCCAACTCCAGAGGTGATCTGTTCAACAGTCATTCGGCGATCCCCCAAAACAATTCTCTCCACTTTCTCGATCATGTCGTCAGACCGGCTTGTGCGAGCCCGAGGTTGTTTCGGTTTGTTGTCACAGGATGTTCTGCCTTCATTAAACTGTCGCACCCACGAACGCACTTTCGACACATCCATAACTCCATCACCACATGTCTCCTTCAAATGTCGATGAATTTCAATTGGTTTCACACCACGCGAATTCATAAAACGAGTGATTGCACGCTGTTCAATAAGAAAAACGTCACCATTTTGTATTTAAAACAGTTCTAATTCTCGCCGCTGGCGGTAAAATTCCATCTGCCGTATGGTGCTGCCATCTCTGGGACGTATTGAAAATGAACGCGGCCTCATTTTAAAACAATGCGCATGTTTCTATCTCTTTCCAGTCCGGAGAAAAAAAAATCGGAGGCCTTAGAACTTGAATGCGCCTCGTATTGTAACAAGTGTTTATGACACATGTGAGGCTGCGTGATGTCTTCGGTTGTAGTTCGTTTGACTGGAGGTGACGGCTACAATGGTGCAGTGTTTCACTCAGCCATAATCGTTCGCTGTGGGTGGTGCGTGGTCAGCCGACGGAAGTTTTACCGCCGAGCTTGTTTCAGACCCTTGGCCTGGGGTTACAGAGGCAAGCAACGTGGGTGGTCGGCGCACTGTGTGGCGATTGGTGAACTGGATTTATTTCCATAGATGTAGTACACAAATTTCGGAATTGCACTGGAAACGTCTTGAATATGGTGAGCCTGAATTTTATTAAACTTGAACTAGTTGTGAATGATTCGCTAGAGAGCCACTTTCTGGTAAATGTCCTGGCCGGGCTTTGGGGGTGGAACTGAAAACTGCATACAAGAGAAAGAAATTGAAAGATGACAAAGGATTACATGGTAAGAATAGGCTAACAGATTCTGTCATAGATAAATTAATAACTGTACTGGCATGGCCATCAGGTAAAAATTTAGTAGCCTAGAAAATACGAAAAAGTTGTTTGGGTCCTTTCGTTTGACTCACCCATTGGTTTCGCTATCCAGGAAGTGGTTCATGGTGCAAATACAACAGAGAACAGCAAAATGGTGAGAAATTTATCCACAAACTAGCTAATCCTCCTGCCATAGTGGAGGTCTTGTAACAAACTTTCAAAGATTTGTCTCATGTAACTATCGAAGATATGTTTTCATGGCCGCACCCAGAATCCTAATGAGTTCATCAACAGCTTAATCTGGGCCAGAATTCCAACGACAGTGTTTGTGTTAATTAGTATATTGCGTTTTCGTGTCTCCGACGCAGTGGTGACGTTTAGTGAAGGGAATGTTGCAAAGTATGGAGCCCTGAAAAGATTGGTACACACTGTTGGTCGTTTCGCAATGAAACAAACATTATATTTAGATAAAGGAAAACACAGGGCATCGGAGAGAGCTGGTACAGACCTTGAAAAGGAGAAGACAGAACACTTGAGGAGGAAAAAGGAAACTGCAAGATGAGATGGAACAGACTGCAGACAACCCATCGTAAGGAGCTGGGGTGTATTGACAACATTAATGGTTGTTTTCGTAAGTTAAATGAGTAAAGTGTACTTTCTCACAGTTCTACTTCCTAGAATTTGTTCAGACCGACGGTTTATACTCAATTGAGTATTGTGCATATTTTAACACAGGGGTTCTCTTATTCCGTAAATCTCAAATACGCTAGAGCCTTACATAAACAGACTTCTTTTTATTTTTATGTGCACTGTTTACAAAAATAAAAATTATTATCGTAAATCTAATCAATGCTTAAGTGGTTAGAAATATGTATCCAAGCCATTTTTATTTCCATTAGTTTCTGAGAAATCGAACGACAAACAAATTTTATGCATGTTACTGCATTTACTAATGTTTGCGTAATATCTGCAGAATGAAACAAGGCTAATTATGAAAAACATAAAACCCATATCAAACCTTATATATAAAATTCTCGTATCACAGTGTTAGTTGTCATACTTCCCCGAACAGCTCGATCGATTCTGATGAAATTTTACATGTATATTCGGTAGGACTAAGAATCGGTTGTAGTCTGTTTTTCATACCCCTAAGTGACAAGTGTGGTCCACCCCAAAATGTTTTTTCTTTATGGACAGAACTTTTTATTTTTATTTTTTTATGATGTGGCATCAAAAAATACACACAATCCTAAATTTTCAACCCCGGTCGATAACTGATCAATTATCACTTGATCAACGGCTCGATCGATTCTGATGAAACTTTACATGTATATTCGGTACATCTGAGAATCGGTCGAAATCTATTTTTCATACCCCTAAGTGATAAGGGTTGCCCACCCCAAAAAGTTTTTTTGTCGACAGAACTTTTTATCTTTATTTTTTATTATGTGGCATTAAAAAATACACACAACCCTAAATTTTCACCCTTCTATTACCAACCCCTATTTTTAATACCTGTTTTAGTAATTTAATAACTTTCAACCCCGGCCGATAACTGATCAATTATCTGACGGTGATAGTCTTTCACTATTCGATAGATAGATAATTGAAGAAAACGTACCAGAGGCAACGACTCGAATATCTCAACGACTCAAATATCTCTCTTTGAATCGATGAAACTAGACCGAGAAGTTTATCTAGGTAGCACGCATCATTCGCCAAACCGACATTAAGGCCTAGCGCACACGCATCGATTTTTATCGCACGGAAATATATGGTACGATCAAATTCTTTTAGTAGAACAAAGAAGTTCCGATACACTCCTTTGTTCCTCTAAAAGAATTTAATCGTACAATATTTTTACGTACGATAAAAACCGATGCGTGTGCGCTTGGCGTTATTCATTATGCTGGGGATCACGTTTCGACACGAAATTGCCGCTTTGTTTGCAATCTCATGGACGAGCCGTGTATCGGCTGTAATTGTTAAATCCACGCGATCTACCGTGGAAACGCTAGAAGTAATAGTGGCCGATACTGCCGGACTTCCCCCTAAGCCTTTTCTCACTCCCTACACAGTTTTCGGCCATTATTATTGTGTCACGAGCTCCCGCCAACAACGGCTATTGTGTTACTCGTATACATTGTGTTACACGTATACATTATTGTTATAGAGTAGAAATAATTTATATGGCAAAACAACTTTTTCCGGGTCATCTACAACATGTAAAGATTTTCAGAGGCGGAACCAAGTTCACCGGGTATAGCTAGTTCCTCTATACAAATCAGCATAGTGCGCTATACAAGAATAAAAGAAGAACATGATTAACTTCGACTTCTTCGTAATTCAGTAGGCTACGTCAGTACCATAGAGGACCCGACTCGAATTAAAGTAGTTAAAATTATATAATGAAAGGAATATAAAGTTTTAAAACAATAACCCATTTCTGAAGGACCTTTCCTCAAGCAGTTAAGTTAACACGAAAGACTGACTCGAATTAAACTCTCACTTGACGTTCATTCTGTTATGAGTGAATAATCTTTCGTAACAACAGGGTGCTGTTAAATGGAAGCAGCGAAGCGGCTACATCAGAATTCTTTTAAACGAGCGACAGCGTCGGAGCACAACTTTCTTCTGGCGGCAAAGTCTGAAAAGCGCGGAATGGGGAATTTCTTTGGACGAATGAAAACACTAGAATTACGTAACAGTCTAAGTGCCCCGTCGCAAGGAGGACGAATATTTTCCCAGCTCTCACGAAGCAATTTACAATAGAGGCACCGGTGACTCTCTGCGGGCATTCGCCTTATTATCATTATTATGGTAAAACATCGACTGGCGTCGAATTCTGGAGTTCGCTTACGAAGAGAAGTCTTGAAATCATACTCCGCCATTCTGTTATAGTCTTTCGATGTAATGCCCGTTATTTTCATTTTATAAATCTTTCCCTTTTCTAGCATATAGGGTGGACAGTAATAAAACTGACAAACTGCAGGGACGGAATCACGACTGGAAATGGAGGGGGAAAGGTCCTGTGTACACGTGTCCAGAAATGGGCGGTTGCATGCAACAACAAAACATCCAGGAACACAGTACAGAGCTACATCGTATCCACGCGGTAACATAGTTCAAAGTGGCATCCATAGGATGCAATGCTCGCGTTCACATTTCGCATCATGGGTTGCTGCACTCTAGAATGAGATTTTCACTCTGCAGTGGAGTGTGCGCTGGTATGAAACTCCCTGGCAGATTAAAACTTTGTGCCGGACCGAGACTCGAACTCAGGACCACTGTCTTTTGCGATTGCAGAGCACTTGCCCGCGAAAGGCAAAGGTCCCGAGTTCGAGTCTCCGTCCGGCACAGAGTTTTAATCTGGCAGGAAATTTCATATCAGCGCACACTCCGCTGCAGAGTGAAAAGAGTGAAAATCTCATTCTGGAACCATCCCTCAAGCTGTGGTTAAGCCATGTGTCCGCAATATCCTTTCATCCAGGAGTGCTATTTCTGCAAGGTTGGCAGAAGAGCTTCTGTGAAGTTTGGAAGGTAGGAGACGAGGTACTGGCAGAATTGAAGCTGTGAGGGCGGGTCGTGAGTCGTGCTTGGGTAGCTCAGATGGCAGAGCACTTGCCCGCGAAAGGCAAAGGTCCCTAGTTCGAGTCTCGGTCCGGCACACTACAGCACTCTTTCGCACGTTCCAGCCTCCCTCCGAATGGCGGCACAGGTGTCATAAACATGCTGTTGAAAGCACTGCACAACACGAAGTGATTTAGCATAGACAACGCTTTTTAGATGCCCCAGAGGTAACAATCAGGGTTATTAAGTATGGTGATGTAGCAGGCCATGCTAAATGGTCTCCGCGTCCTGTCCGTTGTCTGGGGAAGATGATGTTGAAGTGTCGGCTAACTGTAATGCGGAACTGACTGACGTGCTGCTCCGCAATGCAGAAAACTTAGAATCTGTCGTAGCCGGCCGGTGTGGCCGTGCGGTTCAGTTTGGAACCGCGAGACCGCTACGGTCGCAGGTTCCAATCATGCCTCGGGCATGGATGTGTGTGATGTCCTTAGGTTAGTTAGGTTCAAGTAGTTCTAAGTTCAAGGGGACTGATGACCTCAGAAGTTAAGGCCCATAGTGCTGAGAGCCATTTTTTTCTGTCGCATTCCACAGGTACATTCGTAAGCAGCGCAGGCAAAGCATTTCGCAGGAAGGCGATATACGTTCCTCCTTCGAGGCGATATGGAGTAATAATCGGACCAAGTACGTGGTCGCCAGGAATCACTGTCCATACATTTATGCTGAACCGATGCTAATGACGTACCTCAACCATTGCACGGGGATTGTCTAGAGCTCCTCAGATGGTGATCACAAAGACTGGTGATGCCAGTTCTGATAAAGGTTGCTTCGCCGGTAAAAAGTATTGAGATGACAGTAATCTCATAATTGTGATGGTCTGATGCAAAAGCCATTGACAAAATTCTCCCGTAGAGGAAAATCCACCGCTGATAATCCTTGCACTAGTTGCATGTGATAGGGGTTATAGATGTTGCATGGGGGCTTAATTATAATAAAGATATAAGAATGCAATGCAAATACTTTTTAATTTTCTGTCGCTGTATGTCCGATTACGCTGTTTCGTAAACGGCTGGCCCTGACTGCATAGAACAACAACAAAGAATGAAATGAAAATTTCAATTAATACAATTAATTAATTAAGTCCCCAGCAACTATAAAACCTACGAAACTAACAAAGCACAAGTGTAGCTGTTCTGTATGTGGTAGTATGACTCAACGCACATCTGGCACGGTTCTTCTTCAACAAGACAAGAATTTTTAAATACGAATTATACTGACGTGATAAAAGAAAATTAGAAATACTATAATTGTGCAAGAAAACCAAAATTACACTCTAATACAAGAACACAAGCCAGATGCTTTGTTGACTGAACCTGTAATGATGCACTATTTAGGTCACTGAAATAATGAGAGAGAAAAATAAAAGTAGTTTGTTACCTTAATTTATATTGACGAAATGCACTCTGATCATTACAATGTCTCCATTAGAATAACATCTGCTATCTCTCCCATCAAATAGCTGCATAAAACATGGAACAAACACTCACTACTACCCCATCTCACTCCAACTTCAGCGACAAGCAGTGTCCACCACAACTTCTCGGCAAGAACTGCTTGCCGCTACGTCTCAATAATCACTGCCAGTGGAGGCGGCGGAACAATACTCTCTGGCGCGATCTTTGGCGCTGTGGCTCAGTGTAGCCACCTTTCAATGTTGGCATGTGGGATACACATAATCGTACTTTGGCTTACAGCATGTCTGCGGACCACTTGCCTGGAGCTTGTACTAGTATTCGTCTCAGTATCCTGAAGAAACTGGTCGTCCGAATCCGGAGTCGCACAGACCGCTGCCCCCTGCAAGTTCTTTTGTCTGAAAGGACTCATAATCACACAAACACACAAAAAGAACTTGAACTGTTGTGTGATAGGGTTCGTGGCTGCGAGGGTACTTGTTTTGGTGTAGCCTTGCTGCCTCTCGACCGTTTTTATCAGCCTGGCCGTACACAAATACCATCTCGGCTTGTTCCCGACCTGAATATCGGACCATTCTGCTGCTTACGCTACGCTACGTCGCTCAGCTTGTAACACACAGGGAACATACAGCACATCATCAGAGGAACCTAAATTCGTAAACACCATCTACTGTGGCAACGATGCGTTTCCAGATACATGTTCATACCACCTTTTTCCAGTCAGGAATCCGGCCTTGCAGTTTTTTGATTTTGTTAATGTTCACCCTATATATGACAGATGTTGCACTCCCACCTTTCCAACTATGGCAACAACTATATGTCAAGTTACATTTTTTTGTAGTTTAAAAACCACCAGCATTTACTCACACAAGGCCGGTGACATAAAGTTCCTATTTGATTTGGTGAACAACGCCAAGCACTGAACGTATACTTCCGGGTGTCGTCTCGTTGCATTCTCATATTGAAATGACAGCAACGCATCGAGTACGAAGCGGTAGGGCTAGGCCAAAAAATATAAAATTCTTTCCAAATCTTGCGTGATTTTTTTTTTTTTTTTTGGTCATCAGTCTACTGACTGGTTTGATGCGGCCCACCACGAATTCCTTTCCTGTGCTAACCTCTTCATCTCAGAGTAGCACTTGCAACCTACGTCCTCAATTATTTGCTTGACGTATTCCAATCTCTGCCTTCCTCTACAGTTTTTGCACTCTACAGCTCCCTCTAGTACCATGGAAGTCATTCCCTCATGTCTTAGCAGATGTCCTATCATCTTGTCCCTTCTCCTTATCAGTGTTTTCCACATATTCCTTTCCTCTCCGAGTCTGCGTAGAACCTCCTCATTCCTTACCTTATCAGTCCACCTAATTTTCAACATTCGTCTATAGCACCACATCTCAAATGCTTCGATTCTCTTCTGTTCCGGTTTTCCCACAGTCCATGTTTCACTACCATACAATGCTGTACTCCAGACGTACATCCTCAGAAATTTCTTCCTCAAATTAAGGCCGGTATTTGATATTAGTAGACTTCTCTTGGCCAGAAATGCCTTTTTTGCCATAGCGAGTCTGCTTTTGATGTCCTCCTTGCTCCGTCCGTCATTGGTTATTTTACTGATTAGGTAGCAGAATTTCTTCATTGACTTCGTGACCATCAATCCTGATGTTAAGTTTCTCGCTCTTCTCATTTCTACTACTTCCCATTACCTTCGTCTTTCTCCGATTTACTCTCGAACCATACGGTGTACTCATTAGACTGTTCATTCCGTTCAGCAGATCATTTAATTCTTCTTCACTTTCACTCAGGATAGCAATGTCATCAGCGAATCGTATCATTGATATCCTTTCACCTCGTATTTTAATTCCACTCCTGAACCTTTCTTTTATTTCCATCATTGCTTCCTCGATGTACAGATTGAAGAGTAGGGGCGAAAGGCTACAGCCTTGTCTTACACCCTTCTTAATACGAGCACTTCGTTCTTGATCGTCCACTCTTATTATTCCCTCTTGGTTGTTGTACATATTGTATATGACCCGTCTCTCCCTATAGCTTACCCCTACTTTTTTCAGAATCTCGAACAGCTTGCACCATTTTATATTGTCGAACGCTTTTTCCATGTCGACAAATCCTATGAAAGTGTCTTGATTTTCCTTTAGCCTTGCTTCCATTATTAGCCGTAACGTCAGAATTGCCTCTCTCGTCCCTTTACTTTTCCTAAAGCCAAACTGATCGTCACCTAGCGCATTCTCAATTTTCTTTTCCATTCTTCTGTATATTATTCTTGTAAGCAGCTTCGATGCATGAGCTGTTAAGCTGATTGTGCGATAATACCATTAATGCTCTTACTACTGGGATTTGTTTTGCCTCATTGAGTCCCACTGGGGTCAAATGGCTCTGAGCACTACGGGACTTAACATCTGAGGTCCCCTTGAACTTAGAACTACTTAAACCTAACTAACCTAAGGACGTCACACACATCCATGCCCGAGGCAGGATCCGAACCTGCGACCGTAGCGGTCGCGCGGTTCCAGACTGAAGCGCCTTTAACCGCGTGGCCACACTGGCCGGCCCACTGGGGTCACATAGACCCCATGTAATTTACGATCAATACATAGGCCGTATTTTAATGAACTAACATAAAAACATACATTTCAGTTGTTCAGTACAACAGTTGATTCTGCTTCAAAAATATTATGTACAGAAGACGAAAAGAAATTTAGATTGGGGTCATATTGACCCCAGTGTTACTCAGTGCAAGTAATGAATAAATTTTAATGAATTGTAAATACAAAATGGCTGGCTCTGAGCACTATGGGACTCAACATCTTAGGTCATAAGTCCCCTAGAACTTAGAACTACTTAAACCTAACTAACCTAAGGACATCACACACACCCATGCCCGAGGCAGGATTCGAACCTGCGACCGTAGCAGTCCCGCGGTTCCGGACTGCAGCGCCAGAACCGCTAGACCACCGCGGCCGGCAATTGTAAATACAAAAATGAACAAAGCATCACTGGATGCAGCTGAGTCAGAAAGAGAATGTCACATATTCTAAAAAAATATCTTTGAAAACAAAGGAGATGTGATACTCCAATGTGTTTACGGGATCATATAAAACCCAGTGATACTAGGACGTTACAACAGCTGATGCAAGATACCGTAACAAAGGTTTAATATTTTCGCTGTTACAGATGTTTCTTATAACTGCTGTTCAATATAAAACTCATCATTTTATTTCCATAAATGTTACATTAAAGAAACAAACAAACAGTTTAAATTGGGATCATCTTCATCCCAGTGATCCCCAGTGCAAAAGCAATGAAAGTACTTTAACGTGTTGTAAATATAAAAAAAGAAACATCATGGGATAGTATTGACTCAGAGGGAGCAAGTAATATATTTTGAAAATAGCAATTTTGAAAACAAGGGTTATAAATATTTCCATTGTGCTCATAGGATCCTATTGACCTCATTGGTACTTGGAGGGTTAAAAAATATAATTAAATCTCAGCAAATGAACTTCAAACACTTTAGAATCAGAATATAGCATCGAATAAATTTCAACACAATAATTTCAAATTACTCTTTGATTATTTTCACATTTACCAAGTAATAGGAACATTTCAGTCATTAAAGCAAAATCTCCTTTCCTGAAGTAAGCACAGCGATCCTACAGCTTGGTATATAATCTTGAAACGGCTTCTCAAACATGATCATATGATTTGTTAATTCAGTTACGAAAGCAACTCATACCGGCAGCCAAAATTACTGCAACATACGGAAGCAGAGTTACAGTCACGTAGTATAAATCGTTACATAAAGCGAAACACACACAGTTGATGAGAACGCTTATTAGGAATGGAAACGAAATCCATGCCGAAAAGAATTGTTACAGCCTTCAAGATACACCAACGGTCTATATAAAAGCGCATTGTAGGTTTACATGAATAAACAATATTCGGCACAGAACTGGACATGTAAACTACTCTGTTTATTAAAATGTATATATTCCAATGATTTAAGTCATATAAACCTAAGACTCACTTCAGTTATTCAGTGACACACTTGGTCACAGCTTTTGAAAGATCTTATAGGTTTCAGAAGTACACCTTAATACAACTTACATAAAATAACGAGATTATTTTCAGCACATAAAAAATCCTTTTAATAACATGGTAATGTCCTGTAGTATCCTCTACTCCCAAAATTAACAGACAAAACGCTACATGGGGTTACGAGGCACAGAAGTAACAAGATTCACTTAATTTTATTTTTAAATTTTGCATTGATTTTGATCGGGATATTCCGTCCTGTCCGGAGCCTTTCAAGGAAGGGAAATCATTACGACATTCAACATGATTTGTTGACACCAGTGTGAACAACTATATTTTTAAACATATGAACGAAAATTTGAGATTCATGCCAATGCAAAGATAATTATTACAATTAAAAAACTGCCACAATTAACACGAGCAAAAACATATTTTGATGTATACGATTTTTTTAAACGAATTGAACTTCAGAATTTTCCGTTAAAATGGTTATGGTAACCTTGTGAACTTGCCGTGACGTTGCGTGTCATTAAACTATTCAAGAGTTCAAACAACGCGATGTGACGATAGGAAATAAAAACAGAAATTTGGGTCCTGATTTAAATTGAATGCAGTATAGAACAAATCGGCGTTTCACCGATTTGATGTCACTTCATACTGCTTGAATTGCGGCAGCTATTGTTTTAACAATCTTGGCCATTTTCCTAAATGAAGCGTAACGTGTTCGACCGGGCGCCAGTGGGAATTTGACGCGAGAGAGTGTGGGATCTACGAAGGTAATGGTAATTTAAGTCATATCACTGGACACTGAAAAACTCAGCCGAGTAAACCCACACAAAATAATTTAGTTTACGGCCGTTTACGATTAAAATATGGCCCTTACCACAGTATTACAACAATTGTGTTCAAACAAATTACGGGAGTGCAGCTCGGCAACGTCTTCGACAGCCGCTGATGTACACTGCCGGAAAAAAATTAGTTCAACATTTCATAGGTTTCCAATTCAGTCAAGATTTATTGTTGCAGCAGTGCTTATGGAGTACTGAAAGGATTACATTTAAAGATCAACAGCAAAAGCGGCTATAAGGTAGCAGATACCGACCCATGCAAAACACCCATACCAGTACGTGGTGTCGCCTCGGCGCTGCCTGGCTCTGGCATCCAGTCGATCGCACACATGGCGCATGCTATCCTGGGATCCGTTAAGCCATGCCTGCTCTACCTGTTCACGTAGTTCTTTGAGAGTTGTTGGTAGATGAGTCGCACGACTCATTTCTCGTGTCGGCATATCCCACATGTGCTCCATTGAAGGAAAGTCCGAAGATGGTACTGGCTAGAGAAGTTGGTGCACGTCTTGCAGAGTCTGTTATTCCGGAACCACGCGCCTGCTACGGTTTCAGGTTCGAATCCTGCCTCGGCAATGGATGTGTGTGATGTCCTTAGGTTAGTTAGGTTTATGTAGTTCTAAGTCTACCGGACTGATGACCTCATATGTCAAGTCCAATTGTGCTTAGAGCCATTTGAACCATTTGTAGAGTACGCTGAGTTCCACGGGAAGTTTGTGAACGATCGTTATCCTGTTGGAACAACACATCACCTTTCTGTCGCAAGAACAACGAAAGAACGGGTCTCACAACAGTCTGCACTGAGCGAAGCGAGCACTGGTTGGCGTCCTCTCCAGAAACAACAACGGTGAACGAGAGTTGTATCTTACTGTACTCTAAGAGACAGCGCTCACCAGTCTGACGTCGTATGGGCAAACGACCGTCAGTTGCGTGCAGGCAGAATGTCCCTTCATCGCTGAAGTCCATGGAGTACCATTCCAAGTGATCCTCTGACGGCACCAGTTCAGCGTGCACTTGGATGCTGAGGAGTGAATCAGAGACGTGCGTCTCCGTAGTCCCACTGCTAAGAGTCGGATCGCAGTACGAGGTGCATTCAAGTTCTAAGACCTCCGATTTTTTTTCTCCGGACTGGAAAGAGATAGAAACATGCGCATTGTTTTAAAATGAGGCCGCGTTCATTGTCAATAAGTCCCAGAGATGGCAGCACCGTACGGTAGATGGAATTTTACCGCCAGCGGAGAGAATGAGAACTGTTTTAAATACTTAAAATGGTGACGTTTTCCTTACTTGAACAGCGTGCAATCATTCGTTTTCTGAATTTGCGTGGTGTGAAACCAATTGAAATTCATCGACAGTTGAAGGAGACATGTGGTGATGGAGTTACGGATGTGTCGAAAGTGCGTTCGTGAGTGCGAAAGTTTAATGAAGGCAGAACATCGTGTGACAACAAACCGAAACAACCTCGGGCTCGCACAAGCCGGTCTGACGACATGATCGAGAAAGCGGAGAGAATTGTTTTGGGGGATCGCCGAATGACTGTTGAACAGATCACCTCTGGAGTTGGCATTTCTGTGGGTTCTGTGCACACAATCCTGCATGACGACCTAAAAATGCGAAAAGTGTCATCCAGGTGGGTGCCACGAATGCTGATGGACGACCACACGACTGCCCGTGTGGCATGTTGCCAAGCAATGTTGACGCGCAACGACAGAACGAATGGGACTTTCTTTTCGTCGGTTGTGACAATGGATGAGACGTGGATGCCATTTTTCAATCCAGGAACAAAGCGCCAGTCAGTTCAATGGAAGCACCGCCACCAAAAAAATTTCGGGTAACCGCCAGTGATGAAAAAATGATGGTGTCCATGTTCTGGGACAGCGAGGGCGTAATTCTTACCCATTGCGTTCCAAAGAGCACTACGGTAACAGGTGCATCCTACGAAAATGTTTTGAAGAACAAATTCCTTCCTGCACTGCAACAAAAACGTCCGGGAAGGGCTGCGCGTGTGCTGTTTCACCAAGACAACGCACCCGCACATCGAGCTAACGTTACGCAACAGTTTCTTCGTGATAACAACTTTGAAGTGATTCCTCATGCTCCCTACTTACCTGACCTGGCTCCTAGTGACTTTTGGCTTTTTCCAACAATGAAAGACACTCCCCGTGGCCGCACATTCACCAGGCGTGCTGCTATTGCCTCAGCGATTTTCCAGTGGTCAAAACAGACTCCTAAATAAGCCTTCGCCGCTGCCATGGAATCATGGCGTCAGCGTTGTGAAAAATGTGTACGTCTGCAGAGCGATTACGTCGAAAAGTAACGCCAGTTTCATCGATTTCGGGTGAGTAGTTAATTAGAAAAAAAATCGGAGGCCTTAGAACTTGAATGCACCTCGTAGTTTGTGTTGACACGTGTAGGTTCTGTGCTGTGGTAGCTGTACGATCTGCCATTGCCATCCTTACAATACGACGATCCGGGCGGACAGCCATGCTGCATGGACTTCAAGAACCTCGTCTACTGTTGTGGAAATGTTCACGTGACCACTGATACCAACATCATTGCACAGTTGGCGTAGCACGTACAGCCTTTGTGGCAATTCTCCAAAAGGACGATCCCGCCACTCGGAAGGCCAGAATTCATTCCTTTCAGACTCACCATGGTTCAAAATGGTTCAAATGGCTCTATGGGACTTAACTTCTTAGGTCATCAGTCCCCTAGAACGTACAACTACTTAAACCTAACTAACCTAAGGACATCACACACATCCATGCCCGAATCAGGATTCGAACCGGCGACGGTAGCGGTCGCGCGGCTCCAGACTGTAGCGCCTAGAACCGATCGGCCCCCCCGGCCGGCTCAGACTCACCATGCTGGCTGTAGGAAGCGGAGGTCCTCTGTATCATGGATGTCTGCTTTCTTCACACGTTCGGACCACATTGATCCCTCTGGGTGTGACCATTCCCTATTAAAGAGTGGATACAGATGGCACTCTGTCAGCTATGTCACTACGTTATATTTTGGCGACCGACATTGAAACGATTATCAGTACATCGATTATCCCCTAGGTGACATATGCCATTACCGGATCAAAATCGAGGTCGTCGTGCCAGGTGTACAGTTTTTTTCTTTAATTTTTTCCTCAGTGCATATTAGAACAGCTGAACAACCTGTCATTTCCAAGGACAAAATTAAACGGTAGAACTTTCTGCGTAGCAGCTTAAGCCCTCGCTGTGCGGGGGTGCAATCAAGATGCGAAAGACGGTGTATGTTGAAAGGTAGCACACGCTGTAAACAACTGTCTCCCTCCAGACTGCCAAAAGGGACAACCACTACACATTATCGATAGTGAAATATTTATTAAGAGCGGACGAGCAAGTATAGCTCACTGTGTCCCTCTGTTGTTTGAGCAGAGGGAGAGTAGGACTGCAGGCAGAGCTTAATCAAAATCTCCGTTTCCATTTTTAAGGTAATTTGTTAGTTTAATCTTAATAACAGTATCCTGGTACCTGACATTACGTATCAGAATCTCTATTGTTACTGCTCGGCTGTTGTAAGCGTTTATGACTCCTATGCTCAATACAACGGTCCTCCGCGGTCTGACCAGCGTATGACACGCCGAAACCGCAAGGGATACTGTAGACACCGTCTGGCCCAAACGAAGATCATCCTTTACAGTCTGTAAAACAGTGTAATCTTAGATGGTTGCCACAAAACACATTTCACACCGCGTTTCGTCAGAATATGACCAATCCAATCAGAAATATTGTATACATAAGGTAAGAAAGTTGTAGACGTAGCGGCAACATCGTTACACTTATCACTCACCGCATTCCTGGTTGCTGTATAGCGCAAGGCGCGACTGATCTCGCGGCTGGTCTGCCTTTCGCTGTACCGAATCAAGTGAAAGGTAATCTCGAGGGGGGATAACTCACGGACAAACTTTCAGGGTCTCTAATGACTCGGGCCGTATGAAGTAAGGTACGAAGTACACCTCCGCGCTGAGACTTGGGGATTAAGTTGTCACGCACAGCACTTTCCCGTTTGAGCTGAGCTTTGAAAATTACGAGATGTTCATCTGTCAAAATGTGGGTGGTTGTCGAGAAGCGTACCAGATTGCACTCTCCTATCTGAACATTCAATTTGCTGGGAAAACTCAGGTTTTATATTTAAAATTTTTGCTGTGCGATCCAGTTTCCGGTGTGGGATACCAGGCAGCAGCATAGATTAAGTATGTACTTGACAAATCATCGATACTGATTTCGATATCATCATTGATGTCTATACACCAACGGCCGGAGTTTTTACTATCGATTTGGTATGTACGAAACATTCTCGGAGTTCTTGCCGCGTCAGTTCAGAGTAAAACCTTGAGCTTTCGACGATCACCTCCATCGTCTTTGTCAGAAGCAATAGACTGTCTAAACTGCTATTGTGATGGCCTTATATAGCCCATAGAAAGCTTGTGATTGGTCGGTAATTACGTAATGCTGTCACAGATAGTATCAACGTCTACTCTGATGACGCCGCCGCTACCGTAACCGGCCATCCTGATTTAGGTTTTCCGTGATTTCCCTAAATCGCTCCAGGCAAATGCCGGGATGGTTCCTTTCAAAGGGCTTGGCCGCCTTCCTTCCCCGTCCTTCCCTAATCCGATGAGACCGATGACCTCGCTGTCTGGTCTCCTTCCCCAAAAACAACAACAACAACAACAGCTACCGTAACAGGGTAAACATTGCGACGAATGTCTGTAGCTCTTCTCTATATCGAGAGCTCGCTTCCATGCACCGCTAAGATTTTATCTGCTGTTACGACTGAAGTTCATCTTATCTCATTTCTATTGCCTCTTTAACTTCAGAATCCCTTTCTGTAGGAGACTCGGGCAGAACTTCTGTTTCGTCAAACAGTATTTTTTGTCGGTTTGTAAGGCTGTTCTCAGAAACTGCACAGTTCTCCCGTTCTCGGTTTTTAATATGCCGTTGATGTTCTTCTTAGCGATACGGAGCGTTACGGATGCACAGACAGATGTAATTCAAAAATGGCTCTGAGCACTATGGGACTTAACATCTATGGTCATCAGTCCCCTAGAACTTAGAACTACTTAAACCTAACTAACCTAAGGACAGCACACAACACCCAGCCATCACGAGGCAGAGAAAATCCCTGACCCCGCCGGGAATCGAACCCGGGAACCCGGGCGTGGGAAGCGAGAACGCTACCGCACGACCACGAGATGCGGGCAGACAGATGTAATTGCTTGCGCATTCACAAGGTATGTTATAAATCCCTATGAATCTCTGACTCTGCCTATTTTGCTGTATATAGCGCCTAAGAAAGGAAGGAGCATAACTGATGACTCATCATGTTAATCTTCACTATCTTCACGTCTTCGTTTCTTGGAGAACACTTTATGTCAAGTGAATCATAACCACTCTTTGAGATCACCTACTTCTGATAACTAATTTTCTCATCCAAGTGGTCACCTTTAGTTTTTGCTCTGTCTACCAAAGTATTTAAAACTGCTCTTTTCTGGAGTGGATTATGGAAGTTCTGGGCGCTAAGATCTAAATCAGTGCACGTCGTCTTGTGGTACACTGAGTGACGGAGACGCCCAGATGATTTCCGTTGTACCAAAGCTTCTAAAATGGCAGGCTTCCTTCTTTCTCTGTCTCGATAGTAAACTAGATGTTTGGGCGCATATTCAAGAAAGCTTCAAGTGCTTCCACGCCGCGTGGCACTACGATAAACGAGTCGTCAACATACCGATAAAATGAAGATGGACGAAGGAGAGCCAAATTTTATGCACTTTCCTCAAAATGTTTTATAAACAAGTTGGCCCTTGCATGGAGACATTTTGAAGAGAGCGAAAAAGTTGAACGTGACGAGCCATCAGTTGCATTCCTTTCTTTGCGCTGCTAAATAGGCAAAGTCCTGGGAAGACGAGGTATAAAACCTATTTTCGACCTCCTAAGAAGATGAAGGCGATGTTACATCCTGGTCAGGACAGTCTCGTCCTCAGGATTCCGGGGATTTGTAGCATCCCTTGCAAGTCCGAAAGGAAGTACCTTGGACCTTCCATCCGTACCGTTTCCCACCGCTATTCAGAACATCAATGGCATATTAAAAACTGAGAACTGGAGAAATCTGCAGTTGCTGAGAACAATCTTGAAAAACACACACAAAATATTGCATGGTGAAAGAAAAATGTTGTCTCAGGCACCTACCAGCTGTGTTTCTGTGGTTAAAGAGACTGTAGAAATGAAAAAGTGTGAGAAGAACTCCAATAATGTTAGTGGTGCGTGGAAACGAGCTCTCGATGCAGAGAAGAGGCAGAGATACTCGTTGCAATGTTTACCTTACTACGGGAGCGGTTACGACACCAGCGCACACGTTGACACCATATGCGACAGCATTATGTAATTAACGACCGTAATAGTCTATGGATTATATAAGGGCACCACGCAGCAGTCTAGTCAGTGTATTGCTCTTGCCCAAGCCGACAGAGGTAATCGTGGAGAGCTCGAGGTTTCGCTTTGAACTGACGCGGCAAGAAGTCCGAGAATGTTTTATACAACAGTGCCGTCGCGTAGCGTTCTCATCGATTTTATATGATGAATATATAGATTAGCTTAAAAAGCATGACGTGGGGACTTGTGAATGAAGGTAAGTGTGGTGTCACCGCCAGACACCACACTTGCTAGGTGGTAGCCTTTAAATCGGCCGCGGTCTGCTAGTATACGACGGACCCGCGTGTCGCCACTGTCAGTGATTGCAGACCGAGCGCCGCCACACGGCAGGTCTGGAGAGACTTCCTAGCACTCGCCCCAGTTGTACAGCCGACTTTGATAGAGATAGAACTGACAAATTACGCTCTCATTTGCCGAGACGATAGTTAGCATAGCCTTCAGCTACGTCATTTGCTACGACCTAGCAAGGCGCCAATATCAATTGTTATTAATCTTGTGATGCATGTACCGTCAAGAGAGATGTTCACCAATTGTGGATTAAAGTTAAGTATTCTACCAGTTACCTCCTTTTTTTACTAGACTCAACTCCTATAACTGTTCCAGACCTCACGCCAGCCTGCGTGAGCTTAAACGCGTGCCTTTCGGCTACCAGTCATAGTGGATTGGCTGTCGGGCCAGTTCACTGCCGTAAGTACCATTGAGAAACAAGGGTGGCGCATTTTCAGAAGTGAGTACATATTTCAGGTTGCCTGCAGACAGAGTTCTGCTGCGGTTCGGATAACAGGTGCAGCACAGTGGGGGATTAAAATGGCGTCGCAACCTGCTCTGGAGTTGAAATACGCAGGACAGTACGATTCTTGTACGGAAAAGTCTAAACTGCATACACATTCACTATGAAATTATGGGCGTATATGGACCAAATGCAATGTCGCGTCCAGCCGTAATGAAATAGTGCAAACAATTTGACTGAGGCCGCACAGCCGTGGGTGATGCTGAGCGGCAAGTACACATCTTGTACCTTGCGATTTTCACCTTTTCGGCAACCTAAAAGAACATATGAATAGAGAGAGATTTTTCAACGACGAGGACGTTCACTCAGATCTCGATTTGCTCCGTGGCCAAGGAGAGGATAGAACGTTACGATCGTTCTTCGCAGAGATTTGGTGAATAAGTTGAAAAATATTGTCATGTGTATGAGTCGCTTTAGTGGTGCCATCAATGAACGTTACTTGGGGTGCGTGAGCTGTGCTGCGGCTCGCGTTGGTACTGTTTGTAGGTTTCTGTCCTCTTTTGGAGCCCAGACCATATCGTTTAGCTGACATGGTTGCGGCCGGCCGGAGTGGCCGAGCGGTTCTAGGCACTACAGTCTGGAACCTCGTGACCGCTACGGTCGCAGGTTCGAATCCTGCCTCGGGCATGGATGTGTGTGATGTCCTTAGGTTAGTTAGGTTTAAGTAGTTCTAAGTTCTAGGGGACTGATGACCTCAGAAGTTAAGTCTCATAATGCTCAGAGCTATTTTTTTTTATTTTTGACATGGTTGCAGTTGCGTGTCTTCTTCTCGTGTTGACTGGCGCCACTTGGTTTTCCAACCGTTGCCTGTCCGCTAGTGGCCGCAGAGGTGGTTCTCGATATGTAGTAACAGTGGCTCTATCTTTGGGGCGACGTCGTTGTTCTTCCGGGTCGTGTCAGTGTGCTATTCAGTAGGGGACTCAGGAGGAGCCATGTCCGCGCAGTATGAGAACACGCCGCGACTGCTGGCGGCGCGCATGGGCTGCTAGGTCAACGGCCTGTGGTCACGACGGTGCACAATCTCGTCGTAAACCGGATCCTGCAAGCTTTAGTTGAGTGCATTTGGATTCAAGTACAGAAATCTCCACCGTTGCCGTAGACACTGGCGAGCAGATTGATGCCGTATTCCTGGACTTCAGGAAGGCATTTGATACGGTTCCGCACTTACGTTTAGTGAAAAAAATACGAGCTTACGGAATATCGGACCAGGTTTGTGATTGGATTCAGGATTTCCTAGAAGAAAGAACACAACATGTCATTGTTAACGGTTCAAAATCTGCAGATGTAGAGGTAATTTCGGGAGTACCGCAAGGAAGCGTGATAGGACCTTTATTGTTTACAATATGCATAAATGACTTAGTTGACAACATCGGTAGCTCCGTGAGGCTATTTGCAGATGACACGGTTGTCTACAAGAAAGTAGCAACATCAGAAGACTCGTACGTACTCCAGGAAGACCTGCAGAGGATTAATGCATGGTGCGACAGCTGGCAGCTTTCCCTAAACGTAGATAAATGTAATATAATGCGCATACATAGGGGCAGAAATCCATTCCAGTACGATTATGCCATAGGTGGTAAATCATTGGAAGCGGTAACGACCGTAAAATACTTAGGAGTTACTATCCGGAGCGATCTGAAGTGGAATGATCACATAAAACAAATAGTGGGAAAAGCAGGCGCCAGGTTGAGATTCATAGGAAGAATTCTAAGAAAATGTGACTCATCGACGAAAGAAGTAGCTTACAAAACGCTTGTTCGTCCGATTCTTGAGTAGTGCTCATCAGTATGGGATCCTTACCAGGTTGGATTAATAGAAGAGATAGACATGATCCAGCGAAAAGCAGCGCGATTCGTCATGGGGACATTTAGTCAGCGCGAGAGCGTTACGGAGATGCTGAACAAGCTCCAGTGGCGGACACTTCAAGAAAGGCGTGACGCAATACGGAGAGGTTTATTATCGAAATTACGAGAGAGCACATTCCGGGAAGAGATGGGCAACATATTACTACCGCCCACATATATCTCGCGTAATGATCACAACGAAAAGATCCGAGAAATTAGAGCAAATACGGAGACTTACAAGCAGTCGTTCTTCTCACGCACAATTCGCGAATGGAACAGGGAAGGGGGGATCAGATAGTGGTACAATAAGTACCCTCCGCCACACACCGTAAGGTGGCTCGCGGAGTATAGATGTAGATGTAGATGTAGATTGCGAGATCTTGCGATTCTCCAGTGTTGCTGCTCGTAGTGTTGCCAAGGTGAAGAGCAGCGAGTGGAGTGCTTGGCGAAGACCGATCTGACTAGCTTTCCTGGTATTCTAATTACTATTTATTGCATTTAGTTTGTTACTATTTGATAAGTTCAACCGGCGGTATTTTTCTTGCCTTGTGGCCCTAATTACCTGCCCTGGAGGTTAGTGTATGTAACGGCAGTATACGTTTCCTCACCTTGCTACTGCTGTCCGGTGAGGCATGTAGTTTTGACAGCTTTTTTGATTGTAGGTTGGTTGGCGATTCTTCTACTCTGGTGCTAGTGATTCCTTTTTCGTTCCGGGCACTCAAAGGACAGTATTCCGCGGGCGGAGTCCAACCGCCTGGTCCAGCTTTGGCGTATTTTTACCTCTTTGCATTGGGTTTACTGGACGTCAGGTGGCCTCAGCAAGATTTTCATTAGTCATTCGTTAGACTGCCACTAGTCTGAGTTATGATCTTGTGAAGTGAATGCAACTTTTGGCTGACTATTTCATCGCTCACGAAGGTGTTTTTTGCTGGACCTACTCAGAGGTCGATTCCTGGTGCACTGTCTGTGACTGGCCCTTGTGTTTTATTATTGTATTTGCTGTTTTATTGTATGTTTCCAATTTTTTTTATATAATTGCCATTCTTGGCGTTACAGCAGGTTTAAATGAGTGTGCAACAAAGTTTACCATCATTTTGTCTCACCTGTTTGGTGATCAGTTGCTTGGCCTTTTAAATTAACGTTTGCTGTTGTATTTGCTGTTTTACAGTACGTTTGTTAAATTTTTAATAATTAACGTTGTTGGCGTTAAAGGCCTTCAGCCATGACTGTGGTTACTTGCCTTAAAATTCTATTTGGGGTCACATTGGCTTGTTTTTAAAATATTATTTGCTGTGTCTCTATTTTATGCTCATTTGGTTAATTGTAACGCGCTGAAAGCACTATTAAGTACACAGTTGTTTATTCCTTAATTAATAACGTGTGATATCTTGATTTATTGCCAAGTCTAGAATTACCGTTTTAAAATAAATTTGTGTAAGTGTAAAAGGGAACCAATAGTAACTGATTACGGCCCCGTCCACAATCGTAGCCGAATCCTGCCTTCCTTGTCTACCAGGTTTCAGTGCGTTAATAATATTTAACTAACCTTTTGGAGTTCTATTTATTAATCAATATACATTACATATTCTACAACTATCTGTCCAATGCTTGTAATAATTTTTTAAGATGTGTGTGACTCTTACTGCTCACTCCACTGTGCTGTGGTGAGTGTCTTCAACACGTGGCAAAACCGAGGTGAAACCACGTCCAGACGTTTTGGGGTTAGGCGACCAGCCCTCATTACAGATGTTGGGCGTCGGTGGCTGGGCAGACTGGTGAAACAAGATAGGCGGCGAACTGTGGCGGAACTAATATCAGACTTTAATGCTGGGCAGAGTACAAGTGTGTCTGAACACACTATGCTCCGAACCTACTAACGATGCGCCTCCGCAGCCGACGACCTATGCATGTGGCAACGTTACCACCACGACATGGGCGACTACTACAGAAATGGGCACGTGACCATCGGCACTGGACGTTGGCGCAGTGGCAGAGCGTTGTATGGTCTGATGAATCGGGATACCTTCTTCATGATGGTGATGGGAGGGTGCGAATACGTCGTCTTACGGGGGAACAGCTCCTCGACATGTGTACTGAGAGACGGAGACAATTTGGCGTCGGTTTCACTATGCCGTGGGGAACATTCAAATGGGCATCCCTGGGTCCAGTGGTGCTCGTGCCAGGCACCATGAAGGACAAGAAGTATCGTACACTGGATGCATACCACGACGATGACGATCATGTTTAGCGAAAGCAGTGGCATTTTTAAACAAGTTAATGCGCCATTTCACAAGGCCAGGAGTGTGATGGAGTGGTTCAAAGAACATAGTGGCGAGTTTCAGTTGATGTGCTGGCCCCCCAACTCGCCACATTTTAACCCGGTCGAACACACCTGGTACGTGACTGAATGTTACGTCAGAGCTCATAGCACCCCTCCCGGAATTTACGGGAATTAGGTGACTTGTTTGTGCAGATGTTGTGCCACTTCCCTCCAGCTACCTATCAAGACCTCACTGCTTCCATGCCACTGCATGTGACCGCTTATCCGTGACGAAGGTTGACATACCTGCTGTTAGGTTGGTGGCCATAATGTTCTGGCTGATCATTCTACGTTCACAAAACGATTCGTTTGAAAGACTAAAAAAATATTCGCAGTGGTGACAAGTAACATGGTATTTTTGCAGACATCGAAAATTAATATTTTGTAGATAACATCGACGTTCCAAAGGTGCCATTATCGATGATGAAATATAGGTTTATAGACTAATATCGATGCTGTATCCATGCTTTGACGGCCTTAAGCCGTAATTATAATAAAGAGTGAACTTTGATTAAAATATTTAAGTAGTAGTTATAAAAAGGAATACAATATAACCCTAAGAGGGTGAAGGAGTAAGAATGCTCCTGGATGGAATTCGTTTGGTTGTATTAATCTATAAGTAATAGAGACAACAGTGTCTCGCTCTCATTTTCTTCAGATCATTCGGTTAGATCAGTTAGCTCATTTTGGTTCGATCACCTTGTTTCCTCACTGAGAGTTATTTCGGCTCGGTATTAGGTCGTGTGAGCGATACGTATATTGAGTTGTGAAAATACATGAGATAAAGAGCATCGATAAACTATAATGGCTGAAAAATACCCGACTTATTCTATGAAGACGTGGTATGCGAAACAGTTAGCTTAGAAAGAGTTTCAGCTTTATTTAAAGTTAAGTTCAAGACTAGCTCTGTGAAAAATCAGTTTCATTAATCGTGAGTGATTCATTTTGAATCTGTACTGAGGAAAGGTAACTGTTAAATCGCTTCGTAGTGCAGCGCAGCGATATGCCATTCTTCGATAATCGTCCAATTGTGACTATCAGCTTAGCATCTCTGATGGCTGTAGAAAGCACGCACTGAAATCATTTTTACTACGAAAACGTAGTTTTAAAATTTGACCAAAGTACGTTTCAGTTTGCTAGGCCTAAGGCTGTAAAAACAGATAATGAGAAACATTTTTTATATGAGATTTATTTCTGCAGGGAAGTAAATCATTGACGTATAGTTCACAATAAAAGTAAACTGTATTTAACCTGCGTCCAGGGTAGATTTGTCTTCTTCCACATCCCTGAGAGACATCGATGAGTGCTTCATAATAAAATTTACTGCTAGAAATTATCAAGAAATAAGCTAAGTAAGCACATCAAACTTTTAGTAGGACCATCAATAAAAAGCAAAAGGCCAGGAGAACACCAGAGTAACTACAATGATCATCGAACGAATATCCCTAGTCTAGCCTGCGTGTAAATATGGTTCTGTTCACGTACGTCCCACAGAATACGAACATACTTCTAGTGGTATGTGGGATCTAAGGATACTAAATGATACAAAAGAAGCTAACTGTACACATCTCCTCGCTAAACGCTACTTAGCATTCTGCGAACGCACTCCACTGACAGTTATGTAGCCAGCCTCAGAGTTTCGTCACGTTTGTCGATGGCACCGCGAAATTTGCGCTCGGCTGGAGACGGAGCGACGTCGCCGCGGGGAATACCTGCTAATTAACGCGCCGGCTGTCGCAGGAGACGGCTGCTGCGCGGGTTGCTGATCGTTAGGGACAGCCGGCGCAGTCCCAGACGCGGGACGGGACAGGAGCATCTGCTACACGCTGACCCCGCACCCCTAATCTGTCGCCACCCCACTACTGTTACCCTCATAAATCTTCCTGGCCCCCATCCAGGGTCGCACTTTACACCAGCTATCCTAAAATTAATGTACAATATTTCTTATAGCATTTGTACTGCAAAGTTAATTTTCTCGTGTGAAGGAAATGTTCGACACGATGCATTGGTAGTTTTTCTTTAGATAACAAATCTATTGTACAAGGAAAATAGAAAACTTGAGTTAGCTCCGATGTTGATAGTTCAGATGGGAAATTTTTGTGCCCAGCGACAAGTAGTAGAGAGCAGTTGTCCACCCCTCTCCCCTTCCCCTTAGAAAAAGACATTCTGATCTTTGAAAACAAAATCACATCCTGCCTTGCTATGCAGACATACACATCATTTCAACATTAAGGGAGCCAGAAAATATAGCCTACCCAGAGCCGTTTGTCGTGAATATTACTTCGCTATTCACAGCCATCGGAACCGATCAGTAATGCCACATGTGTTTTGTACAGTTTCAGAAGAAATGCTCACGTATTTTGATAAACAATGCACACAATTTTTGATTTTCCGAAAGTGTAGAACAATGATCATCAACAAGCGCACTTTAACATGCAAATCAAAGCAGTAATTCCTCTTCGGTTTTTTACTATTATAGAAGAAATCTTTACGTATTTTGATAAAAAAAGAATAATTTTAAGCACTATTTTATTATAGTGCAAAGATAGTATTTTTGCAGATCAAAGTTTCCTCTGAATGGAGCGTTGCCAATCTAAGCTAACCCTCAGCCGATCATAAAGAAACCGAGCAATGTTTACAAAGCTAACATATAACACTTAGTGTTTATCAAAGTTATACTTGCGTATAGCAGCTGAGGTGATATACTGTGTTAAAGGTCTGTCCAAAATACATCAGCTTTAGTGTGCTTTGATGTGCTGAAGTATTGGAAAATGTGACGTCCGTGGGTAAACATGCTACTTATGTCGGTTTTCTTTACTTATTGATTATGGACATACAGTCTGTGAAACTTTTAGAGACCCTTGGCACCTTATTTCCTATCCGTAAATATAACAGCCTTCCTCGACAGGTTTTGCACAGCAGTGGAACAAAGATAGTTCCGAGATCTGAAGTAATATAAAAATATATATATTAGCCAGCAATAAGATGGATGGGAAAAGACCTAGAGGGCGCCCAAGAACACAGTGGAAAATGAGAGTGAGAATATCTGTTGAAAGGAGAGGTGTGACCCGGCAGCAAGTGGAGGAAGAAAGTAGTGGGAGGACCGAGCCAAATGGAGAGGACTTGTCAGCACCCAGACCTGGCAGTAGCTGGAGCGGGATTCGGATATAAATAGATATAGATAGATATTTTTCAGGTGTTAAATATGATGCATCAACTTGTTCTCCCCTGAAAACTAAGAGTATCTGTCAACTGTCAGTGCCTTACTGTTCTGTATAGGAAAAAAACAATAACACAGACAAATTTAGGTATGGAAATATTTAATTTGGGGTCCATTCTGTCTTGCACAAAGGGTGGTACAAATGATGAACTTTGTTTATTTTCATAAATAATACAGATATATCTTATGCAGAAATATATTAAATGTAGAAATACTGTAAGTTACACAGTATTGTCAATATCAATAATCATATTAAATACTGAAAGTAAAATTTTTGTTGCCCCTGGAAGTCGTAGATAGGCAACCTGCAACTGGAAATGTTGACCATGAACCAACAATGACTCAGGTTGGTGATACAGATACTGCAAGGTACAACAGTACTGTCAACATCTGTATGTATTTTTAATAAATAATTAATGTCGTTTGAGCAACACGATGCAAATTTAAAGAAGATATCTTGCATTATGACATCAGAGGGATAGCAAACCATTACTGTGCTAGTTCCACCATATTGTTTTTTATCATAATCTCCTGTTTCCACGAACTGGGCTGGATCTGCCAATTTACATTTCTGAATTTCCCACAACAATCCTTTTCTATGCCGCTATCTTGGATTCTGATGTACCTGCCCTACCCCTGCATATAGGCAACGCTCGTGTGTGGTGTCACAGCACCATGAGGATGACGTCACGAAATGCACCAGATGGTCGGTAGCCGCACTAATGGCTTGTACTGCATTTTTGTTCATTCTCTTTTTATGAATTCTCGTATATAGTTTATTACCCGTTGGCAAGAGATTCCTTGTGCTTCTCTCTCATGTTCAAATTGAAAGTAACAACAATTGTGTAATTAATGGTGACTGGCTTCTGTAATACAGGAAGGTTGTTCATTGTTCTGCAGCATCGTAGCATACACAGTTTATTTCATGTACATCACTTTCTTATTGTGTTGTGTCTTGCGACATCCTGTTCAGCACTTTCAAAACCTCCATCTTCCGAATGAAACGTATGAATATTCCTTAGTCACCTGGCATTTCACGCCTGTAGTTGCCAACAGGGCAAGTTTCAGCTACTAATACGTCGCGTGGGCGCATATTGGGATTCTTCCTACGACCATGCGTGAAAGGAAAGGAAGAAACTGTTTTATACAGTGTATTTAAATGTAATCATTGTAGTGATTTACCTAGATTATAAAGTTCGCAGGGGATCCTGAACTCATTATTTCCAGATACCAGACCAGTGACCTGACATTAACAACATAAACCGTATAAAAGAAAAATTGAAACTGGTGTTGATTTTCCCAGGAGACGACCGCCATTGCATTACAGTACCTCATTAATTTTTTCTGCATTCTCTCAAAGCCCTGTTGTATGTTGTAAGTACAATGGGCCAGGCATTGGCGTATCTGCAAACACCATCACGACACTGGTTTCTACGAGAACTCACTTGTACCATATGGGTTGTAAAGTTGCTCGTTTCAGATTTTTGATGGAAAAGGGAACAATTGTCTTCAGCCCAGTAGAAGAATTTATATTAGAATACTTACTAAACTGTTTCGTTAATTAAGACAACTTTAGCGTCAAATTACTGGAAAACTGTTTTTTAACTCCATTACAAAACGTAGCCAGAATGGTACTCACAATGTGTAGCTGTCCGAAATAACTAATTTTGGCCAGCGGCTATCGCTAGATTTAACTTTTATCTTCCAACACAAGACGTCTCGCCACATGTACGATAAAATTACTATGCTCATTCACCTGTATTATGCATGCAACGAAGTACTTCGTATCGCAACATTGACAATCTAATGTTGGGTACTGCCCTAAGCGGGTCTTTTGACGAAGTTATAAAATATAGTTGCATTCTTGACTGTAAATTATAGTAAAGTGATATTATAACAATAATAGCGTCCTGTGTTCTGGACATACTGTTTTCGAGTGCTAATATGCAAGAAAATTTGTTATCACTGTCATAAGAAGAGTATCAGCACATCAGAAAAATCGATGAAATGTAAATACGAGTTACTCTACAAATAAACTACGCAGAATAAAAATTACATGCGCGGACCGCGCAGCGCCGCCGGAAAGTGTATTTTCACTAAAAATACAGTTCCCAATGAGCCGTAGCGCCGCTGGGGATCGTATTTTCCAGCGAACTGGCTGCCAAATTCTGACGTGGCTGGTGTTTTGCTGCTGGATCTGAAAGTTGGTACAAAAATAAATGGCAGGCCGTAAATGGTATGCTGAACACACACTCATCTGGTTCATCCAGTTTTACTGGATCGTTGGCTACTTTGATTTTCCACCCGATTTACAAAACTGACGTTGAATATTCGAGAGCTAACGAAAGATGAACAGAACGAGGCTGTACCCATGTGTAAGCAAGGTTCAGTCAACCGATATTCTACTGGACACGCCGAGGACACTCGGTATTACAAAGCTGTTCAAGTTTTCTTGACCACTTGGTGGATTTTGTATCGGTATCTTTGGCAGTCACTAGCAGTTGAGGAAGAACCTTTGACATTGCCAGTCACTCGCGCTGGTGAAACATCAGAAATATTGTAAAACAAACGCCGGTCGAAGATCCTGACACAAAAGTCAACCGGCAGTCCCTCATGTTCGATATCTTTTTCGTACTACTGGTATTGAGTTATGCACATATTGGTTGAGTTCCCCAACCATCCGGTTCTGAAACTGCTGTTTGTGACGTTCAGACCGAAATTATGCCTCCATCAGCCACATACAGCGCATTGTTTCTAAGAGTATAAGAAATAACTATGCGAAGGTTTCTCATAGAAACAGCTTGCCGGACCAGGAATCGAATTCAGATCTTTGATTTTCGTTAGCAGTGCTCTTGCTGACTGATCTATCCAGCCGGCCGGAGTGGCCGTGCGGTTCTAGGCGCTACAGTCTGGAGCCGAGCGACCGCTCTGGTCGCAGGTTCGAATCCTGCCTCGGGCAAGGATGTGTGTGATGTCCTTAGGTTAGTTAGGTTTAATTATTACTACGTTATAGAGGACTGATGACCTCAGAAGTTAAGTCGCATAGTTCTCAGAGCCATTTGAACCATTTAATCTGTCCAGACAATCATTTAAGCCTGGTCTTAGATCTTCAGTTTTCGGATGTCTGTATTTTTCTTTTGTCAGCATTCTCAGACGCTATGCTTTCCTAGGTCAACTCCATCGATAAAATGTCAGTGTTGTTCAGGAATATTTTATTAGTAGTTTTGTACACGGACCCTCTAGTCTCCGGTGACTTATACAGTGTAATTATATTTGCTTTGATTTCTTACGCGCATTTCTCTTTTGGCCTGCATTACGCTGAAAATATCTGCGCAACAGAGCAAATGGGGACAGTATGGCCGGCCGCTGTGGTCGAGCGGTTCTAGGCGCTCAGTCCGGGACCGCGTGACTGCTACGGTCGCAGGTTCGAATCCTGCCTCGGGCATGGATGTGTGTGATGTCCTTAGGTTAGTTAGGTTTAAGTAGTTCTAAGTTGTAGGGGACTGATGACCACAGATGTTAAGTCCCATAGTGCTCAGAGCCGTTTGAACCATTTGCGACAGTATGCCCAGTGTGCCATGTTCGGAATTGTCACTGGTTGAGTCGTGCAGCAGAGTCGGACTGGAGCCGCTGGCGGCGTGAAGGCGCGGTTGGAGTGTGAGGTGCTGTTTCCGAGAGCTACGAAGTTCGTTACCCACCGACCTTGAACATGAAAGTTGAGTCCTCACTTAACTTACTATCGAGCCTCAACTGTTTACATTTCTTCGTTTGATCCTGGTTGTCGCTTTTGGGACATTCCGGTAAGCAACAACGTGTGTGGATTTAAGTAGGCTAAGATTCCAGCAGCCTTCCTGTGAAATTTAACTTAGTTTATTCCCTGTTATGGAAGTTCACCAGCAGTATCTTCTGCCTTGTGGCCGTTGACATTCCGATTACCTGCCCTGGTTGCTGACGTAATTTTAGGCAGTATATTTTCCTCGTCGTGTTAGTGCTGTCCAGCGCGGTGTGTAATTCGACAGCTGGGGTGTTGTTGGTCGTTGTGGGCGCTAATATTCTGTGTGCCGTGTATTGTAATCTTGTGGTCGATTTGCTGATTGCGTAGAGCGGAACTGATTTGGTTGGTTGGTCGGTCGGCTGTCTGTCGGTTGGGTTGACTCCAGATTAAGAAGTCGTTGGACAGTCTGCCTGTCTCACCTAAACGGGCGTTAGTGTTACAATCCCAGGCTACCCTTGGAAACTTCTGAGCGCCGTTCCTTGTGTGTTATGTAGTAATTTCCCTGTGTGGAGTTTAGTCATTTGGTTGAAGTGTGGCTTTCAGCCGAGTATCAATATCTCTTAAATTAATGTTCTTGTCTTGCCCTTAAGGCATGAGATTGTTATATTTTTGTATGGGGCCTTCAGCCGAATTTTACTGGAGAGGTTTTAAGATAAGGCCTTCTGCCTTTTAGATTAAATCTCGTTTTAGGCCTTAAGCCGTTAAACATATTTTGTTGACATTTGGCCTTCAATCGAGTATTAATATCTCTTAAATTAATCTTCTTCTCTTGCCCTTATCGCATAAGATTGTTATGCTTTTGAATGGGGCCTTCAGCCCAATTTGCATGAAATGTTTTAAGATAAGGCCTTCTGCGTTTTGACTGAAACTCCTCTTATTGTTTAATATGCAACCTCCAGCCTAGTTCCAGCCTTCAGCCGATTAGATTGAAGATTTAGAAAATATTCTTTGGTGAAACCTCCAGAAGAAACTTGGTCTTTCAATTTTGCTTAAGCCTTCTGTCTTGGATTTTGAATGTGGCCTTCAGTCGAACTAAAGTTAATCAAAGGAGGCCGATTAAAGTTGTGAGTGTTTTGAATCCTTGTGTGTAATAGTGTGTGTTGATAAATAAAGTTTGTATGTTTGGTTCAACTGACAGGAACTCATTTTAGTCCCTTTCCACAACCTAATCCGCTCTGTCCTGCTAGCCCAGGCATTCCATGATAGTGATAATGCCTTCCTTGCTCATATACCGCAGGACTGCATTCAGTAAAACTCGGTTCTGTCTCAAGTTTCTTTTTCCAGCATAACGAGTTGTGCCTCAGTAGTGATAGCAGTATGGATACGTTTGTTGTTGAAGAGCCGCCTGCAGGGACGGTTTAAGGCAAAAGCAGTATAAGTCCCGCTGGGGCGGGACGTCGGAGACTTCACAGTTGTAGGATTTCTCTATATAGAGGTTTCATAATTAGTAGCGACGTTTGTGGCGCCAGGGTTAGTGGTGCGCCAGGGGCGTAAAAGTGCAGTATTAGCGTAAAGTGTGTACCACAGTTAGAGGTGAAAACTGACACAGGCGAAAATGTAAGACTAAAACAGTAAGATGGGGGGGGGGGGAGGGGGAGGGGCGTTGGCGCAAAATTATAAGTGGCTTGTGTGGAAAACTGTTTTCGAACCAGCCCTGCATTGTCGGTATGAACCTCGTATGTGGGTTAACCGGATACAGTGAAAGAGCGGTACAACTACTGTACGCTGGGCTGTTCCTGCAGCGAAGGCAAACAAATAACAACAATTTTGTACTTTTTGTGAAGATTTTTACATTACTCGGTGTTTTTTGTTGCACGAATTGGTGACTGAATATCACGGGCTGTTTCACAGTTATGAATGCATTGTCAGAAAACCAAGAGTAACTGGTGTAGCAGACCGAGTGAATTAGAATTACGTTAGTACACTGTAACTAGCCGCCGGTAACGTCGGGTTTCTAATACCAAAATAGTAAATATGTCTGGGAAAAGAAGTCTCTCAGTATGAAACATAGGTCTTAATTTGTGAAAAAAGCTTGTGAGACAGCACGTTAGCAGCCCAGCAGTGTATGGTACTGAAACATGGACTACGGGGAAACGGGAACAGATGAAAATAGAAGCATTAGAGATGTGGTGTTACAGAAGGGTGTCGAAAATTAGATAGACTGATAAAGTAAAGAATGAGGAAGTTTTCTGCAGAATCTGCGAGGAAAGGAGTAATGGAAAATACTGACAAGAAGATGATAGGTCATCTGTTAAGACATGAGGGAATAACTTCCATGGTACTAGAGGGAGACGTAGAGCGTAAAAGCTGTAAAGGAAAACGGAGATTGGAATACATCGAGAAAATAATTGAGGACATGCGTTGCAAGTGAGAGATGGAAAGGTTGACACAGGAAAGGAATTTGTGGGGGGCCGCATCAAACCAGTCAGAACAGTCAGTAGACGGACGACACAAACTTTTTTCGAGATTACCCTATATACCAGTTCGGAGTATCTTACCCGGCGACGTTTACAGGAGGGCCTCTAATGAGTTGTAAAATAAAGGTATTCACATGTTGAAATTTGGATGACGTCTTGAGGCGTGCTAGAAAAGAAACATTTTTTGTAGGATTGTAACTGAAAATCTAAAAACGAGCTTTAAACGTAGCTAACTCAAATTTTAGCTCATGTGTGAAATAGATGTTTCAAACATAACTGAGGAAATAAAAATTATAGCGGCACTCATTTCTGAAGCTGAAAATTCACGTCCGATATTAACCACACGTAGACACTCTATTCAGAAGGATGAAAGTAATTTACAGTACTGTCGGCACAATAGTTTCTGACCAGATGTGTCACATAGAAAAAGATTTAGTTTTAGGGGGGGGGACTTTAAAAATAAAGTTACGCATTCTTACGACCGGGCAAGTAATTTTCATTGAATGTTGCACTATTCTTCATAGTTATACTGATGCAAGACACTATTTATAGTCACCAAATGTGTGTAAGCAACGATCGGGACATTTCCACTTATCGTTCATTTACTCAACGAAAGAAATCCACCTAAAAGACCACCGAGTCGTTCGAAAATCTTTATCTTTGGAAAAATCTCTTTCGTCCCAGATAATCTTCCAGTTTATGGAAAAGATGGAACGGATGGTGCAAGATACGAAGTTTCAGCATCACACAAGTCTGCGCGGCCTTGGCCAAACTGTTGGCACCATTCCACAACGGCTGAACGAAACACTGCATTTCGTCTAAATAACGCCAGAATTTCATTATGAATCTGTATGCAGTTCAAAAGTTTTTCCCACGTACTTTACCTTTGGAGCACATTGCAAGTTGCAGTGGCATTTCAGTTGGACACTGCGATATCCCTGTTATCTGTACCGTAGCAAAACTCTGTCTGCAGGAAGCCCAAAACTTGTACTCTCTTCTGCATGGCGCCACGGTTGTTACGCAATGATGGGTTACTTGGTTGACTGAGGTAAGGAAGTCGGACGTGCCCTTTCAAAGGAACCATCCCGGCATTTGCCTGAGGCGATTTAGAGAAATCACGGAAAACCTAAATCAGGATGGCTGGACTCGGGTTTACGCAATGGTAACAGCGTGGTCTGACATGTATAACCTACCTTCTGAAGTCCGTACCTAGTACATAAGGTACACGAGTAACATCAAAGTGTTTTTCATTCAAATGTAAAGCAAAGTAATGGCATTAAGGCCTCTGGAATACAATAATTAAAAAAAGGTACAGCATCTGGGGAATCAAAACCTTCCACTCTGAAGGTGAACTATTAAAATTAACTAATAAATTAGTGGAATATTCACGGGAAATTACATCAGTAGGTATTAGGGCTAAAACAAGGGACTATATGAATCGAAATAGACACGATGAAATCAATTAGTTGCGATGCGGAAAAATATTTTTTCTGTGTTTGCTTTACAGCTTATTGTTTGGGTCTCGGTACGAATCTATAACACGAAGGTAAGTCTTGCTTTTGCCAATACGTATGTATTGCAATTGAGCATAAGGGCTATTTAAGTTACTTATCGCCTCCTTGACTCTTCATACACATACACTCTTAAGACAAAAGAGCCGATGCACCACAGAGGAATTGTTCGAATGAAACAAAATTCGGTAGATGTGCTGTACAGATAAACAGATGATTACGATGTCAGAAAAAGTGGATGAGAGAGTGGAGAGTCAAGAGAAACTGAGCAAGTCAGTAACGCTTTGTTCCGCCTCTGGCCCTTAAACAAGCGGTTATTCGGCTTGACATTGGTTGGCAGAATTGTTGGCTGTAATCCTGAGGAATATTGTGCCAAATTCTGTCCAACTGGCGCATCAAATGGTCAAATACCAGAGATGGTTGGAGGACCCGGCCGAAAATACTCCAAACATTCTCAGTTGGGAAGAGATGGGGCGACCTTGCTGGCCTAGGTAGGGTTTGGCAAGCATGAAGAAACGATCTCCGCGTGAAAGCGGGTACCATCTCTCCCTGGATGGTTTGCCATGAATGCTGCAAAATGGGGCGTAGAATATTGTCGACGAACCACTGTAATATACGGGTACCGCGGATGACAGCCAAAGAGTTATTGATATGAAAAGAAATGGCATCCCAGACCCATCACCCCTGTTGTTGTGCCGTACGGCAACCGACAGTCAGGTTGATATCCCACCATTCTCCAGGGCGTGTCCGGACAAGTTTGCAGTCCGCAGTCTCATTGACTGGAGTGTAATTGTCTTCAGTGATGCCTCCCGCTTCGAGTTGAGCTCGGATGACTATCGAATATGCGTCTCGAGATGCCCTGAGCAGCAGTGGGATTCTGGTCGCCTTACTCTTACATTTTCACCTGTGTCAGTTTTCACTTCTAACTGTGATACACACTGTACACTGATATTGCACTTATATGCTCCTGTCGCCTCTCTACCGTGCCGCCCGAAGTGCTGCTACTAATTGTGAAACCTGCTGTATACAAATCCTACAGCTATGGCGTCCCTAGCGGGATGCCCCAAACGGAGCGTGTGCCGCTTAAACAGGCCATGCGGACAGGTCTTCAACAACAAACATATCCATACTGCTGTGTTTATAACTATAAACGTACCACAGGTCTCTCAGATATCCGAGCAGTCACTAAATTTTCTCAATAGTGTTTCTCGAAAAGAAGTCGCCTCCCATCCAGGGATTCCCATTTAGGACAAGTTCCCGAAGCATCTCCGTAGCATTGTTCAAACCTATCGGTAACAAACACAGCAGCCCAGCTCTGAACTGCTTCAATGTCTTCACTCAATCCGACCTGATAAGGATCCCAAACATTCAAGCAGTACTCAACAGTAGGTCGCACGAGCGTCCTATATGCCTCGCTACAACAGTTAGTACAAGCTAGTTCCATTTCATATCGCTTTGCAACGTTATGCCCAGATATTTAAACGACTTGAGGACACTAATAATACTGTATCCGTGCATTACAAGTTTGTCCTCCCTACTCATTCCCATTTACTTACATGTTTCCACATTTAGAGCTAGCTGCCATTCTTCACACCAACTGGAAATTTTGTCTGAATCGACTTGTAGCTTCCTACAGTCATTCGACTTCGACACTTTAAAGTACACCACAGCATCATCAGCAAAAAACCGCAGATTGCTGTCCACCCTGTCCGCCAAAACATTTATGTATACAGGCACAGATGAATTTATGTATATAGAGAACTATAACAGCCCTCTCACACCTGCCTGCGGCACTCCTGACGATACCTATGTCTCTGATGAACAATCGACGTCGAGGAAAAAATACTGGGTTCTATTACTTAAGACGTCTTCCAGCCACTCACATATCACTGAAATCATTCCATATGCTCTTTCCTTCTTTAATAGCCTGCAGTGGGGCACCGTGACAAAGCTTTCCGAAAATCTAGAAATACTGAATCTGCCTGCTGCCTTTCATCCACTGTTCGCAGTATATCATGAGAGAAAGGGCAAGGTGAGTTTCGCACAAGCAATGCTTTCTAAAACCATGGTGATTCGTAAACATTGGCTTCTCAGTCTCAAGAAAGTTTGATGTATTCGAACTTACGATACGCTCAAATATTCTTCAACAAACCGAAGTTAGGAATATTGACCTGTAGTTTTGCGGACCCGTTCTTCTACCCTTCTCATATGCTGGAGTCACCTACGCTTTTTTTCAATCACTTGGGACTTCGAGCTGGTTGAGAGATTCGCAATAAATGCAGGCCAGGTAAGTGGGCGACAGCATAGAGACTTTTTGGAAAACCGATTTGGGATTCCATCCGGACCTAGTGATTTATTTGGTTCCAAATCTTTCAGTTGCTTCTCTACGGCAGGGATGCTTATTACTATGTCCTGCGTACGGGAGTCTGTCTGGTGGTCAAATGACGGTGTGTTTGCAGAATCTCCTCTGTGAACGATTTCTTGACTGTGAAACTTAAAACTTCGGCGGTCATTTTGTTGTGGGTTGGCAGGAGAGCCAACACCGGGTTACTAGAGGAAGCCGAAAGGCACGCGTTTTAGCTCACGTAGGCTGGCGTGAGATCTGGAACAGGACAAGGAAATTAGACTGTAGAAAAAAACTGACGTAGCTGGTGGAATACTTAACTTTAATCCATAAATGGTGAACGTCGCTCTTGACGATACATGTTTTACAGCATCAATAGTAACTGGTAATGGCGCCTTGCTAGGTCGTAGCAAATGACGTAGCTGAAGGCTATGCTAACTATCGTCTCGGCAAATGAGAGCGTATTTTGTCAGTGAACCATCGCTAGCAAAGTCGGTTGTACCACTGGGCGAGTGCTACGAAGTCTCTCTAGACCTGCCGTGTGGCGGCGCTCGGTCTGCAATCACTGATAGTGGCGACACGCGGGTCCGACGTATACTAACGGACCGCGGCCGATTTAAAGGCTACCACCTAGCAAGTGTGGTGTCTGACGATGACACCACACATTTTGTTATTTTCAGCTGCCACAGGAGACTGGTCAACAAGGGACTGAATGGAAACCTTGGAGCCGCTTAACGATTTTACCCAAGACCAGAATTTTTTTGGGTTCTCTGCCAGATCTTTTGCTAAGAAGTATCTTCTCCGAGTTGTGATTAGTGAAAAGTGAGCGGCAAATAGTTTGCTATTTTCGCATAGCCTTGATGACTGCCGTAGTGGAATGAGATACGCAGTCGGTAAGGTTACAATTTGTGTGAGAGTACTCAATTCGACACCCCTTACGAGAAGTGAAGTGAATCAAATGGAAATGCTAAGCGTAGATAACGTAAATACCGCAGGGATGTTGCGGCCATACCACGATGCTCCGATTGATCATCACTAAACCAATCTGAGATCATCGTTACAATAAAATACTGTCTGAAAAATCGGTCAAGGAATTGTTATACACTCATTGTAGAATATAACATTAGTTATTACTTACGTATCTCCGTTTAACATCAGCATCAAATATTCAAATACCCGACTTCTTAGCCCATTAAATTATGGTCTTCTCGCGAATGTCCAATAGACAGAGTCGACGTGCAACAGCAGGAAGTAAAGTACCTGAAACAGAGGGACTCCAATTAATATAACAAAACTGTGGGGACAATCGAAAAGTAACAACAACTTTTTTAAAAAAATAAACTGTTTATTGCGGAAACAACTTTGCAAGTAATTTCATTTCTAAGTGTAGTAACACACAATGTCAGCTAACGAACAACGTCAGTGCATTTTGTCCATCCTGGAAGAGTCTTTATGACATCGTAGGCATCCAATCATTCGCCGCCTCCATAGCCTTGTCAATAGGCGACAGTATGGATACACGCAGGTGCTCCTTCATCGGATCAAAACGATGTATGTCATTTTAAGAGAAGGACAGTAATGTGGAGGATCCAGCAGTTCTAAACCAAGATAACTGAATGCACTGGATTGTATTCGTAACCGTATGAGTCATGGATCTATCTTCAAGCAAAACATCACACGTTTTCAAAGCTTTTCAATTCTGTTCGTTTTAGATTGGGTTTCAGATTTCGCAGTAACTCACGGTAGATACGATTATCCAGATTAGGAGTGTAAATAATCTGCCCTGTTCCATTCATATCCCAAATACAGTCATCATTAATCAGAAGCTGGCCTTCTAAACTTTTTCGCTGTAGGCAAAGATGCTTGTTTCCACACCACTCTCCGGCACTTACTCTGTGGTGCGTAGTGGTGTTTGCACGTCTCGCCAACGGATACTGTGTAAACGAAAATTCTTCTCCTTCCTTTTCAAAATGCCTTACTTGTAATTTCTGCTGTTCCAAAATGTGCTGGATGTGTTGCTTTGTCAGGTGACGTGGTACCCAACAAGCACAAACTTTTCGATAGTTAACAAATTCGTTGACGATTGAAAACGCTGAAGCGTGCCTAGTGTTAATTTGATGCCCCATATCATCACTTCTGATCAGATGAAACCCGTTCATTGCCAAGAAATGTTCCTTGCTTTATTCCGGCAAGGGCGTAAAAAGTTCTCTAAAATCACTACGAATAGGGATATTCACTGAAACAACACACATAACTCGACAACTCTGACGTCAAGACTTGTCGTTAAATCAGCGATCTGAATCCACGGTGCGAATAAATAAAACAGCTTTTAAGTCGTGACTTGCTATCGTGCATAAAATGGTATTACGGCCTTTTCAATGGAAAATTGAATCTTGTTTGAAATAACGCAGTAATTTACTACCCGTGCTCGTGAACAACGAAGATTCTTCAACGTATTCTAAAATTTCCTTTAATATCCTGCACGAAACGATACTATGAACCTATTTCTCTGTTGGCTAGAGCGTTTGAGGCATTTATTTTCCGGCGCAACGTAATCTGACAGCTGCCTGGCAGTGGTACAGAAAATGTGGGCGCTGCAGAACTAATTTTTCTCGTGACGCAGCTAAAGTGTGGATGAATCGTAAGTTCTATGGAAGGGAGACGTATACGTCTTCCGAAATCTCTGTTGACAGATATTGCAGAAATGACATTTGATAAATAGCCTAAATAAAGTTTTAGGGAAACTTTACTATTAAAATTTATACAGCTAACAGCGATATTCCAGCTTCATACAAAGTCCCTCGCGCTTATCTGGAGGAAGATGCTAGAGGTAAACTGTTAGACAAACGTTGCGCTTATTTCAATTACGAACAACGTACACTGGAAGGAACACATAGAAAATGTTTTGGGGAAGACTAACCAAAGACTGCGTTTTATTGGCAGGACACTCGGAAAATGTAACCGATCTACTTAGGAGACTGCCTACACTACGTTTGTCCGTCCTCTTTTAGGATGCTGCTGCGCGGTGCGGGATCCTTACCAGATAGGACTGACGGAGTGCAACGAAAAAGTTCATAGAAGGGCAACACGTTTTGTGTTATCGCGAAATATGGGAGAGAGTGTCACTGAAGTGATACAGGATTTGGGCTGGACATCATTAAAAGAAAGGCGTTTTACGTTGCAACGGAATCTTCTCATGAAATTCCAATCACCAACTTTCTCCCTCGAATGCGAAAATATTATGTTGACACCGACCTACATAGGAAGAAACGATCACCACGATAAAATGAGGGAAATCAGAGCTCGTACTGAAAGATATAGGTGTTAGTTCTTTCCGCGCGCTATACGAGATTGGAATAATAGATAATTGTGAAGGTGGTTCGACGAACCCTCTGCCAGACACTTACATGTGATTTGCAGAGTATCCATGTAGATGTAGATGTAGATGTAGAGGTACTACTCTCCGGCAACTTGCTCGAAATTCATCACAGCCTGCATCGTAGCTGGAGAATATTGCAAGCTATAAGTAAGTTCAGCAAAATGAACGGCTACTTCTTCGTCAACTTGAGAATAAAGATACAGCTGAAAGATATCTTAATTTCGAGGCTGTTTCATGGTTTCGGTATAGACGTACAGATAGTATTCAGACACATTCTTCACGATCGTAGCTGTATCACCGCTCCGAAGAATACCTTCGTACAGGGGGCGTTCACTAAGTAATGGAACACATTTTTTCTCTGCAAATTTCGGTTAAAAATGGGGAATTTGTTGTGAGACGTCGTGGAATATTCTCGCTTCAGCCGCTTTAGTTTGACGAAGTTCCGAGTGGTGGCGATGCTAATGTGCCTTCAAAATGCCATCTGTAACGGAGGTATGTTCAAAGCATGAGAGCTGTCATTGACTGTTAAGGCTTTCGTGGCCACTTATTGACAAATTGCCCATTGGCTTCTATATCGGGTTCTTCATCTAATGATTTTACTGATGTTTCGCCAGCGCTAGTGGCTGGCATTGTCAAAGCTTCACCCTCCATTGCCGGTGGTGAACTGGAGCCCAGCTCGCGGCCGCGGACTATATGTACCTGGCGCGCCGACGTCCGAGGGCTTCTCTGCGGTCATTTCAGGTGCGGTTCTCCTCTTGCTACCTGCGACGGTCGTTCGCTGCAGTACGGGAAGCCAGGATCCGTTTACCTTAAGGCTTTCCTCCTTCTTGTTGAAACTGTTCGCGTGTTTTTGTATTTCTACAGCTTCTCTGAACAAGCGCGTGCGATAATGCTTCTCTACAGCCAGAACTTCCGTATCGGCGAATTTTATTACGTGGTCAGTCTCACTCAGTGGGTGCTCTGCCACGGCTGATTCTTCCACCTGTCACGACCTGCAATGTCGCTTATGTTATTTGATCCTGGTGTTGATTGATCGCCCAGTCATTCCGACATAAACTTTTCCGCATGTGCATGGTATACGGTATATTCCCGACATTGCAAGTGGGGACCCTTTTCTCCTTTGGCGATCTAGGACACACTTTGATCTTCCTTGTCGGTTGAAAATCGTCTTTACGCCGTGTTTGCGCAATAAACGGCCGATTCTGTCCGTCACTCTGGGAATGTATGGCAGAAAAGCCGTACCCGACATTTCTTTTTCTGATTCCTTACTTTGCCGAGTGTTTGCCTCTGTTACACTTCTAATATAATTTGTGGAATACCCATTGCTCCTCAGAATACTTTCCAGGTGTTGCATTTCGCGTCTGAGGTGCTGCGGCTCACATATTCGTCCTGATCGCGTTAAGAGCGTATTAATCATGCCTCTTTTCTGGCTCGGGTGGTGATCTGATAGTTTGTGCAGGTATCGGTCCGTGTGTGTAGGTTTTAGATACACGCTGTGTCCCAGATTTTCACTATCCATTGTGACCATCAGATCTAGGAATGGCAGTTTTCTACTTCCATAGTAAATTTTATGTTGGCATGGAGGCTGTTCAAGCGTCTTAGGAACTCATCGAGCTGTTCTTCACCATGGCCCCACACAACGAAAATATCATCGACGTACCTGTACCACAGGTTTGCAAGTCGCCAACTCCAGTGCCTGTGTTTCGAATTGTTCGATGAAGAAGTTGGCCACCACTGGGCTAAGAGAACTATCCATGGCGACGCCTTCCAGCTGTTCGAAGAAATCGCCATTCCACACGAAATAGCTCGTGGTGAGACAGGCATGTATGAGCTTTGTGATGTCTTGCGGGAAAATGGAACCTATGTGCTCCAGAGCGTCACTGAGTGACACTTTCGTAAAAAGAGAAACAACATCGAAGCTGACAAGGATGTCGTTTGGTGCAAGTTTCAGCTTCTGAATGAAATGTCATGAGTCCTTTATATATGTGTTGGTCTTCCCCACGTTTGGCTGGAGCAGAGAGGCCAAGTGTTTTACCAGTTTATACGTTGGTGATCCAAGAGCGCTAACAATCGGTCTTAGTGGAACGTTGTTCTTACGGATCTTGGGTAATCCATACAGCCGAGGTGGTAGGGCTTCTGTGTTGTGCAGGTTTCTCTCTATGTCCGCCGGCAGAGAAGACGCCTTGATTAATCGATTCGTATTCCGTGTGACACGCTTCGTCGGATCTGCGCTTAGTTTTCGGTACGGAAGTTCTGGATGTAGAGAAGCACTATCACACGCGCTTGTTCAGAGAAGCTGTAGAAATACAAAAGCACGCCAACAGTTTCGTCAAGAAAGAGGAAAGCCTTAAGGTAAACGGATCCTGGCTTCCCGTACTGAAGCGAACGACCGCCGCAGGTAGCAAGAGGAGAACCGCACCGGAAATTACCGCGGAGAAGCCCTCGGACGTCGGCGCGCCAGGTACATATTGTAAGTAGGCTGTTTATATTTTCTTATTGGCAACGTTACGTAGCGCTCTGTATGAAAATCACTGGCTGTGCTGTGTGCAGCCTGTGGCTAGTTTGCATTCTTGTCTGCCATTGTAGTGTTGGGCAGCGGCAGCTGGATGTGAACAGCGCGTAACGTTGCGCAGTTGGAGGTGAGCCGCCAGCAGTGGTGGATGTGGGGAGAGAGATGGCGGAGTTTTGTAATTTGTCATGAACTGCTATATATATTATGACTATTAAGGTAAATACATTGTTTGTTCTCTATTAATATCTTTCATTTGCTAACTATCCCTATCAGTACTTAGTGCCTTCTGTAGTTTGAATCTTTTATTTAGCTGGCAGTAGTGGCGCTCGCTGTATTGCAGTAGTTCGAGTAACGAAGATTTTTGTGAGGTAAGTGATTTGTGAAAGGTATAGGTTAATGTTAGTCGGGGCTATTCTTTTGTTGGGATTTTTGAAAGTCAGATTGCGTTGCGCTAAAAATATTGTGTGTCAGGTTAAGCACAGTCGTGTATAATTGTTGAAAGGGGTCGTTTCAATATAGTCTGCGGCCGCGAGCTGGGCTCCAGTTCATCACCGGCAATGGAGGGTGAAGCTTTGACAATGCCAGCCACTCGTGCTGGCGAAACGTCAGTAAAATCATTAGATGAACGTCGACCGAAGAACCCGATACTGAAGCCAATAGGCAGTTTGTCAGCTGTCATTGACTTTCTTTTGGTGCAAAACCATAGCATCGTGGAATTTTATAGGAGCTTGCAAGATGGTTTCAGAGAGACTTGGCACAGTGAACAAAACAATGCGTAGTCGTTGGGCGATGCGTCTGTCACCATTGCAACAAGTTCGCGCCAACCTTCGGCCGCGCACAGCTGTGACTCGCGCATTGTCGGAACATGCGGAGACTCATCCGAAGTGATCGACGGATCACAATCAAACACCACGCTGCTAAGCTGCAAGTCTCTGTTGGTATTGCTGACACAATTGTCCACCCTGTGGGATATTCAGAGGTGTGTGCCCGCTGAGTTCCTCGCCGTGTAACGGAAGACCATAAAGATCAAGGACGAACAATCTGCGTGGAACTGCTTGCGCGTTACGAGACTCATCGCGACAATTTTTTGTCGATTATTGTCACAGGCGATGAAATATGGGTTCATCACTGAGAATCGGAAACAAAACTACAGTCCATGGAGTGGCACCACACCACGTCTCCTCCAAAGAAGAAGTCCAAAGCCGCACGCTCAGTAGGTAAAGTTATGGCGACAGTGTTGGTGAACTACGAAGGGGTTATTCTGTTCAACGTCCTCCCTCATGATGCAACGATTAACTCAAAACTGTATTGGGCTACCTTCAGGAAATTGAATAAACGATTCCAGCGTCGCCAAAAAAAGGCAAACTAACTTCTCCTTCTCTCTGTCAACGCAAGACCCAACACAATTCAGTGTACCCGACAGGAGCTCACAAAACGTCAGTGGATTGTTCTTTCTCATACACCTCCAGTCCGAACGTTGCACCTTCGGACTTCCATCCATTTGACCCAATCTAGTATGCACTCCACGGGAAGCAATACGTTGATGATGGGGAGGTTATAGACGCTGCAAGACTAGTACCATGCGAGCATACAGGGCTTCGCAGTAAGGTGGCGTGAGGCTGTCGCACCGAGCGGAGTTTATGTCGAAAAATAGGGTTTTGTAGCCAAAAGAGTGGGAAATCATATGGTGTATTGCAATCCAGTATAAAATCAATCTGCTTTCAGAAAAAATGTGTTTCAGGCTCGTGTCTGTTGCTTGCTGGTATTTGCAGAACGAAGTGATGGAGTGAGGGAGGGACATTGGACCCACATTCGAGAGGAGCTGGGTCGGATCCCCGTATGGCCATCCAGATTTTGATTTTCCGTTGATTCCCTAAATCCCTGAAGGGTTCTAGTACGCGAATAAGTGTCAGAAATCGATTTTTTTTATTTTTTGTCGTAAAACCTTCTCTGTAGTTTCAATACGATGTCCCCAAGTCATGCAGACAGCTCTGCTAAAACCAGAATTTTGTCCTGACTTGTTTGTTTTTTACGAATTTTTAGTCTTCAGTGCCTTTACTGACACAAGATTATTAGAGACGTAACTACATGATAGGGCTCAAACGGGTACCAAAAGCTGTTCTGGTAGGATTGAATACTGTGGAAATTGTTGTGCTGCATGCTCTGCTATGTTTCAGTGATAGTGCAGTGTCGAGATTTAAGGTGCAAAGAGTTTTCACTGCCATTGACCACAGGAGACTCTTTGAAGCAGATAAATCAGTGTTGGAAGCCACCAAAGAAGCAAGAAGAATTCTGGAAAAGTAAACGGAGGGAGGACAACACCAAAACAAGATGAATATGGACCTGGGATGCACTTGTGTTATGCAGGACAGGTAGACAAACATTATTTAAATTTAACTTGAATATCTCGTAAGTTCACTTTTTTGTATTCCGATACGCATTGGTTATAAACTATTAAGGATCATCATCATCATCATCATCATCATTTAAGACTGATTATGCCTTTCAGCGTTCAGTCTGGAGCATAGCCCCCCTTATACAGTTCCTCCATGATCCACTATTCAGTGCTAACATTGGTGCCTCTTCTGATGTTAAGCCTATTACTTCAAAATCATTCTTAACCGAATCCAGGTACCTTCTCCTCGGTCTGCCCCGACTCCTCCTACCCTCTACTGCTGAATCCATGAGTCTCTTGGGTAACCTTGCTTCTCCCATGTGTGTAACATGACCCCACCATCTAAGCCTGTTCGCCCTGACTGCTACATCTGTAGAGTTCATTCCCAGTTTTTCTTTGATTTCCTCATTGTGGACATCCTCCTGCCATTGTTCCCATCTACTAGTACCTGCAATCATCCTAGCTACTTTCATATCCGTAACCTCAACCTTGTTGATAAGGTAACCGAATCCACCCAGCTTTCGCTCCCATACAACAAAGTTGGTTGAAAGATTGAACGGTGCACAGATAACTTAGTCTTGGTACTGACTTCCTTCTTGCAGAAGAGAATAGATCGTAGCTGAGCACTCACTGCATTAGCTTTGCTACACCTCGCTTCCTGATCTTTCACTATGTTGCCATCCTGTGAGAATATGCATCCTAAGTACTTGAAACCGTCCACCTGTTCTAACTTTGTTCCTCCTATTTGGCACTCAATCCGTTTATATTTCTTTCCCACTGACATTACTTTTGTTTTGGAGATGCTAATCTTCATACCATAGTCCTTACATTTCTGATCTAGCTCTGAAATATTACTTTGCAAACTTTCAATCGAATCTGCCATCACAACTAAGTCATCCGCATATGCAAGACTGCTTATTTTGTGTTCACATATCTTAATCTCACCCAGCCAGTCTATTGTTTTCAACATATGATCCATAAATAATATGAACAACAGTGGAGACAGGTTGCAGCCTTGTCTTACCCCTGAAACTACTCTGAACCATGAACTCAATTTACCGTGAACTCTAACTGCTGCCTGACTATCCATGTAAAGTCCTTTAATTGCTTGCAAAAGTTTGCCTCCTATTCCATAATCTTGTAGAACAGACAATAACTTCCTCCTAGGAACCCGGTCATATGCCTTTTCTAGATCTATAAAGCATAGATACAATTCCCTGTTCCACTCATAACACTTCTCCATTATTTGCCGTAAGCTAAAGATCTGGTCCTGACAACCTCTAAGAGGCGTAAACCCACACTTATTTTCATACAATTGGTCCTCAACTGATACTCGCACTTTCCTTTCAACAATACCTGAGAATATTTTACCCACAACGCTGATTAAAGAGATACCTCTGTAGTTGTTACAATCTTTTCTGTTTCCATGTTTAAAGATTGGTGTGATTACTGCTTTTGTCCAGTCTGATGGAACCTGGTTCATGGTGTGGGTTCCTGTAGTCATGTCCTAGTTCATGAACCACGGGCAACGTATGAGTGGCCAAGTAAGTGGTCCCGACAGTCGGGATACCAGTTACTTTGGAACAAGGCTGGGCATCTCGGACATATTCTGAGTCGTGGTCACCTTTGTGCTCATACGGCAAAGACTACCAAATCCACCGGTTAGTCCCTCAGCCGTTAAGGGTAAAACCCAATGGGACTCGGGGCAAGTAAGGCTAGCAACCTGCTTCCCTGGTATTTTAAATATGATGCTGGCAACAATCAGAACTATTAAGGATAGAAGTCTGAAATTTTTTATACTGTCGTAAAACACACTTAACTAGAAAGTAGACTTTTCTTACGACTTACATTTGAAAATTAAAGATTTTTTAAGAAAAAATTATGAAGTAATTACTGAAATTCTTGATAATCAGCATTAAACACTTTTGAAGCATAATTTACGACAGTACATCTTTTAAAAGTCTATTTTAAATAGGAACCTCAAAAAAGAAAATCAAGCTTCTGTTTTGTTTTTATTTCGAGGTACATGTACCTCAGCTGTACATAAATACAACCTCAGACAAAAAAAAAAAAAGACCGACGCACCACGAAGGAATTATCCAAATGGAACAGAAATCATTACATGTGATGTATATATACAGACAAACAAACGATTATAGTTCCATAAAAAAATGGATGTTTCAGTCAAGAGAAAGAACTTCACAAACCGAGAAAGTCAGTAGCGCGTTGGTCCACCTCTATGCAAGCGATTATTTAGCTTGGCATAGATTGATGGGGTTGCTGGATGTCCTCGTGAGAGATAGGCGTGCCATATTCTGTCCAATTGGCGGGTTGTATCGTCAAAATCGCGGGATGGTTGGAGCTCTGTGTTCGATACTAGTAGACTTCTCTTTGCCAGGAGTGCCCTTTCAGGCGGTGCTAGTCTGCTTTTGATGTCGTCCTTACTCCGCTCGTCATTAGACACCGTATCGTTCACTACTCTGCGCAACGCAATTATAGGGTCACTTCATCGAAACCCGTGTAATTTTCTCACATTACGACACAGATTTTTGAAATCTGGCTCAAATGTGACTACAGTCCTCTTCTGTAACGACGCAAAAGCATGGCGTTTTCCGACGTCACCCGCGGGCTCGGTTCCGCGTCAAACAGCACTTGTTTCGACACACGTGTAAAAAGGCAGGCGCTCAGTATTTCGTGTGAGGTGTAACGTAGGTTGATGACATCACATTGGCACCACATTCACCACAATTTCGCCCAATGCCACCGTGAAGGTATCGCACTATGGGAACGTCGCACCGCCTCTTATCCACATTTCACGCCTCCCCTCGACGCCTCTGCGATGGAGGTTAAAACCGCGACACCAAACTTTCAAATCAGACGGTGTTCACACGGACACTCAGAATAGCCACGAATTGGCTTCAGGGGGCGTCAATAAAATCACCCCATCATTTGGGCCACTGATTCCCACATATTCCGTGGTCGAAGACGACAATTCGCAGTGCAGTGAAGAACAGGGCTACGTTTTTAACAACCCTCCACACAGCTGACTCAGCCCTTTTCTACGGACATCATGTGGCTGCAGCCACATTAAACGTGGCCTTATCCCTTTGGAATGTAGCGAGACCACGGTTTCTGCAGCGGTATAAAGTATGGCCTTTCAAAACTATTTGACGCAATTTGAACGTGATTCCAAGCAAAAAAGGGTGTTTACGCTTTTTCAGCCCTCCTGTACAGCACCCAACCTTGGCGTGATCACGAAAGGGTGCGACAGTGACACGTTCGTGAATAAAACGACAACTGATCCCTCTAAGATCGCTGTTTAGCAAAATGGTTCAAATGGCTCTGAGCACTATGCGACTTAACTTCTGAGTTCATCATCCGCCTAGAACTTAGAACTAATTAAACCTAACTAACCAAAGGGCATCACATACATCCATTCCCGAGGCAGGATTCGAACCTGCGACCGTAGCGGTCGCTCGGTTCCAGACTGTAGCGCCTAGAACCGCACGGCCACTCCGGCCGGCCCAGTTTAGCAACTCGCTTGGTGCCACACGCCGCCTTTCTTGGACACTTTACAAACGTTCCTAGAGAGAGACAGCCGTTCACTGATTCCTAGGTACTGGGGTGCGGGCATCCATTTCGACAGCCCTTTGACTCTGCATGTGGCCAGTGGGAGTTAGTCACACGGGCTCCCAACAACCAGTGAATGATTGTTCCTGTATAGCAACATTTTTAAAGTCCCCAACAAAGGCGCACGAGTGTTACCAAGAGCGTTGTCAAAGTGCGGTGTCCTAGAAGTACCCTTTGCCGTTTTGTTCTCGCCTCCCTCCCCGCCCCTATGATCGATAGGAAAGCGCGAAACAGGAAGGTCAGAAAGCACAAACACACTTAGCTGCTTCGTACCACGTTCAAATTTAGTCGAATGGTTTGGGAAACTCCTTAGTGCTTCCACCCTGTATATCAGAGCAAAAACTGATTCGTACTGCATCCCAATGCCGTCAGATCACTAGCGTCAGTGAACGGCGCAACCGGATTGTAGTGGAATTGCGTGCTTATGAAATATCAATTATGTGACTACATCTGTGACTCCCTGACAGAAAGGTCAAACTTAGTACTATTTGGCAGAAAATCATCGACTAAAACACAAGTGATTTTCGGCGTTACCCAAGGTAGTGTTATAGGCCCTCTGCTGTACCTTACTTGTATAAACGATTTAGGAGACAATCTGATCAGCCATCCGTTGTTTACGGATGATGCTGTCGTTTATCGTCTATTAAAATCATCATTAGCCGGCTGATGTGGCCGAGCGTTTCTAGGCGCTTCAGTCTGGTACCGCACGACCACCACGGTCCCAGGTTCGAATCCTGCCTTGGGCATTTCCTTAGGTTAGTTAGGTTTAACTAGTTCTAAGTTCTAGGGGACTGATGACCTCAGATGTTAAGTCCCATAGTGCTCAGAGCCATCTGAAACATTTTTTTGAAAATCATCATAAGATCAGAACAAATTGCAAAATGACATAGAAATCTAAATGGTGCAAAACTTGGCAACTGACCTTAAATAATGAAAAATGTAATTTCATCCACGTGAATGCTAAAATGATTCCGTTAAGCTTCGGTTACACGATAAAGTCAAATCTAAAGGCAGTAAATTCAACTAAATATCTACAAATTACAATCCAAACTATTTAAATTAGAAAGAACACATGGAAAATGTTGTGGGGAAGGCAAACTGAAGACTGCGTTTTATTCTCAGAATGCTTAGAAAACGTGACAGATGTCTAAAGAGACTTCATACGCTACCCTTGTCCGTCTTCTTTTGGAGTACTATTGCGCGGGGTGGGATGGTTACCCGATTGGTTTAACGGAGTACATCGAGATAGTTGGAAGAAGAACAGCACGTTTTGTACTATCGCGAAATAGGAACAGAGAGCGTCACGGACATTATACAGAATTTGAGGCGTTCTGGGACGTTTTTCGTGCGGTGGAATCTTCTCATGAAGTTTTAATCACCAAGTTTCTCCTCCGAATGTGAAAATATTTTGTTGACGCCGACCTACATCTACGTGATTACTCTGTTATTCACAGTAAAGTGCCTGGTACAGGGTACAATGAACCACCTTTCAAGCTGTCTCTCTACCGTCCCACTCTCGAATGGCGCGCAGGAAAAACGAGCATTTAAATTTTTCTGTGCGAGCCCTGATTTCTCTTATTTTATCGTCATGATCATTTCTCCATATGTAGGTGGGTGCCAACACAATGTTTTCGCAATCGGAGGAGAAAACTGGTCATTTAAATTTCATGAGAACGTCCCGTAGCAAGAAAAAGCCTTTGTTTTAATGATTGCCACTCCAATTCACGTATCATGTCTGTGGCAGTATCTCCCCTATTTCGCAAAAATACAAAACGACCCGCCCTTCTTTGAACTTTTTTGGTGTCATCCGTCAGTCTCACTTGATACGTATTCCACACCGCACAGCTATACTCCAAAATAAAGTGGACAAGCGTGGTGTAAGTAATCTCTTTAGTAGACCTGTTGCACCTGCTAAGAGTTCTGCCGAGAATCGCAGTCTTTGGTTTGCTCTACCTACAACGTTATCTATGTTATCGTTCCAATTTAGGTTATTTGTAATTGTAAACCCTAAGAAGTTAGTTGAATTTACAGTCTTCATATATGAGTGACTTATAGCGTAATCGAAATTTGGTGGTTTTTTTAGTACCCATGTGAATAACTTCACACTTTTCTTTATTCAGGGTCAACTGCCACTTTTCGCACTATACAGATTTCTTAATTAAATCAATTTGCATATTTATTTTGGTCGTCCAATGACTGCAAGACGGCAAATGACAGCACCATCAGCAAACAATCTATTAGGACTATTCAGATTGTCTCCTATGTCGTTAATATACGTAGATCAGGAACAATAGAGGGCCTATAACACTTCCTTGGGGAACGCCGGACATTACTTCTGTTTCACTCGATAACTTTCCGTCTATTACTACTATTAGTACCACATGGGGAGAAACTATCATGATAAGAAAATAAAGGAAATAAGAGCTAGCATGGAATGATATAGATGTTCGTTTTTTCGAGGCGCTGTTCGAGATTGGCATAACAGAGAATTATTGTGAAGATGTTTCGATGAACCTTGTGCCAAGAACAGAGTGATTTACAGAGTATCCATGTAGATGCAGAAGTAGATGAATAGGGTCGCAGCCCCACAATATCCTTACAGAAGGATTTAATCGCGTGGGGGTGGGGGGTTCCAGCAGTGTCAGAGGTTATCAAGAACGTCGTCCTGTTGCCCTTCCCAGTGCGACCTGTCGTTTTCGACGGCAAGATACACTCCTGGAAATTGAAATAAGAACACCGTGAATTCATTGTCCCAGGAAGGGGAAACTTTATTGACACATTCCTGGGGTCAGATACATCACATGATCACACTGACAGAACCACAGGCACATAGACACAGGCAACAGAGCATGCACAATGTCGGCACTAGTACAGTGTATATCCACCTTTCGCAGCAATGCAGGCTGCTATTCTCCCATGGAGACGATCGTAGAGATGCTGGATGTAGTCCTGTGGAACGGCTTGCCATGCCATTTCCACCTGGCGCCTCAGTTGGACCAGCGTTCATGCTGGAGGTGCAGACCGCGTGAGACGACGCTTCATCCAGTCCCAAACATGCTCAATGGGGGACAGATCCGGAGATCTTGCTGGCCAGGGTAGTTGACTTACACCTCCTAGAGCACGCTGGGTGGCACGGGATACATGCGGACGTGCATTGTCCTGTTGGAACAGCAAGTTCCCTTGCCGGTCTAGGAATGGTAGAACGATGGGTTCGATGACGGTTTGGATGTACCGTGCACTATTCAGTGTCCCCTCGACGATCACCAGTGGTGTACGGCCAGTGTAGGAGATCGCTCCCCACACCATGATGCCGGGTGTTGGCCCTGTGTGCCTCGGTCGTATGCAGTCCTGATTGTGGCGCTCACCTGCACGGCGCCAAACACGCATACGACCATCATTGGCACCAAGGCAGAAGCGACTCTCATCGCTGAAGACGACACGTCTCCATTCGTCCCTCCATTCACGCCTGTCGCGACACCACTGGAGGCGGGCTGCACGATGTTGGGGCGTGAGCGGAAGACGGCCTAACGGTGTGCGGGACCGTAGCCCAGTTTCATGGAGACGGTTGCGAATGGTCCTCGCCGATACCCCAGGAGCAACAGTGTCCCTAATTTGCTGGGAAGTGGCGATGCGGTCCCCTACGGCACTGCGTAGGAATCTACGGTCTTGGCGTGCATCCGTGCGTCGCTGCGGTCCGGTCCCAGGTCGACGGGCACGTACACCTTCCGCCGACCACTGGCGACAACATCGATGTACTGTGGAGACCTCACGCCCTACGTGTTGAGCAATTCGGCGGTACGTCCACCCGGCCTCCCGCATGCCCACTATACGCCCTCGCTCAAAGTCCGTCAACTGCACATACGGTTCACGTCCACGCTGTCGCGGCATGCTACCAGTGTTAAAGACTGCGATGGAGCTCCGTATGCCACGGCAAACTGGCTGACACTGACGGCGGCGGTGCACAAATGCTGCGCAGCTAGCGCCATTCGACGGCCAACACCGCGGTTCCTGGTGTTTCCGCTGTGCCGTGCGTGTGATCATTGCTTGTACAGCCCTCTCGCAGTGTCCGGAGCAAGTATGGTGGGTCTGACACACCGGTGTCAATGTGTTCTTTTTTCCATTTCCAGGAGTGTATGTGGCAATCAATGCCCCAAGGGAAGGCACGATTTCTTTGACTTCTTTTATGCTACCCCCTGAGGCCTTTTTGAGCCTATTGTACGCAGCCATGAGTCTCAATATTTTCTTCGGCCACCCATCACCCATATGAATATCGCGTGATGTCACTGCTGGGTGTCACGGTTTTGAGCTCTATCGCAGAGGCGTCAAGAGGAGGGGTGAAGTTTCGGTAAGAGGGGAGAGTGAGGACGTTCCCATTGCGTGCCACGTCCGCTGTGGCGTTCGGTGGAATTGTGGTGAAATTTGCTACCAGTGTGACATCATTTCAAAAATGGTTCAACTGGCCCCGAGCACTATGGGACTTAACATCTGAGGTCATGAGTCCCCTAGAACTTAGAACTACTTAAACCTAACTAACCTAAGGATATCACACACCCATGCCCGAGGCAGGATTAGAACCTGTGACCGTAGCGGTCGCGCGGTTCCAGACAGAAGCGCCTAGAACCGCTCGGCCACATCGGCCGGCTGACATCCTTTATCCACGTTACACTGCACATGAACTTCTGAGCTCTGGCCTTTTTTCGTATGTGTCGACGACACCTTGCTGTTTGAAGCGTGTCCGAGTCTAAGAGTGACGTCGTGTGTGTGGGGGGGGGGGGGGGGAGGAGGCGCCAGGGGGGGGGGTCGCCATGCTTTCGCACCACGCACCATTACAGAGCATGGTTGTAGCTACATTTGAGTTAAACTTGAAACTTTTGCGTTGCAATGGGAGACAATTACGGGTCTTTCGAAAAATTTATGTGCACAGGATACATGTTTCACCGAGCCACTTATGATAATGACAGAGACAACATGCACAGCACAGACGGCTTCTTAACATGGCGTATTAATTCCATGGCTATGAACAGAGCACCTTCCTTGGCGGATACAGATTATCATTTGCATAGCATTGTTCATAATATTGATTTTACAAGCATCGCGATGTCATACATCATAAGATGCCATTTTTCGTGTGTCCAAAACAAATTAGTAGCAGATACCGCAACGCTTACCTCCCATTCTTGCTTTCAGAGTGGGCATAAGTCACGAAGACGCAATTCACAAGCTTCACAGTTAACAACTGTTCTGTAACAATACAAGAAGCATTTGAAATATTTCCGTTATTTTCGCTAGAGTGGTTATGATTTGCTGAAATTATTAAAGTAAAAACGTTAGTATCCCTAAAGTACTTCTCGTAAATCGTAAAACATCGAAATCAGTGAGTCAATAAAACAAAACGTTAGTGAGAACCAAGGAAGTCAAACGAAATACTGTAACACAGATACTGAAACTTAAGTATGGACGATCAACTACGGGTAAATGTATGAATGTTCAGCTTGACACGAATATTGTCATACGCAGTGTAAAATTTGGAACCCGTTTAACGACTTTGAGAGCGGTATTGATAACAGAAAGGCTAGAAGAAGCGGAACGAAGTGGCATAATATTCAGTGCAGTGCCAACACTAATAACAACGTGGCAGTGTATAACGTAACATAATGAGAATGCTAAGGATCACAAGTATTAGTATTGTACGCTGCTTTTCGAATTTATATCACTGTGTCATAAGTCGGAAAATGTTTGGCGGAAAAACTAATCCCTATGTGATGCGAACTTTTTGTGGTATGCCACGTTCTCCAAATCCTTGTAATAACCTCCTGATATAAGCACTGTATCTACACTCGTAATTGAAATGGAATTAAATTTCAATAATGCTAACGACCATAATACGGGAATAATAAGTACTGCTAAACCTCCGTCGTAAAACCCAACAGTGTTTAGTGCAGCGCGTGTTGGCAGATTCAGTTTCGAATACATTTACTGCTAACGTAAATACAACAAGATTCATCTGCTATTTAGCCGAGTATATTGCCAACTTTTTCGTTGGCAAACTGTCATTATATCTGCGTTTGAAACAGTGATCAAAAAGTCTTATTTATTTATTTCTCTGTGTGTCACATGATGAATTCAGTGGTACCGTTTTATGTTTTTAACCCACTGACCATTACAAATTTTCCGGCATAGGCACGAACTGCAGAATTCCACTTCATAATCGCATACATCTTTTAAGAGAAGTGTAAAACGTCTCCATATTATTTATTCTTACTTAGTTCTTGTTGCATATGCTGATTTGTTACTTTGAGTGCACGCCAACAGCTGAGATATGTTAAAAAATAAAAATGGGCAAAATTCCTTGGAATCTCGTCTGAACCGTGTTCGCAGGTGCGAATGAAGGTAAGTACACAACAGTCGACATGCACAGTGTAGTCAGAAACAGTCTGAAAACTTGTAAGGGTGTTGCAGCTTAGGTTGTGCTGAGAGATGATACGGCGCGAGTCTATCCAGTCTGTGGCTCGAATTACATCCTTACAGCCGTCCCATATCTAGTTTTCGTATCGCGCTCATGGTCGGTTTTGGGAAAGCAAACGATGGACGACGTCTCTGGGGGACCGCTTGAATTTTCATGGGCAACAGCCTGACTGACTAACTTCAATGCTAATCAACTCGGAAAGGGCTCAACTTCCCGAATTTTTTTTTCTTAACCATTATTTCTCAGCACAGACTACCCTGCAATACACTTACAAGCTTTTCAATAGCTTCTGACCACATTGTATGGTACTGAAAGTAAGGCGTATTAGGGATCCATCGATTAAAATAAATTAGTAGAAGGCATACAGCCAACTGGTGTTTAGGTGTGCACCTGGACGAACATTAGATATTCAACACAGCACCAAGTCCCTGAGCGGAGAAAATCTCCGACCCTGCCGGGAATCGAACCGGGCCTTTAGGATTGACATTCTGCCGCGCTGAACACTCAGCTACCGGGGGCGGACATACAGAAGGAAAGGAGAATGGAAATCAAACTTCACGGGATTTTACCGTACGTGATATGATGTGATTACAAAATTGAGTAAAGTTTACAAAGTATCAGTATGATCCCACTTCTCAGTACGACGCTGCACTCCCACTGGCCTGGTAGCGTGCACTGATTCGGTTTTGAAGGGTGCCATAAAGCCACTATTCTCTGCAGAGATAAGCTGATCCACAACTATTGTCACTGATCCTTGAGATCTTGGATACTGACACTGTGACGGAGTTGATATTGGAGTATGTCTCTTACGTTCTATCGGAGACCTTGCTGTCTGCGGGAGAACAACATCACGCGGACGCTTAACAGAGACACGTGCCTCGTGCGGGTGACCATCGTTCTGTTCAGTAACGTCACACTGGACTACCGCTTTAGAGGTAACCCACAGGGATGCAGTATATCTGTGACGTACCGTCGGAATTCCTTTTATTACTTTCAGCTGCTATATGAAGTCATACACGATGGTCCCTTATGCCGCGACTCCAGGAGTTTCATCGCTATGCCTCTCCAAGACATTGGGAGAATAGGACCAGTCACCAGTCCGCCGCCATACTCGCCGACGGTGATCATCCGAGGTCGTGCAGAGCCGGGATTCATCGCTCAGCACAACGTGACGCCATTCATCAGCATTCTGTGCTTGGCAGCCACGGCACAACTCCAAACGCAGCCATTTGGGTTGTGGTGTTAACGGCAGCCTACGGATGGGACGCCAGTTATTTAGTCTGTCTGCTGCTAGTCTCTGACCAATGGCACGCGATGACATAGAATGCTACAAGGAGTCCATTACCTGTTCTTGGATGACAGGCGCTGATGTGAAGGGGTCATGATGTCCCTGGTATACAATACGAGGTCGATCGTAATCTTGACAAAGAGTACGACTTACCTCATTTTCCAATATCCGACCACTGTCACATCTGGAGACACCATAACTCTGGATATTGCACGATTCGATCAGCTGAAACAATTGGAAACTTACAATGAGGCCCCTTTCTAAACCTGTCAGCTGCTGACGCTGTCTCACACAACTACGTAGCATCTCCGTGCCCTTCACAGTGATCACTCAACATCTGACGCTGTTTACCCTACCACTCCTGCTAACCGCACTAAACATGAATAACAAATGTTCAAATCTGTGAAAATTCCTAAGGGACCAAACTGCTGAGGTCATCGGTCCCTAGACTTACGCACTACTTAAACTAGCTTAAATTAACTTATGCTAATAACAGCACACACACCCATGGCCGAGAGAGAACGCTAACGCAATTACTGACATGGCGCCTCTAACCGTGCAGCCACTCAGCGCGGCCACGAACGACATTAACGCACTCTGGTGGCCATCCATTCTACCTGGAACCAAGATTTTTTTTTTTTTTTTTTTTTGGTCATCAGTCTACTGATTGGTTTGATGCGGCCCGCCACGAATTCCTTTCCTGTGCTAACCTCTTCATCCCAGAGTAGCACTTGCAACCTACGTCCTCAATTATTTAATTGACGTATTCCAATCTCTGTCTTCCTCTACAGTTTTTGCCCTCTACAGCTCCCTCTAGTACCATGGAAGTCATTCCCTCATGTCTTAGCAGATGTCCTATCATCCTGTCCCTTCTCCTTATCAGTGTTTTCCACATATTCCTTTCCTCTCCGATTCTGCGTAGAACCTCCTCATTCCTTACCTTATCAGTCCACCTAATTTTCAACATTCGTCTATAGCACCACATCTCAAATGCTTCGATTCTCTTCTGTTCCGGTTTTCCCACAGTCAATGTTTCACTACCATACAATGCTGTACTCCAGACGTACATCCTCAGAAATTTCTTCCTCAAATTAAGGCCAGTATTTGATATTAGTAGACTTCTCTAGGCCAGAAATGCCTTTTTTGCCATAGCGAGTCTGCTTTTGATGTCCTCCTTGCTCCGTCCGTCATTGGTTATTTTACTGCCTAGGTAGCAGAATACCTTAACTTCACTGACTTCGTGACCATCAATCCTGATGTTAAGTTTCTCACTGTTCTCATTTCTACTACTTCTCATTACCTTCGTCTTTCTCCGATTTACTCTCAAACTCATACTGTGTACTCATTAGACTGGTCATTCCGTTCAGCAGATCATTTAATTCTTCTTCACTTTCACTCAGGATGGCAATGTCATCAGCGAATCGTATCATTGATATCCTTTCACCTTGTATTTTAATTCCACTCCTGAACCTTTCTTTTATTTCCATCATTGCTTCCTCGATGTACAGATTGAAGAGTAGGGGCGAAAGGCTACAGCCTTGTCTTACACCCTTCTTAATACGAGCACTTCGTTCTTGATCGTCCACTCTTATTATTCCCTCTTGGTTGTTGTACATATTGTATACGACCCGTCTCTCCCTATAGCTTGCCCCTACTTTTTTCAGAATCTCGAACAGCTTGCACCATTTTATATTGTCGAACGCTTTTTCCAGGTCGACAAATCCTATGAAAGTATCTTGATTTTTCTTTAGCCTTGCTTCCATTATTAGCCGTAACGTCAGAATTGCCTCTCTCGTCCCTTTACTTTTCCTAAAGCCAAACTGATCGTCACCTAGCGCATTCTCAATTTTCTTTTCCATTCTTCTGTATATTATTCTTGTAAGCAGCTTCGATGCATGAGCTGGTAAGCTGATTGTGCGATAATTCTCGCACTTGTCAGCTCTTGCCGTCTTCGGAATTGTGTGCATGATGCTTTTCCGAAAGTCAGATGGTATATCGCCAGACTCATATGTTCTACACACCAACGTGAATATTCGTTTTGTTGCCACTTCCCCCAATGATTTTAGAAATTCTGATGGAATGTTATCCATCCCTTCTGCCTTATTTGACCGTAAGTCCTCCAAAGATCTTTTAAATTCCGATTCTAATACTGGATCCCCTATCTCTTCTAAATGGACTCCTGTTTCTTCTTCTATCACATCAGACAAATCTTCACCCTCATAGAGGCTTTCAATGTATTCTTTCCACCTATCTGCTCTCTCCTCTGCATTTAACAGTGGAATTCCCGTTGCACTCTTAATGTTACTACCGTTGCTTTTAATGTCACCAAAGATTGTTTTGACTTTCCTGTATGCTGAGTCTGTCCTTCCGACAATCATATCTTTTTCGATGTCTTCACATTTTTCCTGCAGCCATTTCGTCTTAGCTTCCCTGCACTTCCTATTTATTTCATTCCTCAGCGACTTGTATTTCTGTATTCCTGATTTTCCTGGAACATGTTTGCACTTCCTACTTTCATCAATCAACTGAAGTATTTCTTCTGTTACCCATGGTTTCTTCACAGCTACCTTCTTTGTACCTATGTTTTCCTTCCCAACTTCCGTGACGGCCCTTTTTAGAGATGTCCATTCCTCTTCAACTGTACTGCCTACTGCGCTATTCCTTCTTGCTGTATCTATAGCGTTAGAGAACTTCAAACGTATCTCGTCATTCCTTAGTACTTCCGTATCCCACTTCTTTGCGTATTGATTCTTCCTGACTAATGTCTTGAACTTCAGCCTACTCTTCATCACTACTGTATTGTAATATGAGTCTATATCTGCTCCTGGGTACGCCTTACAATCCACTATCTGATTTCGGAATCTCTGTCTGACCATGATGTAATCTAAATGAAATCTTCCCGTATCTACCCGGCCTTTTCCAAGTATACCTCCTCCTCTTGTGATTCTCGAACAGGGTATTCGCTATTACTAGCTGAAACTTGTTACAGAACTCAATTAGTCTTTCTCCTCTTTCATTCCTTATCCCAAGCCCATATTCTCCTGTAACCTTTTCTTCTACTCTTTCCCCTACAACTGCATTCCAGTCGCCCATGATTATTAGATTTTCGTCCCCCTTTACATACTGCATTACCTTTTCAATATCCTCATACACTTTCTATATCTGTTCATCTTCAGCTTGCGACGTCTGTATGTATACCTGAACTATCGTTGTCGGTGTTGGTCTGCTGTCGATTGTGATTAGAACAACCCGATCACTGAACTGTTCACAGTAACACACCCTCTGCCCTACCTTCCTATTCATAACGAATCCTACACCTGTTACAGCATTTTCTGCTGCTGTTGATATTATCCGATACTCATCTTGTTGTGGCGTAGCAAAACAGCCACGCCACTTTGAGGTAGCCGAAAGGCACGCGTACACACACGCCGGCTGGCGTGAGTTCTGGAACAGGATACTTAATTAATGCTATAAGAAAAGTATGCAGCTCCTTGAATACTTAACTTTAATGCATCCTTGTGGTACATCGCTATTGACGATACAAATGAGACTATCTCCAGATACGGTTAATTACAATCACTGTAAGGCTAATGGCGCCTTGCTAGGTCGTAGTCATGGACTTAGCTGAAGGCTATTCTAACTGTCTCTCGGCAAATGAGAGCAAGGCTTCGTCAGCGTAGTCGCTAGCAAAGTCGTCGTACAACTGGGGCGAGTGCTAGTCCGTCTTTCTAGACCTGCCATGTGGTGGCGCTAGGTCTGCAAGTACTGACAGTGGCGACACGCGGGTCCGACACGTACTAATGGACCGCGGCCGATTTAAGCTACCACCTAGCAAGTGTGGTGTCTGGCGGTGACACCACACATCTGACCAGAAATCCTTGTCTTCCTTCACTTCACTGACCCCTACTGTATCTAGATTGAGCCTTTGCATTTCCCTTTTCAGATTTTCTAGTTTCCCTACCACGTTCAAGCTTCTGATATTCCACGCCCCGACTCGTAGAACGTTATCCTTTCGTTGATTATTCAATCTTTTTCTCATGGTAACCTCTCATGGTAACCAAGAATTACAATTTTAATAATCTACATACTCACCTATCGTGTGTACTGTAGACAGACCTACATATTCCTCGAATTATGTTCCTCCCGAAGGCGCATGTTGCTTCTTCAGTTATTGCAGATATTGCCTACTTTTCGCAACCAATATAAAGGTATCGGCCGCAGTAGTGTAATACACGGCTGAATTTTCACTTCTACACTCAGGCAGCAAGGAAAGTCATGCGTATTCAAATGCAGGGATATGTAAACAGGCAGAATGTGGCGCTGCGGTCGACAACGCCTATATAACACAAGTGTCTGGCGCAGTTGTTAGATCGGTACCGCTGCTACAATGGCAGGTTATCAAGATTTAGGTGAGTTTGGACGTGGTGTTACAGTCGGCGCTCGAACGATGGGACACAGCATCTCCGAGGTACCACTGAAGTGGGGATTTTCCAGCACGACCAGTTCATGAGTGTAACAAGAATATTAGGAATCCGGTAAAATACCAAATCTCCGACATCGCTGCGGCCGGAAAAAGATCCTGCAAGAACGGGACCAGCGACGACTGAAGAGAACCGTGCAATGTGACAGAAGTGCATTCCTTCCGCAAATTTCTGCAGATTTCAGTGCGGGACCATCAACAAGTGTCAGCGTGCATAATCGACATGGGCTTTCGTTGACGAATGCCTACTCGTGACTGCACGACAAAAAGCTTTATGCCTCGCCTTGGCCCGTCAACACCGACATAGGACTGTTGATGACTAAAAACATGTTTCCTGGTCGGACGAGTCTCGTTTTAAATTGTATCGAGTGGATGGATGTGTGTGGTTATGGAGACAGCGTCATGAATCCTTGGACCCTGCATGTCAGCAGCGGACTCTTAAAGCTGGTAGAGACTGTGCAGTGGTGTTGGGAGTGTGCAGTTGGAATGATATGCGACCCCTGATACGTCTAGATACGACTCTGACAGGTGAAACGTACGTTAAGTATCCTGTCTGATAACCTGCATCCATTCATGTCGATTATGCATTCCAACGGACTTGGGCAATTGCAGTAGGACTTTGCGACACCCCACACTTCTAGAATTGCTACAGAGTGGCTCCAGGAACACTCTTCTGAGTTTAAACACTTCCACTGACCACGAAACTCCCCAGACATGAACATTATTGAGCGTTTCTGAAATGCTTTGCAACGTGCTGTTCAGAAGAGATCTCCACTGCCCCGTACTCTTAGCCCTGGAGGATTCATGATGTCACTTCCCTCCAGCACTACTTGATACATTAGTAGAGTCCATGCCACGTCGTGCTCACTAGGGCTCTACATGATATTAGGCAGGTGTACCAGTTTCTTTGGCTCTTCATTGTATAATATCAGTAGTGATTTGAATAAATTCTTCAGACTAGAGAAAATGCGATTCCCGTTTACTATTCGTTAATGCAGTTCATTCATCACTTCACATGAATCATGAATAGTAAATTATTCCATGCAAATACTCAACTTTCTGTTACACATTTTTGTGAACCCCCTATAAGAAGATGAGAAGGAAGAGACTTTTCATGAATGGGTCAAAAATTTGGGTAGGGGATGGTAAGCGGTTTCGTTAATGAAGAGGGAGCTCATGACGTCGCAACTCGGTTAAAATATTGACTATGTTGCTGCGGAACAGTCACAGACGCATGCATAAATACACTACAGGCCATTAAAATTTCTACACCATGAAGAAATGCAGATGATAAACGGGTATTCGTTGTACAAATATACTAGAACTGACATGTGATTACATTTTCAGGCAGTTTGGGTGCATAGATCCTGAGAAACCACCTCTGGCCGTAATAACGGCCTTGATACGACAGGGCATTGAGTCAGAGCTTGGATGGCGTGTACAGGTACAGCTGCCCATGTAGCTTTAACACGATACCACACTTCATCAAGAGTAGTGACTGGCGTATTGTGACGAGCCAGTTGCTCGGCCACCATTGACCAGACGTTTTCAGTTGGTGAGAGATCTGGAGAATGTGCTGGCCAGGGCAGCAGTCGAACATTTTCTGTATCCAGAAAATTCCGTGCAGGACCTGCAACATGCGGTCGTGCATTATCCTGCTGAAACGTAAGGTTTCGCAGGGCTCGAATGAAGGGTAGAGCCACGGGTCATAACACATCTGAAATGTTACGTCCACTGTTCAATGTTCCGTTAGTGCGAACAAGAGGTGACCGAGACGTGTAACCAATAGCACCCAATACCATCACGCCTGGTGATATGCCAGTATGGCGATGACGAATACACGCTTCCAATGTGCGTTCACTGCGATGTCGCCAAACACGGATGCTGTGGGTCGGCAGGTGGAATTTAATTGGTTTATAAATGTAGAATGTAGAAAAGATGCATTTCCCAGCCGATTAACCATATGTGGGGCGGCGGGTGGAATTAATTATTGTTAAATGTTCCTATTATTTATGCAGTCTTTTGCCGTTCTCAACACTGGCTCTCTAACTACAATACTGGCAACCGGAAAGTGATTAACAAAACGTGAAGCCTGTAATTAGAATTCCTATTGCCCACTTCATCTGAGAAATACATTTATAGCTACAGCTTATAGCTCTGAGGAATTAGGAGATTGTCTGGGATTCATAATAAAAAAAACGATTCTCTCTAAAATGTTCACTATATTCTGAAAGTCACAGACCAAAAAGAATCCACACAATCCAACTAACAGAGCAGTTCAGAGTCCAATGCGCTGATGCAACTATAACTGTTCAAATTAACTGTTTAAGTGAATGCTCGCCATAATTTGATGATAACGTTCATCAAACGCCACGCTGTATAATGGTAGAATGTCTGTCTCGCAACGGCACGTGCAAATACGACAGACGCAAACTGAAGATAGATCATTAAAGTCATCCCAGAATTAACACTTCACTCGAAAATGATTTCATGGTTACGCGTATCCCGAGTAACTTATTACGGCATCCCAGGCTGTTTATAGCAATGATACCGACGCGACGCGACTCCCGGCACACGCGGTGTGCTAATCAGCGTCTGGAGAGAACTGGGGCCTTCCTTCTCTCGCGCAGCGTTCTTATATATAAAGCCGCGGTGCGGACGGCTAAGGGAACGCCTGATCAATTCCGCTCTACCGACTAGCCGCTGGACTAGTAATACACTACTTTAAGTTACTGAATAAATCATCGCTTCCTTTGCTGATGCCCGATGAAGCTCTCAATTTAAATGTGCATTCAGCACACAGGTAAGTATTCATAATAAAAGTCTGATGTGGCTAAGTCAAATATTTTGGGCGAGAGACTTAATTTAATTACACTACACGCAGTAGACGAGCTCTGAACTTGCCCTTTGGAGATACGCTATCGCTATAGTTTTATAGTTATTCAATTGAAACTTCTCACATCTTTATGATTATACCGAATCTCCCTTCTACTTAAATTTAAACATCCTAGCCTTGTTTATTCGCCTGCTTAATCTATCTTGCTTCCTTAATTTTTAAGACAAAAACCAGAAAATCATGAATTTCAATTAAAATTTTAATTTGTGAGATACATAATACTGTTTCTACTAAATTATTATGAAAAAGGAATCCACATATAAATTTTTAAGTTTCTAGCTCTTTTCTGTTGCGCCAATGATTTTTACAGAAAAACGTCCAAATTTCGAAAATGATTAAAGTTATTGAACTGATATTCAACACATATTGATTTGGTATTACTGCTGACATGCTAGAAACGTTTCAGGTTTTTTACTTGATTTTGAAAGTATTGCGCAACATTTATGACGTCAGAGCTAGTTACAGCGGACTAGGCTGGCACACAATGGAAAGACTGATGAGAATTTTATACGGCGTGATTAGGTTGCTTCCGTACAATGCGACCATCATGATGCTGTAAACAGAACCTGGATTCATCTGAAACAATGACGTTTTGCCATTCGTGCACCCAGGTTCGTCGTTGAGTACACCATCGCAAGCGCTCCTCTCTGTGATGCAGCGTTAAGGGTAACCGCAGCCATGGTCTCCGAGCTGATAGTCCATGCTGCTGTAAACGTCGTCGAACTGTTCGCGCAGATGGTGGTTGCCTTGCAAACGCTTCCATCTGTTGACACAGCCATGCGGATAAGATGCCTATTATCTCGACTGCTAGTGATATGAGGCCGTTGGGATCCAGCACGGCGTTCCGTATTACCCTCCTGAGCCCACCGACTCCATATTCTGCTAACAGTCATTGGATCTCGACCAACGCGAGCAGCAATGTCGCGATACGATAAGCCGCAATCGCGATAGGCTACAATCCGAGGTATATCAAAGTCGGAAACGTGATGGTACGCATTTCTCCTCCTTACACGAGGCATCACAACAAAGTTTCACCAGGCAACACCGGTCAACAGCAGTTTGTGTATGAGAAATAGGTTGGAAACTTTCCTCATGTCAGCACGTTGTAGGTGTCGCCACCGGCGCCAGCCTTGTGTAAATGCTCTGAAAAGCTAATCATTTGCATATCACACCATCTTCTTCCTGTCGGTTGAATTTCGCGTCTGTTACATGTCATCTTCGTAGTGTAGCAATTTTAATGGCCAGTAGTGTATTTTGCTACTAGCTATTAATGGCTCTGAGCACTATGGAACTTAACAGCTATGGTCATCAGTCCCCTAGAACTTAGAATTACTTAAACCTAACTAACCTAAGGACAGCACACAACACCCAGTCATCACGAGGCAGAGAAAATCCCTGACCCCGCCGGGAATCGAACCCGGGAACCCGGGCGTGGGAAGCGAGAACTCTACCGCACGTACTAGCTATTAAACGTTAAAATATATCATTAGAGCAATTCTAGACTTATAAATACCAGTGATAGTAGTGTCAAGAGGCGATTATCGTAACCACACAGAGAACTGTCAGTTGCAGCAGAGAAGAAACGTGTGTGTGGTGCGCTGGCGGCCAGCGCTGGCGGCGGCGGCTGCGCTAACCTTACGGCTGCGGGATGCGGGCCGGCCGCATGTGGGACACATTTCACGGCGCGGCTTCAAAGGACGCCAAGTTCGCCGGCGCTGGGTGCGGGGCGCGGCTCGCTCTGGCGCAACTTTCGCCCGTTCCGCGCCGGGGCTCTTGCGCGCCGCTGTGCTATTAACTCTACGTAAAGACCACGGCTGCGCTTCTGGCACTGTCCGCGCGAGGGAAGCGCCCGCCTCGTGTGCAGTCTGCCATTTATACTCCGCAGGCATTACATGGCACCCTGTGCGATACGACTTGTAGTGAAACGGAGCATGAAGCTTTCGGATATAAGCAAGCTCACCTACGCGGAGATACACTACCCGATTAAAAACATTCGGACGTCTCTGTGGCCCGCCTTGTGGCTGCGCGGTTCTAGGCGCTTTAGTCCGGAACCGCGCTGCTGCTACGGTCGCAGTCTGAAATCCTGCCTCGGGCATGGACGCGTGTGATGTCCTTAGGTTAGGTAGGTTTAAGTAGTTCTAAGTCTAGGGGACTAATGACCTCAGATGTTATGTCCCATAGTGCTTAGAGCCATTTGAACCATTTTTGAACGTCTCTGTGTAATGCAGAACTGACCAATAAGTGTCACGAAAGGCGTACCGCCGCTCCCAGTACAAAAGGAGGCGCTGAATATTCTGTTGTCAACAGATAATCAGCAACAGCAGAATACAATGAGGCGAAAAAAGTCATGGGATACGTCCTACTAACGTGTCGGACCTCCTTTTGACTACATAGTGTAGCAACTCGACGTAGCGTGGACTCAACAAGTCGTTGGAAGTCCCCTGCAGAAATTTGATCCATGCTTCCTCTGTAGTCGGCCATAACTGCGAACGCGTTGCCGGTGCAGGATTTCGTGCACGAACTGACCTCTCGATGATGTCTCATAACTTTTCGGTGGGATTCATGTGGGGCGATCTGGGTGGCCAGATCATTTGCTCGAAGTGTCCAGAATGTTCTTCAAACCAGTCGCGAACGACCGCGGCCCTGTGAAATGGCGCATGGCACCCACAAAAATTCCATCCTTGCTTGGGAACATGAAGTCCATGAATGGACGCAAATGGTCTCCATGTACCCAAACATAACCATTTCCACCAGAGGAACCTGTCCATTCCATGTAAATAGAGCCCACACTACTATGGAGCCACTATCAACGTATACAGTGCCTTGTTGACAACTTGGGTCCATGGTTTCGTGGGATCTGCACCACATTCGGACTGTATCATCAGCTCTTACCAGCTGAAATGGGGAGTCATCTGACCAGCCCATGGGTTTACGGTCGTCAATGGTCCAACCGTTATGGTCACTAGTCCAGAAAAGGCGCTGCTGGCGATGTCGTGCTCTTAGCAAAGGCATTCGCGTCGGTCGTCTGCTGTAGTAACCAAATTTCGCCGCATTGATTCAAATTGCTCTAAGCACTACGGGACTTAACTTCTGAGGTCATCAGTCCCCTAGAACTTGGAGCTACTTAAACCTAACTATCCTAAGGGCATCACACACATCCATACTTATACAGTGCCTTGTTGACAACTTGGGTCCATGGTTTCGTGGGATCTGCACCACATTCGGACTGTATCATCAGCTCTTACCAGCTGAAATGGGGAGTCATCTGACCAGCCCATGGGTTTACGGTCGTCAAGCGTCCAACCGTTATGGTCACTAGCCCAGAAGAGGCGCTGCTGGAGATGTCGTGCTCTTAGCAAAGGCATTCGCGTCGGTCGTCTGCTGTCGTAACCAAATTTCGCCGCATTGATTCAAATTGCTCTAAGCACTATGGGGCTTAACTTATGAGGTCATCAGTCCCCTAGAACTTGGAACTACTTAAACCTAACTATCCTAAGGGCATCACACACATCCATGTCCGAGGCAGGATTCGAACCTGCGACCGTAGCTGTCGCGCGATTCCAGACTGTAGCGCCTTGAACCGCTCGGCCACCCCGGCCGGCTTTCGCCGCATTCTCCTGAGGAATACGTTCGTCGTACGTCCAACATAGATTTCTACGGTTATTTCACGCAGTGTTGCTTGTGTGTTAGCACTGACAACTCTACGCAAACTCCGTTGCTCTCCGTCGTGAAGTGAAGGGTGTCGGCGACTGCCTTGTCTGTGGTGAGAGGTAATGCCTGAAATTGGATATATTCGGCGGACTCTTGACACAATAGTGTGTCTAGTTCCAACTGCCATTCCGCGTTCAGAGTCTGTTAACTCCTGTTGTGCAAACACAATCACGTCGGTAAATCCCGCTCACTGACTTCGAACTGGACTAGTTACCTGAGTAACAAATCCTTCAGATTTCAGCTGTTCTGGATCTGTCCAAGACTACTGTTGGTGATGCGACTGAGAAGTGGAGCCGCGAATGAATAACCACAGTTAAACCAAAACCAGACATATCTCAAGTACTGTCAAGAGACTGTCGAGCATTATGGATACTGGTTATAAGAAACGGCATGAAATAAGAGGCTGGAATCATTAGACAGTTCCAGATGGCTACCATCAGTCCAGCTAGCACAATGACTGAATGACTGTGTGTAGACAGTTAAAAAGAATGAGGTACAGTGATCGAGCAGCTCTAAGTCACATATTTATGTAGTCAGTACTGAGTGAAACGTGAGGTGGCGTGAAGGGTGACGTCATTGGACAGTGGATGGTTGAAAACGAGTGATTTGGAATGATGGATCACGTTATACCCTGTGACAGTCCGATGGAATGGTTTTGGTTTGCGACTGCCTGGAGAATCCCACCTGCCATCACGTGCAGAATCACCATTCAAGTACGAATGAGGTGATGTTACAGCTTGGGAGGTGTTTTTCGTGGTTTCTGGGCCCCCATAGCGCTTACAGAAGCGCTTAAAGGACATGAACTCGTTTTACAGCACTGTGTACTGTGTACAGTAGAGAAACAGTTCGTTGATGATGACTGAATTAGCATGACAAAGCAGTCTATCGTACGGCAGTAAGTGTCAGGCAGTAGTTTGACAGTAACATTTTGCAATGGGTTACTGGGTTCTATTGCTTCGAATCACACACATGGTAACCTATTCCGTAGGCTCTGACCTGAAGGAGGCCGTCGTATTAAACTACAGCGAGATCCATAAATCAAAGTGAATGTTTGCTAGTCGCCGTTACAGAGGTTCCGGAAGGAATCAAGGGAGAAAGAATTGTGTTTAACGATCCTTCGACGCCGATGACATCGGAGACGGAGCGCAGTCTCTTTTTCGACAAAGATAGATGACGACGTCGGCTGTGTCCTTAACAGTAGTCTTCAGTGACAGGAAAACCGTTTATCTGGATGTCGACAAGGGGATTTGTCTCAAGACGTCCATAATACGAGTCCAGTGGCTATCCACTTCACCATAGCCTACTGCTGTCTATGATGGTGTTTTGATGTAGCGAATTATTTCGAATCTTGTACACGTCACAGCGAAAGTGTCTTACCATGCAGAAGGGAGGGGAACGGGTTATTTTGTTCTCACATCAGTACAGCTGTTGCTGACCGCTGGGGATGCGTGAGCTGTATACCGTGCGTATGATTTCATTACGCACACTCGCTACGAATCTAAAGAAATAGCATAAACTTTATTTTATCTTTTTCACGCTCTGTATACCGACTTGTATTGACAATACAGCTGTATTGTAGAAATCTCAGCTCATTATCTTCAATAGTTTCAGAGACATAAAATTTTATGTAAGACTCATAATGATAAAACAGAGCAAAAGCGTATAACATATTCACTTATAACCTAATCTGAAACTATAAATAAAAAGATACAGTTCATATAAATTGTTTTTCTGGAATTTTCTTGCTTTCATTCTAGTAGCTTCTGATGTAATAGCAACCTACTTTCAGAATTATTATTTAATTATGTTCTGCTGTATGTATGATGTGGGGAGAATGAGACAATATATGGAGGGCATACGTAAAGTATGGATGCTTTAATGTGTGGAAAAGTTGTTGTTCAATCATGAATAGTGTGACGTATGTCCCAGTGCGTATGCTTTTGTGAAAAAAAAAAGAAAAGGAGCAGCCAGAAGAAAAGTTAGACGTCAAATCAATTATTATCTCATTTCTAGGAATAATTCGTATTTTGCTTCTTTCATAAATTGCATTCTGTAATTCTATTGGGATGCTTAGGAATTGCTGCTACTACTGGATTACCGGAGCTTTACCGGCTGGCTCCCTAAATCACCAGCCGATAGGAACTAAGCGAGTTGCGCGCTTTGCGTAGTGCTTCGTGATACTGTTCTGAGTTTCTAGGAGTCGCTCGGGAATTGTCTTACGGTACAGTTCAATGTGGGACAGCGCCACACGAATCTTCGTTTATATGAAGAAAATCCTACGTTCTGTCGGTTATGTTATCGGAATTGGGAATTGTGAAGGGACTTTAGCTTTGAAGATTATAGTGAAAGTCTGGAAATTTTAAGAGGATTTGTTTGGGAGTTATTTGCTTGTGAACTTTCTTGTCGTACTTAAATTCCATTGGCATGTTTCGTCAGTATCTCGGAATATCCTTGCGAGCTCTTCTTTCAAAGAAGAGTAATGAACGATTTGATCTGTTAACTTGCGAGTAGCTGTGGGTAAGTAACTGTATAAAACGTTAAAATTATTCGGCTTGTAAGTAGGCTGTTTAGGTTTTTATGTTGGTAACGCGACGTAACGCTCTATATGAAAATCACTGACTGTGCTGTGTGCAGTCTGTGGCTGGGTGGCATTGTTGCAATACTGCTATTGTAGTGTTGGGCAGCTGGATGTTAACAGCGCGTAGCGTTGCGCAGTTGGAGGTGAGCCGCCAGCAGTGGTGGATGTGGGGAAGTGAGATGGCGGATTTTTGAGAATGCATAATCTGGAGGTGTGTCCATCAGAAACAGTACATTTGTAAGAATGGATGTCGTGAACTGCTATATATATTATGACTATTAAGGTAAATACATTGTCTGTTCTCTATTAAAATCTTTCATTTGCTAACTATGCCTATCAGTAGTTAGTGCCTTCCGTAGTTTGAATCTTTTATTTAGCTGGCAGTAGTGGCGCTCGCTGTATTGCAGTAGTTCGAGTAACGAAGATTTTTGTGAGGTAAGTGATTTGTGAAAGGTATAGGTTAATGTTAATCAGGGCCATTCTTTTGTAGGGATTATTGAAAGTCAGATTGCGTTGCGCTAAAAAAATATTGTGTGTCAGTTTAAGCACAGTCAAGTATAATTTTTCTAAGGGGACGTTCCAGGGTCGGACTGATAACCTTCTGGTTGCTTTCAGGTTTAACAGTAAATACGTACTTGATAGCCATGAACAATATATTTTGGAGGCAATAAACGCTAATTAGTTGAATTTTAAACATTTTCAAGCTAATTGTTTAATATCCCGAACGCCTAAAATTTTAGCGAACTTACAGATGCTACCCCCAAGCTCGCGTTACGCGACCTTTGATTGGTAGGTATTTAGTCGATTTTTCTTGAACGCTGCTTTTATCTACTGAAACAGGACCTGTCATGTCAGAGTGAAGGGGAAGGACAAGAAGAAGCTTACCGAGGTGAGTGGACTGTAACGTCGGATAGCGATGAGAAGCTATAAGCCGCCCCACCGCACTGTGGATATAGCTTTTTGATAATCTCTACCTAAGAATCTCTGACAATATCGTGTATTCTGCGCTGCAAATAAAACTGATGCAGTGTTGGAATGACAATGACTTATGTCTTTAACACGTAGCGTATACTGTAGTAAACATATAAACGAAGTTTACGAAGGGACCATAACATCAAAACAAGCGGAAAGGGCGTGATAAAGTATGTCTGACAAGTTTTTTGGTGAAATGTTACTTAACGTGCTGTCATTCTCCTTGCTCATAATCACATTTCATCATAGATTGTGGCGTGACGCAATGAAGACACATTTACACTTGTCGCAGCAATATATTTGTTACTGCCTTGCGTAGCTTTGTTAATATCCTCAACACACCTTCTATATCACGTTTTAAATATCTATATCTAGGCGCGCAGTCCGGAACCGTGCGACTGCTACGGTCGCAGGTTCGAATACTGCCTCGGGCATGGATGTGTCCGATGTCCTTAGGTTAGTTAGGTTTAAGTAGTTCTAAGTTCTAGGGGACTGATGACCACAGCTGTTAAGTCCCATAGTGCTCAGAGCCATTTGAACCATTTTTAAATATCTATACGGAGGATACTCAGCCAGATTTGTTACAAAACATATGCCTGATGCTACTAAGGATAGGTGATGGGACCCCAACACATTTTAAACAAATCCAATTGACTTTAGCCCGGGCGACTATTCGTTCCTTTGAATACGAAATGGTCATTGTAAACAGCTCAAGTGGTGTTGTAGAATGTTTCTCAACAATAACCAAAAGAAAGTAAATACCCAGTTTATTCGCTTAAGAATTCAGGTTATAATGAGAAATACACAAAAAGGTAAAATCTATGTTTCAAACATTGCTAGCACTTAGTAGAGTGATGATACTTTTTATGAAGCAGGGCTGTAAGCAGAAATTCACCTGTCGTTTCCGGAACAACTCCTATCTTCAAATCGGGCCGCACCAGATGAAGACACACAGAAATTAATCTTTTGGGACCACACATTTTGCATGGCTGTGAAATTTTAACGATAAGCCTAGAATGCAGAAATCAGTGAGCGAATTACGGCATTGGGGGCGCGGAAGTTATCACAACTGCAATAAAAGAGGAAGTGGCGCACAAAGAAATCGTCTCTGGCCATCGGTGTGAACGGACGCTTTCGATCACAGCCGCAGACCATTATGGACTGGCTGCTCTGATACGCGCAGTTCGTCGCCTCTGGACGGCTCTGTGAAAGCGCACCATTCCTCCATTTTCCCCACTCAGCTTTTGAATATGGATTGCACGGGAGCTGGAGGTATGACGGGGACGCGGCAGGGAGAAAAGTGCGAACCAACGACGCAATACACGCATCTGCAATATTACGGCCATTATTAGTGAGCCACACGCGCATATGAAAAGCGAGTAGTCTCTCGTGTCTGTTCCGGCGCATTTCTCTAGGAGCTCTACTCAGAGCTGCTAACTAAACCTCTATAATACGTGCGCATGAATTCTGCAATAGCTCTTCTTTTTATCAGAAGTGTAACAGAAGCATGTGGAAGGTACAGGCACGACCTGTCAACGATTTTGAAATAAACAACAATAAATTTTTTCTAGCTTCTACACTACCGTAGGGAAGACTCGTAGGATAGTATGAAGTTTCACATTTGTGGTTCTTTATGCATCCTCACTGAGATGATCCTCGTGGATCAGAGATATATTTTGTCTGAGAAATGTAACTCTGAACACGTATTTTAGAGAGGGATTGTGTTGTGTACATATTTCCGCGTAGTCAGCGCGTACACAACTTTCCCACTAGAGCGCACCCCGCTAAGCACAACAGCGCAGGCGCAGCGCTCGTCCGTCTCCGCACTACGAGATGGCGCTGTCTTAGAGACGGACCAAATTCTGCTTCCGCCGATCCGCGTATTAATATGTAACGCAGCCAATGAGATTGCTGCTAACGTAGAACCTTTTCTCCTCGCGGATCACACTCGGCAGTGATACCTGAACGTGCGAGGTATTATGATGAGTGTACAAACCTCCGATTAGTTAGTCTGCATTAGTCTGTACGAGTCTGCATTTGTCTGCACCAGTCTGGACGAGTCTGCATTAGTCTGTACCAGTCTATAGTCAAGTTTCAGTCTGTGCCTAATAAGATTACCATATTCCTATACACAGCCATGAAGATAAATGTATAGACACTTTTGTCAAGTATCAGAGATATGTGAGAATAAGATTAAAGTACCAAGACCAAAGGAACTTCAGAATGCCAATTGTAAACAGCATTCAGAATCAAGTTACGTAATGTCTATCATTTTTATTATTTTAATAAATGTGTGTGAAAATTAATCAAGTTCTGTTTAATGTTGGTCACCGTCAATCTGCAACTCTAAGTGTGCAAGTGGCATTTCTATTGTCTGACCTAACAGCTGAAGATACACGCGCCACAATAAGACCACGAGACATATTGCTGACACTCGCCTACTTCGTTAGAGCGACAAGTCAAATAATCTGATAGTGTGTGTACCGAAGGTCTTACAGTACGCACACCACAGATTGTTACGACTGCATTTATGTTCGTTCCATTGAGCTTATGTGAGTGGCCGTCAGGAATGTAATACAGGATTTAAAAATCGAAGTTCATTTTTATTTACAGATTAACGTGTTCGAAGAGCACATAAAATGTACACCTACCAAGGCACATTACATATAGTAGCATGTGTAGCCAAACATCTTTAAGGGAAGAAACATTTTTTGCTACTGCAGGTAGTGTTTCGGACTTGTTGTACGCTCAAATATTACACAAAATTCTCATTAAATTATGTATCGTTATAAATATAAGTTGCAACTGGTCCTGCAAAGTTCGATCGAGGTCGTTTATTCATGTTTAATTGATCAAATTGCAATGTCTATTCTGCCTCTACCTATGGTGTCTGGTCCTTACTTAGTGAACCGTGCACAGCCCGTGTTCATGTAGTTTATTGTTTGACATCTTCTCTTACGGTACTGCCGCCTTGTTTCCTTATTCCTTTTACTGACGTCATTAACTTCCTGCCTTACCTGCCCGTGGGTGTTAGCAGCAGCGCTTATCGATAAGTGCACAGTCGTACCATATCTGGAGCGACCGATTTCCGGGTCGTCGTGTGTCTGGAGTGCAGTTTGGAACTCAGTCGGGACGGAGCAGCAGTGAAGTCGCGGACGGAGCGCCGGTGAGGCGCGGACAGCCAGTGCTCGCCGACCGCTGGCGACACATATGAACTGTCCGGTGGAAGGAGACTGGAGCGGGAACGACCATTGGTTGGTCGTTCGGTCGGTCATCTTATCGGCCGACGTTTACTTGATCTTTTGACCGTTTCCGGGTGTTGGGCAGTTGGTCGGTTGACGCAGAGCAGCGAGGAAGTCTTCGTGGCGCGTGGTCAGGCTGGAGCTGCTGGCGGTGTGCACATGTGGTTGGAGTTGTGAGGCGCTTCTTGGGAGAGTTGCGAAGTTCGTCGCCCACCGATCCTGGACACTAAAGTTGCGTCTTCACTTAGCCTACTACCAAGCCTCAACTGCTATCACATCTCTTCGCTTGATCCTGGTTGTGGCCTTCTGGGAGATTCCTGCGAGCAACAACGTGTGTGCATTGAAGTCGGCTATAATTGCAGCCGTCTTACTGTGTGGTGTTCAGCTTAATTTAAATCATTCCTTCATTAATGAAGTACACCAACGGTATCTTCTGCCTTGCGGCCGCTGACGTTCCGGTTACCTGCCCTTATCGTTGACGTAGTTTTCGGCAGTATATTTTCCTCGTTGATGCTGTCCAGCTTGGCGTGTAGTTTGACAGCTGAGGTGTTGCTGGTAGTTTTGGGCGTTTTTCCTGACTTGGCTGGACTGGGTACCAGGACGCAGAACGTTGTGCTATTGTCATCTTGTTGTCGTTTTGCTGGTCGGGTGAAGCAGAACTGATCTTGTTGGTTCGTTCGTCGGCTGGCTTTCGGTTGGGTTGCCTTCCGATTAAGAGGTTGTCGGTCTGGCTGCCTGTCTCACCTAAACGTGGTTTAGTGATACCTTCCCAGGTCGACCTTTCGAACCTTTTCAGCGCCGCTCCTTGTGTTATACGTAGTGATTTCCTTTCTAGTGTTAAGTACTTTGTGTGTGTTCTTCAGCTTTTTGCTTATTAAAGTTGCGAGGCTTTTCTTCTTAGTCCTTAATCAATAAAAAAATTTGTTTCTTGTTTTCTATGTGGCCTTCAGCCGAGTTTTCAGCTTTTTCAAAATCAAAAGTTAAAAAATTTTGTCTAGGCCTTAACCCATAAGAAATTTTTCCAAGTTTGTATGTGGCCTTCAGCCGAGTTTTCCAGCTTAAATTAAAAATTTGAATTTTTGTCTGGGCTTTAAGCCGTGAGATTGTTAGGGTTTCGTATGTGGCCTGCAGCCGAGTTTTATGTGAAGCGTTTTAGGATAAAGCCTTTAACATATTTTAGTTAAAATTCAGAAGCACTTCCATTTAGGCCTTAAAGGGAGGTCTACTATCTTTTGGTTCAGACAATCGATTTTTTTAATTGCATTTTTGGATCCATAGAAGTGCTTAGAATATACCCCTGAAACCGTTTTTCCGAAAACGGAACGGAAAGGTTTGTTATTCGCGATTGAACAAAAAAATGCACGTGCCTGAAATCGGCCTTTTCCACACACCAGTTTTTTCGGGAATTTCGACTTTGTAGCCGCGAAAAATTATTATATGTGCTTGTCCATCACTAAAACTGATAAAGTGATCAACGAGCTTTCGACGTACTACGGCTTGGCAATCCGATGGTATTCCACTTCGGTGGAACAGATGACGAAGGCAATTTGGGCAATGTACTTCCACAAGTGTTCGACGGATGACCACCCACAACACCAAAATTGTCCGGCTGGAGAAAGTAGTTGGTGCAAGTGGCACATTGCAGAGGCTACCGGACATCTGGACGAATATCAACACGACCAGCCGCTCTCCAAAGAAGTTCAAAGTGATTCATCCGATCTACGAGGCCCTTTCGGAGGACGAGTTATTGTACCGGTGCTTGCGAGGAAACACAAAAAATTCAAATGAATGTTTGAACGCGTGTGTTTTGAAGTTCTCCCTCAAGCATTTGCATTCTGGTACGAAGACTGCGGAGATTGCAACTTTCCTGGCAGTGAGCAGCTTCAACGAAGGGTATTCAGCAATTCTGAAGACCGTGACAACGATGGACCTCACACTGGGACTCTATTCGACGCAGTTCACCAAGCAATTGGATGAGCACCGGATTCAAGCGGCCGAAAACCGCTTATCACCGACTGTACGAGCGGCTCTGGAGCAGCGCAGGATGGCCCAGATCGAGCAGAACACCTTCTAGGAGGAAGAGGAAGGGCTAGTTTATGGGCCCGGAATAGTAGATTGAAAATAAGTTACATAACATTGCTTTTATATGTAGTCAAAACTTCAAACGCGTATATCTCGAAATGACTTTTTTTAATCGCGCGGTATGGTAACTTCAAATCTACTGAACCGATTGGCATGATTCTTTGTTTTCGACGAAGCTAACTAAATTGTGTAGGAGTTGTACCACTTTTTCCGATCCATCAACTATAAATGTTTTTATTTGGCCGACAAGTCCAAAAATCGGCCAAAAAAACACTATTTTGTTTCCTATGGTCCAAATAACTTAAGCGAGATACAACTCCTAAATAATCTTATATGCTTCGCTAACGTCAACTCAATTTTGATTTCAAACGAGCCGGCTGACCTGTGACATACCGCGCATGGAGGTCTACATCGAAATTTTGTTTCCTTCCAACGGCACTTCTGCCTTTGCTCTTCGACATTTCCGGTCGAAAAAATTCCAGTTTGTAGAGGAAATATCAATAAACATTTTGACCAAATTTGACATTGATTAACACATCCCGAGAAAAAAATTCTCAAAGAACATGCTTCTTTATGGCCCAAGATAGTAAATCTCCCCTTAAGCCGTAAAATTGTTTTCTGCTTGGTGTGTGGTCTTCAGCCGAGTTTTAATCTCTCTTATATTTCACGCTGAAGGGCCTAGAACCGCTTGCCACATCGGCCGGCGCGAAATAGTTTCTGACGGTGTTTAATGGAACACACTGCTTGAAATTCTGAAATTATCAGGGATAAAAGTGAAAGAATGAGAGGTTATACGCAATTTGCACGGAACCTAAATCCAGTTATATAAGTTGAAAGACATAAAAGAGATGTTGCACTAGAGAAGGGAAATGGTTCAAATCGCTCTGAGCACTATGGGACTTAACTGCTGAGGTCATAAGTCCCCTAGAACTACTTAAACCTAACTAACCTAAGGACATCACACACATCCCTGCCCGAGGCAGGATTCGAACCGTAGCAGTCGCGCGGGTCCATACTGTAGCGCCTAGAACCGCTCGGCCACTCCGGCCGGCTAGGCAAGGGAGTGGCACATTGTTCTAGCCTCTCCGCTGTCATTCATCGTATAAATAGAACAAGCTGCAAAGGAAAGCAAGAGGAAAATTGAGATAGGAATTAAAATTCAGAGAAAAGAAACAAAAGCTCTGAGTTTTAGATAACATTATTGGGATCAGCGTCTTCTCATGAACGTAAAATGAATAAAAACAGTGTTAATCGGTTTCGGCCTCTAGTAGAGGGCTATCTCCAGGTAATGCAACATCTGGCTGACGATGATGACGATGGGAACAGCTGTGCTGACCCCAGCCGCAGAAATGCAGCCAGATAGGGCATTATTTTAAGCTGTCCTATTATTAGAGGTCGAAGCCTGTCATATTTTTAATAAAGACTGTGATATCGAGACTTTTTTATTAATAATAAATAAAAAGCTGTAGGGTTTGCGAATGATAAGGTAATTCTGTCAGAAACGACAACGGAAATGAAATGGTCGTATGGCATTGTTGGCCGGGAGGCCCAATGTGGCGGAGTTCGGCCGCCGTATTGCAAGTCCTTTTTAGTTGACGTCAGTAAACGTCGTTTGCTGCTCGGGTAGGAAAAGAACTGTCACAGAAATAAAGATATAAGGGACAGTCAAACGAAAACGAGATAGATGGAAAATTAAGTGCCGCGCGGAGTGACCGCGTGGTTAGAGGCGCCACGTCACTGACTGCGCGGTCACTCCCGCAGGAGTTTCGAGTCCTCCCTCGGGCATTGGTATGTGTGTTGTTCTTAGTATACCGGTAAGTTTAAGTAGTGTGTAAGTCTAGGGACCGATGACCTCAGCAGTTTGGTCCCTTAGGAATTCACACCCATTTGAACATTTGAAAATTAAGTAAACTGTTTATTATTTCAAAAAGTAATCGCTTAACTATTCAGACATTTATCCTAGCGTGTGACAAGACGTTCAGTGCCTTGCGGTCCCCTTCAGAACCATGACTGTATCCAGCCGTGCACCTCATCGTGCGAAGCAAATCGACCGACCACGAGTGCCTTTCTTCAAGGCTACATCTACATCTACATCTACATCTACATTTATACTCCGCAAGCCACCCAACGGTGTGTGGCGGAGGGCACTTTACGTGCCACTGTCATTATCTCCCTTTCCTGTTCCAGTCGCGTATGGTTCGCGGGAAGAACGACTGTCTGAAAGCCTCTGTGCGCGCTCTAATCTCTCTAATTTTACATTCGTGATTTCCTCGGGAGGTATAAGTAGGGGGAAGCAATATATTCGATACCTCATCCAGAAACGCACCCTCTCGAAACCTGGCGAGCAAGCTACACCGCGATGCAGAGCGCCTCTCTTGCAGAGTCTGCCACTTGAGTTTGTTAAACATCTCCGTAACGCTATCACGGTTACCAAATAACCCTGTGACGAAACGCGCCGCTCTTCTTTGGATCTTCTCTATCTCCTCCGTCAACCCGATCTGGTACGGATCCCACACTGATGAGCAATACTCAAGTATAGGTCGAACGAGTGTTTTTTAAGCCATCTCCTTTGTTGATGGACTACATTTTCTAAGGACTCTCCCAATGAATCTCAACCTGGTACCCGCCTTACCAACAATTAATTTTATATGATCATTCCACTTCAAATCGTTCCGCACGCATACTCCCAGATATTTTACAGAAGTAACTGCTACCAGTGTTTGTTCCGCTATCATATAATCATACAATAAAGGATCCTTCTTTCTATGTATTCGCAATACATTACATTTGTCTATGTTAAGGGTCAGTTGCCACTCCCTGCACCAAGTGCCTATCCGCTGCAGATCTTCCTGCATTTCGCTACAATTTTCTAATGCTGCAACTTCTCTGTATACTACAGCATCATCCGCGAAAAGCCGCATGGAACTTCCGACACTATCTACTAGGTCATTTATATATATTGTGAAAAGCAATGGTCCCATAACACTCCCCTGTGGCACGCCATAGGTTACTTTAATGTCTGTAGACGTCTCTCCGTTGATAACAACATGCTGTGTTCTGTTTGCTAAAAACTCTTCAATCCAGCCACACAGCTGGTCTGATATTCCGTAGGCTCTTACTTTGTTTATCAGGCGACAGTGCGGAACTGTATCGAACGCGTTCCGGAAGTCAAGAAAAATAGCATCTACCTGGGAGCCTGTATCTAATATTTTCTGGGTCTCATGAACAAATAATGCGAGTTGGGTTTCACACGATCGCTGTTTCCGGAATCCATGTTGATTCCTACATAGTAGATTCTGAGTTTCCAAAAACGACATGATACTCGAGCAAAACACATGTTCTAAAATTCTACAACAGATCGACGTCAGAGATATAGGTCTATAGTTTTGCGCATCTGCTCGACGACCCTTCTTGAAGACTGGGACTACCTGTGCTCTTTTCCAATCATTTGGAACCTTCTGTTCCTCTAGAGACTTGCGGTACACGGCTGTTAGAAGGGGGGCAAGTTCTTTCGCGTACTCCAAAGTACTGAAACCGCATGGGGAAAGATCGGTACTGTATGGAGGATGAGTACGGGTTTCCCATCGAAGCTTCTGCAGCGTAGCCAAAATGCCCAGGGATGTTGATGGACGGTGTCATTCTGTAGCAGAATAACACCGCCCACGTGTTACCAACGTTGTTTCGAGTACACTGCAGAAGTTTCACAGGGAAGCTCTTATACATACTCCATACAGTCCCAAGATATTCGTGGCCGTCGCTTTGCTTCGGGCGATGGTGTGCACACCTGAGGCTATCGAAAACATTTTTCCACGAAGGCTTGAACCGTCTGGTCTCACATTGGAATAAATGTATTAACAGTTAATAGCGATTACGATTGAAATTTATTTATTTTATTTTATCGTATGGCTAGGGCCCACCGTCGGGCAGACCGTTCGCCGGGTGCCGGCATCAACGTGACAGAAGTGCAACCATTCCGCAAATTGTTGCAGATTTCAATGCTTGGCCATTAGCAAGTGTCATCGTGTGAAACATTCCACGAAAAATCTTCTAATGGGCTTTCGGAGCCGAAGGCCCACTCGTGTACCCTTGATGACTGTACGACGCAAATCCTTACGCCTCGTCTAGGTACTGATGACTGGAAACATGTTGCCTGGTCGGACGAGTCTCGTTTCAAATTCTATTGAGCGGATGAACGTGTAGGGGCATGGAGACAACCTCATGAATCCCTGCAGTTCAGCAGGGGACTGTTCAAGCTGGTGGAGGCTGTATAATGGTGTTCGGCGTGTGCAGTTGCAGTGATATAGGACCCCTGACAGGTCTAGATACGACTCTGACAGGTGACACGTACGTAAGCATACTGTCTGATTACCTGCTTCCATCCATGTCCATTGTCCATTTCAACGGACTTCGGCAATTCTAGCAGGACAATGCGACACCCTACACGTCCAGAATTGCTACAGAGGGCTGCAGGAACACTATTCTGGGTTTAAACACTTCCGCTGGTTACCACACTCCCTTGACATGAACATTATTGAGCATATCTGGGGTGCCTTGCAGCGTGCTGTTCAAACGAGATCTCCATCCCCTCGTACTCTTACGGATTTATGGACAGCCCTGCAGGATTCATGGTGTCGATTCCCTCCAGCACTATTTCAGGCATTAGTCGAGTCAGTGCCACGTCGTCTTGCGGCACATCTGCGTGCTCGCGTGGAACCTACACCATATTAGGCAGGTGTACTAGTTTCTTTGCAATTGTACCTGTTTTTCACTGAAAAGTTCTAAGACTCGATTATATGTATTTTTAATACATTATAAAAAGTAATGCTCGGGCACTACTACTATTCACACACTAAATGACCATTAGGATAAAGTGTCTAATGTTTCGATCGTAATTCACATAATTTACAAATAGCTACTTAACTTTGGCAGTCGTTTGCTCTGTTTGCTTCAGCAAGCACTTGTACCATTGTACTCTCGGCCCCTCATTATTGTGAGAGCTGTTCACGAATCGGTCAATGAAAGTCTTGGAGCAATCTAGAAGACGTCTGGAAATAATTCTATTTGTAAATTTAATTATCTTTGCTCGATTTTTTCGACGTGATTCTTCGTAATTTATGAACATCACTCGTACACTCTGTACCTGTTCCCGGGCTCCATACCTAGCCCGTCTACCACGGGGAGTAATTGACGGTGGGTGGTCTTGAAGTAGTTGCTCCCTCAGCGTGCGGCAAGTACTCGGGGTGGGGGAAGGCGCATCTGGCCCGGCAGGCAGGCGAATCCTCGTCGTGATGCGGGCTGGCATGCCGGCCCGTATTTAGTTCGGTGGCGGGCAGCTGCCACTGCAGCCTGACCGCCTGACTCGGCACCCTGGAATCCCAGAGCACGCATCGCGCGGAACGCGGATCGCTGCGTGGCTCGGGGCCCAACCCTTCACTCCGCCACACACCTCCTGCCGGTGTCCTCCCTCTCCGCTCCACCTTCCCCTCCTTTCCTCAGTCCCCCACCCATCAGTCCACGTTCTCTCAACCCCTCCTCCCGCCCCTCCGCAACGGAACCCACCAATCCATGTTCTATCCGTGTACATGGTCCCTTCCCCTACCATCCCGTAAATCACCATTTGGGTCGCGGTAAAAATCTGTTCCGTCAGCAATTAGTAATGCTGTCTTCCTCCTTTTGGGCCACCACGTTGGGGCAAATCTGTATGTCGTAAAATGAGGCACCCGCCACTATTGCATCTCATCATATTCGAGACAGCCGCCTCCATGGGTGAACTCAGTAACACGCGCTTGTTAGGTCTCAGAAGATATATGAAAAACGAATCTACCACGAATATTTTGCCAGGAATAGGAAGACAGACATTAGGGTACAGTATCACCAGACGGCGAAACATCGTACCACGAATTCTATATTGCTTCTCACTGTCTAGGCTATGAAGGCACTGTTTATCACAGACACATAAGTCTACCATGTGGTGAATGCTGCGCTGATTTAGTGAAGCTAAAACGTCTGATTATTCACATAAGTGCAAACAAGGAGCTACAAGTTACACTATAAACGGCAGCAACAACGTTTGAGATATGATCGACAAAAATGTTGTTGCGCTGAAAAAATAAAACTGTTACGCCAATTTAAGATAGATGAAAACCTGAAACATGTCTTTGCACAAATTAAAATTGTATTAAAAGGTCTGGTTGCTGTATTTTTCAAGTAATTTATTCAAGTGCCACGAAGGTAAGTTGGGTTGGGTTGTTTGGAGGAGGAGACCAGACAGCGAGGTAATCGGTCTCATCGGATTAGGGAAGGAAGATGTCGGCCGTACCCTTTCAAAGGAACCATCCCAGCATTTGCCTGGAGCGATTTAGGGAAATCACGGAAAACCTAAATTAGGGTGGCCGGACGCGGGATTGAACCGTCGTCCTGCCGAATGCGAGTCCAGTGTGCTAACCACTGCACCACTTTGCCTTGTGCCACGAAGGTAAGTCACCATTATCACGGATAAATTATAAATTAAGGAGACCAGAGAAACTTCTTGGTAGATTACATCTTTCTGCCATGTCGGGACTCGAACCTGCGATCTTTGTTTTTCGCGGGCAAGTGTTCACCGACTGTTATGCAAGCACCTCCCGATCCATTCTCAAAACTTTCCTTCCACAAGTATCACTTTATTTTTTAAGATTTCATAGAAACTGACCCGCATACCTTGCGGGACTGGCACTCGTAGAATAAACGATACTACAAAAAATGGTTCAAATGGCTCTGAGCACTATGGGACTCAACTGCTGTGGTTATCAGTCCCCTAGAACTTAGAACTACTTAAACCTAACTAACCTAAGGACATCACACACATCCATGCCCGAGTCAGGATTCGAACCTGCGACCATAGCAGTCGCGCGGTTCCGGACTGGAGCGCCTAGAACCGCACGGCCACTGCGGCCGGCAAACGATACTGCAGAACAGTGCGTTAGCCACAGCCTAGAGTAATGTTTCCAGAAATCATATTCAGTCGCCAGTGGGATGATTTCATGCGGGGTACTTCCGTGAGGTAGGAGAAGATAGAAGAAGAGCACCGGTGCAAGAAAAGCTGTGAGGATGGATCGTGTGTCGTGCTTGGATAGTTTAGTCGGTGAACACTTGTTCGCGGAAGACAAATGTTCCAGATTCGAGTCTCGATCCGGCACACATTTAATCGTCCAGGAAGTTTCAAAAAAATGCTCAGTGCAGAGTGAGAATTCATTAAGGAATAGCAGTTTTTCATTTTTATACTATAATGGAAAAAAGGAAGGAATTATCTGAATGGGACGGAAATCGGTAGATGTGAATTACACGGCCGGCCGGAGTGGCCGAGCGGTTCTTGGCGCTACAGTCTGGAACCGCGCGACCGCTCCGGTCGCAGGTTCGAATCCTGCCTCGGGCCTGGATGTGTGTGATGTCCTTATGTTAGTTTAGGTTAGATAGGTTTAAGTAGTTCTAAGTTCTAGGAGACTGATGACCTCAGAAGTTAAGTCCCATAGTGCTCAGAGCCATTTGAACCATTTTTTTTTTTATATACACGTGCAGACAAACAAACGATTACAGTTTGAGAATAACAGAAAGATCTTCACAAACTGAGCAAGCCAATAGCTAGTTGGTCCACCTCCGATCCTTATGCAAACAGGTATTCGGCTTGGCATTGATTGATGGAGTTGCTGAATGCCCAGCTGAGGGATATCGTGTCAAATTCTGTCCAATTGGCACGTTAGATCGTCAAAATGCCGAGCTGGTTGGAGGGAACTGCCCCTAATATTCCAAACGTTCTGAACTGGAGAGAGAGACGGTGACCTTGCTGGCCAAGATAGGATTTGGCAAGCACGAAGACAAGCAGTAGACACTCATGCCGTGTGCGGAAGGGCATTATCTTGCTGAAATATAAGCCGATGATGGCTTGCCAAGAAGGCTAACAGAACGGGGCATAGAATATCGTCGACGTATCGCTGTGCCGTAAAGGAACCGCGAATGATAGCCAAAGAGTTCCTGCTAATAAAAGAAATGCCATCCCAAACCATCGCTCCTGGTTGTCGAGCGGCATACACTTTGTCAAACCAACAGCTCAATTCATGGAATCAATACTAGAAATAAGAATAATCTTTACAAAGATTTAAAGTCACTTAGTCTTGTACAAAAAGGAGTGCATTATTCAGGAACACACATTTTCAATAACTTGCCAGCAGCCATAAAAAGCTTAACAAACAATGAAATTCAGTTTAAGGGAAGCGCAAAATTTCAGTGCAGTAATGTGTTCATTGTAAATAATATTATACTAGTTGTATTACACGTTTATTACCTTATAAATAAATAAAAAAACTTTTTTATTTTAAATTCAGTGCATTAGTATTTGTAAAATGACTCTTTCATATAGTGTTCATTAAAAAATGACGATCATTCCACTTGAGACATGTGGAATGGTACATTAGATTATTTGTTTTAGTTGTAAATATTTGTCATGTATTGTTGTTTTTCTGACATGTTCTACATCCTGGAGGACCTCCCCACTACGGATCAATTGGAATGAAAGTAAATCTAATCTAATCTAATTCAGATTGACGTCCCACGCCTTCCAGGGCGTCACCAGACACATCTTCGCTGATCACCTAGGCTCAGTTCGAAGCAGGACTCTCAAAGAAGACAGTTCTACTCTAGTCATTTAGATTCCAGACCAAATATATCTTTGGAGACGCCAAGGACAGTTGTGAGCTACCAATCCGACTGTCGGCCGCCATTTGGCGCGACAACCAGGAATGATACGCCCTTGCAGTAAGTGTGTTCCCGCGGACATGCATGCATGCGAATATGGACAACCATAAGCTGTGTAATGACATGACGATAATGAAAATTTGTGCCGGACCGTGACTCGATCCCGGATTTCTCCATTGTCGTGGGCGGTCGGTTTACCACTAGGTATCCGAACACGATTCACGGCCAGACCCAACTTCCATACGTCATTAACCATTTGTCCTAGGAATGGCTGTCTGGGGTGCCACTTTTTTCATCACGGGACACCTTGTAACACCCCACCCGTTGCTTGTCCGAATTTTGCGTGTGTTCGCCCCTGACAAACCACTTACTGAGAATTGGTAGTAGAACTGTACGCAAAAATGGATAACGATAGAATTAAATGTGGCCCTGTCACCCCTAATTAATCTACAATTAATCTGCGGAGGTAGTTTTGACGATAAATCACACCTATTTTTACTTCCAAACATGAACGATCACGAACACTTAGGGTGTTCAATGACATCAAACACATACACAAAAATAAAATAAAGCAAACGGGTGAATTCAGGAAAACTACAAAAGTAAAGGCTCCACTGAATCACAATAATTTTGTTATAACCTTCAGATCAATGCTGAATAAAACACAATGAACAATTTGCAAATTATCCTCCTAACTGGCATTGGCATTGAACTGTGTTAAAATCGGTCCAAAACCCGATGTCTTATAACTTGGCTGACCGACTCACATCGACACAAAACCTAAAATACGAAGAACCACTACACCACAAAGTACCGTGAAACCTCTCTGGAAACAGCAATTGCACGTGGTCCAACTATTTCACGTTGCTCCTAAAACAGGCCGAAACAGGAGCGATATCACCGTAATATTCCTGTTGTAGCGGCGGTCTCCGACGGCGACGGCGCGGCTGTGCGGTTGGCGTGTGGCGTCTCGGAAAGTACACTACTACAATACTCGGACAACAGACCACTGTCCGCAAACTTCTCTATTTGCAACGATCTTCCCGGCATCAAAGAGCTGACGCGGCTAATGTCCTCTCGGAACGAAAGTCCAAGACGGGAGACGACTTGGCTAATGTCCCTTCAGTACGAGAACCAAGAACGGAAGACCTCTACGGAGAGCCGAGCAAGATTGCTCTTCACCTCTGTTTTCCCACCTCAACTATTCCCGAGTGAATCACATCACTAGAAGCTCTCAAAATACCCAGTTTGCCAGTGCCGACCAATGTACGACCTGGGAATAGAACTGTTTTCCACAATTCTTCCCTTTCTACAAAATTTCACATGTAAACTCCGCCCACGCCGGCTGGGAAGAACCACAGCTGTGGGCAATAACACGTTTACTGGAATTTTTCTCCTAAGGGACCACTCGAGGTTTTCCCGGCAAGATTCCCCGTCACAGTGAACACAGACTCCTGCATTGAAAGTTTTTGTTATTGGGAACTCCTGGCCTACCCCGCTTGAGTTACTCGAAGGCGTAAAATTAGTGGGACATAGGCGAGAGCACGTACAGGAAAGCCTGTGCAGCTATCCACTGCTCTGTTTTGGTAAACACTTGAACACCTGCAGCCGCGCGTCCCTCAGAGGCTGGCAGCCACTTTGGCCTCTCTAAACGGATTACAGAAATCCCACAGTTCACCATTCATGCCGTCAGGCTGTGGCCTTCGGCGGCTAGCGGGGGAGGTAGCCGAGCTCTGTCTCGCTTGCAAAATCTTATATTTACAAAATCACGGAATTCTCGCTGCATCACCTAGCCAGCGTGCCGATGCGTTTCCACATAGATTTCCTACACCATAGTTTAGAGTATTACTCCAACAAACAACAATTACTTGTCTACTAAGCGATTTCGACACTGTCAGTCTTTTTATTGACCTAAAGTGCTCGCAAAGTGATTACAGTCACGGTAAATGGACTCATGTAAGGTGCAAGACCGTTGTCACCTTTCAACCTTTGGTTGTTATACGCGCCGCACTTACAACACAGTGGTATGTCGACAACGTTCTATGCCCCGTTTCGTTGCCCTTCATGCCAAGCCACCCTCGGTTTACATTTCAGCAAGATAATACCCAACCGCACGCGGTATGAGTTTATACTGCTTGCCAAATTGAAATGGTTGGAGCATCTTCGACAAGGCCCTCCAATCATATCGTGATTTTGATGAACTAACGCTCCAGTTGGACATAATTTCGCACGATATTACTTAGCAGAACATCCAACAACTCTGTCAATCAATTCCAAGCAGCCGGCCGCGGTGGTCTAGCGGTTCTAGGTGCGCAGTCCGGAACCGCGCGGCTGCTACGGTCGCAGGTTCGAATCCTGCCTCGGGCATGGATGTGTGTGATGTCCTTAGGGTAGTTAGATTTCAGTAGTTCTAAGTTCTAGGGGACTGATGACCACAGATGTTAAGTCCCATAGTGCTCAGAGCCATTTGACCCATTTTTGAATTCCAAGCAGAATACCTGCTTGCAAAAGGGCCAGAGGCGGACAAACGCATTACTGATTTGCTCCGTTGTGAAGCTCTCCCTCTTGAAGAAATCACCCAATTTTTCTGAAATTGTAATCATCTGTTTGTCTATACAAGTAATCACATTTATCGATTTCTGTCCCATCCGGATAATTCTTTTGTGGTACATCCCCCCCCCCCCCCTCTTGGGGGTGTATCACGTTTGGCAGTAATCATGATGATTGAAAATGTATGTCAACCAAGTCGTACAACTAATTCTAGTGTGTGTGTGTGTGTGTGTGTGTGTGTGTGTTTGTATACATAAGCATGTACTTGTGCATGTGCGCATGCGAGGTACGTGAGGGCTTGTGTGAGTGCGGTCGTGTGTATTCTTGGAATAATAGAAATCTAACACGCGCGGCGGCAGCTGAACGGACCATCTGGTCGGCCGGGCTCGAGGCTCGTAGCGGCGGCGAGGAAATTAGCACTTTGTGGCAGTTTTGCCAACAGAGGAAGCTAGCGAGGGAGGGAGCGAGTGCCAGCGGGCGGGCTGGCGGATGGCCCACGAGGTTGGCAGCAGCGCGGACCTTGGCAGAAGGCCGCGATGCGAGCCCAGGCGCTGACCCGGCAGCTGATTCACCCCTCGCAGCGGGGCAGATGCGTATTCTGGGCCCTGCCCCTACACAGCGCGGCCATCGGCAGCCCAGACATTCGGCCGCTACGCATTCCACGGGTCGTTGCGTTGTGCAGTACGGCCGCCACTCGCCTTCTGTTTACAAATAGTTCTGCTCCGGCGAAAATAGAACCGCTTTTATCTCTGCGAAGAGCCCTCGAGGCCGGCGAGTTCTATTGTCTCTGGGATGCCGCAGCGAGAAGTGGCTTCGAGGGAATACAATGCCTCAACCTACAATGGCACAGTACCTTAAAAAGCCTCTTCACGCACACAAACACAGTGTTTACGTTTATTTGTCTAAAGCTGCTAACACTGACGGAAATGAAAGATGTCACACCGTGAACGCCTTGAGCGGACTCTTTTAAATTGGTACTCTTATATTTCCATACCGGTGGGTTACGTTCCTTTATATTCCATACTTACGAGAACGTATTTTCAGTATTTTCCGAGAAGAGCAATATCACGAGTACACTACGGCTTCTGGGTGTTTCTAACGTAACGGAAGTTTTTAGAAAAAAATCGCAACATCATGGCCACAGGACGTGCACTTGTACATTACCGCCATCTTTCGGAGATTAAAAACGGTCAAATTATTGGCATGAAGGTTAGGGGAGCCTCATACCCATGGATCCCAGTTGGATGTAGTGCAATGACTGAAAAAAAAGTAAATCCGTATGCCATTGTTGGCTGGAAGACCCCATGGGATAGGTGAAGCCGATGAGTAGGAGTGGGTTTTCATCTTTCGCACACTGTGACGCTTTTCTTGCGGATGTGTGAAAGATGTGTCGTATATGTATGGAATGCACGTGAGTAGCGGTCGCGCGTGTGGTGCTATGTTTTTGTTTGATGATGCTGATGAGTTAAGGGAGAGAGTAAAACAGTCCCGGCACATAGGCTGGTACTACACTATCGTATTTCTTTGACAAAGAAATATCATCAAATATTCGTCAAATTAGACTGTCATGTTATTATTCGTCTAAGTTAAAGATGGCGGTCAACAAAAACTTGTTATTAAGCGCTGCAGTTCCTTGTACCACAAATGCGTTGTGAATGCATTTGGAAGAGAAGCGGCGGAAAAAGAGTAAATATACATGTGTGAACCCGTGGGCTTTACCTCGAGATAACAAAAGAAATCACTAAAATTTGTTATGAGGGCTGCAATGAGAGCTGCCAAATTTTGTTTAAATGCCTTAAGAAAGGAAGAGAAAGCATTTCAGTATTTGTTCAGTAAATTGGTTCCTCATATTACAAACCAGAATACTCACTTGAGAAATGCTATATGTGCAGAAAATAGGCTCACCATAACATTGCAATTTCTTGCTACAGGAGAGAGCTACTCTGGCTCACAATATTGCATTCGAATACCACAGTGCACATTAACCAGAACAGTTCCAGATTTATAAAGCTCTGAAGGAGGAATATCTGAAGATAAATAAATGTTTAGTACGCTATATGGGCATTAGAAGCTAGTTTTATTTTTGAATAATTTAATTACAAGAATTAGTATTGCAACAACTACTAAATTAATAAAAAGTACGAAAAGATAAAGCACTTTTTAACTTGTGGCTTCCAGAGTTCAAAAATAGACAAAGTGGCATGGAGAGCTAAGAAATTTTTTATTTAGAATGTGTCGTCCTTTATTCCGGCTTGCTGGAAAGCCGGATGTTTAAAGATATAGAGGTGTATGGCTGTTGCCGTGATTGTGGATTTGAAGTCGCCTACAACATATCCCACATGTCCATCAGTATACGATTAACAAGCATGCATTGTGCCACTTGCTCGTCCCCAACCCAGTCGAAGCAAGTTTATGAAAAACTAAACTTTGTAGCGATGTTTACAAACACACTACAGAGGTCAAATAGCTGTAGCGATGCCAGCGGCCCAAGCGGTTCCATTTCGCATTGCAGTGAACAGAAGACGAACTACTATTATGATCAAATCTACGGCAGGGTCAGTATTGCAGAGGCTCTCTGATACTGGAATAACACCCCAGCTTTGTACGTAATGAGGTTGGTTAAAATGGCTTTAAACACTAAGGGGCTTAACATCTGAGGTCATCAGTCCCCTAGACCTAGAACTACTTAAACCTAACTAACCTAAGGACATCACACACATCCATGTCCAAGGTAGGATTCGAATCTGCGACCGTAGCCGTCACGCGGTTCCAGATTGAAGCGCCTAGAACCACTCGGCCACACCGGCCGGCTCTTACAACAGGAAGGTGATGTGTTGTTGCAACAGGATAATGTTCACCCCCACACTGCCCGTGAATCTTTACGTCCTCTGCAAGATGTGCAACAATTTCTCTGGTCAGCAGGATCTCTCGATTTGTCTCCAATCGAGCACTAGTGGGATGTGATGCGACGAGAAGTGACTCGTGCGATTCGTCAACCAACAGCTCTTACAAAGCTATGTGAACAGGTCAAGCAGGCGTGGAATAATGTATCCCAGGAGAGTATCCGACATCTGTACAATCGACTGGATGCCAGAGAGAGCACCTGCATTGCCGCCCATACGTACTAACCCATGTTAGTACGTATTTCAACATCGATCGATATCTGGTGCTTCCGAAATGTTTGTGCTAATGATCTGTAAATGTAATCATTTAATGTACTCCATATCCACTGTTGCATCTATACATCTTAAGTGAATTAGAAACCTCGAAAAGGGTGGACTATTTTTTTTTAATTCAGTGGTGTTTATCCAGAGCTCCCTTTATATGCCCAGTGGCATTAAAGGTGTTACAGGCAAACTGACACCACGAACCATCACGAAGGGATTACTGTAATCTGAAGTGATATCTCCAGGAGTTATGCATCGTTTACCGTTGACACCATGCCACAGACGAAGGAGACTTGCATCACGGAGAACAACAGTCCATTGGCACATTAAGTAGTATTCTGTGGTGTTCAGCGGTGAGTCTATTTGTAGCCGTGAGGTCGACGCCAGCAGGTCTGTAGACGATATGGTGATAAATCGCAGGAAGCAACGACTCCAGAGACCCATAACACTCCAACTCCTGGAATCAAGTTGCGAAGAGCTATTGAATTTGACAACAGGACACATTTGAAGATTGTTGAAGAGAAACTGAATGCTCGCCAGAACGTGCCAAGAATCGTAAACTCTGTTCGCATGCCGTTTATGATCAGGACACCAAATGGTATATGCAGATGATGCACGACCCGACCCTGCGTTCACACCGAGGTCACCTAGAGAGCAGTACACATCCTTGATGGGCCCAAGATTCATCACGCGCCAACTTATCTGGGAGATGAGGAGAAATCGTATACTTCCATACGAGCATCTAGCGAGCAATCTTCAAAAACTGACAAGAGTTTCAGGCATGGCAAGAAAGTCCTCAAGATGATCTTTGTTTAGTTCCACGCCCCTGGGTGTCCCATCTCATACCGATATATGAATATCTGTTACTAATACACCGGAAGTTTAATCATGTAATACCCGTTATGTGATGAACATCTCCACAAAGTTTGATAGATATCAGACTGGTGATTCACTGTGTAAAACTTTCCAGCTACCTCAATGTACATTCTTCAGTTATTTGACAAAGGCGCCTGTGATTGCTGTAAAATTACATACGATTTCTATGATTATTTTATACCTATACCTATTTGCCCAACTGTAGGGACTGTGATCGAATCTGCGTCGGCATTACTTGCAGAATCTTTGGCTCCAAGTACAAGGAAAATATCAGGATGTGGAAAGTCAGCACAAGCCATTTAACATTTCGAAACCACTCTGAAAAGTAATATTACAGAACAAGCAAATAACGCATTCCGTATACTTTCGTGTTTGTGATGTGGCACTTTCCTTTTTATTTTTCCGTTCTTGCTTCTTTTCATATCGATTACGGGCTCACTTGAACAAATATAGCTCGGCAGCTGATTCATTTTAATTTGACAGCTACAGCATAAGTGAAACAAAAATTTAGCCAGCTCTCTTTCTATTCTGATACCTGCCGTGTCGTCGTAACTGCCGCCTGCTTCACGTCTGCTGTGCAGCGAGCTACCTTAATTTAAGTATTAACTGTATTTTTCTTACTTGTCACTTCTTCCGTGTGTATTTGCTTTTAGGAAGCTTTAATTTTCGAGTGCTCTTAATAGTGTTCCATAGATTTCGTGTTTGTTTTGAATACAGTCAGAGAGAGTCCCTGTAGTCAACCATAGTGCCAGTAGTGCTAGAGTTTGTTTTCAATACAGTCCAGAGACAGGTAGTGCTATTTTCATTGTTTTCTACAAGAAGTGGCTAGCAACCACAGTTTAGTGAATAAGCAGCCGCCTTTAGTGAATTAGCAGTCTAGTTAAAGGTTGATTAACTCTCTTCAGTAAATTGTTTCCTTAGGATGGATAGGATGTGTGACTGCTGTGTACGGACGCAGGAGGAGCTGGCCACTGTTCGCGAACAGCTGAGCGTGTTGATGGCCGCGGTCAGCCGTCTTCAGGCTGCTGCCTCGGAGTGTAGCGGCAGTGGGGAGTCTGGTGCGTCGCAAGGTACACCCCAGGTGTTACATGCTTCACCCACTGTCCCTGCTGTCGAGACATCTTCGCGGGTACCGGGCGCGGTTGGGCCACCCTCTCCCCAAGGGGAGTGGCGGGTTCAGCGGCGTTCGCGGCGCACGAGGCGGAAGGTCAATGTGGAGGCTGGCCGTGTGGCATCGCCCGGTCTGCCTGTGAGGGGACATGTGGCTGCTCCTTCAGCAAGGTCCGAGCAGGCACACGGGGGGAGGGGTTTATTAGTTATTGGGAGCTCCAACGTTAGGCGGGTGATGGAGCCCCTTAGGGAAATAGCGAGAAGGTCGGGGAAGAAGGCCAGTGTTCACTCTGTCTGCTTGCCGGGGGGTCTCATCCGAGATGTGGAGGAGGCCCTACCGGCGGCGACAGAGAGCACTGGGTGCACCCGACTGCAAATTGTTGCTCATGTCGGCACCAATGACTCCTGCCGTCTGGGTTCAGAGGTCATCCTCAGTTCGTACAGGCGGTTGGCGGAATTGGTGAAGGCGGAAAGCCTCGCTCGCGGGGTGGAATCAGAGCTAACTATTTGTAGTATCGTTCCCAGAACCGATCGCGGTCCTCTGGTTTGGAGCCGAGTGGAAGGCTTAAACCACAGGCTCAGACGATTCTGGGGAGATCTGGGGTGCAAATTTCTCGACCTCCGCTATCGGGTGGAGAAATGTAGGGTCCCCCTGAATAGGTCAGGCGTGCACTACACGCCGGAAGCGGCTACAAGGGTAGCGGAGTACGTGTGGAGTGCACATGGGGGTTTTTTAGGTTAGAGAATCCCCTCCCTAGGCCCGACAAGACGCCTCCTGAGACGCGGCAAGATAGGAGTAGGCAAAATGCAACAGGGAATAACAATATTAATGTGCTAATAGTAAACTGCAGGAGCGTCTATAGAAAGGTCCCAGAACTGCTCTCATTAATAAACGATCACAACGCCCATATAGTACTAGGGACAGTAAGTTGGCTGAAACCAGACGTAAACAGTAACGAAATCCTAAACTCAGATTGGAATGTATACTGCAGAGACAGGCTGAACAGTGAAGGGGGAGGCGTGTTTATAGCGGTAAGAAGTGCAATAGTATCGAAGGAAATTGACGGAGGTCCGAAATGTGAAATGATTTGGGTGAAGGTCGCGGTTAAAGCAGGCTCAGACATGGTAATTGGATGTCTCTATAGGCCCCCTGGCTCAGCAGCTGTTGTGGCTGAGCACCTGAAGGATAATTTGGAAAATATTTCGAGTAGATTTCCCCACCATGTTATAGTTCTGGGTGGAGATTTTAATTTGCCGGATATAGACTGGGAGACTCAGACGTTCATAACGGGTGGCAGGGACAAAGAATCCAGTGAAATTTTTTTAAGTGCTTTATCTGAAAACTACCTTGAGCAGTTAAACAGAGAACCGACTCGTGGCGATAACATATTAGACCTTCTGGTGACAAACAGACCCGAACTATCTGAAAAAGTTAACGCAGAACAGGGAATCAGTGATCATAAAGCGGTTACGGCATCGATGATTTCAGCCGTAAATAGGAATATTAAAAAGGGTAGGAAGATTTTTCTGTTTAGAAAAAGTGACAAAAAGCAGATTTCAGAGTACCTGTTAGCTCAACACAAAAGTTTTGTCTCAAGTACTGATAGTGTTGAGGATCAGTGGACAAAGTTCAAAACCATCGTACAATATGCGTTAGATGAGTATGTGCCAAGCAAGATCGTAAGAGATGGAAAAGAGCCACCGTGGTTCAACAACCGAGTTAGAAAACTGCTGCGGAAGCAAAGGGAACTTCACAGCAAACATAAACATAGCCAAAGCCTTGCAGACAAACAAAAATTACGCGAAGCGAAATGTAGTGTGAAGAGAGCTATGCGAGAGGCGTTCAATGAATTCGAAAGTAAAGTTCTATGTACTGACTTGGCAGAAAATCCTAAGAAATTTTGGTCTTATGTCAAAGCGGTAGGTGGATCAAAACAAAATGTCCAGACACTCTGTGACCAAAATGGTACTGAAACAGAGGATGACAGACTAAAGGCCGAAATACTAAATGTCTTTTTCCAAAGTTGTTTCACAGAGGAAGATTGCACTGTAGTTCCTTCTCTAGATTGTCGCACAGATGACAAAATGGTAGATATCGAAATAGACGACAGAGGGATAGAGAAACAATTAAAATCGCTCAAAAGAGGAAAGGCCTCTGGACCTGATGGGATACCAGTTCAATTTTACACAGAGTACGCGAAGGAACTTGCCCCCCTTCTTGCAGCGGTGTACCGTAGGTCTCTAGAAGAGCGTAGCGTTCAAAAGGATTGGAAAAGGGCACAGGTCATCCCCGTTTTCAAGAAGGGACGTCGAACAGATGTGCACAACTATAGACCTATATCTCTAACGTCGATCAGTTGTAGAATTTTGGAACACGTATTGTGTTCGAGTATAATGACTTTTCTGGAGACTAGAAATCTACTCTGTAGGAATCAGCATGGGTTTCGAAAAAGACGGTCATGTGAAACCCAGCTCGCGCTATTCGTCCACGAGACTCAGAGGGCCATAGACACGGGTTCACAGGTAGATGCCGTGTTTCTTGACTTCCGCAAGGCGTTCGATACAGTTCCCCACAGTCGTTTATTGAACAAAGTAAGAGCATATGGACTACCAGACCAATTGTGTGATTGGATTGAGGAGTTCCTAGATAACAGGACGCAGCATGTTATTCTCAATGGAGAGAAGTCTTCCGAAGTAAGAGTAATTTCAGGTGTGCCGCAGGGGAGTGTCATAGGACCGTTGCTATTCACAATATACATAAATGACCTGGTGGATGACATCGGAAGTTCACTGAGGCTTTTTGCAGATGATGCTGTGGTGTATCGAGAGGTTGTAACAATGGAAAATTGTACTGAAATGCAGGAGGATCTGCAGCGAATTGACGCATGGTGCAGGGAATGGCAACTGAATCTCAATGTAGACAAGTGTAATGTGCTGCGAATACACAGAAAGATAGATCCTTTATCATTTAGCTACAAAATAGCAGGTCAGCAACTGGAAGCAGTTAATACCATAAATTATCTGGGAGTACGCATTAGGAGTGATTTAAAATGGAATGATCATATAATGTTGATTGTCGGTAAAGCAGATGCCAGACTGAGATTCATTGGAAGAATCCTAAGGAAATGCAATCCGAAAACAAAGGAAGTAGGTTACAGTACGCTTATTCGCCCACTGCTTGAATACTGCTCATCAGTGTGGGATCCGTACCAGATAGGGTTGATACAAGACATAGAGAAGATCCAACGGAGAGCAGCGCGCTTCGTTACAGGATCATTTAGTAATCGCGAAAGCGTTACGGAGATGATAGATAAACTCCAGTGGAAGACTCTGCAGGAGAGACGCTCAGTAGCTCGGTACGGGCTTTTATTGAAGTTTCGAGAACATACCTTCACCGAAGAGTCAAGCAGTATATTGCTCCCTCCTACGTATATCTCGCGAAGAGACCATGAGGATAAAATCAGAGAGATTAGAGCCCACACAGAGGCATACCGACAATCCTTCTTTCCACGAACAATACGAGACTGGAATAGAAGGGAGAACCGATAGAGGTACTGAAGGTACCCTCCGCTACACACCGTCAGGTGGCTTGCGGAGTATGAATGTAGATGTAGATGTAGATGAAGTAAGCCATAAGCGCGCTCGCTTTTTTAATATTTTGCTCAGTATAGTGCTGCGTTGACAAGAAATTTCTTACACTGGTTCAGATATCACCCAAAACTTTATGCCGCAACGTGTTCAATGGGACTAGCAGCAACACGAAATCAGAAACTGTGAAAATAGTGCAGCTATCGAAACCTAAGAGATTTCAAGGTACTGGAGAAAATATTTCTTTAAATGGTCTGCATCTACACATATTATGAAGTACCCCGCTGCTGTTTCTGTCTGTAATTTTAGCCTAATTTCAGGAACTAGTGTAAGAATCTTTATACGGTTTTCACTGATAAGTCGACTGATTCACGAAGATGGTTTTGCCGCGCGGGATTAGCCGTGCGGTCTCAGGCGCTGCAGTCACGGCCTGTGCGGCTGGTCCCGGCGGAGGTTCGAATCCTCCCTCGGGCATGGATGTATGTGTTTGTCCTTAGGATAATTTAGGTTAAGTAGTGTGTAAGCTTAGGGACTGATGACCGTAGCAGTTAAGTCCCATCAGATTTCACACACATTTGAACACTTTTTTTTTGAAGATGGTTTTTGTGTATAGTTTCTCATCTGTCACCCGGACACCTCGGCCAGCTCTAGATACGTAAGACCAAAATTGGCCAAAAACACCAGCCCCGAAAACAAAAAAAAACTGCTGCCAAATGTATATTCAGACAACACGTCTCGATGTAAGAGGAAAATTTATGTTCGATTCCAGTCCACTGGCTGTATTTTAATCCAGTGAAACGGGGCACATATTGTAAGATAGACAGGGTGTAACAAAAAGTTACGGCCAAACTTTCAGCAAACATTCCTCACACACAAATAAAGAAAAGATGTTATGTGGACATGTGTCCGGAAACGCTTAATTTCCATGTTAGAGCTCATTTTAGTTTCGTCCGTATGTACTGTACTTGCCGGCCGTTGTGGCCGTGCGGTTCTAGGTGCTTCAGTCTGGAACCGCGTGACCGCTACGGTCGCAGATTCGAATTCTGCCTCGGGCATGGATGTGTGTGATGTCCTTAGGTTAGTTAGGTTTAAATAGTTCTAAGTTCTAGGGGACTGATGACCACAGATGTTAAGTCCCATAGTGCTCAGAGCCATTTTTTTGTACTGTACTTCCTCGATTCACCGCCAGTTGGCCCAATTGAAGGAAGGTAATGTTGACTTCGGTACCTGTGTTGACATGCGACTCATTGCTCTACAGTACTAACGTCAAGCACATCAGTACGTAGCAGCAACAGGTTAGTGTTCATCACGAACATGGTTTTGCAGTCAGTGCAATGTTTACAAATGCGGAGTTGGCAGATGCCCATTTGATGTATGGATTAGCACGGGGAAATAGCCGTGGCACGGTACGTTTGTATCGAGACAGATTTCCAGAACGAAGGTGTCCCGATAGGAAGACGTTCGAAGCAATTGATCGGCGTCTTATGGAGAACGGAACATTCGAGCCTGTGACTCGCGACTGGGGAAGACCTAGAACGACGACGACACCTGCAATGGACGAGGCAATATCAGTGCCAGAGAAGTTGCTGCTGTACAAGGTAACGTTGACCACGTCACTGTATGGAGAGTGCTACGGGAGAACCAGTTGTTTCCGTACCATGTACAGCGTGTGCAAGTACTATCAGCAGCTGATTGGCCTCCACGGGTACACTTCTGCGAATGGTTCATCCAACAACGTGTCAACCCTCATTTCAGTGCAAATGTTCTCTTTACGGATGAGGCTTCATTCCAACGTGATCAAATTGTAAATTTTCACACTCAATATGTGTGGGCTGACGCAATTGTGCAATCACGTCATCATCACAGATTTTCTGTGAACGTTTGGGCAGGCATTGTTGGTGATGTCTTGATTGGGCCCCATGTTCTTCCACCTACGCTCAATGGAGCACGTTATCATGATTTCATACGGGATACTCTACCTGTGCTGCTAAAACATGTGCCTTTTTTACAAGTACGACACAACATGCGGTTTATGCACGATGGAGCTCCTGCACATTTCAGTCGAAATGTTCGTACGCTTCTCAACAGCATATTCGGTGACCGATGGATTGGTAGAGGCGGACCAATTCCATGACCTCCACGCTCTCCCGACCTCAACCCTCTTGACTTTCATTTATGGGGGCATTTGAAAGCCCTTGTCCACGCAATCCCGGTACCAAATGTAGAGACTCTTCGTGCTCGTATTGTGGACGGCTGTGATACAATACGCCATTCTCCAGGGCTGCATCAGCGCATCAGGGATTCCATGCGACGGAGGGTGGATGCATGTATCCTCGCTAACGGAGAACATTTTGATCATTTCCTGTAACAAAGGGTTTGAAGTCACGCTGGTACGTTCTGTTGCTGTGTGTTTCCATTCCATGATTAATGTGATTTGAAGAGAAGTAATAAAATGAGCTCTAACACGGAAAGTAAGCGTTTCTGGACACATGTCCACATAACATATTTTCTTTCTTTGTGTGTGAGGAATGTTTCCTGAACGTTTGGCCGTACCTTCTTGTAACACTCTGTATACGCAATTTTTAGTTGTTAATTAGATGGATCTAAGGCATCTGAAGTAATTGGAAGCGCGGTAGAGAGACAGTGCGGTGGAAACTGCCTCGTACACTTATCCCCCACAGTACTGTATGGATCTCGGAAACATTGGCCGGCCTTTGTTGCCGAGTGGTTCAAGGCGCTTCAGTCCGGAACCGCGCTGCTGCTACGGTCGCAGGTTCGAATCCTGCCTTGGGCATGGCTGTGTGTGGTGTCCTTAGGTTAGTTAGGTTTAAGTAGTTCTAAGTCTAGGGGACTGATGACCTCAGATGTTAAGTCCCATAGTTCTTAGACTCATTTGAACCATTTTCGGAAACATTGTATGCCTCCCGACGTGCCACGGTCTCGGCTACCCTTTCACAGGAATTACATAGAGGGCATATTCTCTCTCAAATATTGGCGCTTCAATACTTTTAGCTGTGGAGCTATCATAGGACGTGCCATGATGAGTCTTCCCCACAAGAACCACCATTTGACGCGCTTTGTCTCTTCCACAGACAGTACGCTGTCGCCTCTTTCACATTATGATTCCATTTTCCGGTGCAAGACCCTCAGCGGTTAAATTTGACCCTCGTCTAGTAAAGTGATTCAAAAATGTGTGTGAAATCTTATGGGACGTAACTGCTAAAGTCAGCAGTGCCTAAGCTTACACACTACTTAACCTAAATTATCTTAAGGACAAACACACACACGCATGCCCGAGGGAGGACTCGAACCTCCGCCGGGACCAGCGGAGTAAAGTGATTATCGAAATATATCTCACAACAGACAATGAAATATGGCAACAGAAAACTTTCTCCACAATCAAGGATGACAGCCAAAAACAGTTGCAGGATAAAAATTTATTAAAATTCTTGTGTCTGGCACATACAAGTGCCCTCTCTCGGCGAAACCATCTGCCCTAGTGCTTTCACACTCTTGTCTCGGTAGTTCATAGGCGAAGTAATGGTGCTAAACTGTTCGCTTTGACCCTGTGCCTATAGTCATGTTGTACAAATGGAGAAGATGTCTTAATTATTGACGACGCCTTTGGCACAATTGTTTTATTAATCTCCATTGCATGATGTAATTTTAGTAAGTAACTGAAGACTTTATGCCTGTATTACTCTGGTAATTTCACTATTACTTAAGCTTTTGTGTTTCTTACTTCCGACAGGCGATCATTGTAGGCAAAACCACCCCTTCCTTCCGCCTCCTTGATTTCTATATCACCATCTATGGCCGTCCTATCGCCCTCACTCCCACCCTTAAGTACCTTGGCGTCACCCTCGACCGTCGCCTCTCCTTGATTCCCCACCTCCGGACAATCCAAGCCAAGGCACACTCCCGACTCAGTCTCCTCAAGCTCCTCTCCGGCCGTACGTGGGGTCTGGACCCCTCCACCATTCTCCACACCTATAAATCCCTCATCCGCCCTATCCTTTGTTATGCCCATCCAGCTTGGATCTCCGCCCCCCCCCCTACTTTTTACAAATCCCTCCAAATCCTTGAACGCCATGCTCTCCGCCTCGCCTATCGTATCCGTCTCCCCTCCCCTACGCAGCTCCTCTACGATCTCATCCCCTTCCCCCACCTCCCCCTTTTCCTTGAAAGGATACGGATCCTGTACGCCTCCCGTAAACTCGATCCTCCTCACCCGCTCGTCTCCCTGATCCTCTCCCACCCCCACCCGCTGCCGCGCCTGTATTCCCACGTCCCACCCGGTCTCCATCTCTCCACCCTCCTTACCCTCTCCCAAGGTGGCTTCCGCCAGCTCCCCCTCCCTGATGATGTCCTCCTCCCCTCCATCTACCCCTCCTACCAACTTTGATCCTCCCTCCCTCTTCCTGTATCTGTTCCTTTGGGCACCCTCCATCCCTTCTCCCCTTCTCCCCACTCCTCCCCCGGGCCTCCCCTCCCCTGTCCTTCTACTCCTCCTCCCATCTCCTCAGCCATTGGCATCTCTATTCTCCCCTCTCCACCCCCCTCACCCTTCTTCCCCTCTTGGCAGGTCCCCGGACTCGCACACGCTACGTGGACCTTCGCGTGCCGGAGATCATCGCCATCTGTGTCTCGTGTGTGTGACGTCGTTTTGTGTTTTTAGTGTCCGCCGTCCCGCTTCTACGTTCACTTGTGCCGTCGGATTCATCAGTGTTATGTGCGCCGTGTCAACGTGTTTTCAGTGTTGTTATCGTCGCGTGTGAACGGCTCCGTGTGTTTTGGTGTCTCTGTGACCACTATTTTTTGCCCATCACTCTATTCATTTTAATTCTCCGTTCTTGTGCTGTTATTGTCACCATTATGGCTGAAGAGCGGCGTAGCATGCCGCTGCCAGCCTACCTGGTTGTTCAGGTGTTAAAATAACAATAAAGGAAAAAAAAATCACTTCCGATGCTAAGGCTTTTCTAATGAAAGTGTCTTCCTGTTCAGGATTTTTTACTTCTGATGAAGGTATATTTATATGTACCGAAACCTTGGTCAAGAATTTTAATAAATTTTTATCCTGCAACTGTTTTTGGCTGTCATCCTTTATTGTGAAGAATTTCAACAGTTGCTGTTGCAGCCATGTTTAAAATCTTGAGAAAACTTTCTATAGATAAGCCACGCCTTCGGATAAATCGCCACTACTTCCTAAATGTGGTGATGAAGGTATGAAAAGAACAGCAGATTTGTGCTGCATGAAAATAGAAATAAACTAGTGCACTGATGGCTTTTTAGTTTAGCGCCCCGCTTTTGTGAAATAAAATTAATGTTAATTGCAGTTAGCAGTTATAATATAATAGCACTTGATTATGGCAATCGCAGTTATTTCAATAAATAGGTGAATTAACTGCACCAGCTGCAGGAATATAAATAGAGTAAGTTATAAACGTTTTATTTTCATAAAATGTAATGTTTTAAAAGTTCTATTTTGGGCCACGGCTAAATAATTTCAGTTACCCTACACAAAACACCATAACAAAACAAAATATTTCCATCAATGTGATTAAAATAGGCAAATAATAAAATGACCAGTACAGCAATGAAAATTGGACCCTGTCCTATGTTTTAGTTATTTTTTTTTTGTGAGACAAATGGAATATTGGCAAGCTGGCTATCACGGGTGGACCTAATTGCTTGTTATTATGATCTGATCTGTAGTCAATTCAAAGCGTTGGGCTACTCTGTGAGTACGCGGGAATCTGAAGACAGTAAGCGCAGGAAGCGGACGTGCTGGTGGTTGCAGTCAGAGTTGCTAATTCACACATCAACAATAGTATTTCACCCAAGTGTTTTGCTATTGTCGGTGTTCGTGTACTGATCGGAAGGTCACCCCTGACGTTGCTCGTAAACATTCATTCAGTTGCCATCAGTTGCCGTGAGTATTACCTACTGGTGTCAGGCCGCAGTCGAATGGATAGCAGCATTTCACTTGAAAGTAAACCACCAGTACAGTTGCAACAGAGACATCTGAGCAGCAATAGAGTGCCGGCCGGTGTGGCTGTGCGGTCCTAGGTGTTACGGACGCAGGTTCGAATCCTGCCTCGGGCATGGATGTGTGTGATGTCCTTAGGTTAGTTAGGTTTAAGTAGTTCTAAGTTCTAGGGGACTGATGACCTAAGAGGTTAAGTCCCATAGTGCTCAGAGGTATTTGAACCATTTGAGCAATAGAGTGAACACCCATCTTGTTACGAAGACAATCAGGTCCAATGATCGGGTCCGCATCATAACGTCACGAGCTGAAGGCTTGTCAACCAGCGGAGTTGCCCGATGTGTGCATCGGAGTCAAGGCGGTGTGATGCAGACATGGAATCGGTAGCGTTGAGGATTCACGCAGCATACGCTGTGCTCGTTCGACAGGTACACACGACGATCGGTATCTACGACTTCTGAGCCAAAGGAATCGGGGGCTGATTTCTCCATAACTGAATTCAGAGTCTGATGAGGCTATGAAGCACCATGGGGCCAACGGCCTTGCCGCAGTGGTAACACCGGTTTCCGACAGATCGCCGAAGTTGTGCGCTGTCGGACTGGTCTAGCATTTGGATGGGTGACCATCCGGTCTGCCGAGTGCTTTTGCCAAGCGGTGTACACTCAGCCCTTGTGAGGCAAACTGAGGAGCTACTTAATTGAGAAGTAGCGGCTCCGGTCTCGGAAACTGACATGCGGCCGGGAGAGTGGTGTGCTGACCACATGCCCCTCCACATCCGCATCCAGTGACGCCTGTGGGCTGAGGATGACACGACGGCCGGTCGTTGTCATTGGGCCTTCATGACCTGTTCGGGAGGAGTTTAGTTTTAGTTTTATGAGACACCATGAACCGCATCAAACTGTTACGAGAGGATTCCCGATGACCATGGCGAGCACCACGACGCACAGCACAAACACTGTGGACTCCCTTATAGATTAACAAGAAAATCATTCTGAATTTACATCCCAGGATTGATTGCCTACAGACGAAACTCGGATCTCAGGTTTGTTGATACTGTCAACCAGAAGATACGCGATCTGTTGAAAAATTAAAATTATGTCAGCGACTGAAAACCCATGAAGTCACGATTGCACATGAAATCTTCTTTATTTGCATTGAGTATTACTTGGGGCTAACAATCTATTCATCTTCAGATCATAAAACATTTTGATTAGTGTTGTTGCCACTACGGCTTCATACGTGGTTAAAATCTGTCTTAAAATGACAACATCCATACACGACATAATTAAAAACAGCTTCTCATTGTTCATGGCCAGTGTGATTGAACCATGGGTATTAAACAAAGGCGTTAATGCCATTACAACTCAGTATCTGACACAATCAGTATTTGCACCATTCCGTGACAATCATACGAGAGCTGGCACTTAAATAGTGGCAGCTATTTATTCACAACCGATACAAAACAGTTACATGCTTGCACCTTTGTGTAGAACCCCGTTGTGTAGAACCCGTTGCCAGCGATATCGTTAGCAGAGCCTGTTCTATTGATAGTGCGAATGGAGCGGTCTACTGACTGTCAAATCTGTGGAACAGTTCTGAAGCGAATGCCACGAAGTGATTCCTTCATCTTCGGAATCAATTCGAAGTCAGAAGGACTTAAATCCGGGGAGTATGGTGGATGGCACAGTGCTTCCCAGTCCCATCGACCGAACAGAGCAGCCACAGCTTGCGCTGTATACGCCAGCACATTGTCGCGCAAAATGATGGGTGGGTTGCGCAGAAAGTGTCGCCGCTTCTTTCGCAAAGCTGGTCGCAGGTGATGCTCCAAAAACGAACAGTAATACTGTGCACTGACGGTTTGCCGTGGAGGGACGTAATGCGTTAAGATAACACCATTACAGTCGTACACGAGAATCACCATAACTTTCACCATACTGGGGCTCCAACGCAGACTTTCACGGCGACCATAATGACGCCATTCGTTGGACTGGCGTTTCACTTTTGGCTCGTACGATGTGGCACATGTCTCATCCAGTGTTACAATACGGCGTAAGAAAGCCTCTCCTTCGCGCTCATAGCGCTCCAAGTGCATCTGAGCATCGTCGTAACGCAACCATTTCTGCATTTCCGTCAGGCCACACGGAACCCATCGCATGCCCAGGCGTTCCTTCAGGATCCGAAGCATAGTTGATGCGCTAATCCGGATTCGTGGGCGTGCTCACGAATCGTTTGGCGTCGATCACTGTCCACTAACGCGGCAACAGCATGCACTTCTTCTTCAGAGACGCTCGGACAGCCTGCCCGATGCATGTCTACCACAGTTTGCTGGCATTCGTTGAAGGCTTTTACTCAACGCGCCACTGTTCTGTACGGCAATGCCGATTCCCCGCACGCCTCTTGAAGACCTTGATGACTCTGTCGTGCCGTACGACCTCTGGCACATTCAATCTTGATCCAACTCTGTAGTTCCCTTTTCGAAAACATAGTGACACCGTTACGTTAAACCACTCGCTCACAAGTGACTGTGTTTCCCTCGATTGTGCGCACGCCGCTGACATGGGACGGGCGAGTCCATTTGCTCGGAGGTAAGGTAGGTATGTCAACAACGTGTGCTATCAGCGACAATAGTAGATTCCATTGCATAGTGTCTCCACAGCAGTGTTGCCACTATTAAACTCTAACCTATGTTGCTGCGACGCGCTTTATGTGAATAGTATGGCAGCCCATTATAACGCTGAAGCAAAGCAACATTCGGCATATACATAGTATACACAACTGTGGCCTGAACCGTGGTGAACTGGGGTCAGTAATTACAAAGGCTGCAAAAAAAGTACATCTTCATTAGTCACAACAACAAAAACAGCAAAAAATTCCAGAAACTACTTATTGTGGTTTTTCCTGAACATTCCTTCGCGTGATTCTAAATTCAATCATTAGACTGAAACACGTGTTTATCTATAGACTACTGTCCAAGTACAACACTCTCCCTTATTGCGCAATAGTTTATATATCCACGAGTTAATCCGTTACGAAAGCATTGTTACTGCCATTCTTACTTGTTATTTACATCTCCTTCTATATCTACGTACATACACCACAAGCCACCCTGTACTGCGTGGTGAAGATTACGTTGTATGACTACTAGCCATTTCCTTTCCTGTTCTGGGCTCTACAGTCTGGAACCGAGCGACCGCTACTGTCGCAGGTTTGAATCCTGCCTCGGGCATGGATGTGTGTGATCTCCTTAGGTTAGTTATGTTTAATTAGTTCTAAGTTCTAGGCGACTGATGACCTCAGAAGTTAAGTCGCATAGTGCTCAGAGCCATTTGAACCTTTCCTGTTCCACTCGCAAATCGAACAAGATAAAAACGACCGTCTATATGTCTCCGTACGATCCTTAATTCCTCTTATCTCCGTGGCTCACGCGAAATGTACGTCGGCGTCAATAGAAACTATCTGCAGTTAGCTTCCAATGTCGGTTTTCTAAATTTTATCAGCAGCGTTCCTCGAAAAGAAAGTCGTCTTCACTCCCGGGATTCCTATTTGCGTTCCCGAAGCATTTGCGTTATGTATGTTCCTCGAACCTACCGGTAACAAACGTGACAGCCTGCCTCTGAAATGCTTCGATGTGTTCCTTTAACACGACATGGTGCGAATCCCAAACACTGGCGTGGTACTCAAGAATGGGACACATTAGTGTCCTACATGCAGTCTTGTTTAACCGCACTTTCCTACAGTTCTCCTAATAAACTGAAGTCGATCGTTCGCCTTCTCGACATCAATACTTACACGTTCGTTCGATTGCATATCGCTTTGCAGCGTTTACGCCTAAATACTTAATCGACATGACTATGTCATTGTGTCATGCAGCACACTACTAATGCTGTATTCGAACATTAGGTATTGTTTTTCCTACTCATCTGCATCAACTTACATTTTTCTACATTTAGAAGTATCAGTTGTTCATTATACCAACTATAATTTGTGTCTAAATAGTCTTGTATCTTTCTATAGACAATCAACGACGGCACATTCACATACACAACAGCATAATCAACTATCAGCAGCAGATTGGTGCTCTCTCTGTCTGCCAGATCTATTGCGTATACAGAAAATAACAGCCGTCCTATCACACTTCCCCAGGGCACTACTGACTACTCTCGTCGTCGAGAACAGCGTAATGGGTTCTCTTTATTACAGTTATTGCAGAGGATTAATTTATGACATGCACGTACCTCTTTATTTATGGAACTATCAATCATCCGTTTCCGTAGCAGGTATGTTGCCTTCTTCTGGTATCACGGTCCGACAGCCGCTAGGCGGCGCTTCTATAATCTGCGAGCGCTGCTGTCGCCGCCTCAGCGCTGTGCACGTGCCATGCCCGCTGCGTCGGCCTATGGTGCTCATGGGGGTCCTATAAAGCCTGCACCGCAGGGGCTCAGGAGCCACGACGTGATCGAGCCGATCACGGCCGTGAAGTCGACCTGCTACGTGACGGAACAACAGTCATCCCTGAGGAGCAGTTTGGGTTACGGAACGGCCTTCGACAACCCAGCAGCTGTTGCGCCTGGTGGAGCAAGCGACGCGAGCGCTAGAGACGCGGGAGTACCTAGGGGCAGTGCTTCTCGACGTCTCCAAGGCCTTTGCGTGTGGCACGACTGTCTCGTGTACAAACTCTTTGTGCATTGGGTACACACGTCGCATGTGGTCGTGCTGATCTCGTATCACTCGGGAGGCACATACTGCATCCGAGCAGATGGAAGAAATCCACCGAACGGCAGATTCGTGCGGGATTGCCGCAGGGGTCGGTTCTCGGCCCCCTGCTGTACTCCCTTTACGCAGTCGACACTTCGCCGGTGGCGCGCGTGGAGTTAGCACTCTGTGCTGACGACACAAAGTTGTTCACCCGCAGTATGAATGTGACGGTGATGCGGCGCCGCCTCCAGCTCGGATGTGACGTCCTGGATACCTGGCCCACCAAATGGTGCTTGAAATTCAATGGCGCGAACAACTAGGCCGTCGTCTTCTCTAGAAGGAGGCTGCCTCCGAACCTGCAGCCGATCATGGGGGTCCCAATCCGACGGTTGCGGACCGCCAAATACCTCGGGGTGACGATGGAAAGGCATGTGACCTTGCCGCCTCACATCTGTGACGTCAGAGAGCGAGCAGTGGCGCTCCTCGTCCTCTCTACCCGCTGCTCATTCCCTCATCCATCCTCCTTCCACGCCACAGCCTCACCGTGTACTTGGTCCTCCTTCGGTCGGTGCTCGAATATGCGACCGTGGATGGGGCAATGCAGCTGCGACGCTCCGGCGCATCCAGAACAGGGCTCTGCTGCTCGTGCTGCACAAGCCGGCTTGTCATTCAACGAGGCTGCTGCAGGAGGAAGCAGGCATCCCCCTCCTGCGGGATTGCTTCCGCCAGACCGCCAAGGTGTTCTACAACAAAGCAGAACACTCTGGCAGCCGTCTAATTCGTGGGCTGGGCTGCCAGTCTACCACAGGCCGGCAACTCATTGCCCCAACCCATTGCGGGAGTAGAGTCGACCGCAGTGCCGATGCACACAATAAGAGCGTCTCTACGACACGATACGCTCACAGAGGCCAACTCGGACTGTTAGCCGAACTCGACAACCCATAGATCAACGAAAGAACAGCAACTAGGCAGCTTACCCTGACGACCCACACACCTGGCTGATGAAGACAGCACTTCGAGCTAGCGAGCGAGCTCAGGAGTCAGTCGTGTTCCGACTGCAGAGTAATGTCATTTGTCGTACCCATCATTGTTCGGTTCCTGCTCTTGCTACGTCTGAGCTGTCGATTTGGTTTACGGCTCGGACTTGGCGTTCTGTCGAATTCGTCAGTAGCTGTTGTTGTCGTCTTCAGTGCTGTCCATTGCTGTTGTCTTTCCATAGTTCTGGCGACTCACCGTTGACGCCATCGGCCGGTCGGACTGCGTCTCTAGGTTGTGCCGGATTCCGGTTACTAGACTTCTGTTTAGTCATACTTCAATGACAAATTTCTTACAGAGGCTTATGAAGGTTATTGATACTGTAATGTGTATTGCCTGTCGAGCGGTTCTAGGCGCTTCAGTCCGGAATCACGCAGCTGCTACAGCTGCAGGTTAGAATCCTATCTCGGGCATGGATGTGTGTGATGCCCTTAGGTTAGTTAGGCTTAAGTACTTCTAAGCCTGGGGGACTGATGACCTCAGATGTTAAGTCCCATGGTGCTTAGAGCCATTTGAACCATTTTTTTGTGTATTGCCTCTAGGACTACCAAGGTGCAACATAATTTACTAATCTTCCTCTAAGTGTACCACGGTCATTACATTCGTATCAAATGTTAAATTGGAGAACCTATTTTTGGATGAAATGTTTATTTACATGTTGCATCAGTAAGCGCAACTAAGCTGTCATGAAGACGGTTTCACTTACTGTGATTTAAGTATCAAGTAAGTGGTATTTTCAGCCTCATCTGACGTAATAGGAGAGTAGGATCTGAGAAGACGTTGATGAGGTCTCAATTATTTTCCGTTTGTTTACAAATGTTCAAATGTGTTTGCAATCTTATGGGACTTAACTGCTAAGGTCATCAGTCCCTAAGCTTACACACTACTTAACCTAAATTATCCGAAGGACAAACACACACACCCATGCCCGAGGGAGGACTCGAACCTCCGCCGGGACCAGCCGCACAGTTTCCGTTTGTATTAGGAGCACCTGTCCAGCGAAACTGACTTTTGTCAAAACTACTGTCCAATTCCCCTACTTCTTCGGGTCCGTATTCGACACCAAACAATTTATATATCATCCACGCTGAGGTTACGGTAATATACACGGTGTTTCCCAATTCCTATTACAGGCTTCTATAGGCTGTAAGGGTGACTTAGTAGATAGTTTTGATGATACGGAATCCATGTCCGGAACTGCGCTGTTTGCATATGAAATGAGTTTAATGATCAGATCGCTTCCAAAACTCCCACTTCACGATACATACACAAAGTGGAAATAAGTTTCCCTCATCAGTCCCAATTTTGTGATATTAGATAGCCCGCCATTTTCGTCCGATAACAATAAGGGCTGCAATAAACTTTTATGTTCGCAAATAGGATCATTGGCTGTGGTGTCCATGGATGCGCTGCGCTCTAAACTTGGAAGAGCGCATCCTTCGTCACATAGAAGGGAGCCCGATAACAATTACTTCGAAACATTGCCCATGACATTGGCTCCTGTAGAGAACAGGGATCCGAGCTCATTGTCTGCTCCCCATAATATGTGTGCGTGTGTGTGTGTGTGTGTGTGTGTGTGTGTGTGTGTGTGTGTGTGTGTACAGAGAAAGGGGAGATTTGAAAGTAATCCGATCTTCGAACTTATTATACATCCAAAAGTACATTTCCGTACACGGGTACATATTCAATACTCTAACTCCCCTTCTAGAACCTCTAGATGCCTGTAATAGGAATTGTGAAAGACCCCGAATAAATCACATAATCTCCGTAACAGTGATTTATTCTTCCCTAACGCGTTAGAGAAATATAATTCTAGTCAACTTTCTTTCACGGGAAGAAAAGCGAAAACAAGTTGACGCAATGATTAAGCCACTGGACTCGCATTCTGCAGGACTAAGGTACACGTGATTTTCCAGATTTGCTTCACCTATAATCACCAGCCCACAACACATGCGTTTACCTGAACGTAAATATAAAGATAATAACACGGATATTAAAGACACATCTCAGTCGGCTACAACTACTATACGTGCTACTTAATCGGCCATCAATTGTTACAAGTGGCTATGAGGAATTTGGTTCGTTCTCAAAAAACTTCCTAGCCTACGGCTCAGTTCGCGTGTTTCATACATACGGCCCCCAGGCCGACGAGGCGGGCCCGTGTTCTGTTTACGAGGCAGATGTTTACAGCGGCTACCAGCTGGAAACAAGGTGGGAGTGACGTGTTTAGAGCTGGGCCTACCGCTATACAATACCCTGTTTACAGCAAGAGGCCAGCTGCTTCGAGCCTATCGCCCGAAAATGAAAATCAGGAATCGACTTGTCTGGCTTCCGCAATACGTACTGCACTCTCAGCACATTAGCGTTCTCTGATAGTGACATTTTAGTTGCCAAGCGAAATTCAGAAGGTTTAATTCCACTCTTAGTTCCTTATTTATCATCTGTCTGTCTCTCTCTCTCTCTCTCTCTCTCTGATCTGTAATTAGTTCGATAAACGCGAGCACCACGATATTAACTATGTTAGGTATAGATCTATTACCCAACAATGACATTCGAGAATTTGTGCCGAGAACGGGAAATCCAGGTTCGAGCCCCAATCCGGCACATATGTTCATGTGTCGTTATTGGGTAGTAAATCTATACCTAATACAGCTGATATGAAGGAATTCGTATTCAGCGAATTAATTTCGTATTACTCCGCACAGGTGTGAATCGGTAAGAGTGTCTGTTCCTAGAGACATGCGTGTAAGAATTACAAGAGTAGACGGACACACGACAATAACAACAATGGTGTCAATTCCTCATTGTCTCTCCCTCCCTGTTGCGGGATCCAAGTAATGTTACGAGCAATAGATGATGAATTCAGTGGACTACGATATACGGACGTAGACTGTGTGACATGGGAGTTCGGGTACGGTCAGAGATTGTGCACCGATAGCCGAAGTCTTTAAAGCAACCATTTGCGATAAGCGGGAAGTCCGAGTTCGAGGATCGGTCTGGCACAAACTTCCATATGTCATTATTAGTTATTAGATTTGTACCTATTACAGCTTATGTCGAGGAATTCGCCTTCAGCGAATTAATTTCGAATTATTTCGTACAGCTGTGTATAGCTAAATGTATCTGTTTTTTCAGACATGGCTGTAAGTGTCTCGGTCTTTCTCCTCCACAAAGACATCTAAGAGTTGAAACTTCCTGGCAGATTAAAACAGTGTGCCGGACCGAGACTCGAACTCGGGACCTTTGCCTTTTGCGGGCAAGTGCTCTACAAACTGAGCTACCCAAACACGACTCACGCCCCGTTCTCACAGCTTTACTTCTGCCAGTATCTCGTCTCCAACCTTCCAAACTTAACAGAAGCTTTCCTGCGAAACTTGCAGAACTAGCTCTCCTGAAAGAAAGGATATTGCGAAGACTTGGCTTAGCCACAGCCTATGGGATTTTTCAGAACGAGACATCTAAGAGTTAATCAAAAATGAATAAAAGAATTATCTCTTCGTTTAGAAACAGGAAAGATAGTTATCACGGTTATTACTGCGAAGTTTACCATTTGGAGCAAAGAAGTGTCCAACACTGACGGGTTAGGAACTTTAAAACTAACCCTGTTGTATGTCAACTCCGCGGAGTTGTAATGACGAGAAGAATTTTGGTAAGGATTTCAGTGGTAAATCAAAAAATATTACAAAGTGGACAAGGAGAAGTTTTCGTAAAAAGAATTGAATGGCTTTTTTGACTAACGGTATGGCAGTAACAAGAACATAAAATTATTTGGAGAGCTTATGTACCGTACATAGCAATGCGAATTTTTGGACGCAACACATGAGTATAGTTCAGTCTTACCGTTTTATTATGGGGAAAGTTCGTGATAAAAGAAGTGAAAGGGAAACAAAAGAGGAATATAATTAATACAGCTTTGCAATCTTTACGTTCACTTTCCTTGTTATTCTGCGTGATAATATATTTCGGGTAGCTACATTTCGTTATACTTCAAAATTACGCTAATGGTTTGTACAACCCCAATTGCACAGAACAAAATTATACGAACCAAACCGCCTGATTTTCTCCATTTGACTACGTCTCTTAACAAAAAAAGTACATAATAATAAATATGTAACAAAGAATACAGTATATATATATTGTATTCTTCACAAAAACGCTTCACAAAATTCTCTTAAATGTTATCAAATTACAAATACAAGATACATATAGCGGCGAGCTGTAGTACGTGCAGTGTGGCCTAGTTCTTATCGTCGCTGTCTGTGTTGCGGGTCGCCAGTTGAAACTGTTACATAATATTCATCGTTTCTGCTAGTTCCTAGAAGTATCTTATGTTTGTGTATTCTGCAATAGTCGATGTTTATAGAAACAGCAGCATTCTGGAATATTCGTTGTTCCTACAAATAATAGCGTTCCTGTGCTCGAGTTCAGTTCTGTTCGGACGGTAAGTCCGTTTGTGTAATAAACGGGCATTCAGTGCTGAGTGTTGTACATCAGTGACAACCCTGCTTTCGGATTTGGACTTGTTTGTGGTTAGGACGTACACTGCTTGGTCGAGACACGCGGTGCTTCAAAACACCTACATCTCCGTTGCTACAATTAGTCAACGTAAAACCCGTTGCCTACACAGACAGGAACCCCACAACACAAGCAGTAAGTCGTTCCGATGGTCCTTATGTTTAGGAGACCAATCGATTCCAAACCAATAGTAGGTCAGCTGCACATCAGGCATCCAACAGTGTTTTCGGAAGATGCTGCTCAGGACCCGACGAAATGGCTGAAAGGATCCGACCAAGTCATCAAATACAACAGGTCGGATGATCTGTGTTTGGAAAATGTGTACTTTTACTTGGACTACGCAGCCCAATTGTGGTTGGAGAACAACGGAAAGAAGCTCAAATGCTGGGATAAATTCCAGGTGTACCTAAAGAAAACATCTGGCGACAAACGGCATCTAGACCGCTTAGCGGAAGGACTGCTGAAGAACACCGTCCAACGTTATACGGAAAGGACTCAGTCCTACATACAGAATGTATTGGCCATATGTCACTTTGAGAACCCAAAGATGATAGAAGGTGGCAAAATCTCACACTTGAAAGGATTCGCAGAAGATATTTACCAAGCTTTTCTAGTAAAGTATGTTCCAACAACCGAGGAATTCATCAAGAGGTACCAGCGTATTTGGAAAATGCAATAGAAATGAATCGGGTGAAAGAAGTATGACCGACTTCTGAATGTTGTCACGTAGTAGACGACCACGACGACTTCACCTCTATCTTAAGCCAAATGAAGAGAGATAGAATTTTTTAGCAACTGTCGGACCGAGTAAGCAAGAAATGTCGACCGTGAAAGTCGACCCAATGTGTCAGGAGGTAATACTGTGTTAAAGAAGAGGTATATTGCACCTTAACGCTAGTGTCCGCTACGAGGTGGACGTGCCAGGAAGAATGTCTACTCATGCCTCAGCCATCAAACGACAACCCAAGTACCGACCAACGCATGTAGCTATAATCAACTCTTCTGCCAAATGTAGAGTCCCATGGAAGAATAGAAGAGCATACATTTAGAAGAAACAGGACAACACGTTATACGATAGTACAAAGAAAGAAGGCGTGTTTCTGGCGACTGCTGCTCCGCCAGGCGTCAACTATAACTACAATCCTCTTCACACCAGTCAGCTGCAGATGTTTAGGTCGCCCTATGGGACGAAGCTCATTGCCGTTCCCTAGACGAGATCGTAGCCGTTCCCCGTTGCGGTACGCAGGTTCCAGCAATGGGCCTAGCCTGCCAGCTTCAGGAAAATTAAAACAGGCGACCATATATGTAGGTGAGGCCGCCACAGATACAAATCCTCTATGGACGATAGTCACAAAGGGTCGTAATATCATTGATGTTATCATTGACGGCCAACTTGTCCAGGAGCTAGTCAGCTCAAGGGCTTTATCTTCTCCAATGTCGGATGCTTACCGTTTTCAGGTAAACACGACCATGTTCCGTGATAAAAAAGCAACTGTACGGAAAATCGTAAATGGGAAATACCCACAGCCGACAAGAACATGTATTGTAAGAATAAACTATCAATGACAGCACACAGACTTCCGGAGCTACCGTTTTAACTAAATGTAGTTATAATGCTATTTTCAAAATGAACGTCTTGATCACACTCAGTCATTTACTGTGAAGAACAGAGCTCCAGGTTGACGAAGCTATTCCAACAAGCAGACATAACAATTATTGCTGTGGGCAGTTATTATCTGTGAAATATATTGATATCACGCCATCATCAACAAGACGAATTGAAATCGTCGTTCTAGATGCTCAGTAAAACAATGAAGGTTCTGTCGATTGAAAAAATTACTTGGTCTAACGTAAAAAATCTGCATCGCAGCAACGATCATAAGCACTGTCAAAGAGACCTTTGGAGCACTAATTATCGCGAGCAGTCACAATGCATCCCTAAAGGCGTGTGCGTATAGATAGCCAAACAATCCAGGAGGGTCTTCTTAGTGTCATCAACAAAGAATGTAAAATATGGAGTTTCAGTCTTCGATCGCTATTCTTTATTTTCAATTACCGGTTTCGGGCTAGCTGCCCATCTTCAGATCATATGTTGTAGTTACAGAGTAACTTGTCCGTACAGAACACACTGTTCACTGTCATAAGTGTCCCAGTGAGACAACTATGTCTAGTTTTAACAAAGAATGTTACTGTGTCACCACTACAGACAACTAAGGGAAGGAATTTAATGTTGAGCCGGCAATAGGTTGTGGCCTGAGCGATAAATGATAGCGTTTCTGTATCGGGTAATTTCAAATCAGGAATGGAGAAAAGACAGACGACGCGGCCTATGGTAAAACATCTTATCAGCACCATCCACACCATCCATCTGTTAGTCAGAGCAAGTATAAGAAATCACCAGCTGAACAAAAAAATGGTTCAAATGGCTCTGAGCACTATGGGACTTAGCTACTGAGGTCATCAGTCCCCTAGAACTTAGAACTACTTAAACCTAACTGACCTAAGGACATCACACACATCCATGTCCGAGGCAGGATTCGAACCTGCGACCGTATCGGTCACGCGGTTCCAAACTGACGCGCTCAGAACCGCACGGCCACACCGGCCGGCACCAGCTGAACAACTGGTAATTCAGGCGGAAGTGGAGAAGATGCTGCAGGATGATATCATTGAACACAGAGAGTCTTTGTCTGTGGTCTTTGTGAAAGAGACGAAGGGCATATGGCGTTTCTGCGTTGATTACCGACGACTGAACAAAACCACGAAGAAAGATGTCTATCCGTTGCCTCGCATTGATGCACTGATCATGCCCTAGACTGCTAGAGAGAAGCAATTTATTTCTCAACTATGTGCGTGCAGACGGGTGCTGGCAGGCTAACGTGGCTGCCCTAGAGAAGACTGCCTTCGTAACCCTCGACGGCCTCTGTGAGGTAAAACTTACTCCGTTTGGACTATGTAACGCTCAATCTACCTTCGAACGTAAGATGGACAACCTTATACGGACGATGTGTCTTTGCTATGTGGATGACGACAATGTCATTTCTTCTAGAACATTTGAAGAATATCTAAGGCACCTGGCAACCATGCTGAAATGTGTTCAAACTGCAGATTTCCGTGTGAGTCTGAAGAAGTGCCTCCTAGTCGGCGAAGAGTTAAAAATCTTGGGCTTCTTGCAAATAGCGATGGTGCCCATCCCGATGCAAGCAAAATAAGGGGCTGTCACAAATTTCCCGATTTCTCGAAACATTCGTGATGTGAGATGTCTTCTCGTAATGTGCTCGAGCTATCACCTATTCCATAACAGACTTCTGTACAAAGGCATGTCACTTCCAAAAATTATTGCAGGGATACGCCACATTATAGATGCAAAATTATCTCGGAACGAGGTACAAAACATCTTTCGTTGTCCATAAGGGGGAGCAAACGTCTTCTCCGGTCCTGGCACTATATGTAATTTTTGCCGAGACAGAACTTCACACATACGCTAGCAGTTATGGCAAAGGTCCAGTTCTAGTGTAAGGTGCTGCGAAAGTGATAGCTCATGCTTCCAGAGTACTCTCCAAGTCTGAGATGAACTGCTCTACAAACGATAAAATGTTCCTTGCTGTTGTGAGCGCAGTGAGTTTTGGTCGTATTTCTTTGGCAAATCATTCATGGTTGAGACGGAATACGATTGTCTTACGTGACTAACTAGCAGAAGGATCCATCGGGTCGACGGCCGAGATTGGTACTGACGTTTCAGGAGGGCTGCTTCACGGTGGTATATAAAAGGGAAGGCAAATGCAAGAGAGTGGACTGTTTTTCAAGAAATCCATTAGTGGAACACAGCAGCGTGGATCAAATCTTAGTTTACGTTGCATTAAATGACACTGTTGCTGAAGATCCAACGTTGCTGAAAACTCTAGAAACCTCGAAGAAGGAGAAACCGGCAGAATGAGAATTTCAATTAATAAACAGGGATGGTGTAGAAGGAATTATTATCCAGTGGGGCAGAAATGGTTGCTCGAAATCCCAAGTGGTCTGAGACTAGCTGTCCTGAAGTATTGCCAAGAAGTTCCAACGTCTGGTCACGTGGGATTCTTGTTGACTAGACAGAACAACATGCAAGTATCATCGGCCAGTTCTCTGTCGATCCGTTAGATCGGAATGCTATAGACAGAAGCACGTATTGCACTTATATCCGGACTGTAGCAACACTATTCCACCGAACTAGGGAGATTCCCGAAGTGGACAAACGGGAATCGATGGATAGCGGTCAGCACAGACTATCTCACCAGCTACAGTGTCACAAAAGCACTGCCGAATGCTGAAGCTCCAGAAGTTGCAAAACTCATAGTAGAGGACGCCACTTTAAGCATGGAGCACCATGTGTAGTGATGTCTGACCGTGGAAAGATTTCTTTTCAGAGGTAATTTCACACTGCGTCATCGACCACAGGAGAAGTGTTGAACCCTGCCTCGACGTCAAATATGTTGGGTCTAGGAAGCCTGCCTTGTCGGATCACTAGACAACATTCATAAAAATCGTGTTAATCAGTTTAATTACGATATTAACAATGACAATAACTAACTTTGACAATAACATAAAAAATGGTTCAAATGGCTCTGAGCACTATGGGACTCAACTGCTGTGGTCATAAGTCCCCTAGAACTTAAAACTACTTAAACCTAACTAACCTAAGGACATCACACACATCCATGCCCGAGGCAGGATTCGAACCTGCGACCGTAGCGGTCGTGCGGTTCCAGACTGTAGCGCCTTTAACCGCGCGGCCACTCCGGCCGGCGACAATAACACAAGGGGGACATGCAATTGAGAAACCTCTTCAGTGTATACAATTCCTAATACAAGTGAAGTAATATAGTTGACTCTTCTATCCAGGTCGCTAGTCGTGAAGCTTCTGTAGAACTGGGTCGCGGCCAGTCGGGAGCGGCACTTCTCTTCGCATAGAGGCCGCTGCTGTCGTGTTGTCGTCCTGAAGAGGGGTCGGTCAGCGTGCAGTTGGCTGACGCCTGCTTCACAGGCCTATCTGCTCTGTCGTTCCCGTCTGGAGTGCCGGCGCTTGACTTCACGCCGTAACAAGTGCCTACCACCCGCAGACGAATGGCCTTACAGAGAACTTTGGAATATATGCTCCCGATGTACACTGATGTCCACCAAAGAGTCTGGGTACAACAATGCTCATTGTGACATTTGCTTACAAGACAGCGAAGCAACACACGTCATCAGGAGCGGCCACTGCATCCAAAACTTAACACGTTCACGATATGCTGCACGCATGCGATCCGGCGGTCGGCCTGTCTCAGAGTTATAGATCCTTCTTGGAACTACTCACTATACCGCCATATTTCCTTTCTTCCGGCTTTTGGTGCGGCATTGTGCGATTGGCACGACTTTCTTCAGTTGTGCAAGATCGTGTTGTCAGAGCTGTTTATCCTTCGCTACTTATTCGTGGTATCAAGGAAGTTCATAGGCCCAGTGGTTGTTTTCCCCAAAAAAGCAATCGAGCGATATGTCGTCCGAACTTTCAAGACTAAATAGGAATCACAAACGGGTACTGCAAAGCTGCAATGGAACGGCATTACAAGGCATTGCAGAAGGAATTTAAGGATTTAGTTGACGATGACAGACCAAAAAATTGCGATTTTTGGAAATTTGTGGTAAGGAGGGTGACTCAAATGAAAACCTTAAATATTTTTTTAAATACTATTTATTGTGCAGAAGTGGCACAAAGCTGTATCATTTTTCAACATAATCTCCCCCACGCTCAATGCAAGTCCTCCAGCGCTTACAAACTGCATAAATACCTTTAGAAAAAAATTCTTTTGGTAGTCCGCGCAACCACTCATGTACCGCGTGGCGTACCTCTTCATCAGTACGGAACTTATTTCCTCCCATTGCGTCTTTGAGTGGTCAAAAGATGGAAATCACTTGGGGAAAGGTCTGGTGAGTATGGTGGATGAGGAAGACACTCAAAATGCAGGTCTGTGATTGTTGCAACTGTTGTACGGGCAGTGTGGGACCTTGCATTGTCATGTTGTAAAAGGACACCTGCTGACAGGAATCCACGTCGCTTTTATTTGATTGCAGGCCGCAGATGATTTTTTAGGAGATCTGTGTATGATCCACTGGTGACAGTGGTCTCTCTAGGCATGTAATGCTACAAAATGACGCCTTTCTCGTCCCAAAAGAGAGTCAGCATAACCTTCCCTGCTGATGGTTCTGTTCGAAACTTCTTCGGATTTGGAGATGAGGAATGGCGCCATTCCTTGCTTGCTCTCTTCATTTACGGTTGGTGGAAGTGAACCCAGGTTTCGTTCCCAGTAAAGATTCTTGCAAGGAAGCCACCACCTTCTCGTTCAAAGAAGTTCTTCACAAGCATCAACATGTCGTTCTCTCATTTCAGAAGTGTCCGCCCCAGTAGCTGAGTGGTCAGCGTGACGGATTGCCGTCCTCCGGGCCCGGGTTCGATTCCCGGCTGGGTCGGAGATTTTCTCCGCTCAGGGACTGGGTGTTGTGTTGTGTTCATCATCATTTCATCCCCATCCGGCGTGCAGGTCGCCCAATGTGGCGCCGAATGTAATAAGACCTGCGCCAAGGCGGCCGGACCTGCCCCGCGAGGGGCCTCCCGGCCAATGACGCCAAACGCTCATCATCATCATCATTTCAGAAGTCAGCTGCCGTGGCACCCATCTTGCAGACACTTTGTGAAACTGGAGCACATCATGCACAATGTGGTGTGCTGACCCATGACTAACCTGTAAACATGCTGCAATGTCATTCAGTGTCACTCCGCGATTTGCCTTCACTATGGCTTCAACTGCTGCAATGTTCCATGGAGTCACAACTCGTTGTGCCTGACCTGGACTAGAAGCATCTTCCACTGAAGTCACACCATTTGAGAACTTCCTACTCCATTCGTAGACTTGCTGTTGTGTCAAACATGCATCACCGTACTGAACCTTCATTTGTCGATGAATTTCAATAAGTTTCGCACCTTCACTACGCAAAAACCGAATAACAGAACGCTGTTCTTCCCTGGTGCAAGTCGCAAGTGGGGCGGCCATCTTTATACTGATACTGTGACGGTATGTGTGCATCTGCATTATGCTGCCACGTACAGACCATTCTGCACGCTGTTTGTAGCACGCTTACCAACATACAGGATAACGGCGCGAAATTTCAATTTGTTATTACAAATTTAAAGTTTTCATTTGACTCACCCTCGTACTATGGGACAAAACTGTTGAGATCATAGGTCCCTAGACTACCACACTAGTTAATCTAACTTAAACTAACTTAGGCTAAGGACAACACACACACCCATGCCAAAGGGAGGACTCGAACCTCCGACGGGGGGAGTCGCGCGACCCGTGACAAGGCGCCCCAGACCGCGAGGCTGCCCCACTCGGCAAAATTACAATGATCGACACATGATTTGTAAGGGATTCATTGCTCTTTATATCAAGAAGCACTTTCTGCTATATCAACTGGCATGGAGCACCTGATGGAGGTGCGAACAGTACATTTCCTGAAGTCGCACGCATCATCAGTTGCAACACTTTTTGGTCGAATTGAACGAAGAGTATGGAAACATACAGGGTGATTCAAAAAGAATACCACAACTTTAAAAATGTGTATTTAATGAAAGAAACATAATATAACCTTCTGTTATACATCATTACAAAGAGTATTTAAAAAGGTTTCTTTTCACTCAAAAACAAGTTCAGAGATGTTCAATATGGCCCCCTCCAGACACTCGAGCAATATCAACCCGATACTCCAACTCGTTCCACACTCTCTGTAGCATATCAGGCGTAACAGTTTGGATAGCTGCTGTTATTTCTCGTTTCAAATCATCAATGGTGGCTGGGAGAGGTGGCCGAAACACCATATCCTTAACATACCCTCATAAGAAAAAATCGCACGGGGTAAGATCAGGGCTTCTTGGAGGCCAGTGATGAAGTGCTCTGTCACGGGCTGCCTGGCGGCCGATCCATCGCCTCGGGTAGTTGACGTTCAGGTAGTTACGGACAGATAAGTGCCAATGTGGTGGCGCTCCATCCTGCTGAAATATGAATTGTTGTGCTTCTTGTTCGAGCTGAGGGAACAGCCAATTCTCTAACATCTCCAGATACTGTAGTCCAGTTACAGTAGCACCTTCGAAGAAAAAAGGGACCAAAAACTTTATTGGCTGAAATGGCACAGGAAACGTTCACCTTAGGCGAGTCACGTTCATACTGAGTTGTTTCCCGCGGATTCTCAGTGCCTCATATACAGACATTGTGATGGTTGACTTTCCCGTTAGTGTGGAAAGTTGCTTCATCACTAAACACAATCTTTGAAACGAAAGATTCATCTGTTTCCATTTGAGCAAGGATAAAATCACAGAAATCGATTCTTTTAATCTTATCAGCTGCAGACAGTGCTTGAACCAATTTCAGACGATAAGGTTTCATAACTAACCTTTTTCGTAGGACTCTCCATACAGTTGATTGTGGAATTTGCAGCTCTCTGCTAGCTCTGCGAATCGATTTTCCTGGGCTGCGAACAAATGCTTGCTGGATGCGTGCTACATTTTCATCACTCGTTCTCGGCCGTCCAGAACTTTTTCCTTTGCACAAACACCCATTCTCTGTAAACTGTTTATACCAACGTTTAATACACCACCTATCAGGAGGTTTAACACCATACTTCGTTCGAAATGCACGCTGAACAACTGTCGTCGATTCACTTCTGCCGTACTCAATAACACAAAAAGCTTTTTGTTGAGCGGTCGCCATCTTAGCATCAACTGACGCTGACGCCTAGTCAACAGCGCCTCAAGCGAACAAATGTACAACTAAATGAAACTTTATAGCTCCCTTAATTCGCCGACAGATAGTGCTTAGCTCTGCCTTTTGTCGTTGCAGAGTTTTAAATTCCTAAAGTTGTGGTATTCTTTTTGAATCACCCTGTATATTACTTAAAATAACGTTGTCTAAGTCAAGAGGCATGCCTGGAACGATTTTTCGATTTAAAACTCGCTTTGTTGAGTTTCTGAAATGAAATGTTATGACAAACATGATTTTCAACGTCAAAAATTAGGATTCGACACATGTAAGATGATACTTAGCCTACGTCAAAATGATATTACAAAATCATCACTACATGTCATACATTTTACGAAAACGCAAAACTCATAATTAAATTCAAATAGTACAGACTGTGTGAGAAGCGGTCGCTTGTCAGTTCAAATAAAAACAATAACATGGTTCGGGAGAACCAACATCAAAACCACTTATGCGAAATAGCTGTACCTGTGTTATTAAGAAGTATGATGGCCTATTCCTTCTGACATGCATGCTTGTCCGAAGGAACAATGTATCGTACTTCTCAATAACAAAGGCACTCATATTTCGTATTTATTCGCCAATACCAGGCTCTCTATTCTTAATAAATATATCCTTCCTGGTTGGGAATATACGTGACGTGCAAGTTGTGACACAAAGATGACGCATGTGGAAGCCTGTGTCTGACTGCGATTCGCACACGGATCGCCGAAGCGGTTAAGGCGACGGCTCGCGTAAAGCGGGAAATCCGGGTTCGAATACCTGCCCGGCACAAATTTTCACTGTCGTCATGACAACACACAGCTGATTGTGGTTCGTATTCGCAATTATGAATATATTTCCTGCAGAATCACAGATGTTCACTAACATCATGGTCAAACAAAATTTTAAAGATATCGCAAACATGGATAATAATTTCAGTATCATCTTACGAATGTTACGTCCTAATTTTTGATCTTGCGGGTCATGTTTGTCACTGCACTTTCTTTCATTTTTGTTTTGTATCTCGTACAGTGCCCTGTAGGTGGTCTTGCACCGAAATCGGTTCGTGAATAAAATACAATTTAGCGTTCGTGTTATGCATTTCTTAAAATGTGTACATGCTGATATCCACCGGAAAAAGCTGTTTTAAACAGTTGAGGTACGTGAGCGCATCTGATAAGATCCATGGAAAATTGCAGATGTATTTATGGAATATCAAAACTAAGTACTTCAATTTTTAATGTGTCTGTTGTTCTTCCATAAATGTGAGTTACGTCGTACCTACAATGTACTTGTACATGTTATTTATAAATTAAGCAGATACAGATAGCATTGTAACATGCGAATAGATTCGCATTCATTGTAGTGGGCTAGTAACGCGAGAAAAAAGCAGCGCTGATTGAAAACAGAGCGCTACGGGCAGCTTTTACCACTCTGTGCCGTGTATTCTAATGAGATTTACTGCTAACGGCGAAATATTTTTAACAGCGGATAGCTTTGGGTACAATTGCTACCAGACAATACAAACTGCTGTGACGTGTTGATGTTACACGAAACGTCTAACTCCACCTTCTCTATAAGTGCTGTGACATCAAACACTCTTGCAAGAACATTGCCGATAACAGAAGCGGACAATATATCTGAGTCATCAAATATGGTTGTAGTTTTCTTCGAGCGTCATAAACAAACATCAAGTAAAGGTGATAGCCATAAGCAGTGCTATTTTAAAATAACGCCCTTTGACACATTGCCTCTATTCTGTTTCAGAGCTGTGAGTTGAGTCCTGCCGTCACAGGGACAGTGTACGGCGAAAAAGATGGGTTCGCAGTGGCGTACTTCAGCTGTTGTCTGCACCTGGTACGTTTTCGCCGTGCTGCATCTGTCAGTTGTCTGTTATAAACCTTACTGCTGAACGGTGGCCTCTAGAAATTGTTCTGGTGGTCCAGCTACTCCGTCCCACCGCCGTGTACGAACTTCCTTTTCTTCTGGACTTCGATCCTTGCTGGGTGATGAGCCATGCGCAGCTCGTGTTCATGCCGTTTATTGCTTGGCATCTTGTCATTGCAGTTATGGCATCTCGTTTCCTATTCGATTTACTGGCGTCAGTAAGTTGCTGGCATGCCTGTCCGTGAGTGGCAGCAGCAGCACTTATCGATATTAGTACTGTGGTACTATGTTTGGAGCGACTGCGAGTATTTCCGTTTCGAGTTGTGTGGAGTGGAGAGTTGCCAACGGATCAGGTCGGTTGGTGGCGCAGCAGCGAGCTGGTCTGTGCAGCGCGGGGCAAACCGGGGCCGCTGGCGGGGTGCTGCCACTGCCGGATCGAGGAGGGGTGGCAGCAAGAGCGACGACTTCGTTCCACACCGAACCCTGGACGTTTAAGTTGAGTGAAGAGTTAACTATCCTGGGATATCGCCTTTGGTCAGCGGGTTGTTGCTTCCAGGGACGTTGTGCCTGGCGGCAACGAGTGAAATGTTTCGAGGCGGTGAAATATTGCAGCCATCTTTCTCTATTTGTTATTCATCATTGAATTTAGTATTATTCTTATTAGTGAAGTTCAACCAGCGGTATTTTCTGCCTTGTGGCCGCTAACGCCCTGGAGATTAGTGTACTTTTCCGGCAGTGTACCTTTCCTTGTCGTGTTGATGCTGTCCGACACGGCATGTAGTTCGACAGCCTCTTGTTTGTACTTTTTTTTTTTTTTTTTTTTTTTTTTTTTTTTTTTTTTTTTTTTTTTTTTTTTTTTTTTTTGGGAGGTCTACCTTGGTTCTAGTGTTGCCTTCGACCTTGGGTGTTTTCTGAAGACTTAAGGCTGTCTGTCTCTTCGCCCTTGCGTAAAAATATTCCATCGTTGTATCGGTGATCGGCCGATTGGTTAGTCGGTCGATCGGCGCTTGAGCTGCCCCCAGTTTTAGTTGCCATCCTGTTATGTGAGTTCAACTCTTGGACCGAGCGGGGTGGCGCAGTGGTTAGACACTGGACTCGCATTCGGGAGGACGACGGTTCAATCCCGCGTCTGGCCATCCTGATTTAGGTTTTCCGTGATTTCCCTAAATCACTCCAGGCAAATGCCGGGATGGTTCCTCTGAAAGGGCACGGCCGACTTCCTTCCCAATCCTTCCCTAATCCGATGAGACCGATGACCACGCTGTCTGGTCTCCTTCCCCAAACCAACCAACCAACTCTTGGCATCCTGTCTTACCTCACCTTATGTTTGAGTTACTTTCCCAGCCCGACCCTTGGAACACTTGCTGAGAACCACTTGTCCTGATTCCTTAGATTGTGATGTTTGTTTTAAGGATATTTGTAATTTTCTTATTATTGTTTGTGGCCTTCAGCCGAGTGATAATTTCACTTCTTTTATAACAAGGGCTTCAGACGTGTTACAGTTTGTTTTAAAACGAAGTATTTATCTTAATATGTGTTATTTGGAATTGTTCTTCTGACTTTGAATTCAGGTCTTCAGCCGTTTGTTGTTTGAGGTTATTGTGGGATTATTTTTTCTGTGACAAACCCTTCAGCCGACATACAGTCAATTGTGTTTTTTAAGAGATTGTTTTAAAATTTTATTTTTTAATAATAAAGTTTACATATTTGTTGTACAACCGAGAGTAAGTGATTACGGCGCCCTTGATTTACTGGCGTCACTAAGTTGCTGGCATGCCTTCTCTTGAGTGGCAGCAGCAGCAGCACTTATCGATATTAATACTATGGTACTATTTTTGTAGCGACCACGAGTATTTCCTGTCCCATCCTGAGAAAGCAGCTCTCAAGTGATGATGACTTCGAGCTGCTAAATAAACTCCGAACTTTCATTTGCATTTCTTTGTATTTAAAGTCTTTAAGTGACACAGTGATAGGTCCCAATGACTGTAACTCAAAATAGTTTGACCGAACATTAACACACACTGATGCACACTGATACATCAAAGTTCCTTTTTTAACATAAAAGTGATTCATTTGTTTTGGACTCCCATTGGGATTTGTCGGAGGTTCCCTTACCCCGAGCTGTCCATGATACGACTAACTCGGAGCGCCAAAGAATACACGTAGCCCCGTACAACATGTGAAAGCCGCGTATCACACGACTGCTCACCGGTGCCTTCGCACCCTCTGTACAAACACGGACCGGGCCGCACAGTAAATGCTCCTTTCTTACAGACAGATCAACAAATATCTGCCATCACGATCACCTTTATGTGGTCGCAATACCAATAGTGAATCAGAGTATTTGATAAAATGCCCCATTACACTGCATGTGCTAACGGCCGTTTACGTGGCTCTGTCACAGAAAGCAAGCATCAATAAAGGGAACCGAAACCAGTTGCAAGCCGGTAACGGAAAGCGAATTTTATTCTTTGTAACCTCCCAAGAAAAATGCTAATGAATATATTTTACTTGTCAATGGACATAGAGCCAAGTGTAGCCTCCCCGTAATTCTGAAAGACAATAATTAAATGTTAGAACTAGCAATCTGAGCCATGTGTAAGCTGCCCACGAAAAGAAAGTCAATTCAATAAAAAGTATGAAATCTCAATGACAATGAAAACGCAAATAGACCGAAATGTCGATCTTTAGGCCATGATTAAACTCAAATTCTTACCTCAGTAATACTGCATCTGCTCTTATTTTTCGCCATAGCTTGGAGGAAATGCAACCCAAATATATATATTTTTTTTAATTTAAGGGAAACTTTTCTTTAAGGAAATGCAAGGAAAATATTATTTCAAAAAAGGGATTCTTTGTTAAAATGCTTGGTTTAAAAAACAAAATTATTATTTGGGGCGATTCTTAAACAAATTAATTACACTTAAGATCCATTACATTATCAGATGAGCGCAAAGCTGGTTCATTACCTTATTTAACAATATACCTCGTCCTAAATCCCGACCAGAGTTCCATGTCGACGCCCGCCGACTCCTCACACACAACAGCTAACTCGCAACTGTACTACATACTCTCGCGACTCGCTACGTACCACTACTGCATCTACCGACTCCCTACATGCAACTGCACTGTACTCTCTCGCGCTATTACTCTCTCGCAACTGAACTGACTACATGCTCTCTGGTCAGAGATTGTCATGGCTCGCTATCGCTCCCCATGAAACGTACGCGTTTCATAACCTTCCACTGGGGGGGGGGGGGGGGGGGGGCAAAAATTTGGCAGCGATGGTGAGTCATTTGGACTTGCCAAGCGCGGCAAAATTTTTTCTTAACTAATTAACTTTACAATTACAAGGAATATACAGACACAGATCATGAGATAAATGTGGTGCACATGCACCAAGTACAAAATATATCAGACAAGGGCAAAATATATACAATGAGTACAAAACATATTCTCAAATGGCATAAGTGCACATGCACAGTAGTACAGAATATATCACTAAATGACGAAATATATATACAATGAATAACACATGACATAAGTGCATACGCACTGAAGTATTGAACATATCAGGAAATCACAAAATGTGTACAGAATGAGTACAGATCATATTGAAAAATGAGAAAAGTGCACAGGCACTGAAGTTCAGTAGAAAGCATATTAACTCATGACACAAGTGCACATGCACTGAAAAATTCTTTAGCATTTTCACAACAAATAAACATAATGGCAAAAAAAATCATGTTGACAAGTGACATGAGTGCATATGCACTGAAAAATTCTTCAAAGTCTTCACAACAAATGGTCATAATTAGTGCAAATCTCTTGACAAATGACATAAATTCACATGTACTGTAGTTCAGAACATATCAGCAAACTATAAAATGAATATACGATAAGGAGAAATCATGTTACGAAATGACAAAAGTGCACACGCACTGAAATTCAGAATTTATCAGCAAATCGAAAAATGGCCATGAATACAAATGATGTTAAAAAATGATTTTCACTATGTTACAAGAATTAGGATAGGAAAGGGAAGAATTGCATCATGGTTGTAGCACTTTAGGTTGCACCCAGCTGCACTGAAAGTCCATATCTTTCCACAGAAGTACAACACCAAGTGAGACAATCTGCAGTTCTTTTCCCATAAGTATTTATCAGCGTATCCAAGACACTGAAATGTCGTAGTATTATTCCATGTTATCATTCTGGCAGTACATCAGGTACACCAAACAGTGGGACCATAATAACGTCTCCATCGCTCACGGTGGTGGACAGCATGTCGTGTGATGATGATGATGATGATGTTTGGTTTGTGGGACGCTCAACTGCGTGGTTATCAGCGCCCGTACAATTACCCAATCGTTGCTCAGCCCAATTTCGCCACTTTCCTGGATGATGATGAAATGATGAGGACAACACAAACACCCAGTCATCTCGAGGCAGGTGAAAATCCCTGACCCCGCCGGGAATCGAACACGGGACCCCGTGCTCGGGAAGCGAGAACGCTACCGCGAGCGGCGGACGGACAGCATGTCGTGTCAACACCACGCTCTTACAAGGCACACCAACGTAGAATTAGTGCAAAACCAAATATAGTGCTCCATGATCATGAGGATAGACAGGACAAATGGATATGACAGTAATTCAGGGTAGTTAGCTCAGAAGGTGAAGAACATTAAGTCACATACAAGTCGTCATTAGCAATTACATTAGTAGTTTGCGGCATTCATAGCCCAGTTATTGAACATTTCTGTACCATGAATGTAGTATTACAGAAAAATGTTCATTAAATTATTGGCATCATGGGTAATCGTATTACAATAAACAGTGGCAGTCCTTGGCCAGTTACAAAGCATATTTAGTATGACAGAATAATGTTCATCAGAAGTCATCATTGAAAGGGAGAGTCAATTATTGGCATAGCATTAACATAATTCATTGAGTTATACTAATTATTGGCACTCAGTGGCCAGCAAATATTGATAGCACAAAACATTACACTAATTATTGGCACTCAGTGGCCAGCAAGTATTGAATAGTACAAAACATTGTTCATCATTCAGTATTATTCAGAACTCTCTTAAATGAGTAGCATTATTTGAAACTGGTGTTACACACCTTCATTAAGAAGTCATTATTAAAAATCAGTTAATTACAGTCATAGCATTAATAATCATGTGCATTATAAGTAGTCTCATTACAATAAACAGTGCAGTTATTAGCCAGTTACAAAGCATTATTTTATTTATATATATATATATATATATATATATATATATATATATATATATATATATATATACTATTCAGAGCTGATCAGTATTATTCAGAATTCTCTTAAACTAGTAGCATTATTTAGGACTGGTAATACTTTTTTTATTTTTATTTTTTTGTGCTAGCAATGCATTGCGTTGGGATCGATAATTAATTCCTGAGGCATAACAATATTTGCTTTTAACCTATTGCTGCCAATAAGGATAGGTAACGTCATTCGTCATGAGTCAGCTGTAGCAAGGTTATGAAACAAGGCAGTATATGTGATCACATTTATAAATGATAGACACAAATGGGTAAAAAAAATGTAAGTGCTAGTACAGGTATAATAAGTAACAGGTTTAGTAAGTATCATGAAAAGCGTCTGCTGGAAAAAATACAAAATCGATTATTGAGCTGAAAGAAGAAACGTATACTATGCTGAAAAGTAGTGAACTTCGAATTAACAGGTAGTGAAATGTGTATAAAAAAATATGTTCCATAGCTGTCCTTTCCAGAACCTTCCGTCATCCTACTATGCAATATAACACCTGCTGTCAAAGCAAACTGCAAGAAATACTTAAATAACTACATAGCATAAATACATAAACTTCAACATCATCCTCATCTGTAAAGAAAAAAAAACTTCATTATCCATCACTTCATTATCCATAACTCCATCATTATCATCACCTGTAAAGAAAAACTTCATTATTCACAGTAGCATATTCTTCATCATTATTCATCATCACTCATTATCATCTGCAAAAAATATCACTTCATTATACAATTATTCCTTATCTCTATCATATTTCATCACTAAAACTAAGATGTGTAGTTCTGTCTGACAGCCTGCATCAATCGCTTCGTATTCTGAAAGAAAAAATTAGTTAAGACTGCTATTCTGCGATGTGTATAGTATATTCTTGTTAATGCTTGTTAATTCCGATCCATTTACTCTTCCTCATAAAGTTTTTGTATCTTCTTTCGCCTATTCCGTAGTTGAAATTCCCATTTCTGTTTAATTTATTTCCTTTACACGTTATTTCTTTCTGAAATTGATGAACAAAGATTAATGTCTTGCATTTAAATCATATACTCACTAAATAATTATTGGTTTATGGTAACATAATTAAGCATACAGCATAACATGACAGAGAACGTAATATGTCAAAAACATATACAGTGTTCAAAGGCAAAAATGTACAGAGAATATCACAATGCAGCAGCAAAAAAAAAAAAAAAAAAAAAAAAATGTAAAACAGTCACGATGTTGAGATATCAAAGGGAAAAAAATGTCAAAGTCAACTGGTGTTTGCTATATCTTAACTAATTCATAGTGCATACAAACAAAACAGGAAAACAATCATACACACAAAAAAATGGAAAATGTGCACGGTCTGATGTGTAACGACAATAAAAGCGACCTGCTAACCTTACCTTGCCGAGCACTTACCAAAAAAAAATACGATAGTCATCAGTAGGTAATCATATAAATATAATTGCATAAGTGGTTATAAAAAAAATAGGAAATGGCATTACTGTGCGATAAATCATAAAGTATGTTCATTCAATAAAGGGTTTGATGTTTGAGACATGGTGATTGCCTTTACTTTTTCTCGTTCTCAAAGTTTCGACGTGTACAACATTGGGGTGAGGAATGCTGCGAATCCGATATGGACCTGCGTATAGAAGTTCAAATTTACTGCACTTACCTTTTATTTTGTTGGATAAATAGTGTGTACGTACTAATATCTTCTGTCCCACGTGAAAGTCTCGGCGTGTACAAACCTGTTTTTGCTGTCTTCTCCGGCGCTCTGCGGCACGTTTGATGTTGTTCAGCGCAATGTCAATTATTTCATGGTGTCGTAATCGACGACATGTAGGAAAGTTTACTAATTCTTTAATTTTGTTAGGTGGTTCAACATTTTTCAGTATAACAGACGGAGATAGCATAGTGGATTCATTTGGTATGGAATTAATTACATCTTGGAATGAGAATATGTGTGTGTCCCAGTCAATATGTCTTTTGTGGCAGTATATCCTACACAGTTTACCAATTTCTTTCATTAATCGTTCACAGGGGTTCGAAGAAGCATGGTACTTGGATATATAGATCGGAGAAATGTTTCTAGCTCGTAACATGCGTGTCCATATAGCAGATCGAAATTGTGATCCATTGTCAGAAATTACTCTCATCACATGCCCTACATGAAATAAGAAATGTTTTACAAATGCATTCGAAACAGTTTTAGCAGTAGCTTTGCGTAACGGAGTGAAAGTAACAAATTTTGAAGTGAGTTCAACAGCGACAAAGATGTAGGTTAGTTCTTGGAATTGGACCAAAAATGTCTACTGCGGCCATGTGTCTTAACTTAACAGGTACAATGGGATATAATGGAGGAATATGTGAAGTGGTGTCTGACTTAGCTTTCTGGCAAATTTTACATGTCGCTAAAACTCGTCGAATACGTTTCTCCATGTTCGTAAAATAACAGTTCTGTCACAGTATAAGAAAACATTTTCTTGCTGCGTAATGCGCGTAGCTTAAATTAATGTACCAGATTAATTTGTTAACCAGTTCGTCAGGAATGCATAATAACCAATTGTTGCTGTCAGGATGAGAACGGCGAAATAGAATGTCATTGCGTACAGTATAGTGGTTTCTAATCGTAACGTTATTCTTATCTTGCCAAAGGTGTTTAATTTCTTTCCATACGTTGTCTTTATTCTGCTCTCGTGCTATGTCCTGTAATGACGATGAAATAAAATTTTCAAATAACTTGTTGGATGTACATCACGCTGAAGTTTGTTTTGCAGAAGTTGGTTGCGACTTCTTGCTGATTGTTGCTGAGAGAACGATATAGTGCGTCTGCTACAACATTTTGTGTGCCGGGAATGTGAACTATTGTAAAATTAAATTCCTGTAAATAAAGCTTCCATCTGCTTAATCTGTCGTGAGTGAATTTAGCCGAAAGTAAAAATTGTATCGCTCTGTGGTCTGTATAGACAGTGGTATGTCTTCCATAAAGAAAGTGCCGAAATCTCGTAAAAGCCCATACAACACATAATGTTTCTAGTTCAGTAACGGAATAATTTCGTTCAGCAGGTGACAAAATGCGGCTTGCAAATGCGATGTTTTTAATTACTGTAGAACCATCTTCTTCAATTTCCTGAAAAATATGTACGCCTAAAGCTGTGTTAGAACTGTCGGTGGCAATGGAAAAATTTCTGGTAAGATCTGGGTGCGATAAAAGTGGTGCATTTAATAAAACTTCTCTCAGGTTCACAAATTCAGAATGTGCTTGCTTATCCCAAGACCAAATAGTGTTTTTACCTGTTAATTGGCATAATCTTGGTGTGTCTAAAGCAGAGTGATGAATAAATTTACGAAAAAAGTTAATTAAACCCAAAAAGCTGCATAATTGTTTCTTCGTCGTAGGAACAGTAATGTCACGTAGAGCTTGAAGTTTTTCCGGATCAGGCGCAATGCCTTCTGCTGAAATTACGTGTCCAAGAAATTTTATAGAAATTTTGCCAAAGTGCGATTTACTAAGATTAACTGTAAGTCCTTGTGCATGAAAAGTTTGTAACAGACGTTCAAGAATCATATTGTGTTCAGACCAGTTAGCTTCTGCGATAAGAATGTCGTCTACGTAAGTCGTAATTCTGACTTTAAGTTCTGTCGGAAGTATTGTATTCAAACCGCGAATAAAAGCTGGAGAAGAAATAGTTAAGCCGAATGGTAATTTACAAAATTGATAACAGTCGCCAAAACAGAGGAAAGCTGTATACTTCCTGCAATTCGGATGAAGCGGAATTTGCCAAAATCCCGATTTTAGATCTAATGTGGAATAAATAGCAGTACCGTGAAATTTCTGTAGAAGTTCTTCTAATGTCTGTGGTCGATCTGTTTCATTAATAATTATGTCATTGATGTGACGTGAATCTAGTACGAGGCGAAGTGAGCCATCTTTTTTCTTAACAATATGTAGCGGGTTTATGTACGGACTAACTGCTGGTTCAATAATTCCTTGGTCAAGCATATCCTGCAATTCTTTCTTAACCTGTTCTCTGTGAATATACGGAATGGGATAATGCTTTGCTTTAAATGTATCATGCTGTTTGACCTGAAATTCATACATAAAACCGGACATAGTACCAGGAACATTGTCGAAAACTGGAGCTTGCTGTAAAAGAATTTTGTGTAGTTGCGTGCGTTCGTCATCTGTATTTGCACTGCGTTGTTTAACTTTATCAGAGATCATCTGTATTACGTCGTAGTCAGCTTCGTCTGGAGTGTTATAGTTATGAACGTACGTATCTGTGAACAATGTGGAATTACAGTCTATGTTACGTGTTGCGGAAATGACCTCTGTGCGATTAATTGTCTGTTCCTCTGCAGATAATGAGTGCTGAAATTCTAAAGCCAATTGTACATCTTCATCCTTTAGCATTAAATAGGAATTCTGAAAATCAACCACTGCGTCTGTTGTACGAGAAAATTAGTACCTAAAATAACGTCTGTTGTCAATAAAGGAACAATCCAAAAATTTGAGTGAAATGTGTGACCTGCAATACAAAATGATAAATGTGTCTGTAATTTAACGTCTGCTCCTTTACTCGATACTGCTCCTTTCACTTTCATTTTGCCTAATGGTAATGTAGGATACTTATTCTCTTTGTTACACTCGTTAAAAGTTTCTTCATTTATTACTGACATAGGTGATCCGGAATCGATTACTGCTGAAAATTTCGATGAACCAATTTTAATTTCCTTGACAGGGTGTGAAATAGTTTTTTGAACAACTGGTCTTTCCTGTAAAAGAGTGTCTCGGATATCGTCAAAAGTAATTACATTTTCGTGAACAACATTCTGCGTGTCAAAAGTAGTGTTTGTGTTATTGGAAGATGCGACCTGTACGGTATCTAGTCAGATTCTATCTGACGTGTTGTTATTGTCAGGACGATTCTGTGGTATTTCTACTATTTGAACTGTTCTATTACTTCTTCCAGACGCATTACGCTCTGGATGAAATGTACTGTCGGGTTCATTCATGAGAATATGTTCTTGTGGATAATTTTGCTGTTGGTATGACCGATTGTTGTTAGATGTACGCTGAAAATTGTCCTCGTTATTTTTACGTCTGTCGTAATAGTCATTCCTATACGGTGCATTGCGATAGGAATTGAAATACTGTGTTTTCTGTACATAGTTGTTCCTTTGCTGCCGTGCGTTACTATTTGTTGTATCTGGGACTATACGTGCACGCGGCGAAACATTTATGCCTGGTTGACCTTGTGCATTCCATTGTTGGTTAGGTATGCTAACCGACTGACTTTCATGCTGTTGTGGTGGAAAACGTCTACTGTTACTAAAATGTGGTTCCTGTTGCTGAAAATTTTGACGATATTGATAATCAAAATTTTGTCTGCTATTAAAGTCCTGGTGGTTGTCGTTCCTAAAGCGTCTGGTACCTTTGTTACTGAAATTATGTGGTTGACCGTAGTTACTGTAAGTTTGTTGGCCTTGGTTGTTATATGAAAAATTTTTGTTTACGAAAGAATAATCTGACTGCTGCACTTCTAAAAGCTGCAACAGATCTCTGAATGCTGAAATGTTTTCCTTCTGCTGACCCGTTAGATGTGACACTCTTAATGACCTTGGTAATTTAGAAATGCATAATTGTATGAGTGCAGATTCACTATAAGGTTCACTTAAATACTGGTTTTGTTGCACCATGTGCTCAAAAAATTGCGTCACACTGGGAAAATTTGTGTTCTCATAATTTGGTAAACTAATTAACTGATCTTTAATTCCGCGCTGTGTCGTCTTCGACCAATACGCTGACAGAAAAGCATTCTGAAATTCTTCTACTGAATAACATTGCCTCGCGATCGGTCTCATACGAGTTGCCGGCTCGCCTTCCAAAAAACTGCAAATAAATTCAAGTTTGTGTGTTACGGGCCAAGTCGGTGGAAAAGCAAAGCTAAATTGTTGTATCCAATCCAGGGGGTGAATCTGTGTTCTATCGTTCTTACATACTTTAAATTTTCTCACTGACAGAAAATGCTTGTAATCAAAATTATCGTCTCTGTATGATGGAGCAGGTTCTGGATTGTAAGAGAATCTGTTGAACTGTGGTTGTTCGGAATCTAAGTCCCGTACTCTCTGTAGATTACTCAAATTATACGCACTGCGTGAATCTGACAAATGTTCGCTAAGTGGCGTCTGCTGTGCTGTGTTATTAGCTGAAATATTTTTTATCTCTGCTACCTCTTGCTGTAAACTCGACAATTTTCTATGCAATGTGTTATTAGATGAATCGATTTCATTGATTGTCTGTTGTAGACTTTGGAATTCAGGTGTTTGGTTAAATGAAACCGGTGAAGTATCGTCTGATTTGCTGTCATTATTTCTTTCTATAGCGTCAGTACGACTGGCCAATTCATCACATTTTTCAGTCAGTATTTTTACCTGATCATCGCTTTTAATGTCAGAAGTATTAATCTGTTTTTGTAATCTACGTGAGGTTTCGTTTAATTTTTTAACGTCAGCTTTGATGACATCGCAATCCTGTGTTATTTCTAATTGTTCAAATCTGTCTGTCACTGTCTGAATATCTACTGTGTGTGTATCTGTTTTTGATTTAAGATCAGAAATTTCATCACGTAATTCCGCGTTCAACTGTTCGATGGTATTAATTTTGTCGGACACTGCAGCAATATTGTTGTCTACGTATGTCTTTGCTTTCGCGAACAATTTACGTTTGTCTTCCTGTCTCTGAGCAGCGATTGTTTCCATTACTTGACGTTTTACTTTATTTTGATCCTGTATAAATTTACGGAAACGTGTATTACTGTTTTCTATGTGAAGATTAAAACGCTCGTCAATTTGAGTGTTCTGTTGTTCGAATTTCGGTCTATCTTTGCGTCCATTGTGCGCGAAAGTTCTGCTGTCATTAATTTAAACTCGTCGCGTAATTGTGTTGCTTTTTCAGAGCATTGTTTACCGACTGCGCTAATTTCCTCTCTAAGTGTTTCTGTTGTAGCTGTTTGCATATCCCTTAATTCTTGAGCAACAGATCTAATTTCTTCGCTACTTTTTCTTGAACAAGCCTCAATTTCCTCGCGTAACTTTTCTTCAGTATCATGACACTGCGCGGCAACGGCTGCAATCTGCCCGCTAAGCTGTCTGGAATTGTTGTCTAATTTTTCATTTAACTGTTCGTTCTGTTCACTAAGTTGTTTGGAATTTTCTTTAATTTCTTGTTTGAGATTCTCATTAAGTTGTATCATTAATGCCATGAATCGATCCATGTCAATACTACTTACTCTATTCTCTGTGTTGTTTGATTGCGTATCTGCAATTGTCGCGTTTTGTGCGACCATTTGGCCATTCTGTAATTTACAAAAAGGTTTGTCAGTCGAACGTACATTGTTAATCACTATTTCGGAATTAAACAAATCCGTCCTACTTTGTGTATCCTGTTCATTTTCATTAGACAAATTTGTCTGTTCATCACGTGAATTTAGTGAATCGGTTGTGTTAAGCTGGGCAGCGCTCATTACAATAGAACGCCCCGCATCATCAATTGTTGTCAAATTAACAGAGGACACAATTGAGTTCGCTTGTTCATCATTAAGATCTACATCATTATTGGTGGTTAGAGCGCACTGATTGTCAGAGAACGCAAGATTGTCATCATTAAACTGCGCGTCACAAGTACTATCGCTGAAGTTGTTTAAGTCTGTAACTTCATTCATAATACCTCGCGATACACTATTCACAGTCTTTCGCGGCATTTTTACTATAATCACAATTATTCACAAATGAAATAAGCACAATGCAAAAGGCAACAAACAAAAATACAACAGAGAGCAACGAATTGCCGATGATCTGAGGAAAGAAAGTCACAAAATTAATAAAAGCGTTGCGCCGAATGCTAATTATATTAAAGCAAATAAGAGCAGATATCTGACTACGTATCAGAAGATTCTCAACGAAATACGATCCTGGACCGGATGTCGCCAAGTGTAACCTCCCAAGAAAAATGTATAAGATATATGACAATAATTTGAAATGACAATTATAATCGTGCTAAGTGTAACCACCCCAAAAAATGAAAGTCAATTTAATAAGAAGTGAAATCTCATTGACAATGAAAACGCAAATAGACCGAAATGTCGATCTTTAGGCCCTGATTAAACTCAAATTCTTACCTCAGTAATACTGCATCTGATCTTATTTTTCGCCATAGCTTGGAGGAAATGCATCGCAAATATATATATATATATTTTTTTTTAATTTAAGGGAAACTTTTCTTTAAGGAAATGCAAGGAAAATATTATTTCAAAAAAGGGATTCTTTGTTAAAATGCTTGGTTTAAAAAACAAAATTATTATTGGAGCGATTCTTGAACAAATTAATTACACTTAAGATCCATTACATTATCAAATGAGCGCAAAGCTGCTTCATTACCTTATTTAACAATATACCTCGTCCTGAATCCCGACCAGAGTTCCATGTCGACGCCCGCCGACTCATCACACACAACAGCTAACTCGCAACTGTACTACATACTCTCGCGACTCGCTACGTACCACTACTGCATCTACCGACTCGCTACATGCAACTGCCCTGCACTCTCGCGCGCTATTACCCTCTCGTAACTGAACTGACTACATGCTCTCTGGTCAGAGATTGTCATGGCTCGCTATCGCTCCCCATGAAACGTACGCGTTTCATCTTTTAGAACGACGGTAAGACTAATACTTAGTAATGGGTCAGCAGTGGCGTGGTTAAATGTAAATGTCGTGTGACTAGGGCCTCCCAGCGGGTAGACCGTTCTCCGGATGCAAGTCTTTCGATTAGACGCCACGTCGGTGACTTGCGCTTCGATGGGGATGAAATGTTGATGATTAGGACAACACAGCACAGTCTCTGAGCGGAGAAAACCTCCGACCCAGCCGGAAATCGAACCCGGGCCCGTGGGACTGACATTCTGTCGCGCTGACCACTCAGCTACCGGGGGCGGACAGTGGCGTGGTTTACAATACAATAAATCAACCAGTATGTCCATATACATTTATCATAGTTATGAAACGATGAAGCATGTAAATTAACCACGGGGACTACAGCGTCTGTATTTGAAAGGTCGTGAGTCTGTCGATGAGTTATTGGCGTGTAGAATACTGATTATGATCACCTAGGCGACTGACACAAAACTGCTGAGCTGTAGCATGAACAGTGTATGCATGAGACCCCCCCCCCCCCCACACACACACACACATAAACACTTGCAGTCGCACGCATGTTACATGGAGAGAAAGAGGGGAGGCTCTGAACACTATGGGACTTAACTGCTGTGGTCATCAGTCCTCTAGAGCTTAGAACCTAACTAACCTAAGAACATCACACACATCCATGCCCGAAGCAGGATTCGAACCTGCGACCGTAGCGGTCGTGCGGGTCCAGACTGTAGCGCCTAGAACCCCTCGGCCACTCCGGCCGGCAGGAGGGGAGTGAGAGAGGTAGAGAGAGGGGGAGGGGGGCGGAGGGAGAAGTTCAAAAATGGTTCAAATGGCTCTGAGCACTATGGGACTTAACATCTATGGTCATCAGTCCCCTAGAACTTAGAACCACTTAAACCTAACCTAAGGACATCACACACATCCATGCCCGAGGCAGGATTCGAACCTGCGACCGTAGCAGTCGCGCGGCTCCGGACTGAGCGCCTAGAACCGCTAGACCACCGCGGCCGGCGAGGGAGAAGTGTTGGGCTTTCTATTTACATTCTTTGGTGTCGTAGACACTTCGGGCCATATGAGTGCATGCATATGTGCATAATTTTATAACATAGAACTTGAACATTTATGACTGGTGGTGGTGTTTATTACAATTAACGTGTATTGATTTAAATTCACGGCTGCGACAGATAACTGTATATTAAATTAATCAAAGAGGAAACAGTATGCTTCTGAGAGTGGAGCACACGAGAACACTCGGCGATGCCAAGAACTCCGTACATGATTCGTGCGCAGACAACAACGAGTTTCCGGTAGCTTCGAGGAGAAATCTAGAGTACGTGTGGTATACAGTTGGTAGCCATCTGGAAGAACGGAAAAAAAGTAACAAAGGAAATGATATCAGTTCTGCTCTTCAAACAGCGCCTACTTTCATCCTCCCTCTTCCTCGATGCTTCTTTTTTATTATTATTATTCCCTCAGCAGTCAGGCCGTCCTTTTTTTTTGTTGCTGCAGTGAGGAGTGTGTGATGGCTCGGCGTCCCGAGTGACGTCCTACTGCTCGTTCTGCGGCGAAGACGAGAAGGCGGGGGCGCCAGCCGTGAAAGATGCGACACGCAACATGTGTGGGCGGCGCGGGCGGTGGTGGGGGGAGGCGGCACGCGTCTCCAGCTGTCTGCGTGCGCTGCGCGTGTCAGCGACGGGATCCCGCCACAGGAATAACAACAATATTGTGACAAGCTTCCCCGCCGCACGCACCACCAGCTTTAAAGCTCTGCCCTGGAGAAGAACAGTCAGACGTTTGGAGACGTGATGAGGTGGGGTAGCGGTAATGCAGGCGCCAGAAGAATTTTCCCTCCTTTATAGAACACAAGGGAACTTCTGCTTCAATAGAATGTCTGTTATCTGCTACGATCTTAAATACATTTTTTCTTTTACATAACCTGTTTCTGTTTATACAAAACCCCATCTTTAGATCTTACCATAACGACGGTCAACACTCATGCCATACCATATAACTATTCAACAGACCTACAGACCTAGTAGAATATGTCAAAGTGGTTTGTTAAATAAAAGAATTTCTGCTACAGTTACTCCCTCCTGATTTTTCATTACATCCCTGTCATCATTCTCGTCAAAGATGTTCTGCTCATACGGTCTTCTCATTAGTCATTCCACCTTTTTTCTACCATGAGTATGTAAAGCCGACACTGGCAACTGATAGACTTCCATTCGTGATGTGGGTTACTTTCGTTCGTTTGTAGCTTTCAATTTTTTGCTTCTCAATATGGATCTTCTAGTCCTAGCAGACTGTGTCATTACTGTTGAAATGTATAGTCACTCTCCATAACTCTTTTTGGCACTTTCGTTACAGTTACGCAGATTATTCTTCTGTCTTTGATTTTCTTACCCAGATTTCACTATTACAACATGGTAAATATGATGATTATTTATAAAATTTCATATTTACGTCTTTTCTGTTGGAAGTCACAGAATTCTTCTAAGCCAGCCACAAATTCTTGAAGAGTTAGCTTGCGTGTTTCCGACACCGTTGTGTCGAACGAGAAATAATATTCACAGCGTGGAACTTTTTCTGAATTTAATTTATTGGCCTTTAGCTTTCACCATTAAGCAAGCTCATTCACAAATAAAATATACAGGTATTGATAGAAAATTATTGTAAGATTATTTGTGTGTTTGCTTATTTGCTCTCTCACATACACACACACACACACACACACACACACACACACACACACACACACACACATTGTGTACAGAACATACATAGTTAGAGACAGAGCAATAGATTACATTCTAAATTCGGATGAACACTTTTGTACAGTCCGTCGTCTGTGATACATTGATCTTAATGTGGACGCCTGCGGCAATAGTGAATCCGGACATCGCATTGGAAATTCTGTGATCCTGCGTTGATAAGAAAGCCGTCACAGGGTTTGGCAACGGATGACCAAGCTCCACAAGTTCTCGTTAAAGGATTGTACTATTTACGTGTCTCAGACAGCCAAAGAAAACGTAGAGTTTGTTCTCGTGTAAACGTACACATAATGTTATAGTACTTTGCTCATAGAATGGCACTCTTTTAGTTGTGGTGTTGATACTTCAAAATTGTGCGAATAAATCGATTGTTGTAGGTCATTTTTGAGGAAGCGGCTGTGAACGGAAAATCGACAAAGTGAAGAGTGTTAACTGAAGCACTTAGGTGGCTCTCTACACAGTGTTACCTTGATGATGATGATAAAAAGCCTTAAGAGACGATGTACAAGAATAAGAGCATTCATGTGAGTTAAGGATCCATGAGCCGGGAGTAACATTAGCATAAGAAAAGAGGCAAACAAACAAAAACTTAGAAGTGAAACTTTTGCAAGAAAAGCAACGAGTGTCAGCCATAAATTTAGATCATTATATGTCAACAAAGATAAGGTGAAGATTAGGAAAGTGTGTGGTATGAGGAACGGATTTTGTCCCCAGTACCATATCCAGGCAGTACAATAGTACAGAAAATTCTATTAAGGCATACGTTGTCCTACAAAATCCAGTTCGAATAAACTACTGTCAGTTAAAACTTCAGCTTATCAGTAATTTCCTCGTCGTCATTGCGACAGTAAATATTAACCGTTTATTATTATTATTATTTCTTTCCTATCTCAGAGGTTATGTCTGGTTAAAATTGGAAAGTGACGCGGACCTTGATCAAGCGTGATTTCCTTTTAACTGTACGGTATATGTTACATTGCATTTAGGAACTTTCGAGTAATTGAACATGTATCAATAATTACAGATTTCTGTAGTCGTATGTATACCTTTGGATGTAGCTGTATTGCGTTGATGTACTGGTGGATAGTGTGTGGTATGACTCCTGTAGTTGATAATATAATTGGTATAATGTCAACTTTATCCTGATGCCACATGTCCTTGACTTCCTCAGCCAGTTGGATGTATTTTTCAATTTTTTCTCCTGTTTTCTTCTGTATATTTGTTGTATTGGGTATGGATATTTCGATTAGTTGTGTTAATTTTTCTTTTTATTGGTGAGTATGATGTCAGGTTTGTTATGTGGTGTTGTTTTATCTATTATAATGATTCTGTTCCAGTATAATTTGTATTCATCATTCTCCAGTACATTTTGTGGTGCATACTTGTATGTGGGAACGTGTTGTTTTATTAGTTTATGTTGTATGGCAAGCTGTTGATGTATTATTTTTGCTACATTGTCATGTCTTCTGGGGTATTCTGTATTTGCTTGTATTGTACACCCACTTGTGATGTGGTCTACTGTTTCTATTTGTTTTTTGCAAAGTGTGCATTTATCTGTTGTGGTATTGGGATCTTTAATAATATGCTTGCTGTAATATCTGGTGTTTATTGTTTGATCCTGTATTGCAAACATGAATCCTTCCGTCTCACTGTATATATTGCCTTTTCTTAGCCACGCGTTGGATGCGTCTTGGTCGATGTGTGGCTGTGTTAGACGATACGGGTGCTTACCATGTAGTTTTTCTTTTTCCAATTTACTTTCTTCGTATCTGTTGATGTTATGTGATCTAAAGGGTTGTAGAATTGGTTATGAAATTGCAATGGTGTAGCCGATGTATTTATATGAGTGATTGCTTTGTGTATTTTGCTAGTTTTTGCTCGTTCTATAAAGAATTCTCTTAAATTGTCTATCTGTCCATAGTGTAGGTTTTTTATTTCGATAAATCCCCTTTCTGCTTAATGTGAATCTTTCGGTTGCTGAATGTATGTGATGTATTCTATATTGGTGTCATTGTGATCGTGTAAGTGTATTGAGTGCTTCTAGGTCTGTGTCACTCCATTTCACTACTCCAAATGAGTAGGTCAGTATTGGTATAGCACAAGTATTTACAGCTTTTGTCTTGTTTCTTGCTGTCAATTCTGTTTTCAGTATTTTTGTTAGTCTTCGTCTATATTTTTCTTTTAGTTCTTATTTAATATTTGTATTATCTATTCCTATTTTTGTCTGTATGCTAGATATTTATAGGCATCTGTTTTTTCCATCGCTTCTATGCAGTCGCTGTGGTTATCCAATATGTAATCTTCTTCTTTAGTATATATTGGATAACCACAGCGACTGCATAGAAGCGGTTATCCAATATGTAATCTTCTTCTTTAGTCCCCCCCATGAACCATGGACCTTGCCATTGGTGGGGAGGCTTGCGTGCCTCAGCGATACAAATAGCCGTATCGTAGGTGCAACCACAACGGAGGGGTGTCTGTTGAGAGGCCAGACAAACGTGTGGTTCCTGAAGAGGGGCAGCAGCCTTTTCGGTAGTTGCAAGGGCAACAGTCTGGATGATTGACTGATCTGGCCTTGTAACACTAACCAAAACTGCCTTGCTGTGCTGGTACTGCGAACGGCTGAAAGCAAGGGGAAACTACGGCCGTAATTTTTCCCGAGGGCATGCAGCTTTACTGTATGGTTAAATGATGATGGCGTCCTCTTGGGTAAAATATTCTGGAGGTAAAATAGTCCCCCATTCGGATCTCCGGGCGGGGACTACTCAAGAGGATGTCGTTATCAGGACAATGAAAACTGGCGTTCTATGGATCGGGGCGTGGAATGTCAGATCCCTTAATCGGGCAGGTAGGTTAGAAAATTTAAAAAGGGAAATGGATAGGTTAAAGTTAGATATAGTGGGAATTAGTGAAGTTCGGTGGAAGGAGGAACAAGACTTCTGGTCAGGTGACAAATCAAATACGGGTATTGCAGGAGTAGGTTTAATAATGAATAAGAAAATAGGAATGCGGGTAAGCAACTACAAACAGCATAGTGAACGCATTATTATGGCCAAGATAGATACGAAGCCCACGCCTACTACAGTAGTACAAGTTTATATGCCAACTAGCTCTGCAGATGACGAAGAAATTGAAGAAATGTATGATAAAATAAAAGAAATTATTCAGATTGTGAAGGGAGACGAAAATTTAATAGTCATGGGTGATTGGAATTCGGCAGTAGGAAAAGGAAGAGAAGGAAACGTAGTAGGTGAATATGGATTGGGGGTAAGAAATGAAAGAGGAAGCCGCCTGGTAGAATTTTGCACAGAGCACAACTTAACCATAGCTAACACTTGGTTCAAGAATCATGAAAGAAGGTTGTATACATGGAAGAAGCCTGGAGATACTGACAGGTTATATAATGGTAAGACAGAGATTTAGGAACCAGGTTTTAAATTGTAAGACATTTCCAGGGGCAGATGTGGATTCTGACCACAATCCTGTAGATTAAAATTGAAGAAACTGCAAAAAGGTGGGAATTTAAGGAGATGGGACCTGGATAAACTGACTAAACCAGAGGTTGTACAGAGTTTCAGGGAGAGCATAAGGGAACAATTGACAGGAATGGGGGAAAGAAATACAGTAGAAGAAGAATGGGTAGCTTTGAGGGATGAAGTAGTGAAGGCAGCAGAGGATCGAGTAGGTAAAAAGACGAGGGCTAGTAGATATCCTTGGGTGACAGAAGAAATACTGAATTTAACTGATGAAAGGAGAAAATATAAAAATGCAGTAAATGAAGCAGGCAAAAAGAAGTACAATCATTGTAAGTAGGCCGTTTAGATTCTTATATTGGTAACGCCGCCGCCACGTAGCGCTCTCTGTATGAAAATCACTGGCTGTGCTGTGTGCAGTCTGTGGCTAGTTTGCATTGTTGTCTGCCGTTGTAGTGTTGGGCAGCTGGATGTGAACAGCGCGTAGCGTTGCGCAGTTGGAGGTGAGCCGCCAGCAGTGGTGGACGTGGGGAGAGAGATGGCGGAGTTTTGAAATTTGTAACACTGGATATTATGAACTGCATGTATATTATGATTTTTCAACACTATTAAGGTAAATACATTGTTTGTTCTCTATCAAAATCTTTCATTTGCTAACTAAGCCTATCAGTAGTTAGTGCCTTCAGTAGTTTGAATCTTTTATTTAGCTGGCAGTAGTGGCGCTCGCTGTATTGCTGTAGTTCGAGGAACGAAGATTTTTGGTGAGGTAAGTGATTTGTGAAAGGTATAGGTTAATGTTAGTCAGGGCCATTCTTTTGTAGGGATTTCTGAAAGTCAGATTGCGTTGCGCTAAAAATATTGTGTGTCAATTTAAGCACAGTCATATATAATTGTTCAAAGGGGACGTTTCAACATCTCAAAAATGAGATCGACAGGAAGTGCAAAATTGCTAAGCAGGGATGGCTAGAGGACAAATGTAAGGATGTAGAGGCTTATCTCACTAGGGGTAAGTTAGATACAACCTACAGGAAATTTAAAGAGACCTTTGGAGAAAAGAGAACCACTTGTACGAATATCATAAGCTCAGATGGAAACCCGGTTCTAAGCAAAGAAGTGAAAGCAAAAAGGTGGAAGGAGTATATAGAAGGTTTATACAAGGGCGATGTACTCGAGGACAATATTATGGAAATGGAAGAGGATGTAGATGAAGATGAAATGGGAGATATAATACTGCGTGAAGAGTTTGACAGAGCACTGAAAGACCTGAGTCGAAACAAGGCCCCGGGAGTAGACGACATTCCATTAGAACTACTGACAGCCTTGGGAGAGCCAGTCCTGACGAAACTCTACCATCTGGTGAGCAAGATGTATGAAACAAGCGAAATACCCTCAGACTTCAAGAAGAATATAATAATTCCAATCCCAAAGAAAGCAGGTGTTGACAGGTGTGAAAATTACCGAACTATCAGTTTAAAAAGTCACAGCTGCAAAATACTAACGCGGATTCTTTACAGACGAATGGAAAAACTAGTAGAAGCCGACCTCGGGGAAGATCGGTTTGGATTCCGTAGAAATGTTGGAACACGTGAGGCAATACTGACCCTACGACTTATCTTAGAAGCTAGATTAAGAAAAGGCAAACCTACGTTTCTAGCATTTGTAGACTTGAAGAAAGCTTTTGACAATGTTGACTGGAATACGCTCTTTCAAATTCTGAAGGTGGCAGGGGTAAAATACAGGGAGCGAAAGGCTATTTACAATTTGTACATAAACCAGATGGCAGTTATAAGAGTCGAGGGACATGAAAGGGAAGCAGTAGTTGGGAAGGGAGTGAGACAAGGTTGTAGTCTCTCCCCGATGTTATTCAATCTGTATATTGAGCAAGCAGTGAAGGAAACAAAATAAAAATTCGGAGTAGGTATTAAAATCCATGGAGAAGGAATAAAAACTTTGAGGTTCGCCGCTGACATTGTAATTCTGTCAGAGACAGCAAAGAGCTTGGAAGAGCAGTTGAATGGAATGGATAGTGTCTTGAAAGGAGCGTATAAGATGAACATCAACAAAAGCAAAACGAGGATAATGGAATGTAGTCGAATTAAGTCGGGTGATGCTGAGGGAATTAGATCAGGAAATGAGACACTTAAAGTAGTAAAGGAATTTGGGGAGCAAAATAACTGATGATGGTCGAAGTAGAGAGGATATAAAATGTAGACTGGCAATGACAAGGAAAGCGTTTCTGAAGAAGAGAAATTTGTTAACATCGAGTATAGATTCAAGTGTCAGGAAGTCATTTCTGAAAGTATTTGTATGGAGTGTAGCCATGTATGGAAGTGAAACATGGACGATAAATAGTTTGGACAAGAAGAGAATAGAAGTTTTTGAAATGTGGTGCTACAGAAGAATGCTGAAGATTAGATGGGTAGATCACATAACTAATGAGGAAGTATTGAATAGGATTGGGGAGAAGAGGAGTTTGTGGCACAACTTGACTAGAAGAAGGGATCGGTTGGTAGGACATGTGTTGAGGCATCAAGGGATCGCCAATTTAGTATTGGAGGGCAGTGTGGAGGGTAAAAATCGTAGAGGGAGACCAAGAGATGAATACACTAAGCAAATTCAGAAGGATGTAGGTTCCAGTAGGTACTGGGAGATGAAGAAGCTTGCACAGGATAGAGTAGCATGGAGAGCTGCATCAAAGCAGTCTCAGAACTGAAGACCACAGCAACAACAATTTCTTTAGTGTGTTTTCCCTTGAATTTGCTATTTTTTTTACATTTGTCTGTTCCAAAAACCATATTTATATCATTGCTGAATACTTCTGTTATCTTTAGTAATTGGTTGAGTTGTTGATTTGTTGCTGCCAGTAGTTTTAGATCATCCATGTATAGAAATGTGTGATTTTGTGTGGGTGTGTTCCAGTAATATTATATCCATAATTTGTATTATTATCATGTTGGATAGTGGGTTCAGAGCAAGGCAGAACCAGAAAGGACTTAATGAGTCTCCTTGGTATATTCCACGCTTAATCTGTATTGGCTGTGACGTGGTATTATTTGAATTTGTTTGGATATTAAGTATGGTTTTCCAATTTTTCATTACTATGTTTGGGAACTGTATTAATTTAGGATCTACTTTGTATATTTCCAATATCTGTAGTAACCATGAGTGGGGTACACTATCAAAAGCTTTTTGGTAATCAATGTATGTGTTTATTATTATTATTATTATCATTATTTTACAGAATTATTTCGTGTGTGTCTAGCTATTTCTCCCACGTTTCAGATACAGAATGACGGGGGTAGAAATTAAGTTCCTTCCAAACAGATTAAGAACTGAAGGGAAGGTACGTTGTTTCTTACAGGAAGATAGAAGATACGGAGAATGTTAGGTCCAAAGTTAGATTAATTCAATTGAACAAAAAAGTAACAATTCTCCAACAACAGCACGTTACATGCCCGCCAGACGAGTAGAACTCTGTATTTTTTTGAAGCAATTATGCATTTTTTTCAGAGGATTCTTGTTTGTTTATATTTAGTGTGATATATTCTGGCATTCCAATTCCGAAGTGGGTTGCATTAACTGTTTAGCCTTTGAAATGAGGCTGTTGAATATTTAAACGGTATCCTCGTATTAGTTTTATGCAAGCTGCAATTGCTGTTTAGCAAGCTCTATAAATATGCAGTACAAATGCAGCGCAATATGGTGAGCTTATTACACGAAGTGACGTGGACGAACTGGCGGATCTCAGATGCATGAATTATAACTTGACCAAATTTCAAGACTGCAACTACGCCGTCGGGGCTGTTAGCTTATAGACCTCTCCTGAAACTTGGAGCTAGGAAACGAAAACATTTACAAAAATAATAAGTAGTTACTGTAAGGTACAGGCATCTTACCTTCATATAAAATAGTCGGTATGAGAGCTGCAAATTCAAAATAATGTGTACCGCCTGACGAAAATATTAAGCACCAACAAGACATGGTCGGCCGTTACACATACACTTACACATACATACCAACGATGGATATGTTCAAATGGTTCAAATGGCTCTGAGCACTATGGGACTCAACTGCTGTGGTCATAAGTCCCCTAGAACTTAGAAATACTTAAACCTAACTAACCTAAGGACATCACACACATCCATGCCCGAGGCAGGATTCGAACCTGCGACCGTAGCGGTCGTGCGGTTCCAGACTGTAGCGCCTTTAACCGCTCGGCCACTCCGGCCGGCCGATGGATATGTAAATGAATACAATTACAGGTGTCTGTAACAGATAGGTAGGCCACTATGTTCACCGAGCGAGGTGGCGCAGTGGGTAGCAGATTGACCTCACGTTCAATAGGACGACGATTTAAATCCGCGCCCTGCCATTCTGATTTAGTTTTCCCGTGATTTCCCTAAATCGTTTCAGGCAAATGCCGGGATGATTCCTTTAAAAGGGCACAGTGGGCTTCCTGCCCCGTCCTTCCCCAATCTGAAGGGACCGATGAACCCATGTTTGGTCCCTTCCCGCAAATCAACCAGCCACCATGTTCAGAGCGTTGTTCGTGTTTAGTGCTTTTACAAGGCCTGGCAGCGCGTATAACGGACGTGAACAGCGTCAGATATTGAGAGATCACTGTGAAGGACGCGCAGCTGTCGCTTACCCGTGTGAGACAGAGTTATCAGCACCTGAGAGAGTCTGAAAGGGACCCCATATTGGGTCTCCATTTGTCCGGATGGTCGCATACTGCACTATCCAGACTTCTGGAGCATTTGGATGTGATAGCGGCTCGATGTTGGACTGGAGGGAAATGTGACACCGGAAACACTCATCCTCAAGGTTCCGGTCGGCCACTTATGACTACCACATCGAAGGATCGCCGTGTTGTGCACCAAAACACCGCAAACCCTTCACATCCATGCCCGCCTTCCGAGAACAAGAAACAGATTTTGCGCTTTTGGTCGGACTATGGAACTGTCATCCCGTGTCTCGACTGCCTTTGTCCGCCCCTGGTAGCTGCGTGGTCAGCGCGACGGAATGTCACACCTAACGGCCCGGGTTCGATTCCCGGCTGGATCGGAGATTTTATCCGCTCAGGGGCTGGGTGTTGTGTTGTCCTTATCATTATCATTTCATCTTCATCAACACGCAAGTCACCGAAGTGGCATCAATTCGCAACAGGCGATCTACCCGACAGGAGGCCCTAGCCACACGGCCTTTCCATTTCGACTGTCTTTAACGCTACAACACAAATGGCTGCGTCTGGAGTGGTACCGTGGCCAAGAGTCGAGGGAAAAATGCTAACCTTACCCCAATAAATATACCTGTAAACTGAATTTTTAACCGTGTATTGCTTATGGTTAATCCTGAACTACTGACGAATGGCGTCATGTTATGTTCATCACCGTTCTGCAGTATCCCAACCATGACCATCGTGTGGTAGCAACATAGTGGGATGGTCCCAACATCCCTATGCTTGGGAGAGGTAGAGTGGTGTTACTCTAGGCGTCATGGTGCCGCAGGGGAGAGTCATAGGACCGTTGCTACTCACAATATGTATAGTTAACCTTGTGGATAACATCGGAAGTTCACTGAGGCTTTTTGCTGATGATGCTGTAGTATATCGAGAGGTTGTAACAATGGAAAATTTTACTGAAATGCAGGAGGATCTGCAACGCACTGACGCATGGTGCAGGGAATGCCAAGAATCTCAATGTAGACAAGTGTATTGTGCTGCGAATACATAGAAAGAAAGTACCATTTAGTTACAATATAGCAGGTCAGCAACTAGAAGCAGTTAATTCCATAAATTATCTGGGAGTAGGCATTAGGAGTGATTTGAAATGGAATGACCATATAAAATCAGCCACCGGTAAAGCAGATGCCAGACTGAGATTCATTGGAAGAATCCTGAGGAAATGCAGTCCGAAAACAAAGGAAGTAGGTTACAGTACACTTGTTCGCCCACTGCCTGAATACTGCTCACCGGTGTGGCATCCGTACCAGATAGGGTTGATAGAAGAGATAGAGAAGATCCAACGAAGAACAGCGCGGTTCATTACAGGATCATTTAGTAATCGCGAAAGCGTTACGGAGATGATAGATAAACTCCAGTAGAAGACTCTGCAAAAGAGACGCTCGTTAGCTCGGTACGGGCTTTTGTTGAAGTTTCGAGAACATACCTTCACCGAGGAGTGAAGCAGTATATTGCTCCCTCCCACGTATATCTCGCGAAAAGACCATGAGGATAAAATCAGAGAGAATAGAGCCCACACAGAGACATACCGACGATCTTTCTTTCCACGAACAATACGAGACTGGAATAGAACGGAGAACCGATAGAGGTACTCAAAGTACTCTGCGCCACACACCGTCAGGTGGCTTGCGGAGTATGGATGTAGATGTAGATATAGATGGTGAGGGAAGCCTTCAGGAGGTAACTTAAGCTGACGGCTGGTAGCTGTGAGGAAACTCTGACGGCATAAAGGTATATGACGATCATCCTGCGTCCTCACAATATCGTGGTGCCTTTTTTCAACGCTACAATCTTCGACCACCAGTCGCACGTGTCGCTATCAACGCTCAACATGGCGTAAAGGTACTCCCGTGGCCGGGAAGATCCCCAGATCTTTCTCCAATAGGACTTGTGTGGGACTATCTCGGACGACAGCCAGTATCCACGATGTCGAGGACCAGTTGTGAGAGTTGCAGGCCAGCTCCTCTCAGGAGAGAATACAATTTTTTATAACAGCCTTTCCAACCGAATCATTGAATTCAGCGGGGCCAGAGAGCGTCCCACGTAATGTAGATAAGTGGGGGCATACTGCCAAATTTTACTCGACACTGTCATCACCGTAATGACATCACATACACTCGGACCATTATGTTTCATTTCGTTTCCTTGACCCCTTCGGGCAGGGGAATAACATTTGACAAAATTGTTCCACTGAGGTTTCATCTCAAAATTTCAGTTCTAACATGATCAAAAATAAACATACACTGATGTGCCAAAGAAACTGGTATAGTCATGCGTATTCAAATACAGAGATAAGTAAACAGGCAGAATAAGGCGCTATGGTCGGCAACGCCTATATAAGACAGCAACTGTATGGTACAGATTGTTGGTCTGCTACTGCTCCTACAATGACAGGTTATGAAGATTTAAGTGAGTTTGAACATCGTGTTACACTCGGCGCACGAGCGATGGTACACAGCACCTAGAAGGTGGCGATGAAGTGGGGATTTTCCCGTACGACCATTTCACGAGTGTACTGTGAATATCAGGAATCCGGTAAAACCTCAAATCTCCGACATCACTGCGGTCGCAGAAAGATCCTACAAGAACGGGACCAACGATGACTGAAGAGAATTGTTCGCCGTGACAGAAGTGCTACCCTTGCTGCAGATTTCAATGCTGGACCATCACGAACCATTCAACGAAACATCATCCATATGGGCTTTCGGAGCCTTGATGACTGCACGACACAAAGCCTTACGCATCGTCTGGGCCGGTCAAAACCGACATTGGACTGTTGATAACTGTAAACATGTCGCCTGGTTGGACGCGTTTCGTTTCAAAATGTATCGAGCGGATGGACGTGTACGTGTACGAAGATAACCTCATGAATCCATGGACCCTGCATGTCAAAAGGGGACTGTTCGGTACAGGAGGCTCTGTAATAGGGGGGGGGGGGGGGGGGGGGTGCGGTTGGAGTGATACGGGACCCCTGATACGTCAAGATGCGGTTCTGACAGATGACACGTACGTAAGCATCCTGTCTGATCAACTTCATCTATTCAGGTCCACTGTGCATTCCTACGGACCTGGGAAATTCCAGCAGGACAATGCGACACCCCAGACGTCCAGAATTGTTACAGAGTGGCTCCAGGAATACTCTTCTGAGTTTAAACACTTCCGCTGACCACCAAACTCCCCAGACATGAATATTATTGTGCGTATCTGGGATTCCTTGCAACATGCTATTCAGAAGAGATCTGCACCCCTCTCGCACTCTTACAGATTTATGGAGAGCCCTGCAGGATTCATGGTGTCAGTTTCCTCTAGCACTACTTCAGACATTAGTCGAGTCCATGCCACGACGTGTTTGCGGCACTTCTGCTTGCTCGCGGGTCCCCAGGTGTACCAGTTTCTTTGGCTCTTCTGTGCGGTAAGGTACCTCGTATCAGTGAACATCGTTATCATGTCATTTTCATTTGCGAAATACATCGAAAGTAATTATTCTCTAACGATGTTTGTGATACCGAGAGTAATGCATATTTTAATACCATTAAAATCTCTCTACTGTGTGACGACCACAGTGGCACTGGTGTACCAACCTTGACAGGTCTTAAAAAAAAAGTCTGTTACTTTATTTAAGGCAACGGCCTTTCCGCAGTGACTACACCGGTTCCCGTGAGATCACCGAAGTTAAGCACTGTCGGGCGTGGTTGGCACTTGGATGGGTGGCCATCCACGCTGCCGTGCACTGTTGCCATTTTTCGGGGTGCACTCAGCCTCGTGATGCCAATTGAGGAGCTACTCGACCGAATAGTGGCGGCTTCGGTCAAGAGTGCCATCATAACGACCGGGAGAGCAGTGTGCTGACCCCACGCCCCTCCTATCCGCATCCTCCCCTGAGGATGACACGGCGGTCGGATGGTCCCGGTAGGTGACTCGTGGCCTGAAGACGGAGTGCTTTTTTTTTACTTTACTTAATCTTCACATGTGACGCGTTCTGCCAGTTCTAGGCATCATCAGACAATCTGGGACAGCTACAAACTGGTGTAAGTAAAAAATTGCTATTAAAGGCAGTAATAAATGAATAAATTAAAAATACCAAGAGGAAGACATACATCGGTTGGACAATGGAGCACAGAGCCACAGTAGTGTTTCAGGTGCTAGTGAAAGATATAAATTTCAACTCGTAAAATATTGCACCATAACTAAGACTACAGATGAAAATTATTCGTAACCGAGGTGTCGAACGTAATTAAGAGTCCCTAATAGTCACTGTCAACGCATTATTATATCATCTAGAAGCAACACGAAAAAATGGCTCTGAGCACTATGGGACATAACTTCTAAGGTCATCAGTCCCCTGGAACTTAGAACTACATAAACTTAACTAACCGAAGGACATCACATACATCCATGCCCGAGGCAGGATCCGAACCTGCGACCGTAGCGGTCACGCGGTTCCAGACTGAAGCGCCTAGAACCGCTCGGCCACATCGGCCGGCAAGGAACACGAAAAGAAGGTAATGATAACAGGAAAAGAACGCTAGTAAAGCATGCAATGGGTACCTAACTCAGGCAAATAGGCACATTCACTGAGAAAAAAAAAAAAGAAATAAATGCAAAATACACCCATATAATGGCTAGGCTAATACACCTTTGGCAAATGAGAGGGCACTAATATCAATAAAAGAACAGCTAAATTTTTAGTAAAAATATGAAACAATGAAACCAGAAGCAATGCTAAACCTGAAAATTAAGCTAACGATGATAGCTTACCCAAGAGCACAAACATGGCCTGTTTACAATATCGTGAGCACGTGCTGTCATGCCGGCAACTAGCTACTGGAGCAGTAATGAGAAAAGGCTCACAAAACGGGGCGCTAAAACTTAACTAACTGATGGGTGAGGCCTAAATAAAATAGTCAATAAGTAACACGGGTCCCAGTCATCATTTAAAGATACGCATCATAATATCAATAAATATCTGATGTTTCGAAAGGACTTCTTCATTTAGTGAAAAAGATACGCCTAGAAATCCAATAAATTCAGTTTATTGCCTTTGTTGGCCACGTAAAGGATTTTAAAATTTTCTGAATCTGGGGCCCATGGGCAGAAGATATGAGATGCTGGGGAAAGTGGGAAAATTTTTTCATGGGGCCTTTTTTTGTCTGTAGATGATCGCTAAACCTGTGAGTTAACGAGCATTGCACTCTCATGTAAATATGTGGCCGAAAGAGTCAGCCTACAGGAATTGTGAAACGAACCCTGTCGCCCAGGACAGTGTGCCACAAAGGGCGCAGATTCACCACGAGATGGGGAAATTCACAGGCGTCTATTGTCTATTGAGGCCTAAGCTCTGTTGTGTGCGACAGAGACAGACGAGAACCTACGTCATAGGGAAACCCAGTAAGATCCGTTTGTGGCCGAGGAGACGTAGCAGTGTTAAATATGGCGGACTTAGGATCGGCCATAAAGGGAAACATTTATGAAAACTATTTAATTATGTAGTAATGCAGGGAATAAAGCCACACTAATTTTAATCTACTATCCTCTATAATTTCTTATGGTAATCCCAATAAAACTTGAATACTGATCATATCTATAATAGTTTAGGATTTACTGTTAAAGTGGAATTAACATCTTTCGCAAAAAAGACCTGAATGCTAAAATCTGAACGCTTTGGTCGATCTTAACGATCGGCATTTCATATAGAACCGCATCATTAAAATGACGAACGTTGTAAATATCAACTCTGTAATTTTATTTGTTTAAAAGATATAGTAAATTTAAATTGTCAGTATTTTCAGTTGAGCATCAGTTCATCATTTCCTCCACTCAAAACATATTGAACGATAACAGCATGACATCTTATTGAATCATTCGGTAATAGAATATTTCTTGTAAAGTTTAGTGCATAATAGTTACTTATTTATCAGAATGGACATTGGCGCAAGGGTACTGGCTGTGGCATTCAAAGTTAAGATGGAAATTGTATTGGTTTTATGTAAAATAATTTAACGTTTATTATGTAATGGATATTATTGTTACTTTATTTAGAACGTGAATGTGGTCAAGCTTTGATTATTTAAATGTGTTAAAACGTAAAGTAATGTAGAATAAGCTGTAGTCAAGCAGACGGACGGCTTCAGGAAAGGGAACTGCTCTAGTCAGTTGAGCGAAGATTTTCGGCGCGCGGTAAACGCGGCCGGGGACGGGCAAACGGGGACAGTTCTGGTCGAGACACCAAAGAAGGAATGCTGGTGCAGACGCGAAAGCGGACAATTCGACTGGAGACACCAGAGGGTACAGTTCGGAATGAGACGCGCAAGTGGACAGTCGGTCTTTAGGCAGTTTGGAAGTGAAACGACTTAGAAAGTTTCGCGTTGTGTGGTATCTAGGGACTTTGTCGCTGAGCGGTGAGCAGCCGCGCGCCTGGTCCCAATTCTAAATTTTCGCGTAGATAACTTGTATTTCGCGATGAGATTGTGAATGATCGAACTGTGTCAAATGGATATGCGCTCGAGTGTGAAAGTAACTCTAAATATGACCACTTTCGCTAGTAGTTTGCTTTCTGAATAAACATTATTCTAACCAAATCGCAACTGTGTGGCCTACGTCATTTATGGGTCGTTAACCTACTTCCGGATATTATTGTTACTGCTATTATATGTTATGTTAACTTTGTATTCGCAAACATGCCATCAGCCAGACAATTTAACCAAAGGGTCACAAGTGTCTAACGTAGGGCGTGTAATGCGAAAAAATGGTATGGCTCGAAGTACTTTGTGACTTAAGATCTGAGGTCATCAGTCCCCTAGACTTAGAACTACTTAAACCCAACTAACCCAAGGACATCACACATATCCACGCCCGAGGCAGGATTCGAGCTTGCGACCGTAACAGCAGCGTGATTCCGGACTGAAGTGCATAAAACCGCTCGGTCACAGCGGCCGACCGTGTAATGTGACACGTGCGGTTCAACCCCTAGACGAGTTTGAGCCAAGGCATTTCGACGAAGAGGAATCGCATGTGAGCCCGAACGTCTTTGGAATGTTAGCTCGCAAACCTAACAGCGAAAGCTCTCTCTGTTAGACCGATTTACTTGGCGGAACATTCGTTGCACCTAATTCTGTAAAGTCCGCAGCTCGTGGTCGTGCGGTAGCGTTCTCGCTTCCCACGCCCGGGTTCCCGGGTTCGATTCCCGGCGGGGCCAGGGATTTTCTCTGCCTCGTGATGACTGGGTGTTATGTGCTGTCCTTAGGTTAGTTAGGTTTAAGTAGTTCTAAGTTCTAGGGGACTGATGACCATAGATGTTAAGTCCCATAGTGCGCAGAGCCCACCTAATTCTGTAGACCCGTGATTTAGAGAGTAAATTTTTGACAGGTTGCTTGTTACGAGGGAATTCTTGGAGAAAACAACTTTAAATTAGTATGCCGAAATAGCTAAATCAAGATGTACGAAAACGACGTAAGACATGGAATAGTCACACGTGTGCTTTCGGACAACGCGGTTATAAGCAAGGAATTAATAGTGGAGACTATAGCGTTTTTTCGTTCATCATATAAGCGGTTCACCAGCGAAGGGTCGTGACCATTTTTATGTGCTACAGAGCGCACAGTGTCTATTTCTTCATTGATATCGCCGTCAGAGAGAGGGAGTTCACACATCTACAAGGAATTAGACAATCTGGGCGTTGTAGCACATAAAAATAGTTACAGCACTTCGCCGGTGAACCATTTATGTACAAACAAACACCGTTCGAACAGGATGTGGAGGGCCAACGTCGTCAGCCTTTAGGCGTCATAGGATGCAGAGACGGAGATGCACGTGGTCAGCACACGACTCTCCCGGTGGTTGTCAGTTCATGACCGGTGCCGCCACTTCTGAATCAAACAGCTCTTCAATTGGGCTCACATGGGCTGAGTGCACTCCGCTTGCCAACAGCACTTGTCAGACCTGATCGGTGACCCATCTAAGTGCTAGCCAAGCCTACAGCACTTAACTTCGATGATCTGACGGGAACCGGTGTTACCACTGCGGCAACGCCGTTGGCAAATCGTTGATGTGATGAACGAAGAAACAGTGTAGCCTCCACTATTAATTCCTCGCTTACATCCAGGGTGTGCGAAAGCCTATTTAAGCTTAGCCATAGTTAGCTAACTTTTAGCGCGCCACTTTGAGAGCCTTTTCTCCTTTTCTCAGTTGGGCCCACGAGGGCCTTGACCCTTGCTTGGCAGTCTAGTTGCCGGCATTACAGCGCGTGCTCACAGTACTATAAAGAGATCATATTTGTGTTCGTGGGGCGGTTTCTTCATTGCTAAGTTACCATTGTTACACATACTTTTGCCGATTCCAACGACGACTCATTGCCTCATTGCTGTTATAGGATACAACCTTTTTATCGTTTTGTGAAGTGCACGATTTTACATTTCTGAACATTAAAACAAGTTGCAAATCTTTTCATCACTTTGACATCTTATCAAGATCTGACTAAATACTTAAGCATCTTCTTTCAGATATCACTTCATTATAGATAAATGCATCATCCGAAAAAAGTCTGCGGTTACTATTAATATTAAATGCAGGGTCACTAATATACAACATGAACAGCAAGTGTCCCACACACTTCCTTCAGGCACAAGTGAAATTACTTCTACATCTGACGATGACTCATTATCGTGATGATGATGTTTGGTTTGTGGGGCGCTCAACTGCGTGGTTATCAGCGCCCGTACAATTATCCAATCGTTGCTCAGTCCAATTTCGCCACTTTCCTGGATGATGATGAAATGATGAGGACAACACAAACACCCAGTCATCTCGAGGCAGGTGAAAATCCCTGACCCCGCCGGGAATCGAACCCGGGACCCCGTGCTCGGGAAGCGAGAACGCTACCGCGAGACCACGAGCGGCGGACGACTCATTATCCAAATAACCACTCTACGTCCGCCCTACTAAAAAGTGCTCAGTCCGGCCTCAAATTTCACCTGATACCCCATATGGTCGTACTTTTGACGATTATAATCGTAGTATTGGGTCAAATGCTTATCAGAAATCCATAAATACTGCATCTACGTGACTGCTTCGATCCAAAGCTTTAGGTACGTCATGTGAGAAAAGTGCGAGTTGGGCTTCACATGATCGACATTTTCGGAATCCATGCTGGTTGGTATTGTGGAGGTCATTCTGTTCAAGATATCTCATTATGTTTCAGCTCAAAATACTTTCTAAGATTCTACGACAAATCGATCTCACGGATATTGAACGGTAGTTTTGTGGATCACTTATACCTCCTTTGTGGTAGACGGGTGTGTCCTGCGAGTTTTCCTACAACGGGGCACGGTTTTTGTTCCGGAGACCTACTATAGATTACAGCTATAAAAGGGGCTAACTTAGTCCCAAATTCAGTGCAGAATCTGACAGGGTTTCCATCGGGCCCTGGAGCTTTCTTCACTTTTAATTATTTCAGCTATGTCTCGACACCACTGACATTAATACCTCTTTCATACACCTTTTCAGTGGTACGAGGATAAAATAGGGGCTATTCTCCTGGGTGTTCCTATGTAAAGAAACATCGCAACGACAATAAATGCTTTACAAAGTAATCATAGATGACAATAACAACCAACATGCGTCTACTTAGCAAGTCACAAAATCTGACTTGCTAAATAGGCACATGTTGACTGCGACTCAAAGATTCAAAGGCTCTGAGCACTATGGGACTTAACTTCTAAGGTCATCAGTCCCCTAGAACTTAGAACTACTTAAACCTAACTAACCTAAGGACATCACATACATCCATGCCCGAGGCAGGATTCGAACCTGCGACCGTAGCGGTCGCGCGGTTCCAGAATGTAGCGCCTAGAACCACTCGGCCACCCGGTCGGCTGACTGCTACTGTCACCTACGGTTACTTCGTTGCTATGATCAGGCACTTTCAGTGCAGCCCTAGTTGGTCAGGCTTGAGAATCTGGTTCGAAACTAGTCGACAAACATATATACTGCCCATGTGACAGATGTACTAATAAATGTTTTATGAAAAGTAATTCTATTTTAACGACATTTTCGGTATTACGAAGCGACACAAGAGTTTCATATATATTTTCTATTCCATTATAGTCTGGTGTGTAGCACTACAAACTATCGCCACAATGTTGCCTAGATGTTATTTAATTTACGCTGTTCATAAAACTCGCCAAAAAGTTTTTTTAGTGGATATAGCCTCCCTCAGGACACAGTAGCCCGCTCTGGCAATTATTCGTTTGAATTGTAGTTAGCGATCACCTATCTCATTCAGAGCTGTTTTTGCGATTCTATGTTCCTTTTACATTGAGTTCATGCACAATGTTTCGGTACCATTTGTTTGTTTGTGACGTTTCAACTCATTTTCTTAAAGTTTACATATTATGTACTTTAATGTTTAAGGCATTCCGATACGGCAGTGGGCTCAATCACTACCGTAAAATGTCCCGCAGTATTGAGCTTCGCAGTTTAGTTTGCTAAGCGCAACGTAGATTAGGCGACGGTTTCCTTTGTGCCGTAGTCAAGTGGAGCATGTACCGAAATTTACTTATATACCGATTTTTTAAATGGCTCTGTGCACTATGGGACTTAACTTCTAAGGTCATCAGTCCCCTAGAACTTAGAACTACTTAAACCTAACTAACCTAAGGACATCACACACATCCATGCCCGAGGCAGAATTCGAACCTGCGACCGTAGAGGCCGCGCGGTTCCAGACTGTAGCGCCTTTAACCGCTTGGCCACCACGTCCGGCTTATATACCGATGTCTTCACTGCATAAGATTTCAGTAGGACAATTTCCACTATTTAACGTGAGCTGTTTATAATTCATTACCAATTTGGAGACAAGTCAACGCTTACTATACAGGGCATATTTCAGCTTCCTCTGTAGTTACACAACATTCTTACAGCGGCTGAATACATTACTGGAATGTATGTAAAGTTGCATCTATTTTGCCGGCCGCGGTGGCCGTGCGGTTCTGACGCTGCAGTCCGGAACCGCGGGACTGCTACGGTCGCAGGTTCGAATCCTGCCTCGGGCATGGGTGTGTGTGATGTCCTTAGGTTAGTTAGGTTTAAGTAGTTCTAAGTTCTGGGGGACTTATGACCTAAGACGTTGAGTCCCATAGCGCTCAGAGCCATTTTTTGCATCTATTTTATTATTTATTTTATTTGTTCTTCTTCTGCTTTTCAGGTCAAATTTGCCTTTTATGGTACCTATCTTTGCCGGGCTCTTTCCTCTCTCTCTATCTTCTTCGATGGCACTTATAATTTCTATACCCACCTTCTCCTCTATCTCTTCTTCGATGGTACTTACAATTTGTAGCCTCTACAGGAATCCCTTACTCTCCATTCTTTGTAGGATTTCGTTCTGTTTCCTTCTATTAGTTCTGCTTTAATATCTCGAATCCTTTGTCTTGTATTGTGCGACTTTTAACTGTACTCAGGGCTGCCGTTTTTGTCCTGAATTCGGCTTTCTTGCTTTTTGGTAATCTACCATGTCTCGTTTCCATGGAGCAGCGTGGGAACTGTAACAGCGTTGTAGAATGTAATCTGAGTATCTTTTCCAGTTTAGTTCTTAAGATGTCTATTAATTGTCTTACGCATCTGAGTGAATTTACTAAGATTAATTTCTATATCTTCGCTGTAGTCATATCTCATCTCACATCCTAGATGGCGGAAGTGGTTGACTTTTTTAAAATCTTCTGATCATTCACTATTTTGGTTCTGATGTGTTCTTCCTCTATGCAGGTTATTATCTTAGACTTTTTTTCTGTGAAGATCACCAGGTCAAATTTCATACTTGTTTGTTTCAATAAGTAACTTCCGTTTCTGAAGGTTCTCTACTTTATCTGCTAATATCGCTGCAGTGTCAGCATACAGCGAGTTATTTAGAAGACGCAAACAATTTTTCCCCAATGACATGACGCGTTGTTATCCATAAAAATTCCCTCGTCGTTTGGAGACATGAAGTACATGAATGGCTGCAAATGCCCAAACATAACCATTTTTAGTCAATGATCGGTTCAGTTAGACAATGTCGTGTTGGAAAGCTTCGTGGAGTCTCCGCCGCTCTCTTACCAACTGAAGGCGGGACTCATCTGACCAGGCCAAGGTTTTCCAGTCGTTCAGGGTCCACCCGATATGGTCACGAATCCAGGAGAGGCGCTGCAGGCTATTTATGTTGTTAACAAAGGCACTCGCGTAGCACTGCCGTAGCCCGTTAACGCCATTTTTGCCCCACTTTTCTTACGCATACGTTCGTCGTACGTCCCATTTCTTCTTATTCGTATAAACGTAAGTAAAATGTTGTTAGAACTAAGGGGTACTAATTGTCTCATTGAATCATTATTTCGGCTTTTAACAAGACACCTACAGAAACTAAAGATAATTTATCTTCTATACTTTAATAAAAAATGCGTTTAAATAAAGTTCTTTTTCATTCTAATTCAGTTAGGTGTTAGTGTGGTTGTTGATCGGGGGAGGGGGGAGGGGGGGGGGTTGTAGCCAATATCTGATTGCACTCAGGGTTAATAGTCGTGGGAAGGTTGGAAACAGTTGGTCTATATCTAACTAACATTCCGCGTTCGATGTCTGTTAATTCCCGTCGTGCGGCCATAATCACGTTGGAAACAGTTTCACATGAACCACCTGTGTACAAATGACAGCTCCGCCAATATAGTGCCTTTTTATACCTTGTGTACGCGATTCTACCGCCGTCGTGCATATCTTTATCCAACGGCTTTTGTCAAAGTGTTTATGTAACCTCTGTGTATCCTTCACAGCTTTCGTTCGGTATGAAACATTATATCTGCATGAAATTGAAAACTATCATTGCGAAAGTAACGGTTGATGAGCAGTGGTTTACGGTGGGACTTAGGTGTTCAGGCACGTCTTATAATTAGTGGAAAGTTAATTATTTGGTCTGGGTAACGCAGAACAGTTTTTAGTAATGGTGGAAAGTGGAGATGTTTCGAAGTTTTGACGGACAGCGTATAGTGACGGAGAACGCAGTAATTCATATGGAGGGATGAGAAGAACTCAGGACATTTTGGAAAGAGATTGCTTCACTTATTTTTCCAATAACGTACCAATATTTCGAAAAGAATCTGTTGTCCAAAAGTCGTTGCAGAAGAGAATTTCTCAAGAGTTGAAGAGCACTGAAGAAAAGAAAAATTACTAGTTATCTTAACGTTAAAAAATTGAAGCCCACATCCGCCATCTTAGTTGCCCCAAAGCAATTTTTACAGGTATTTTGTTTGTTTCGAGTCGTCATACGTATTAAGTGCAGATTTCCCAGAAGAAAACATACGAATATTGAATGAATAACATGACAGCTGCTTGTGATAATATGCTTCGTTGGTTGAAATATTAAGAAGTGAAAGATTTCTTCTTCTGTAATTTATTTTAAGTCGTTACATGTTGTCTCTGCTTAATCAAAGTTTGTATCTGAGCTGTATCTTTCTCGTTGTTTGTCTGTAAATCTAGTTCTCAACAGTCAGCTCCAAAATTCAAAAAATGGTTCAAATGGCTCTAAGCACTATGCGACTTAACATCTGAGGTCATCAGTCCCATAGACTTAGAACTACTTAAACCTAACTAATCGAAGGACATCACACACGTCAATGCCTGAGGCAGGATACGAACCTGCGACCGTAGCAGCCGCGTGGTTGCGGACTGAAGCGCCTAGAACCGCTCGAAACTCCAAAATTGTCAAGTACTGAACACGTGTCAGCTCTGGGTATCCAAAATTTATACTGTAGTTAGCCACAAAGATCTGTCTAAATTGTTCGTATGACACAGATGAGCCGTGGCGGCTCATATCGATAGTGCCACTCTGGTGGTTTATCTTTCCTGCCACGGTCAGGGCGGTAAGCAGCGCCCTCTGGGGTCTACGCGAGGAGTAACGAGGCGAGGTCCTGGGGGGAGTGGTGCTCCGGGACGTCGTGGAAGACGGTTGTCGGGTTGACGCAGCGAGTGTGGGACCGGACCTATCGCATGGAGATATACAAGTTGGCTCTGAACGGAAGGCGCCGTAGCAAGTAGCGGGAAGCGGGCGTCCTGTAATTTGTGTGAAGGAGTAACGAATTTTGCATTGGATGTCCCAGTGGTTCCCGAGAGTTGCGGTGGCGGCTTTCGGAGAAGAGAATTGGTAAGAGCTTGTGTCTACGCTCTTTTCCGTACGATGTTGCTACCTGCCGTTATAAAAATGGTGAAAATCAGGCGCTTGTATTGACTATGCGGCAACTGGCGATGTAAAATTACATTTGTGATTGAGTTTCACTTGTACTGTGACAATTTAGAGGCGAAAACTGTGGTGGTTTCATTAGGTCTGGTTCTTTGCTGTGCAACTAAGGAAGTCAGTTATTTGGGGTAACTGAGGGAGCACCATTATGTTGGTCTAAGTGACACGTTCTCCACGTTTTGTCTATGGCTTTGTGAATCGAAATCGTGGGGGAGTATACGTGTGAGTAATTTGCTATTGTATTGATGATTATGTTGTAAAGACTGTTCTCTGGCGAGTTAAATCACGCGCTGATTTGTAGCCAATTTAAGCAGAAGTCACCATTGCTACTTGCTTATGTGCTACTGTCCTTATGATTGACGTTGTTTGTCTTTTGATTGTGGGTATGCTCGCGTTTAAAAAAAATTACGGCTACTATTCATAAGGGTTGTCTAGTAAGGAAATTGCTTAAGCTTTTATCATATGCTGGTCTGTTTGCCTATCACATTGGCTTTCTATGCAGTAACTGAAGGAAAGTGTATGGTGGTTCAAGATTGTAGGCTGACTAGTATTTGAACTGGTGCTGAGGTTAAGGGCGAGATCAGCGTCCCGCAAACCCACACGCTGCGCGTGGTTAAATGTTCCGCTGTTGGGGAGCTGGCTCTCTGTTCTTGGATTTTGTAAGGATACCTGATGAGTGCATCGCTGTAGTTTTTCGCGTGCTAAATTGCGGTGAGTCGGTGCCGTCCTAGGGCTGGATTTGTGATGTATGTTATGTTGAAAGAGAATTAACTGTACCAAATTTAAGAGAGCTTTTAGTTTGCTTTAGGTCTGTACATGGAATGATGTTGATATTTTGTCGATTGCGGCAATAACTTCCTGTGTGGGGAGATCCTCTGAAGGACTTGTATTCTACTGCTGCAGTGCAGTCCATTTGAAACGTGCTGCTTAAAACTTGGGACTGCAGTTCTCTGATGTTATATATTACTGTTTAATCTTGAATGTCTTGGATGTAATATGGTTTTTGAGGATTATGTAATTAATTTTGATCGCTGGTTCCTTAAAGGAAGTATTTCGTTTTAAAATATGTGCTCGGTCAGAGCCTATTTAAATATGATTTTAAATCATCATTCAAATTTTCTAGTCTTGCTTTCATAAATGGCTTTCAGTTAAATGATTCCTATTTACCTGTTTAAATGTTTGAGTGACTTAAAGGAAAAGAATATTATTTAGTAATTTGTACTGATTGTTCCTTTTGGGTAATACCTTACTTATGTGTTCAATAAATGAGTGTCTAGTCAATGGTGATGCACTGTTCTATTACTAGCCTATCCCTTCCACTCCACAGCCTATTGAGCTGCTTTGTGTCGAAATTGTGTTCAGAACACCCCTGACCTGACACCTCAACAGGGTTTGGAGGATTTTTTTCAGAATATACAAGTGTAATTTTCGGATATTAAATTCTTCTCATGAATGCTAATGTGATCTTGGGTGCCTCTGTGACTATATACGTTAATGCACTTAAGACACGGTTGCTCCTTAACGTTTGTTTGGCCACGTGTTCAAATGGTTCAAATGGCTCTGAGCACTATGGGACTTAACTACTGAGGTCATCAGTCCCCTAGAACGTAGAACTACTTAAACCTAACTAACCTAAGGACATCACACACATTCGAACCTGCGACCGTAGCGGTCACGCGGTTCCAAACTGACGCGCTTAGAACCGCATGGCCACACCGGCCGGCTGGTCTTGTGTTATGTTGCTTTCCCTGTAGGAACCAATACCTTTTAAGAGGTCTGTTGGCGATGACATGCATTGCCAAGACTGCTAGTTCACATAACTCAACATCCTTACTTATCCATCGCTGTTAACACGCACCTTATAGACATAGAAAAAATCGTGATTTGCAATTTCGTTCTGACTTTTAAGTCCAGTCTAGTCACTTTTTTTTTTTTTTGTATCATAGGAAGCCATTTGATGGAATTCTTTCATTAATCTACTCCTTTATATAAATAAAATATTGTTAAAATATCTCAATCGTAAGCCTTACAGATGTCATGTGTAACGTGACTTAGGATCCGTAATCTTTTTGAGGAATCAGAAATAATAACCAACACTTTTCTTTTACTTATTCTTGTATTCTGCACAGAACTGGAATGTTCGTCTTCATTATCTGACAATGCTGATTCCTTCATGTCACCTGAGAAATCACATTACACCCAATCTCGGGAATAGTAACACACGAGTGTTTCTGCTCAACTTACCGAAGAAATTCCTTTTCCGGCTCACTTTGGATGCACAAATTGGTGCAATTTTGTATCGGTCTTTGCTGAACTACTAAACAATGTAACCGTTCAATCTTCGTTTACAGTGGGTAAGTGACTAGCAGAGGTGTACAAATCGTCCTTCCAGTCTGCCTGCCCCCAATCTCTACCGCAACCAGTAAAGCAGCTGAACCTGCCGCAACGGAGACAGTGGTTAGCGCAGGACAGCTTGGGTTTCCGCAAGCGTGGCAAGGTTTGCGGGACCCGTTCAGCCTGCTGCCCCTGACAAACAGATTGTGTTATTAGTTCAGCGTGACTAGCGAGATCTGCAATTTCGTAGGTAGTTTAACTGCAGCTTATTTACCAGAACGATGGGAGCTGTAAAATGAACAACTCAATCTTAAAGGCGGTTGAGGAGAAAATATGAATTGGGGAATGTGTGACAGTTACGAAACAGAGCTCAAGTCCAGCATGGAAAACGTTTTCGTGTGTTTATGAGGAAGCTTGAAATAAATCAGTAGGTGCCTCGCAACGTAAATTTTGTAAAAATGCAGGAAACTCGAATGTGTTATGACATGTTTGTAATTTTGAACAGCGGTTACTCACTCCATAATATTCTGAAACGGTGAAGACCTGACGCAGAAACTTTTGAGGAAATGTGAGCTAAGGACTTGAGGCTATTTGGCAGAATATAGCTCTTCTAAGTTTGGTCAAAGAAATAAGAAAAAAAATATGGCTCAGCCGATATTAAAAACCACATGGTATTTAATGCGAAGATAGTTTAGTATGAAAGAGAAGCTTCTTCTTTCAGACATATACTTTCTAGATTAACGTAATATGGAAACTAACTTCGTGTTGCTAAAATGAATTTGTGGAATTTAGAATGAACTACTTTGCACTTAGTGAACCCACAATAAAAATACTGGAAAAAGTAATTAAAGCTGGTATAACGACGGTCACATATTGCTGAAACACCCTAGGAACTGAAACTAGACATACAAAACTTCAGTTGGCGTTGCCGTATAACAGACCTATTCAGGTTCGTAGGTGCCAAAGATCTCGACTGTCAGTGATGGTTCTCTTACTACAAAAATACTTATTAGTTGTGAGATAATGATGGTTCGAATTGAGAATAGCCAGTATTAGTCGAATTATGGTGAAGCTATAGAGAAAACCTTGATATCGAAATAATTGAATAAGGCCGAAATACGCCAAAAGAAAAGAGGTCAAATAAAATTCACCATTTTGTTGGCTACAGTAACCCTACATGAACATAAATTTCATTTCATCTTGTGATACTCGGAGAAAAACAGACTTCTCAAGAACTTCCGAACAATATCCATGACACTACAACAAAAGCGTTCAGCACAGCAGGCAGACGAGCAGGCAAGCGAGACTCCTGTAGCCTTCTTGGGTTGGGCATAGCTTGGCTTAAATGGGAGCCTGCTAACGTGCTACAGTGCTGGCTAACAGGCAAGCATGGGCAGTTAAAGGCGGAATGTGAGCACATCTCGTGACGGTTAAGAACTGTTGGAAAGCAGCATTGTAAGATGAAACATGAAAGGGGAAAAAATCTCTGAATAGAAAATGGATCTTGATCGTTCTCCTTCAGAACCGAGTGGACCTTGATCGTTTTTCTCAAGTAAATCAAAACTTCTACACAGATTTTCGATCACCTAAAATAAAAAAAATAAACAAACAAAGCTTGCCGCATTAAGAGTACATCCAGTGCTTTCAAAGATGGCATTATAAACTAAATTAAATTTTTTTGTGGATCTTGGTCTTTATTCCCGTGTACCCTTCTTATACGCAACTTATTATGCACACTTTTGTTAGTAATTGTATGTGACAAATACACTGAACCAAATTTGATCTCCTGTATGACGAATGAATGTATAAATAAAAACAGTAGCTCCATAGCATCCTAATATTATTATTGGTTTATCATGAAACTTGGTGCAAGCTTAAGTGTTTTGAAAACCTAAAAATGAAATTCTGAAATACAATGAACACTTGATGAAGTTTGATATCAATTTTGCATGGTCTAGGATACTGGGACCATTCCTTTATTCACAGTGCGGTGTTTTTCACTAAGTAAAGTAGGAGGTGTTAGTCTAAAATCTCGTTAATACCCTCAGAACTGCCTACAGGTGACATTTATTAAATTCCAAATTAAGATGCAAAGGAATTATAGACACTGCCTGCGAGTGGGCGTTGATTTAAATTGAAAATTTGTTCAGAATCGTGATCTGAATGCGGATCCTATGCTTGTTAGGCAGATGTTCTGAGCACTGAGCCATTCGGACACAGTACTCACCATCGCAGCACAGACTGCCTTAGGACGCCTCCCATCATACACACTCGCAGCCAATGCCTGTAATTACTTCGGGTCTTAATTCGTAATGGCTGCTAGGGTCAACATGGTTTCTGTCCTTTCGGGCATGTCCGAAAGATCATACACCAAGTACACAGGGTGGTCCATTGATAGAGACCGGGCCAAATATCTCACGAAATAAGCACCAAACGAAAAAACTACAAAGAACGAAACTCGTCAAGCTTGAAGGGGAAAACCAGGTGCCGCTGCCATAGGCCAAACGGATATCAACTGCGCTTTTTAAAAATAAGAACCCCCCATTTTTATTACATATTCGTGTAGTACGCTTTGTGATAGATGACACTGTAATAGTCACAAACGTATAACTACGTGGTGTCACGTAATATTCCGCCAGTGCGGACTGTATTTGCTTCGTGATACATTACCAGTGTTAAAATGGACCTTTTACCAATTGCGGAAAAGGTCGATATCGTGTTGAAATATGGCTATTGTGATCAAAATACCCAACTGGGGTGTGCTATGTATGTTGCTCGGTATCCTGGACGACATCATCCAAGTATCCGGACCGTTCGCCGGATAGTTACACTGTTTTAAGGAAACAGGTAGTTGAGCCACGTGTGAAACGTCAACCACGACCTGCAACAAATGATGATGCCCAAGTACGTGTTTTAGCTGCTGTCGCGGCTAATCCGCACATCAGTAGCAGACAAATTGCGCAAGAATCGGGAATCTCAAAAACGTCGGTGTTGACAATGCTACATCAACATCGATTGCACCCGTACCATACATTGCATGGCGACGACTTTGAACGTCGTGTACAGTTCTGCCACTAGGCACAAGAAAAATTACGGGGCGATGACAGATTTTTTGCACGCGTTCTATTTAGCGACGAAGCGTCATTCACCAACAGCGGTAACGTAAACCCGAGTAATATGCACTATTGGGCAACGGAAAATCCACGATGGCTGCTACGAGTGGAACATCAGCGACCTTTGCGGGTTAATGTATGGTGCGGCATTATGGGAGGAAGAATAATTGACCCCCATTTAATCGATGGCAATCTAAATGGTGCAATGTATGCTGATTTCCTACGTAATTTTCTACCGATGTTACTACAAGATGTTTCACTGCATGACAGAATGGCGATGTACTTCCAACATGATGGATGTCCGGCACATAGCACGCGTGCGGTTGAAGCACATTTCATGACAGGCGGATTGGTCGTCGAAGCACCATGCCATGGCCCGCACGTTTACCGGATCTGACGTCCCCGGATTTCTCTCTGTGGGGAAAGTTGAAGGATATTTGCTATCGTCATCCACCGACAACGCCTGACAACATGCGTTAGCGCATTGTCAATGCATGTGCGAACATTACGGAAGGCGAACTACTCGCTGTTGACAGGAATGTCGTTACACGTATTGCCAAATGCATTGAGGTTGACGGACATACTTTTCAGCATTTATTCCGTTAATGCGGTATTTACAGGTAATCACGTTGTAACAGCATGCGTTCATAGAAATGATAAATTCACAAAGGTACATGTATCACAATGGAACAACCGAAATAAAGTGTTCAAACGTACCTACGTTCTGTATTTTAATTTAAAAAAACCTACCTGTTACCAACTGTTCGTCTAAAATTGTGATCCATATGTTTGTGACTGTACTAGCGCCATCTATCACAAAGCGAAAAAGGTGGTCCAGCTGAAACATTTACATTTCTTTACGTACTACACGAATATGTAATAAAAAGTGGGGGTTCCTATTTTAAAAAAAAAGCAGTTGATATCCGTTAGACCTATGGCAGCGCCGGCCGTAGTGGCCGAGCGGTTCTAGGCGCTACAGTCTGGAACCGCGCGACCGCCACGGTCGCAGGTTCGAATCCTGCCTCGGGCGTGGATGTGTGTGATGTCCTTAGGTTAGTTAGGTTTAAAAAGTTCTAAGTTCTAGGGGACCGCAGCAGTTAAGTCCCTTAGTGCTCAGAGCCATTTGAACCATTTTTGAACATATGGCAGCGCCATCTAGCGGGCCAACCATCGCACCATCTGGTTTTCCCCTTCAAGCTAGACAAGTTTCGTTCTTTGTAGTTTTTTCGTTTGATGCTTATTTCGTGAGATATTTGGCTCGGTCACAATCAATGGACCATCCTGTATATATCAATTTAAAATTGCTGGACCATGCCTTAAAAATGAATTCATCGTCTTTTGTTATGACTGATCAACTCTGAATGACACTTCAAAGCGAGAAGATGTGTGTACTATAGGAACTATGTGCATACTATACTATAGGAAATATAAGCGACTAATGAACTGGTATGGGCATGAGTGTTCAAATACAGAGGTATGTAAACTGGTAGAATATGGCGCTTCGGTCGGCAACGTGTACTTAAGATAAGTGTCTGGCGCAGTTGTTAGATCGGTTACTGCTGCTGCAATGACAGCTTACCAAGATTTAAGTGAGTTAGAACGTAACGTAGTGTTACAGCCAGCGAACGAACAATGGGACACAGCATCTCCAAGGTAGCGATTAAGTGGAGATTTTCCTATGCGACCATTTCACGAGTGTGCCGTGAATATCAGGAATCCGGTAAAACATCAAATCTCCGACATCGCAGCGGCCGGAAAAAGATCCTGCAACAACGGGACGAACTACGACTGAAGAGAATCGTTCAACGTGACAGAAGTACAACCCTTCCGCAAAGTGCTACAGATTTCAATGCTGAGCCATCAGCAAGTGTCAGCGTGCGAACCATTCAATGAAACTTTATCAACATGAGCTTTCGTAACCGAAGGGCCACTCGTGTACCCTTGATGACTGCACGACTCAAAACTTCATGCCTCACCTGGGCCCGTCAACAGTGAAATTGAACTGTTGATGACTGGAAACATGTTGCCTAGCCGGGCGAGTCTCGTTTCAAATTGTATCGAGTGGATGGACGTATACAGTTACGGGGACGACCTCATGAATCCATAGTGTGATGGCGTGGGGCAAGCCGGCCGGAGTGGCCGTGCGGTTCTGGGCGATACAGTCTGGAGCCGAGCGACCGCTACGGTCGCAGGTTCGAATCCTGCCTCGGGCATGGACGTGTGTGATGTCCATAGGTTAGTTAGGTTTAATTAGTTCTAAGTTCTCGGCGACTGATGACCTCAACAGTTAAGTCGCATAGTGCTCAGAGCCATTTTTTTGGCGTGGGGCGTGCGCATTTGGAGTGATATGGGAGCCCTGATACGTCTGGATACGATTCTGACAGGTGACACGTACGTAAGCATCCTTATGATCACCTGCATCCATTCATGTCCATTGTGCATTCCGACGGATTTGGGAATTCCAGCAGGACAATGCGACATCCCAGACTTCCAGAATTGCCACAGAGTCGCACCAGGAACACTGTTCTGAGTTTAAATACTTCCGCTGGCCACCAAACTCCCCAGACGTGTACATTATTGAACATATCTGGGATACCTTGCAGCGTACTGTTTAGACGAGATCTCCATCCCGTCGTACTCTTACGGATTTATGGGCAGCCCTGCAGGGTTCATGGTTTCAGATCCCCCATACATTAGTCGAGTCGATGCCACGTTGTGTTGCTGCGTGCTCGCGGGAGCCCTACACGGTATTAGGCAGGTGTAGCAGTTTCTTTGGCTCTTCAGTGTACAACGACAGTGACGCCTTGACAGCCTAAAGAATGGCTCTGAGCACTATGGGACTCAACATCTGAGGCCATCCGTCCCCTAGAACTTAGAACTACTTAAACCTAACTAACATAGCCGGCCGGGGTGGCCGAGCGGTTCTAGGTGCTACAGTCTGGAACCGCGCGACCGCTACTGTCGCAGGTTCGAATCCCGCCTCGGACATGGATGTGTGTGATGTTCTTAGGTTAGTCAGGTTTAAGTAGTTCTAAGTTCTAGGGGACTGATGACCTCAGAAGTTAAGTCCCATAGTGCTCAGAGCCATTTTAGCCTAACTAACTTAAGGACATTACACACATCCACGCCTGAGGCAGGATTCGAATCTGCGACCGTTGCGTTCGCGCGGTTCCAGACTGAAGCGCCTAGAACCACTCGGCCACAGCGGTCGGCCCTGACAGCCTAATAAAACAAGAATTCAGTTCTGCGTGAAGGTACACCCCCATGCTGTTCTGTTTCTTCGACGTTTCAAGAACCACTTCGTTGACATACACAAGACTTGATAGCATGCTTTGCTTACTTCTTTCCACATTGTACACATTCACAGGGAACCAAAGAAAAAGTAGGCAACTTTTCTGCAGACGTTAGCATTAAACATGTGCATATTATCTGAATATTGAAAATGTAACGAGGAAGAATCAGTACCAGTAAGCAAACAAGTACTCTTTTCCGACTTTTAAACTCACCAGTTGCGGACGCAAGTACAGCAAACCAGGATTTAAATGGATTGCAGATCTGTTCTTTTCGCATCACAAACTTCTCTTCTTAGTTGTTTGAAATGTATAATAGAAAGAAAGCTTCATTCACGTGGACAAATGCGTTGTATTACTGGATGATATACGCATTTAAGACCAGAAAAAGGTCTGAAAACGCCTTCCTGACACTATGTTGTTAGCGCAAGGACTGTAATATTTACTATTTAAAGTAACTGTCACGTGCACATGGCAGAAATTATAAACGATCTCCGTGCAAACAGTAGTCTGTTAATATTTCGGGGCATCTAACACGGCGGCGCCAGCTTCAGAAGAACTTACAGCGCTAAGTCCGTGGCGGCATCTCCCCGTGTTTTTACCTGTGTTGGTATGATAGGGGCCAGAATTTCGTCACCTTAGTAGGTTAGAACCTGTGTAAGCCCTGGAGGGCTATGAAATAGGCTAAAAGTTAGGATATACATTTCTGAATTTATTCTCCACTTGTAGGTAACTTACAGTTGACTTGTTATAACATAATAAACCCATTACTTGACATAAATGTTAATGCTGCAAAACCATAAACACAAAAGAAATGTTCCCAATTTCGTCCATTATAAAAACTATCAAAAATACAATTAATTGAAGTATATTTTTCCATTACAAGATTACCGATCACTTTGTCTACAAATCACTTAAAGACTGTCAGTGAACAATATTTTCAAGTTACCTTCACCTTTCTAGAGATGTGTCACACATGAAGTTGTATATCTGGGTAGATTAAGTGTATGTTTCGTTATAACAAACCAAGCATTTTGTGCAAAGATTGGATTTCTCTCCTCTTGCCTTTTTCCATAGCAAAAAGTAAAATAATATCTATAAATAACAAATAACATGAGTTTTTAATAACAGTTCAAAATTTCGTGGCCAGGAAGAAAATTACGAACTTCCCCAGTCTTAATATAATGCCCGCTAGAGCAAAATAGGCCAAATCGTAGTCAATAGCGATTACGCGGCAGAAACTACAAAACACGACTGAAATGAAGCCCAATATCTGCATACAGACCAGCGCAGACGGTAGGAATAGTAGGCTGTTGATCTGACTGCTGCACTAACGCCTTAGTGTAAAATAAAGAATCCCTGGTACTCGAAAGCTAGACGTGCTTTACAAACTAGACTCTCTCAACAATACTAGGGACTGAGGTCACGCATTCACGCTCAGTGAAATACTTTTTATCAGTTGTGGAGACCAGAAATTTCTAGGGTGACGAAATTAGGAGTACGGATGGTATTACGACTCGTTATGTAATAACGCAAGGTAAGCCATATCTGCCGTACATAGATTGTCAGCCAGCTACTGTCTTTGTTCTACGTTGTTTGATAAACAGAGTCTTTAACAAACCATTAAGTAAACGTGAACCAAGTCAGAAGAGCAAAGTTATCATTTCTTAAGAAAAATATTTGACAGAATTGAAGCGTATCAGCTTCATAAGCAGCATAGAACGTTTTCTCGCAGTTCCAATTTACAATCATAGAATATAATTAGAAATGGGTGTGCAATGTACAATGGTGAAATAACTCTTCTGTAGATGTCCACACTCACATGAAACCGTCCTATCGTTAATAGCGTTGTGTAATTGTTATAATTTACGTGTTTCATGAAATAGTGAACAGATATTACAGAATAGTAGCATGCATTTATTCATTTGCTCGTTGAATAATAGTACGCCGATGATAATTGACATATTTGACCTCATACCCATTTCAGTAGCAAACAACTAATTTCACACCATTTATTATCGTGACAGATCTGCGATAACTGTTTGCTATTGAAACGGCTGTGAGTTAAAGTACAGGGTGATAAAAAAGTCAGTATAAATTTGAAAACTGAATAAATCACGGAATAATGTAGATAGAGAGGTACAAATTGACACACATGGGATTTTATTAGAACCAAAAAAATACAAAAGTTCAAAAAATGTCCGACAGATGGCGCTCCATCTGATCAGAATAGCAATAATTAGCATAACAAAGTAAGACAAAGCAAAGATGATGTTCTTTACAGGAAATGCTCAATATGTCCACCATCATTCCTCAACAATAGCTGTAGTCAAGGAATAATGTTGTGAACAGCACTGTAAAGCATGTCCGGAGTTATGGTGAGGCATTGGTGTCGGATGTTGTCTTTCAGCATCCCTACAGATGTCGGTCGATCACGATACACTTGCGACTTCAGGTAACCCCAAAGCCAATAATCGTACGGAGTGAGGTCTGGGGACCTGGGAGGCCAAGCATGACGAAAGTGGCGGCTGAGCATTCGATCATCACCAAACGACGCGCGCAAGAGATCTTTCACGCTTCTAGCAATACTTTGTGTTTTTTTTTTTTTTTTTGTTCTAATAAAACCCCATGTCGTTCCAAGCATGTGTGTCAATTTTTACCTCTCTATCTACATTATTCCGTCATTTATTAAGTTTTCAAATTTATACTGACTTTTTGATCACCCGGTACGTCAGTGTACGCAGGGTGTCCCTCTAAGAACCGTCAGGTGTATCTCCTCTGCCGTCTCAGCAGTTTTTGTACGTCTTTGCACTGTGTAACTGGAATAACGGAAACAAGTAGTACTTATCAAGACTTTCAAGCGATGCCCAGTGTCGACCGAAAGCGTCGGTTTATTTCCTGTTACAAACAAAATTATTTTTAAAGCGGAATGTTACGTGCACGTTCTACAGACAAAACGCGTTTTGTCGATAGGTATTAACTGGGAGAGTAAAACCCGAAGATTAACGAGTACTGTAGCAGCGATAGCACTGCCCTGGCCCACGCTGACTGCTGCCTTGAAACACTCTGTGCTGGTTGTGAGTCGCTGCTGGAGCAATGAATATTCTTCGTGTTTTACTGTTAATGCATACTGATAAAACGAATATCGGACTAGGCTAATTTGGGAACGCTTATCGAATGAGAGCGTAAAATTCCGATTTAAAAATCATCTTGCCTGTAATGGGAAACAAACCGACGCTTTTTGTTAATACAGGGTGTCGCATGAAGGACTTGATGAGCGTTACTTGTTTGGATTGACTCCAGATACGCAGTGAAAAAAAGATATTGCAATAATCGACAGAAACATCAGAGAAACTGCGCCTGGCGACTCTTACGAGAGGCACCCTGGTTCTCTGTATATTCTAATGCACTGAAGAATCAGAGAAACTGGTACACCTGCCTAATATCGTGTAGGGCCGCCGCGAGCACGCAGAAGTGCCGCTACATGACGTAGTATGGATTCGACTAATGGCCGAACTGACGCCATGAATCCTGCAGGGCTGTTCATAAAACCGTAAGTATACGAGGGCATGGAGATATCCTCTGAAAAGCACGTTGGAAGGTATCCCAGATATGCTGAATAATGTTCATGTCTGGGGAGTCTGATGGCCAGAGGAAGTGTTTAAAATCGGATGAGTGCTCCTGGAGCCACTTAGTAGCAATTCTGGAGGTATGGGGTGTCAACTGGCCCTGCTGGAATTGCCGAAGTCTATCGGAACGCACAATGGACATAGATGAATGCATGTGTTCAGACAGGATGCTTAGGTACGTGTCACCTAGAGGTAAAAGGGGTCGCATATCACTGAAACTGCACGCGCCCCACATCATTAGAGAGCCTCCACCAGCTTGAACAGTCCCCTGCTGGCATGCAAGGTCCATGGATTCATGAGGTTGTCTCCATACCCGTACACGTCCATCCACTGGATACAGTTTGAAACGAGACTCGTTCGAACAGGCAACATGTTTTCAATAATCAACAATCCAGTGTCACTATTGACGGTCCCAGGCGAGGCGTAAGGCTTTGTGTCGTGCAGTCATAAACGGTACACGACTGGGCATTCGACTCCTGAAGCCCATATCGATGATTTTTCGTTGACCCGCTCGCACGCTGACACTTGTTGATGGCCCAGCACTGAAATCTGCAGCAATTTCCGGAAGGATTGCACTTCTGTCACGTTGAACAATTCTCTTCGGCCGTCGTCGGTGCCGTTCTTGCAGGATCTTTTTCCGGTCGCAACGGTGTCGGTGATTTGACGTTTTACCGGATTCCTGATATTCACGGTACACTCGTGAAATGGTCGTACGGGAAAATCCCCGCTTCATCGCTACCTCGGGGATGCTGCGTCCCGTCGCTCGTGCGCCGACTATAACACCACCTTCAAACTCACTTAAATCTTGATAATCTGCCATTACAACAGCAGTAACTGATCTAACAACTGCCTATGCCAGTTTCTTTGGCGCTTCAGTGTAGAACCTGTGAATGTATTGCCTTGCTCATAACACTCAACCATAAGAGAAAAGCTAGCCACAAGAAGATCTCAGAAGTGTATTCACTCAGATCTGTTCTGAGCTAAGCTGAATCTATCAAAAGGGGCGTGGAATTTTCTATTAATTTTAGGCAGTAAATTGTTGCTGAAGCCACTAAGGTGACGAGTATTTGCAACAGTGCGTTGAACTCTTAACCAAACACAGCATTCGAGTCCTCCGTCGGGCATGGGTGTGTGTGTTGTCCTTAGCGTACGTTAGTTTAATTTAGATTAAGTAGTGTGTAAGCTTAGGGACCGTTGACCTCAGCAGGTTGGTCCCATAATATCTTCCCACAAATTTCCATTTCTTTCAAACACAACATTATAGACAGTAAGGTATGTGTATCTGGTTCAGCTATATTTATCACTTACAGTTAGAGATGCAGTTGCTTACATCAGCGTTTTCGTATTTATTTGAAATTTGTGAAAGTCGTAACTAATCCAGTAGCGGTAGTAGAAAAAGGTAGACGTATCAAGCTGAAATTTTTTTCACATACTAAGGTGTGAAGGCCTTTGGTGGTGTAGTAAATGCATGGTACTAAGTAAATTCGGCCACTTATGTCACATACGAGTCACCAACTCACTATATACCTAAAGGTAGTTCTCGTTGACATAGAATCATGAAATTTAGCAAGAAGCAAGGTTTCACAGTACAAGTAAAGGGAAAAAACCGAAAACTGTTAATTTGTAATCATATCACAGGGAAAAAATATTTCTTTTGTCATTTGCTATCCGACGTGAAACTTGAAATCAAAACAATCAGTAGTTCTGCTTTCAGACTGACAACGTCGCAATAGTAAAAGCCAAACATCGGAGAAGGAATGAATTTATTATTCGGAACTGCTCCTTCACCAAATATTAATGAGCGATTACTGCACATGGATGTGGCGTTTCCATTTGTATGTGAAACAAACATTCGTAGAGTAGTCTATGATCACAGCTTATAGATATGGCGTTTCAAGTTGTATCTGAAACAAACATTCGCAACTAGTCTGCGAAACGCGTCCTATGAGCAGTAAAGTCATTTCCTTCCTGATGTTTGACTTTTCTCATTGCGACCCAGTCACCTACTTTTACTACTGCTACCCAGTCGCCCTGAATGGTCATTTTAATAATCGTCACCTGGCTCCCGACTGACTTTTATGTCATATTTTAATTATTGAAATTATAATATCCTCGAATATCTTACAATCCTTGGGACCGATTTCTTGCTTGTATCAATGTCGATAACAAGCAAAAATACTCGAGATTCTAGAGTCTCATAGTGGATGAACTGTCTGCACACACAGTTAAGTTTGTACGGAACCTTCATTGCGTGAGTCCTATTAGCTCCGGGCCAATTTATTTTTCATCTGTCTCGTTTCCATTTGAATGCTCCTTCCACAAGAAGAAAGTAGAATTACGGCCGTTATACTACAACGAGGGGCAGCTGTCAGTTATGTTTGACCGTAATTCGGGCGATGATGCATATCTATATCTGGAATAGTGTGTGAACAATATCCTTTATTTTTTTAAAATTCACTTTTTCTAAAAAAATGTAAAAGTTCAGTACACTTTGAAACGTCCCCTTAGAAAAACTAATGAATTACTGTGCTGATAAACCTCTTACGTTATTTGATTTTCAAACAGCTGAGCAGAACTGAACGTACTCAGACATTTCGCTCTTTACCTATTCTTATCAACACTAAACTGACACACAATATTTTTAGCACAACGCAATCTGACTTTCAATAATCCCTACAAAACAATGGCACTGACTAACATTAACATACACCTTTCATGAATCACTTACCTCACAAAAATCTTCGTTACTCGAACTACTGCAATACAGCCAGTGCCTCTACTGCCAGCTAAATAAAAGATTCAAGCTACTGAAGGCACTAACTACTGATAGGCATAGTTAGCAAATGAAAGATTTTGATAAAGGACAAACAATGTATTTACCTTAATAGTGTTCAAAAGTCATAATATATGTGTCAGTTTATGAAATCCAGTATTACAAATCTACTCTCTGCGATGGACACACGTCCAGATCATCCGCTCTGAAATCTCCACCATCTCTCTCCCCACATCCACCACTGCTGGCGGCTCACCTCCAACTGCGCAACACTACGCGCTGTTAACATCCAACTGCCCAACACTACAATAGCAAATTCCAACAATGCAAACCAGCCACAGACTGCACACAGCACAGTCAGCGATTTTAATATAGAGCACCACATGGCGTTACCAACATAAAAACCTAAACAGTCTACTTACAACTTAATTTCTGAACGTGTCTCATAAATAACAGTATTCTACAAAATTCCGTGTTCGTACAACTAGCTGCACACTCTGTCCAGTATTTCAGTCCTTTTCGGGCTCTACGTTGGTGTGGTAATAAACATGCTTTCAGTTCTAAGCGCTGTATTTCCGCAAGGAGCCGTATTTGGACTTGATTGTTGCTGCAGCGTCACATTGCTGAACAGCGACCCCTGCAGTGTTGCAGTGGTATGGACCGCGCGCGTTCTTAACCGGGCCTAGTCAGATGCACGTTAATTTTATGTGGTCGTTATGGATGCAAATAAAGAAAATATTACAATTTCTACCAAATTCCGCCTATTATTACTACTACATTTACTAATTGCTACCTCCAGCATCGTATGAGGAGCGTAATGCAGTGCCTTTCACACCACAACTACTTAATAATATGCGGCATTTCTAGTTGACAATACTCGTCACACACTTTACTGCGTTCACGAATCCATGGTTCATCTCACAGGAACACCGGCTCATTTAAAAGCCATATTTCACTTTCTCGCAAAAGTTTTGGGGTAACCAAGTAGTTGAGAATGCACGCACGAGGGAGGCGGCGGGTCGCGTCGAGCCTGCCAGAAGACTGGTCGCTAACATAAACCAAAATTGATTCATAAGCACGCGTGACCTCAGATATCACCATAAATAGAGCTACTTTTCTCCGGTTTTCCTTGATAGCATACCATCCAGTTCTGTGCCACGGAAACTTGGAAGATTTATCAAAGTTGGTATTTCTTCATTCTGAAATTTCATTAAGATGTACACCGAACCGCGCGATTCATGATGTTGTGAAGGTTTCCTTTTAGCTCAGTTCACTCTCAGAAGGTAACTGAAAGCAATACGCAACAAGAACGGCAACTTAAGTGCAATTATTATAGTGTCATTTCTGTTCGTCTCGTAGTGCATTGATTTCGGTTACCTTCTGTACTATACTACAGCAGTTCTTTCTGCACTGACGGAAAAACTTGCAACAGCGAAGAATAATTAATGTAGAGTAATGAGATTTCGGCAATGTATTTGTACAGGTGACATATTTAAGAGATCAAGATCGCAATTAATGTAAGCACAAAGTAAGTCGTCGTAAATGTAAAATGCTGGTACAATAATAACCTCCAGAACGTTGAATGGAAAAAATGGAAATGAAGTCCCATGCTTCTTTACAGAGCGTAGGGGAACGATGCGGGAGACCCGCACCGCCTTACTAGGCAAGGTCCTAAAGGAGGTGGTTTACCGTTGCCTTCCTCCGACCGCAATGGGAATGAATGATGATGATGAAGACGACACAACAACACCCAGTCATCTCGAGGCAGGAAAAATTCCTGACCCCGCCGGGAATCGAACCCGGGACCCCGCGCTTGGCAAGCGAGAAGGCTACCGCGAGACCACGAGGGGCGGACGGAACGTTGAATACTGGCACGCAAACCTGCATGCATTGTGTTGTACAGGTGCTGGTGTCAGCTTATGGGATGGAGTTTCATGGCTGTCAATACAGGGATGGTTAATCCTGTTTGTGGATGACGCTGGAGTTCCCGTCCGATCATGTCCCATATGTGCTCAGTTGGAGACAGATTTGGTGATGGAGCAGCCCAGGGTGACACGTCCCACTCTGTAGAGCATCATCGTTTGCAACGGCGGTACGTGGGCGAGAGTGATCATGTAGGTAAACACCCACTAGAATATTGGTCATGAATGGCAGCACAACAGGTCGAATCGCCAGACTGACGTACAGATATGCAGTCAGGGTGCGTGGGATAGCAACGAGAGCGCTCCTGCTGTCATACGAAATCGCACCCCACACAATAATTTCAGGTTTAGGTCCAGAGTGTTAAACAAGCAGCTAGATTGGTTGCAGGCCCTCAGATGATCTCCTTCTGAACAACACTCGACCATCACTGGCACCGAAGCAGAACCAGGTTTCTTCAGAAAACACAGCAGACCTCTACCCTGCCCTCCAATGAACTCTCGCTTGACACCACTGAAGTAGCAAATGGTAGTTGTTTGGGGTTAGCGAAATGCACGCTGCAGGGCGTTTGGCTGGGAGCTATCCTTAACCGATTTGTGTGTCACCTGCTCATAATTGCTACTCAAGATAGAGTACAATGGGCCAGAGCCATACGCCGAACACGATGGTCTTAACTCTCGGTAGTGTCGTGGGGCTGCCCGTGCCCGGCCTTTTGTGGCCGTATTTTCTCGTGGCCGCCACTGCCAGCAATCATGTACAATGGCAGCATTCCTGCCAAGTCTTTCTGCAGTATCCCAGAAGAAGCAACTAGCGTCTCTTAGCCTTATTACACGACCTCGTTCAAACTCAGTGAGATGTTGATAATGGCGTCTTTGTAGCCTTAAAGGCATTCTTGACTACCATCAATTCACCACGCCCAATCTCAAAGGCAACTAATGCCCACAACCGTTACGGCGTGCACTTAGAGAAAATCTAATTTGCATTCTCACAGTGGCACTACTATGGCCACTCTTATACGACTAACGCGAAATTGTAGTAGACATCATCTTTCAGATGTAGATGTAAACTTTCGTTTATGTCGCACAACTCTTTCCTGGTGTTGAGATTTTTTCCGGTCAGTGTATAATCATTTTTCTGTTTTCCTTGCTAGCATTCAATCCAGTTCTTTGTCACAGAACTTTTGAAGATTTCTAATAGATGGTATTTCGTTGTTCTCAAATTTCGCTTATAGCTTTCGCTGAACCATGCAGTTCATACTTTTGTGCAAGTTTCCTTTTAGCCCAGTTGGCTCAAAGAAGGTAACTAAAAGAAATACGCAATGAGACGACCATAAGGCACGGTGACTTCAGTGTAATTATTATAGTGTCATTTCTGTTCGTCCCATTAAGTATTTCTTTCACTTACCTTCAGTACAATATTTTAGTAATTATTTCTATGCATGGTCCAAATTACATCGAACTACGTTCGTTTTCTGCGACATACCATGCGAAAGTTACTTTCCACCTTAAAAAAAGTTTTGCGCACCACCGACGTTCCCATCAATAAATTTATTGACGTTTAGGCAAAAAGCTATCGAGACTGCCTGCGAAGTCACTTCCAACGATCACTTCCCAGACTTGCGCTGCGAGCTTTGAATTGAGACGTGGTTTTACCTAGTTACATGACCAAGATAGTCCCAGCTGTGACCTAGCCCTCAGTGCGCCTTGGCGAGTGACACGCTGTCATCATTACTGGTGTCTAATCTTACCGCGGGAAATCAACCACTTCGTCTTAAAATGGGCAACTACTCTCGAGGAGTCCAGATGCCTTAAACCCAGCCCACATTTTCTGTCGGCAAAAATGTAGTCGTAGTTATTGCTCCTGTTTCCATCGTTTCAGATTCGCTACTTATTATCTTTCTATAACCATTTTTCCTAAGGAATTCTAGGCTTGTTGATTCCCATCATCACGGTGACAGAGTATGTGATATTATTTCAATGTTTACAAAATCGAGTCAAATTTACAATGACCTCGTCTAAATCCGCCGACTTATCACGCGTTGCAGCACTTCTGGGCTGGATGGATACACATTCTCTGCTGGGAACGGTGTCTTAAAGCTCTTGTATCATATGCTTAGGTAAGCTAACTGACAGCTTTTGTAACTCGTACTTGTTGTCTTGGATGCTGGTAGTGTTACGGAGTTGCTGTGTGTTCTGCTCCGGCACATGTCCTATCGCGGAACGGTCTGGGGATCTTGCTTGCCACGAGAGTACCTCAAGGTCACGCACATAGTTCGTGAAGTCCAGTATCATATAAGGACAAACATTATTCTGTTGAAATATGGCACCACCATTCTATCACATGACAGGTAAAACAAGTTGTCCATTATGTACCACTGTGCTGTCAGAGTTCTCTCAGTCACTACCAGCCACAACCTGTAGTCATCCTCGAAGGCTCTCCACACAGTGACGTCTGGGCTAACACTGCTGTACATTTCAAAAATATTGGATTAATGGCACCTCTCGTCACATCGCCACCATACTCGCCAACGATTGTAATCCAGCGTAGGACAGAACAGCGATGCATAGCTGAACACAGCGCGTAGCCAGGCATGCATCCTGGTCGCCGCCGTTTGTGATGTGGTGTTTACGGCAGCCCGTCCGTGGTACGGCACCTCCCTAGTCGAGCTGCTGCTATTCTTCAACGAATGTTGCACTATGGTACAGGATGCTGCAAATAGTCCATTACTTGTTCCTGGAGAGCAGGCATCCTCCATTGCACACTACGGGCCATTAAAATTGCAGATGATAAACGGGTATTCATTGGACAGATATATTATACTAGAACTGACATGTGATTACATTTTCGAGCAATTTGGGTGCATAGGTCCTGGTTTAAAGAAATCACAGAAAACGTTAATCGGGATCTGGATCTTTCCGAATGCGAGACCTGTGTGCGAACCACTGTGCCACATCGCTCGGTGTGTTAAGAAGCCCAGGTATACCAACACGCGTAAGAAAAAAAGGAAATTATTAACTGGTTCTCAACAGAAAAGACAGAGGATGACAATTGGTGAACTGTATGAAATAAAATCTTCATAACTTCTGAACGGTTTGCATTAGGACGTTCGAACTGCAAGGCTGGCCGCGGGGCATTGTGGGAATTAGAATGCGCATATATAGTTTGGTTTAGCGGCAAAGCTCACTTTCATTTGGACCGGTTCATCAATAAGCAAAATTGGCGCATTTGACATTGTGGTCTGCAATGAATGTCCAGTCACGGAATAATCGGTGACTACCGAACGGTGTGTGAAAGTTTTGGAAGATGATTTTATCCCCATTATGCAATGTGATCCTGGTTTCGACAAGGTGTGGTTCATGCAAGAGCTCGACCCCACCGAAGCAGAAGAGTATTTGATACCCTGGAGGAGCACTTTGGGTACAGCATTCTGGCTCTGGGGTACCTAGAGAGGGATAAAGGAAGCGTCCGATTCCATCCCTCTACTTTGATCAATATGACGGAAACGACCATTCACAACAACTCCCATACCGCTCCTATGGCGTCATCACGTAAACATGACAACAAACACGAAAATGGATCGAAAAACCAGCAAACAGATATTCCTCCAAAAATATAATGAAACTAACGTGACAAGCAGGGGAATTGGGAGTTTTTGTGTGAGGACAAACTACATATAAACACACGCCACTACACCAACCACAACAGCCTTACGTCACGTCACTGGTCAAAGCCGACAGTTGGAATCGGACGATTCCGTTGACCTCCCAGATATCACTGGCATGGGCCTAGATTGGCCGCCATATTCTCCGGATCAGAACACATGCGACTCCTTTTTGTGGCGCTCCATTAAAGGCAAGGTGTACAGCAATAACCACAAAACCACTGCTGAGATGAAAACAGCACTTCAAGAGGTCATCGACAGCATCGATGTTTCCATACCTCAGTGCGTCATGCAGAATTTCGCTACTTGTCTCCACCACATCATCGCCAATGGTGGCGGGCATATCTAACATCTCATAACCTGAATCCGAATAACTGTAGTGACGTTTACATGTTGAATAAAATGTGTGCACGCAGTAGTTTGTAACTAATTTACGTTTGTTTTCATGTAGTTCGATAACTGTCACCTTGTAAGATAAATTGTGGTAATAGGAGAGTAAGAATTGACTGTAACATGCGGTGAGAAGGAGAGGAGTCGAATCTAGCGAACCGGAGAGCTTTAAGAGGAGGAACGATGGAGGAGAGGGTGTGGGATGGGTGAGTCCGCAAAATTAGGAACGCTTGTTCCCCTCCCCGCCGCTCCCGATCTTTTTGCTGGCCACACTGCCCGCAGCGCCCAGCGGCGACGACTGCGAGAAGTGCTTTCCAACGGTGTTTGGAAGGGTCTGAGCGGGCCACTTATCCCGGTGGCTTCTTGTTTGCTCCGCAGCAGCTGAGTAAACACACGCGGTGGGAACTTTTGGGTGGCGTCGCACTGTCTCCGCCAGTAAACACCGTCTCTAATTTTGCACAGTACTAAACGGCCGCTGTCACCGCGTGCGCCGCTGCTCCACGTCACACCCCGGGCACTCTTTGTGGTTAGCGTCTCGTAGGAGACTATGAAGGTACCTCAGGGAGAGGCAAATTACTTGTCGTACTCCTTACAAGCCCCCGGCGACTGCACTACCCATCATAAGGGGAGCCGGAGGTGCCTATGCTGCCCATGTTAAAATCATTAAGTTTTCAGGAACATTTATGAATAAACTACCAAATAGAAAAATTTGAATTTTTTTTACATATAGAGTGGTTTAGTATTGCAGTTATGACAGAGGGATTTTGGAATATCTTTTCTAGTTTTCTTCCAATTATTTTTTTTATTAATGACCCAAACTTTTTTTTACAAATAATTGCTTTATAATTAAACTGGAATGAAACTACTCGACCTGTTGTCAAATGGCTGTGTTACAATGTACGTTTGCCCACTAGGAGTGCTGTATAAAAATTTCATCTCTCTAGCTTGAGTGGATTTTGAGAAAATGTTCCTTATATTCGAAAAATTCTAATTTCCGGGAAATGGCTATCAAAGTTTCTCAATACATTCCTGCACTATAGGATGGATTATCAGGGCCTTCATCTTCCAAAAGCTTCCTCTTCTGTCTTGTTTTCTGGCCTGTTGTTCCATCATACTTCATATGCCTCTCCCTTCTTTCTGCTTCTCTTATCCTTTGTCTGTCAATATTTCTTAGTGCTCGTACAGAGTTCACCCCAGCTGTAAATCCTAATGCATTCAGAACTTCACACTTCACACTGTTCCCTTGGTTGTAGGTTGCTATTGCATCATAAATGCCAAAGTTCAGTGTTTTTATGCTTACAAACACCCTTTTAGGAATCACTTTCCAAATCAAATTGTTTACGCTCTCATTAGGATTCTGTGTCTTTCCGTGTAGACATTTGTGTAACAATTCTGGCTGTGCTAAGTCATGAAAAATTGGTTTTATTGCATTTATCACAGCTGCTGGCAAACCATGTTTGTGATCATAGTCCTTTTTTGCATTATATTTGCACCAGGAATCTTTTGGGCATAGGCTGTGTTGAGGGTATTCATTGGAAGAGGCAGTATGAAGGAACAATGCCCACACTGCTTTTCGCATGTCACTAACATTACTAGTTAGTATTTTGCCTTATAGCATACCCATAGTATCTCTGCAGACGTTCAATCACCTCATCAGTAAGTCTGCCTCTCCCTTCTATTGTCTTTCCATCACTGAGCTTACTTGAACCCAAAGTTTGTTTGAGCCTTCGAAGCTGTGCACCCATACGCTTTTGCACATGCCCAATGCATTCCAACTTTTCAACTACAAATTCATTTCCATATGGTTTCAGTTCCTCTATAGTCTTGAAACCTTTGGAGTCACCATCCCCAAGGTAGTATTTGCTAGAAGATGTCACAGGACTATGGCCGGCCATGTGTTGCTTAGCAGAAGAACGCACTGTTTCAGTAATTGTAGTATCGCAACTTGGTATTAGTGTTAATTTTCTTTTCCCTACGTTCTTCCTCTTCTTATATACACGGTTACTAAAACGTGGCATCGTAACCAGAACAACGCTTTACACAAGTAGTATATACTACCAACAACAGGCGCAACACTGAACTAATTCGAAACGGTAAACAGCAAAGAGACGATGTTCCGCGCTCTTAGCGCTTCATTTGTCACAGAAAACAATGTAGCCAACCCTTGCACACTCGCTGTATGCGTAACATAAGGCGCTGTATGCGTAACAGGCCGAGAAAATACCAAGCAGTTCGCCAGGAAATCACGAGAGGGTGTTAGATGCATTCAGCAGCCGCCCTTTTCCTCTGCAGGCGTGGGGGAAAATGGTAATAACTCCACTTCTAGGGCGAGTAGAACAATAATTCAAAGTTTACATTAAAGAGGAATGTTCCAATTAATTTTCGGTAGCAAAAAAAAAATCGTAATAAGTATGGAAACACGAAGTGATTATGGACAAGGAAAAGGAAATACATTATAAAATTACATTGTACTTTTTTCTAAGTGTTTATTAAGTTCAAACAATACATAGGTAAATGCAACTATGAAATTTTAGATTCCTCTATATAGCCACCTTTTGCTTTAACCAAAGGCATGAAGTGGGTCAATTTTTCCATGGTTTCAGCTGGAATTAGTCTCCCTTCTTGCTCCAGGACATCCCACAAGTGGGTACCATTCATGATTCCCCGTTTTCGGATCCTCATGTTCAACTCATGCCACAGCAGCTCGATTAGGCTACAATCAGGAGCCTGAAGAGGCTATTCTACGTTTTTCAAAATTTTCTGAACCTCTGTAGACCTCACACAGTTCTGACACATGCGGGATGAATATTTTGGGTCGTTCCCTTGCTGCCAGACAAATCCTTTCCCAACCAGATGCAAACCAGATATCTTGGCATGTCGCTGGAGAAGGGCATGATCATCCTTTTGGATCATTTTTGCATCTGCTTTCGTCAAATGTTCGACTTTATTTCCTCCATCAGATCTGCGTACCATCACAGAGCATGCTTCACAGTTGGAATTGAGTATTCGTGCTTTCACTGGATAAACGTTGTACGAATCAACGGCGTTTACTTACAAATATATCGAACTTGTATTCGTCAGTGAGTAACACTCTTTCCCAGACCTATGATGTCCAATGCTGACGTGTCGTAGCGTACTGGAACCTTCTCTTGTCGTTAACAGGGCACAACCACCGTTTGCCTGCTGGAGCATAACCTGGAGGTTGTTTTCTGCCAGATGCCACGTACCGTCTCACTGTTGACCCACTCACTGGGATATCCCTAAATGTATTTAGTTCAGCCGTCAACTCACGGACTGTTTCGATTCCATCAAGTTTACCGGTCACTACCAAGTACTTTTCCCAGCATTCAGATGCCCCTGAGCGAGGAAGATCATGATTCGAGTCTGTATCTCGATGCCGCTGATGGACTACTGCCATCTTGGTACAAGTGGCTATCTTTACCCGTGAATTATATTGAATCTTGCACTTTTGGGGCATTTTCAATGACTTTCGCTGTGTGTACTACCTTCTCTCCCGGCGTCTCCTCTTGCATACAAACGGAACTACAAAAATTGTTCGAATGGCTCTGAGCACTATGGGTCTTAACTGCTGAGGTCATCAGTCCCCTAGAACTTAGAACTACTTAAACCTAACTAACCTAAGGACATCACACACATCCATGCCCGATGCAGGAGTCGAACCGGCGACCGTAGGAGTCACGCAGTTCCAGACTGAAGCGCCTAGAACCGCTCGGCTACCAAGGCCGGCCACGGAACTACAACTGAACAGAACTGTTAACATCGTACCTCTACATACTCGTGCCGCCGACAGGCGCCACCTGGTGTGTTTAGTTGAAATGTTTGGACATGTAATGTCAGTTTACATAAAAATGAGCAATACCACTATGTATGTAAGTGTACAACAAATGTCTATGCAATACGGTAAGCGTCATTATTAACCTTTATTTGAGCGTATTACTCTGTATTCTAAACAACATCTCACATAGATCACTTACATCTTGCTCCGTTGTAATACGCATGGTGTTTCCAAACTTAAAGAGGGTAGTATATATGCAGACTTCCATAAGAATTTTCTAACCCCGTGCCACGTCTTCACTGTTGTGTCCCCCCTACCCTCCATCTCTACATCCTACATCTCCTTTCCCAAGGTGGCTTCCATCAACTCCCCCTCCCGGATGATGCCCTCTCTCCCTCCATTTATCCCTCCTATCAACTCTGATCCTCACTCCTTTCCTCTGTCCTTTTCCCGGGCTCCCTCTCCCCCCTTCCATCCTCTTTCTTCTCCACCTCCCCTCTCTTTGCCCCCTTCTCTCCCTCGAGTCCTTTTACATTTCCCTCCTCTGCCTCCTCTCATTCCCTCTCGCGTCTGCCCTTCTCCCCCTTTATTAGTCCTCTCCCTCCTTGGTTTCCCCCCTCTTCTCGTTTTTTCCTCTCCTCCCTCCTTGTTTTCCCCCTCCTCCAGGTCCCCCCTCCCATCTGCCTTTGGCTCGGAAGTGCCATATTTGTGCCGCCATTTTCGTGCAGTGTTTTACGGTGTGTGTTTTTCCAGTGAGTGTTCCGTGTTGTGTCTTTTGGGAAGTGTAGTGAACAGCCATCATACTGTCGCTGGTTGTGATTTTTTATCTCTTGCAAACAGAAACCAGACTGTCGCCCTGTTTTTTAATTGTGTGTCTACTATGTTACTTGTCTGATTCCTGTGTATTTTATCAACATTGCCAACCCTTTTGCTTTCTGTTTAACACCATTTTATCGCCTGTTTTTCCTTGTTTCTTTCTTCTTCCTTTTTTAAAAAAAAGTCTGTAGGCAGTAGAGCAGCGTACTAAGCTGCTGCCAGCCCGCCCCCTTCGGGGGGAAATTGAAAATCAATAAAAAAAAAGAATTTCCTAACATATTCGCAGCCTTAGCTCCTTTGTATATACGACAAGCATTATGCTATACGAATACAGTATTATTGAAGTAATGAAACACATTGTAATACGTTCTAGGCGAAGTGCGCTTCCAGCTGTATTTCGAAGAGTGCTTCAAAATTCATTCAGAAATATTGTTATCGCGTAATGACTGAGTAACGTATTTACACTGACTAAACAATAGTGTCTTTGAAACGAAATGTACTAAACATTTATCGACTGTTCAACACATCGACTTAATCAAAATAATTTGTTGTAAGAGGAATGTTGATTACAATGTAACGTTCCGTCGACGACGAGGTAATATAATAATATAATTTGTGGTAAGGTCTTATGGGACCAAACTGCTGAGGTCATTGGTCCCTAAGCTTACACACTATGTAATCTAACTTAAACTAACTTACGCTAAGGACGACACACACAACCACGCCCGAGGGAGGACTCGAACCTTCGACGTGTGTAGCTGCGCGGACCGTGACAAGATGCCCATAGACCGCGCGGCCGACGATGAGGTATTTAGAGACAAAACACAAGTTCGGACTGGAGAGGAACGTTGAACGAAATTGACTGCATCATTTAAAAGAAAGCATCCCGCCTTAAGCGATTAAGGGAAATCACGGAAAATTAAATTTGGATGAACAAAGACGTATTCCAGCCGGCATCCTCACGAAGACGAATCCAATGCCTTGCCACGGCGACACGTCGATCGGTGATAATTCGTTGGACAACAGGTTGATCTGTTAGTACATTTTCCCCTTTTAGTAGCATTTGACAATCAACATACGTCAATGATAATGGTTTAGGAAAAATAAGTTGCTGTTCTTGCCTTCAATTCGAGAACTGTTTTGCTGTAACTCTCACGATTCTCTATTCAGATGAAACCTTTTTATCTGTGAATAGCTACTGCAAACTGTACGCACTTGAACTTGATTACTGTGATCAAGCCTTGGTCTCACTCTAAAAATCGTACCAATAGTTTACTCCATTGCTAAATTAAATATTTCTTGATGTCTCAGAATGCGTCCTTCAACGTGTCCGTTCTTTTAGTCAAGTAGTGGCATAAATTTCTTCTCTCTCAGCTTCTGTACTGTACCGCTTTATAAGTTTCCCGATCTATCCACATAATCAAAACCATACTTCTGCAGCACCCCTTTTTTAAAATTTCTGTTTTCTTCGTGCCTATATTTTTTATCGTCTATGTTTCCCTTCCATATAAAACACAATTCAGATAGGTTCAGCAAAGATATCCTAACACTTACATTTGTATTAGGAATTGCACAACCTGACTTAATTTTACCACACTTGTTATAGTTTTGTTCATCATATAGTTGTAACCTATTTTCGAGATATCATCCCTCTCGTTCAGCTGTGCTTCCTTGAAAAAAAATGCTTTAGTATTTCTGATAGAAATATACTCTCATCGGCAAACTGTAAATTTCTTTTATTTACGCAGCTTTTTAATGTAGACTAGGACCAGCTGAGTACCCACCGTTACCCAGGTATCTATTAGTCCACCTCCACCTCCCCTCATCTACCTTCTTTCTCCGTCTCCTCCATCCCCTCACTTGCCATCTTTTTCTCCGCATCTCTCTGTCCAACTCCTCCGCTCACCATTCTCTGTCCACTGTCTCCTGCCCCTCTCCCTCACCATCTGCTACTCCGCCCTCTCTCTCTGTCCATATTCTCCTCATTATTCTTTTTGTTCATCTTCTTTTCTCCTCTGTGTCCATCTGCTTCTTCCACTCTGTACATCTCGTCCTTCTCCCTCTCTCTGTCCATCTTCTCATTCCCTCCCTCTCTCTGTCATCTCCTCTTACATTTCTCTGTCCATCTCCCGCTGCCCATTTCTTCCTTCTCCTCTCTCAATCCATCTCCTCCTCCCTCTCTTTCTCTGTCCATTTCCTCCTCTTCCCTTCTTCTATCCGTCCCCTCCTCTTTCCTTCCTCTGTCCATCTCCTCCTCTCCCACATCAATGTTCATCTCTTCCACCCTCTACACTGTCATCTATAACTACATCTACATAGATACACCGCAACCTACTGTACAACTAGTCATTTTCTTTCCTATTCCACTTGCAAAAGGAACGAGTGGAAAACGAATATCTATATGCCTCCGAATGAGCCCTAATTTCACGATTCTTATCTTCATGGTCCTTACACGCAATGCATGTTGGTGGCAGTAGAATCGCTCGGAAGTCAGATTAAAATGCCGGTTTCCTAAATTTTCTCAATAGTGTTTCTCGAAAAGAATGTCGCCTTCCCTCCAGGGATACCCATTTGAGTTCCCGAAGCATCTCCGTAACACATGTTGTTAGAGTCTACCGGTAACAAATCTAGCAGCCCGTCTCTGAATTGCTTTGATGTCTTCCTTCAATCCGATCTGGTATATTTCCCAAACATTAGCACCAGCGTCCTATATGAGATCTTCTTTACAGGTGAACCACTCTTTCTTAAAATTCTCCCCACAAACCGATGTCGACCATTCGTCTTCCATAACACAATTGTCACAAGCTCGTTCCATTTCGTATCGCTTTGCAACATTAAGCCAACTTTAGTGCGTCAAGCAGGACACTAGTAGTGCTGTATCCGGACATTGAAGGTTTGCTCTTCCTAAACATCCTCATTAACTTACTTTTTTCTACATTTAGAGCTGCCTGCCATTCATCACACCAACTACAAATGTTGTCTAAGTCGCCTTGTATCTTCCTACATTCTTCAAGTTCGACACCTTACCGTACACAACAGCATCATCAGCAAACAATTGCAGATTGCTGCCCACCCTGTCATGTACATAGAGAACAACAGCAGTCCTGTCACATTTCCTTGTGGCACCCCTGACGATACCCTTCTCTCTCATGAACACTCGCCGTCGAGGACAACATACTGGCTTCTATCTCGTATCTAAGAAGTATTCGAGCCACTCACATATCTGTGAACTTATTCCATATGATCGTACCTTCGTTAACAGCCTGAAATGGGGCACCGTGTCAAATGTTTTCCGAACATCTAGAAATATGTATTCTGCCTGTCGTCATTCATCCATATTTCGCAATATATCATGTGAGAAAAGGGCAAGCTGACTTTCTCACGAAAGATGCTTTCTGAAAGCATGCTGATTCGTGGGCTTGAGCTTCTCAGTCTGAAGAATGTTTGTTATATTCGAACTGAGAATATGTTCAAGGATTCTGCAGGAAACCGAAGTTAGGGATACTAGTCTGTAATTTCACCATTATTATATACAGGAGTCACCAATGCTTCCTGCCAGTCGCTTGGGACTTTGTGATGTGCGAGAGATTCACGATAATTGCAGACTAGGTAAGGGGCCAATGAACTGGGATTCAATCCGGACCTGGTGATTTATTTGCTTTCATATCTTTCAGTTGTTTCTCTGCGCCAGAGATGCTTAGCGGAACCACACCCAAGAGTGCACAGTTAAGAAATAACCTTAATTGTCTCGGTTATTATCATTAGGAAAACAAATGTATTTTAGGTTTATATTTATTAACACAAACTCTACATATTCAGAAAACTACAGCAGCAGAGAGGTAATACTTTTATTGAAATTTTCAAAAATATAAAAAGGGAAATGCGTACTCTTTCATTCACGTGCGCTTAAGAGTACACAGAATATGCCCAAAGAGTGCACATTCAGAAAATGTCACAAACGCACGCACTATCACCTTCAAATGAAGAGCACTGTTCGTGCCACCATCTCCCACGCTTAATGCGCTGGATCCAGTCCTCTGGAAACACCAAAATGCATTATCTCTATTTACAGATTTCAGTCTCTTCCTTGAAGCAGACTTCTTCGTACCAGGAGCAGTTTCAACCTAATTTGAAGTCACTGAGAAATAAAACATATCCTTCGAACTCCACAACACACTCAAGAGGTACAAATTTGCAGTTGTGTCCTGAAGAGAACGCACGCACTTTTTGGGGACGTTATTTGCGCGTTCTTTCGTACAGAAACAATGATACCAAGCGAAGTCAGCAGATGGAAGCACATATCACATTTGGAAAATATGTGGATGCAGTATGGTAGACTGCAAGCTAGCCTTTCAAAATGCAATTAAGAACTGAAAGCCATTGCTCGTGTCTTCTGTGTGTAACTAATGCAACAGAGTACCAGAACTGTAGCAAGAAAGCTGAAAAGGGATTTTTATCTCTTTGCCTTCGGAAACAGGATTTCTTCACACAACTTCTACTAGGTGTTTCTGAGACCACTCTGAACACAACTACGTCAGTGGCGAGCTGACCAGTTCAGTCAACTGTCAGCAACACAAAATGCGCTATCTTTGGAACTGCACACTCTTTGGCACATTTACCCTATTACTATGTTGTACTTATGAGACTCTGTCTGATGGACAAATGACGGTATGTTTGTACGATTCTCCTGTGTAAACTATTTCTTGAATTTGAAATTTAAAACTTTGGCTTTCGTTTTGCTGTCTTCAACTGCCACACTAAACAGGTCAACAAGGGACTGAATGAAAGCCTCAGACCCCCTGGTCATCTCCTGCCGTTCTTTCTCCACGATTACTCCCACCTCAATAGGAGGTTGCTGGTTCTTACCCCTGCAGTATATCTCAAAAGACAGGTGTACTAGCTTTGGTTGAAATAGATCCAGGAGCTTAGGAGGAGGTTTTGTCCGCATCTTTGTCCACATACGATCATGTCACATATATTTCCCATATATCTCACATATTTCACATATATGTAGACGAATTTCGACCTGCAGTTTCGTTTTCATGCAGCTCAATGTTTATGACGTCATATCTACTGAACTATGTGTCGTACAATGCTATAATTTTACAGATATGTTCAGAGGTATAAGTGAATACTGACAGCAAAGTGTGTCGCGAATGAATTTAGTACTAAGGAAGTAATAAATTAAAATGTCATGCCTCACACAGCAGTTTTATTGCATGAAAAATGCAGTATGCATAAAAATTTTTCCTTCCATCGTTTTCTGGGATTTGCAGCTAGAAGACTTTTTTTCGTAAAGGTTTGAAATTGTGTAAAGTTTGCTGAAGGTCATTAATTGCTCTCATTCTCAAGTACTGGATGAACAAAGTACAAATATTCACATGTCTTGGGCTACAATGCCTCATCAACAATCTTTGACAGGTAGATGTTTCTTACCCCATCAGCGATTCTTTTCCAGCAGTTAGTGTATGAGTACCAAGTTTGGCTGAAAGCGGTCCAATGGTTTAGCAGGAGATGGAGAACACACATACGAGGGATGCTCGGAAAGTAAGGTCCGATCTGGCGCGAAATGGAAACCACAGTTAAAATCCAATGAAGCGTTGCATATACTTGTTGGCCTGTGTCTCTAATGTTTCTGACAGTCGCGTCATGTCGCTCTTCTCAGTTCTGAGTGCTCAGTGAGCACGTAAAGAGAGCTAGAAAACAGTATCTCCCGCCGAGTTTGAGGGACTGGTGAGAGTTTTCGCCTGATGTTATGCAGCCCACATAACATAACTACCATGCATTTCTTTCTTTATGACAATCGTCGGCCGCACTCTGCAGGGGAATTGAAGCAGCTCCTGCAGCGTTTTCGATGGGAATGTTTGATCTCCCACAATACAGCTCCTAATTGGCTCCCTCTAAATATCATCTCTGCTCACATGAGCCGCTGGCTATAAAGACAACATTTTGGCACAGACATCGAGCCTTAGACCAGTATAGAGAATTAGTGGAAAGCATTGGCGGCTGCCTTCTCCGACAATAGTATTTGAAAGTTGGTACAACGCTAAGACGGATGTCGAAGTCGGAGCGGCGACTATGTAGAGAAGTAACTGGAGATGTATCTAACTGTTGCAAATAGAGTATTTTTTATTTTCATTGTGGTTTCCATTTTGCGACCGATCGGACCTTACTTTCCGAATAGCCCTCGTACTTACATCCATATATACATGCATCCATTTTTATAATATGTTTGGAATCCTTCAGTGATTTGTGTGTCTACACATTATATTCTCTGCTTTCTTCACTCGTCTCGCCGTTACACGTCCATACACACTGCAAAAATTTACATATAACTGCAAAACATACATAGTATCTATTACACAGGTCTGAACACTTTATTTTCAAGATTCTGTCTATTCCACTCAGCTGTGCTTGATAGTCCTGTCTCCTGTGACAGAACTATATATTCATCGGTAAATTGTAAAGATGTTTTTTTATTTTTCCTGAGTTTTAATTCTTTTTTTATATCTGTTCCTTGTTTCTGTCACTGCTTGCTCTGTGTACAGACTTTATAACGTGGACAATCAACCTCCCTCTCTCTCCCGCATCTCAGCTAATAACGCCGTTTCATGCCTTCAGAAATTATCGACGTTCCGTATTAGTAAATTTTTAGCCGTCGTTATAAAATAGGTAAAAGATTATATACAGGATACAGTTTGGTATAAAGATCGCCTTGAGTATGCTATCAATGTCTCATGTGATCAGTTAGTGTTAGATGGTGGGGATAACCTCTCAGTGCTGCAAGAATGCCTGTTATTCAGTTTGGCAAAACTAATTGACACAGTGAACTAGCTGAGCCTGGAAATGCGATACATCTATATCAGGTGCTTATGCTTCTCTTCGTAGTTCCTACGTGCACCTGACGGCATGTGCAAGAAACTTTGTATACTCCTATGAGTTCTATGGAGTGCCGCTTTGGAGATATACTACTTCTCCCCTCACATATTAAGTGAAAAATGTCACTTTTGAGATCATACAAAAATAATAATTTCTAACCACTTGAGTGAGAGAACTGCATCGTATTGAAAACTGTTTCGCTGGCAAGGCAGAATGAAACAAATTGTACAACAAAGTAAATTGTAAGAAAGTGTAACGGCAGTTTGAGGTAAGTGATGAGGTGGTGATCTTACCTTTTTCCAGCAGCCTCTAAGATGATCCCTGGAATTAACAAACGTATGCTCCACCATTGTTCATTGTTTTCTAGTGCGAATGAAACTGTTACACACACTCAGGCACTGAAAGTCTAAAGTTTCTTAGCTATTCACTATGATAATCTTTCGTGCAGTGTAGTTCTTGTATCAAATCTCAGTGATCAGTCCCTTCGCTTTGCCTCCCAGTTGTTCCCCACACTGACGTATCATTCGCATGCGCGTATCCAAGCGAAACGCAGCGCTGTGGTAACATTGTTGGAGGTTAAATGCGTCGGTAATTAGTGGGTACGTTCCATCATCGCCGAGCCGCGCCTGCGATGTGCCTTAGCGAGACTGTAACATTAATTTCGGAACAGTACGAGACTGCACACGAGGCGAAGAAACTGAGTTAGAGCGTTTGAACGTATTTGAGAGAATAACAAGTGAAATGCCAAACAGAATAAAAATAATCACACCATTTCATCTGAGGAACTTCCTGTAAGGAAACGTAGTAAAAGAGTGCTCTGTATTGTAACCTGAAAATGTGTAGCTGATTTTGGTGTAAGTTGTAAGGAAAAAAAGGATCGGCACACCACGAAGGAATTACACAGATTAGTTACTATTATAATAGTTACTATTATTGATGGAAAATGCAAAATTGTAAACTTTGGCTGCCGGTTGATGGCTATGTGACGCTGCAGTACAGTTCGCCGCGCAGCTGTCAAGCATAGTAAATGGGGTATAAGGTCCAGAATGAGATTTTTCACTTTGCAGCGGAGTGTGCGCTGATATGAAACTTCCTGGCAGATTAAAACTGTGTGCCGGACCGAGACTGCGAACCTTACAGAAGACCTTCTCTGAAGTTTGTAATGTAGAAGACGAGTACTGGCAGAATTAAAGCTGTGAGGACGGGTCGTGAGTCTTGCTTGGGTAGCTCAGATGGTAGAGTACTTGTGGGATACCAGCCTAACTGTCCCCCGACATAGGCCCAACAACAAGGTTTCATGGTACGGAATGCCATTTAATTTCATAGAAGGACCCCTCTGGCGGTCATTCGCGGCATCATTACAGCACAGCGGTACGTCGACGATATTCTATGCCCCGATTTGTTAACATTCATGGCTCACAGTGTGAACTTTTACTGCTTGCCTTCGTGCTTACCAGACCTACCTTTGCCAGCAAGTTCACCGGATCTCTCCCACCTGGAGAACGTTTGGAGCATTATGTGCAGGACGTACAAACTGCCTCGGGGTTTTGACAGTTTAACCCACCAGTGGACAGAATTTGGTACGATATCCCTCAGGAGGAAATCCAACAACTCTATCAATCAGTGCCAAGCCAAATAGCTGCTTGATAAAGGCCAGAGGTGGACCAACGCGTTACTGTCTTGCTCTATCTTTTGAATAAATCGCCCATTTGGAATTGTAATTATTTGTTTCTCTGTACAGGTACACCACATCAACTAATCATCATTCCATTCCGATAATCCTTCCGTGGTGCACCTTTTTTTTTTGTCTTAGCGTATATGTATGAGAATGCCATTGATTTCAGTATCTTATGAACGCAGTTTCAACAATCATAAAATTTCCTGAATTTGTGACGGAAAAAAATGGCAGGAAGATAGTTGTATCGGGTAAGGAAATGGATGGGGGAATTGTGGGGGCACAGCTTCAGCAGCTCTGCCAATGGCAAAGGTTTACCTCGGTAGGGTTCTGATAAATAATTCGGCTTGCTGAGCTTGTTTCAACTAATGAAGTCTTAGCCTCTGATGATGTCTCCTGGATTAGGAGCCGAAACGTCAGGCTCTGGTACATGCTCCCGACAGCCGCCTAACGTCGGTGTAACTGCGATCACTAATAACGTTAATACCGGCGGTGAGAGAATTGCACTGCATGATTGAACGCTTCGAGAATTTTGTTGGCAAAGACACTTCTCGAAAACCGAGAAGCCTTAATTCAGACGCGCGGCCTCGCAAGGCTCAGAAAACATGGGCTGTTGGAATTAATCATGGTCAGAACAACGCACAGTGCGTCTTCCTCCATTCTGAAACAGTCGGGACGCCAGAGCGGGACGCATATACACCTGGCATCGACGCGAGCCAGCTCCGGGCGCGTCAACCCGGTTATTAATACGTGGCGCCTGCGCCACCTCCGCTACCGACGCGACACGCATTCTGTCGCGCCACCCGAGATTTATCGGCGCGGGTCTCTACATAACATATTTGTTTAGCTCGCACATGGCCTGCAAATTGTCTAATTAACTTAACACCCAACAGGAGTTTACCAAATAAATCTCTGTTGCATATGTAGGGCAGTGAAATAAACTCAGCGGCCGAATGTAGCGGGAAGGCATTTCCCGATTGAAGATGGGCCCTGTGTGGTGCCCGATTGTTGCGGACACTTGCGGCCTATGGCGTTAATGCGGACATCGTATCTCAGCAGTCCGGTATTGACAGGTGTGTAGTCGGCATAGTAGCGCGTCCCGCATTCAGGTGGGGACTGTATGTAAAATTGGTCAAAAATGTTGAAATCTTTTTTGCCACAAAATAGTTCCGTAACATATCATAAATATTGTCTCTAATTTTCAGAGTTTAATTGGTGCTACAAATGATGTAAAAATCAACTTTTTTTCAACCAATTGCGCAATTCCAGACCTCCTTTTCTACATGACTGTGTCCTTGTTTTCGATATTTTATTATTTCCTGCCACCGGAGGAGGTACCTGTAGAGTATAGAAGACTGTCAGCCCATTTACGATGCGATTAATCACGGTTCGTTAAAAAAAATGCACACATGGTGCAACGTAAAATCCAGAGGAAAGCTTTAATAGCCCCATTTAGAAGACACGTCCAAAGACAACATTTTGCTCATCTACTTCTTTTAAAATTTCCTCATACGATGCTTGTCTGGTATTCAGTGATTGCTACACTGGAAGCATCAGGACATTTTGAGTTTAGGATTTGATGCAGCTTCTTTCACTGAAAGCTTATTGAAGGATACTGCTACTGTAGTTTTGAACTTTCATACAAGGATATTGCCAAAATGGCACGCCGGAAGAATCAGACGAGAAGAAAAGAGCTACATGTAGACCAAAAGACAAAATGTGTTGTTACAGTTAAAATTAAGATACTTATTTCTGGCATAAATGCTAATAAATTTTCTTCCTGCATTTTCCGCAATTTCCGTTTTTCAGTGTATAAGGAATGTTTTCTGCTGAACCATTGCACATAAGGAAAAATTTGCTACAGACTTTGTACATACCACAACACAACTTCAAATTTCGTTGCTGTCATGTTTATTTAAATTTTTTCTGGAATAAAAATTTTTATTTACCGTCAATGTAAAATTTAAAAAAAATGTTACGAGAGTTCTAATTCTAATATTTAAGAACTGGTACACAGATTTGTTTATCTAATTACTGAGAATAACTTAACACATTTTAAAAATGATAAGTAAAGTAACGTTTGAAAAATTTTCCTCAAAAGACAATATACAGGGTGATTCAAAAAGAATACCACAACTTTAGGAATTTAAAACTCTGCAACGACAAAAGGCAGAGCTAAGCACTATCTGTCGGCGAATTAAGGGAGCTATAAAGTTTCATTTAGTTGTACATTTGTTCGCTTGAGGCGCTGTTGACTAGGCGTCAGCGTCAGTTGATGCTAATATGGTGATCGCTCAACAGAAAGCTTTTTGTGTTACTGAGTACGGCAGAAGTGAATCGACGACAGTTGTTCAGCGTGCATTTCGAACGAAGTATGGTGTTAAACCTCCTGATAGGTGGTGTATTAAACGTTGGTATAAACAGTTTACAGAGAATGGGTGTTTGTGCAAAGGGAAAAGTTCTGGACGGCCGAGAACGAGTGATGAAAATGTAGCACGCATCCAGCAAGCATTTGTTCGCAGCCCAGGAAAATCGACTTGCAGAGCTAGCAGAGAGCTGCAAATTCCACAATCAACTGTATGGAGAGTCGTACGAAAAAGGTTAGTTATGAAACCTGAACGTCAACTACCCGAGGCGATGGATCGGCCGCCAGGCAACCCATGCCAGAGCACTTCATCACTGGCCTCCAAAAAGCCCTGATCTTACCCCCTACGATTTTTTCTTATGGGCGTATGTTAAGGATATGGTGTTTCGGCCACCTCTCCCAGCCACCATTGATGATTTGAAACGAGAAATAACAGCAGCTATCCAAACTGTTACGCCTGATATGCTACAGAGAGTGTGGAACGAGTTGGAGTATAGGGTTGATATTGCTCGAGTGTCTGGAGGGGGCCGTATTTAACATCTCTGAACGTGTTTTTGAGTGAAAAAAAACCTTTTTAAATACTCTTTGTAGTGATGTATAACAGAAGGTTATATTATGTTTCTTTCATTAAATACACATTTTTAAAGTTGTGGTATTCTTTTTGAATCACCCTGTATATCCTAAAACGTCCTGGTCAAATTACCTCACAACAAAATTGAAAAAATTCCAGGTTATAGCCAATAACATAATAACTTCTGCAGAGTTGGTTCAATTATCACTCAAACAGTAAAAGTTTCACTAGCTTATGTGTCCCTCCTTTACCGACTTGTACGAGGGGCGACAATAGGTCCAGGAAGCATGGGTCTTAACGTCCCATAATGGAGAGTGCAGAAGTGATCGAATTTTCGAGATTAACTGTCTCTAGGGTGATTCACAATGTCACGTGGCTAATGCTCTCAAACGTTTAAATCATTCCACAGGCCGGCCACAAGAATTCGACGAATGGTTATCTCGTCTCCTCTACAAATCCACAGGGTGTGATGGTCGATCTTCTCTGATTCAGATCGCCGCCTATTTGACCTGCGGATTCAAGAACCCTTTTCTGCCTCGATTGTACGAAGACAAATGCGTTTCGTAGGCTTTAACAGCCAACGGCTCTTGACCCCTTACTACCACCTTGATACAGAGCTCGACGACTGGCATGGGCTCGCAAACATCGTCCTGAAACACTGAACAGCTGTTTCGTCACAAACGTGAGTGTTGTCGGGAATTCAGAGACAAGGGAGGTCTAGGAGTGAATGGGCCAGTTGATCTCTCTGAGAGCGAGTCTTGACCTAGCTACATCTGGTTGCAAAGCGGGATAAGGACAGGGAGGTAGCTTGAATCGATCTCAACAAGAAGTGCGTTACAATTCGTAGTTTATTTCCTAAAATGGCTTCTTTTCTTGTACTATTATCGGTTGGGCTTCGTACCCACAAAGAGATCAAGTCTTTACACGGAGACATTGATTTGGTGGTGCTGTTCCCTCTGTACTGAACATCACTGTTAACTGGTACTGTATCAACTTTGCGACAGAGTTCCTCAATAGTACTCCCTTTCTGAGCTTCCAGCATCCCTGTTTGTTCGCCTTTAACTCTCTGTTTCTCTTAGACTCTTTAGAGGAGCGCCATGCTCCCTAGTTTTGTTCAGTTTTTTCCGTTCATTCCCGTCTTTCTATGATACGACACTATGCTGAAGGCGTGTTGTCTTCTCAATGGCTCTAATTTCCACTCATCCTTAGTAACATTCTCTAGGCTGGATAGAGGGGGAGATAAGTCTCCACATGTATGTATGTATATACGTTGTTGTTGTTGTTGTGGTCTTCAGTCCTGAGACTGGTTTGATGCAGCTCCCCATGCTACTCTATCCTGTGCAAACTTCTTCATCTCCCAGTACCTACTGCATCCTACATCCTTCTGAATCTGCTTAGTGTATTCATCTCTTGGTCTCCCCCTACGATTTTTACCCTCCACACTGTCCTCCAATGCTAAATTTGTCATCCCTTGATGCCTCAGAACATGTCCTACCAACCGATCCCTTCTTCTGGTCAAGTTGTGCCACAAACTTCTCTTCTCTCCAATCCTATTCAACACTTCCTCATTAGTTACGTGATCTACGCATCTAATCTTCAGCATTCTTCTGTAGCACCACATTTCGAAAGCTTCTATTCTCTTCTTGTCCAAACTATTTATCGTCCATGTTTCGCTTCCATACATGGCTACACTCCATACAAATACTTTCAGAAATGACTTCCTGACACTTAAATCTATACTCGATGTTAACAAATTTCTCTTCTTCAGAAACGCTTTCCTTGCCATTGCCAGTCTACATTTTATATCCTCTCTACTTCGACCATCATCAGTTATTTGGCTCCCCAAATAGCAAAACTCCTTTACTACTTTAAATGTCTCATTTCCTAATCTAATACCCTCAACATCACCCGACTTAATTCGACTACATTCCATTATCCTCGTTTTGCTTTTGTTGATGTTCATCTTATATCCTCCTTTCCAGACACTGTCCATTCCGTTCAACTGCTCTTCCAAGTCCTTTGCTGTCTCTGACAGAATTACAATGTCATCGGCACACCTCAAAGTTTTTATTTCTTCTCCATGGATTTTAATACCTACTCCGAATTTTTCTTTTGTTTCCTTTACTGCTTGCTCAATATACAGATTGAATAACATCGGGGAGAGGCTACAACCCTGTCTTACTCCCTTCCCAACCACTGCTTCCCTTTCATGTCTCTCGACTCTTATAACTGCCATCTGGTTTCTGTACAAATTGTAAATAGCCTTTCGCTCCCTGTATTTTACCCCTGCCACCTTTAGAATTTGAAAGAGAGTATTCCAGTCAACATTGTCAAAAGCTTTCTCTAAGTCTACAAATGCTAGAAACGTAGGTTTGCCTTTCCTTAATGTTTCTTCTAAGATAAGTCGTAAGGTCAGTATTGCCTCACGTGTTCCAGTATTTCTACGGAATCCAAACTGATCTTCCCCGATGTCGGCTTCTACTAGTTTTTCCATTTGTCTGTAAATAATTCGTGTTAGTATTTTGCAGCTGTGGCTTATTAAACTGATTGTTCGGTAATTTTCACATCTGTCAACACCGGCTTTCTTTGGGATTGGAATTATTATATACGTACGTATGTATTAAACCGGGGACCTAGAAACGATGGAGAGGCTTCGTCCCGTCGTAGCCTTCAGTGGCTCACAACCCCACAACAGGCCACAGCAGTCCACCCACTCCACCGCCGCCCCACACGGAACGCAGGGCTATTGTGCGGTTTGGCACCCCCCCCCCCCCTCCCCTCCCTGCCCCTGGGAACGTCTCATACCAGACGAGTGCAGCCCCAAATGTTTGCGTGGTAGAGTAATTACGGTGTACGTATACGTGGAAACGGTGTTTGCGCAGCAATCGCCGACACAGTGTAACTGAGGCGTAACAAGGGGAACCAGCCCACATTCGCTGAAGTAGGCTGGCTGGCACACCGGACCTCGACATTAATCCGCCGGGCAGATCCGTGCCATGGACCGGCACACATTCCCGCTTGGGAAGCAGCACGTTAGAACGCACGGCTAGCCGGGCGAGCACAGTCTCCAGAATACGTGTTTCCAAGCCTATTAGTGGCTTTGCATGATGTATGGGCTCCTTTTCCAGAACGCCTCTCTCTGTCCACTATGCCCTATGCTCGTCGTTACTTCTGAAACCTTTCCTTTCCCTTATTTTGAGCTAGCTGCGTACTGAGTAAACTTTGCATGAATACAATGCAATGCTGTTGTGTTCACATCCCACCTGGCGGCTGCCACCATGCTGGCTCCGGTTGTGTACTCGCCACCGAGTGATGCGTGGCATCCTTCCAATTCCCACTACTGCATTGAATCTGACTTACTTTTTGTTTACAAGAGTTGGTCTTTTTCTTTGTGGATACTAAACAGTCGACGAATATCGTGGTCTGATCATTTCCAGTTTCTGATGTATCGAGCTGGTGGGCGCATGAAAGACTGGCATAAAGCTGTCCCTAGACAGAACGTGCTTCTCGTCGTTAAAACACGTCAGACGTGGTTTACATTGTGGTTGGTACACACTTAGAAGCGAACGGGTGCGTCACACGGAATGTATTCTCATTACGATATGCGACAGCAGCGATCTCCATCGGCAGTTGTCGGCTATATCTGAGTCGCAAATTTGACAGTTTATTTACGAAAATCAACAGGCACAAAATTTCTACATTAGCTTTATTAAAGCGCACATTTTCTCCCTCCCCCACTGCTAGTCATGTTGTTCTGTATGTTATATAGGTAAATGAGGACTTCAGTATCCTTGAATATGTCATAAGTCAAAGAGAAAAGTTCCATGTCCAGTCATTAACGAAATCATCTTATGATGAGGCATTACAAATAGTGATATGCAAATTAAAAATAGTCTTTCACATAAAATGAAAATCGTTTCATCGTTTTAACTTTTTAGGAAATGCGTAAGGTCATGCTTACTACATAACTGCTTTTATTAGGGAGTACAGTTTTTAGAACACGTGAAATACAATACTGGAAACAAGAAACTATAAAATATCCTACTGCTAGGAGCGCAACCTCTCTTGTTGGCAACGCAAAGAAATAGGTTATTTACTGCCATATTACTGTTACTCTTCTGTACTTCACTTAAATGTGTGTGTGTGTCTGTGTGTGTGTATGTGTGTGTGTTCAAATGGTTCAAACGGCTCTGAGCACTATGCGACTTAACTTCTGAGGTCATCAGTCGCCTAGAACTTAGAACTAATTAAACCTAACTAACCTAAGGACATCACATACATCCATGCCCGAGGCAGGATTCGAACCTGCGACCGTAGCGGTCGCTCGGTTCCAGACTGCAGCACCTAGAACCGCACGGCCACTCCGGCCGGGTGTGTGTGTGTGTGTGTGTGTGTGTGCGCGTGTGTGTGTGCGTGTGCGTGTGCGTGTGCGTGTGTGTGTGTGTGTGTGTGTGTGTGTGTGTGTGTGTGTGTGCGTGCGTGCATCAGGCAGAGACATAGAAAACAATCTTACATTTCATTGTTCCTTTTTCCTTGGCACATTCACAAAATAGAACAAACTCACTCCTGAGAGAGAGCGCTCCTATATGTACGTGACATCGTACACTACAGAATATACATCTATTAATTTAGCAAGAAAGTCCAGACACATAGAAAACCCAATAGGGGAACAAGAAAATATTTTAATGTAGCAGGGCGCGAAGTAACTTCACTTGACTTCGTTGCTCTGCACATCTATCCACTACACCACGTTGCACTTCTGTAACAGATTAGAAGGTTTTAACTGCCGATATGTTATCACCTGCGATTAAATTATAATAAATGGCACCTAGAACAACACGTTTTTATAAACTTCATTGTACTGTTGCGTTCAAACGGAACACTTTCATAACACACAAGCTATAACAAGAAAACAGCCAACTATGAAAATTCTTTAAACACCAATACCTCATTTCCCTTCATTTTATTGCAATAAATCGTACCAATAACGAAGCGTTTTCGAAAGATTCTCAGAGTGCTGGTGCTCCGAAAGGGCTTATAAGATGTAATATAAAACCCACCAAATACGGGATTCCAACTGAAAACGACGAAATTCAAAATGACGTCTCCAAACTTCCGCTTGTGACATAAATAGTGATTTTGCATCTCATTCCTCACATTCCATTCTACGAAGCAAATATCTGATTTGTCTTACTCAGTTTTCCACACTACAGAATGTTGTGAAACGTGAAACTCCACGTTCTGACGTCGTCAAATTCGACCATTTACTCATCCACGAATGCTTTCTCGTTCCTTGTAAGGACAGCTTAAACTCTGTCGTTAGTACATGTCAAAAAAGTAGTGTCCAGGCAGCAGGTGGCTCGGATATACACTCCTGGAAATGGAAAAAAGAACACATTGACACCGGTGTGTCAGACACACCATACTTGCTCCGGACACTGCGAGAGGGCTGTACAAGCAATGATCACACGCACGGCACAGCGGACACACCAGGAACCGCGGTGTTGGCCGTCGAATGGCGCTACCTGCGCAGCATTTGTGCACCGCCGCCGTCAGTGTCAGCCAGTTTGCCGTGGCATACGGAGCTCCATCGCAGTCTTTAACACTCGTAGCATGCCGCGACAGCGTGGACGTCAACCGTATGTGCAGTTGACGGACTTCGAGCGAGGGCGTATAGTGGGCATGCGGGAGGCCGGGTGGACGTACCGCCGAATTGCTCAACACGTGGGGCGTGAGGTCTCCACAGTACATCGATGTTGTCGCCAGTGGTCGGCGGAAGGTGCACGTGCCCGTCGACCTGGGACCGGACCGCAGCGACGCACGGATGCACGCCAAGACTGTAGGATCCTACGCAGTGCCGTAGGGGACCGCACCGCCACTTCCCAGCAAATTAGGGACACTGTTGCTCCTGGGGTATCGGCGAGGACCATTCGCAACCGTCTCCATGAAGCTGGGCTACGGTCCCGCACACCGTTAGGCCGTCTTCCGCTCACGCCCCAACATCGTGCCGCCCGCCTCCAGTGGTGTCGCGACAGGCGTGAATGGAGGGACGAATGGAGACGTGTCGTCTTCAGCGATGAGAGTCGCTTCTGCCTTGGTGCCAATGATGGTCGTATGCGTGTTTGGCGCCGTGCAGGTGAGCGCCACAATCAGGACTGCATACGACCGAGGCACACAGGGCCAACACCCGGCATCATGGTGTGGGGAGCGATCTCCTACACTGGCCGTACACCACTGGTGATCGTCGAGGGGACACTGAATAGTGCACGGTACATCCAAACCGTCATCGAACCCATCGTTCTACCATTCCTAGACCGGCAAGGGAACTTGCTGTTCCAACAGGACAATGCACGTCCGCATGTATCCCGTGCCACCCAACGTGCTCTAGAAGGTGTAAGTCAACTACCCTGGCCAGCAAGATCTCCGGATCTGTCCCCCATTGAGCATGTTTGGGACTGGATGAAGCGTCGTCTCACGTGGTCTGCACGTCCAGCACGAACGCTGGTCCAACTGAGGCGCCAGGTGGAAATGGCATGGCAAGCCGTTCCACAGGACTACATCCAGCATCTCTACGATCGTCTCCATGGGAGAATAGCAGCCTGCATTGCTGCGAAAGGTGGATATACGCTGTACTAGTGCCGACATTGTGCATGCTCTGTTGCCTGTGTCTATGTGCCTGTGATTCTGTCAGTGTGATCATGTGATGTATCTGACCCCAGGAATGTGTCAATAAAGTTTCCCCTTCCTGGGACAATGAATTCACGGTGTTCTTATTTCAATTTCCAGGAGTGTAGTTTGAGATGTGTTTTTGTTCCATGTCTCACTGTCCAACTGAGGAGACGAATAACGCCTGCATTTTATGTAGACATTCTTGCAGGCCATCTGCAAGGTATCAGAGTACCCTGATAGAGAGGACTTCTTTAAACAGGTCAACGTGACTCGTTCACGCTCTTTGGATGAATATATGTTGGGAGACGGATGTGTGCCTCTCAGTTAACATCACATCCATTGCCATTCCCACGGCTATTGCCCACTCACTGTACGCGCATGGTAGAAATTGTCATCACTTACGTTTCCTGGTGTACTTTTGGTGAGTTAATGAGGCGTCTTGAGCAATAGCGGTGAATTAACTACCCTTTCTTCCAGGGGAAGCATTTCTACATTGAGAGGCTGACCCATTAACCAGCAAACTGCTTTAAAGGGGAAAGGTTATACAGAATGTCGAAGAGAAAAAAAACTTAGTCAAGCAGTTCTGACATAATGCTCGTTTTGTACGTCATGCTTGGTTTCGTTTCTTAAATCGCGAGTTTTGAACTAATCGTCGGGTATAACGGTCGTAGCTATGGCATTTACAACCGCAAACATTTCAACTGTTTGTTGCAGAAGCGACTATTCATGATACACAGCCTCCAATCTTCATTTAAGAAAATAAGTCCCATCGGTCGCGAAATGGAAACCACAATGAAAATAATTGCCGCTCCGAATGTGACATTTGTCGCAGCGTCGGAACAACTTTCTGTTACGCTCGTCATAGAAGGCTGTGTCGCCTCTGCTCTCAGCCGATTCTCTACGTTGATCTGCACCTCTTTATCTGTGATAAAATGTTGTCCTTATAGTCATCAGTTCATGCGATCAAAGAGATGAAAATCAGAGGCAACCAATTCCGGGCTGTGTATTATGTGATCAAACACTTCCCATCGAAAACGCTGCAGGAGCGTCATTACTGCAACTGCAATGTGTGTCAAGCAGTGTCATGAAGAAATTCAATGCCTGGTGAGAACATTCATCTACGCTTTTTCGGAATTTCCGTTCATAGACGATTTTATCGAATCACCTAATGTACTCGCTGGGCAAGACCGTCGGTTGACAGTCGCTTCCTCCCCTGGCCTCCTGCATCATTAAAGTCTGTACGTCCTGCCTCGAAGTCTCTGCACCATTGCCGCACATTGCCATTACGCATGGCAGTTACGTTATGTGGGCTGTATGAAATAAGGTGGAACCCCTCAGCACGAAGAAATCGAATGACTACACGTACTTCACTCTTCATGGGAGACTCTATTGTTCTCTGAACTCTTCCGTGCTCACTGTGCGCTCAGAACTTAAACTTACAACGTGACCCGATCAACAAACATAGTGGAGACACAGCACAACACATCTGCACATAGCTTCATCAGAATCTCGCTCTGGTTTTAATTTCACGACCGAGCAGACTTTGTTAAAATTAAGTAACAATCTTAATGTATTTGCAGCGAACAGCCGATGGCCAGTATGATAATAAGAGTCTTCGTTTTTCAGTTCATTTGATACGTAGACAATGAACATAGAAACTTGCTTCGATAAACGAAGATGGTTTACTGCTTTCAACGAAGTCCAGTACAAGGTGCTTTACAACTTCAGGAGAAACTGAACGGATGGTAATTGACTCACATGAGGTAAAGAGCCAGATTTTGTCTCCAAAGACCTGGTTCGATTTCCGAACAATCCTAGTTATTTCTGTCTTATCCTTTCCTTTCACAAAATTTTGTACATGGCTGCACGTTCAGAGACCGTGAGTAGTTACAATCAAAAGAAAACAGCCCTCAGTCACTGATTTTTAACGAATTAACCGGGTTTCAACACTACTAGGAGTGTCTTCCTCAGAATTCAAATTCTGGGGAAGACACTCCTAGCGGTGTTGAAACCCGGTTAATTCGTTAAAAATTAGTGTCCGAGGGCTGTTTTCTTTTGATTGTAACCTATCCTTTCACCTCTGGCAATATTTGTTCATGTGATAAACGCTGAGCAGCAGCGTGCTACGGAGTCCAGGTTAATCCGTACGGTCCATCTGTAACTGGCTAAGGAAGAAAGCAACGACACACCGCCTCTAATAAGACCATTAATACTAAAACACTGTGGTATTCAGTCTTCATATCACAGGATAATTCCGTTTATTCAGAGCATATTATTTTTAAACCATCATTTGTGAACTACAGACACCAGTGGGGCGAAACTCATCATAGCCACCAATCAGTCGCTGTTCCTTGCGTTGGAGTTACTTTCGAGTGCTGTGACAAACAGGGCCAACAAATCGTTTGAGCAAGGGTTAGTAAAAGAGTCATTCGTTATATTTGCGCCTATTGTATTCCTAAAAAGGAGACACTGCAATCAAAGTGATTTTGATTCGTTTTGTAGCCTTCTTTCAGAAACAGGGAGTCTCGGCGTCTTCCTCCTAAGCATGTCTCAGGTAGAAAGCGTGATGTGAAGCCACCAGATCTTATAGATGCTGTGGCAGGGGTAGTAATAGACAAGTAGTACGTGTGCTGTACAAAGTAATAGTTTGGACGGTATCACAAGAACACAATCGGCAACAGAAATTTAGTTATTGCATGTGCTACGATCACCCGATTTCATACCTCGTATGGAATTTATGCAATATTTTCTTCGATAAACTGTGATGACAGTGCCTCACACATAATACATACGCTGTATAAACAAATGAGGTCTTATTTAGTCTCAGCAGTTGATTTAACTGTTGGAGTAGTCAAATCTGCTACTATGCCAACACACATGCGAGAGGTTTCGGAGATAGCAACAAATACCTCCCACGGAGATGTCCGCTGGCGTCCCTGGTAGTTCTGCCCTAGCACTGGCACTTTAGCCACTACGTTTCAATAGAGCGGCTAACCTTAAATTCACACTTATGGACACACTACCGCTTTCTCTGTGCAGCTACCCCTAACTCCATCAGGATGGAGTACCAGAGCATATTAGTGTTAATTCATGAGCACAGTAAAAGCGGTGTCTCGTTATTTTCATGTTACTATTCCTTGCTGTAGGGGCTGTGATTTTTGATATTTTGTCTAAACCAGCGCGGTAAAACAGAGGCCACTACTTCCACTACATCAAGGGATTGAGTGCTCACGTACTCACACTGAGCCGTGAACGCTTCCCAACTTATCAATGGGGAATAATTGAATATGTTTACTACTGTTATCGCTGCCATGCGTGCAATGGTCGTGCCAGGCGCGCGATATTGAATCTTTATCCTATCATTAATGGTGTGAGACCTGCACGACCTTATAGCAGCTGTTATAGTTCTGCATTATTCTGTGACACTAGGGGTGATTTCACGTAATGAAAGGGAGAATGTAAGATTAAAGGACTCGTTTATTAAACAGATGAAAATTGAACAATAATACAACCAAATGGGGGTGGGGGAAGAAAGATTCGAGTTCAGCAGCCTGCCCCAACGTACGTTCGTAACAAGCCAGGATAGCAGGGGAAAAGGCATTTTAGTAACGATCGCCGTATTATCAAATGGGGTCCAATTTTCTAAAGGAAGGGGTTGCAAGCATGCAACGACCACCACCAGGAATCAGCCAAAGACTAAGAAAGATGCTACCGTGCGTGAATCGCTAGGTAGCCTCGAGTACTAAAGGAATAAAACCCGCAAGACGCGAAACTGTTCACAGTAACCTATAAGGTTCCCTCTGGGCCGCAGGGCGCGAATCTACAGGGCACGACGGCGCTCATGCTTACCGAACTTCATCTCCGGGAAGCAGCACCTCCGGTCTCCGGCACGGTCACACTAGAACTGAGCTACTGCCCCTTTGTCCACTATCCACTCGCGGAAGGCGGTTGACGCCTACCGGCGAAAAACGGGCGCGCACCTGAACTGGCCAATCAGAGGGCCGGAATCTCACAGGGAGGCGACCTCGCGACGCTAAAATCGAGCAGAAATAGTGGTTACAAGGTTGGTAAGACAGATTGGGGAACTGAGAACAGGAGAAACTTGGGCCACTACTGAATGGTCAAACGACACCACGTGCTACCCTGGCGATCAGAAAAGAATTTCTAGGGCCAAGCTCCTCTCACAGATCAGTGTGAGACAAGCTGTAAAAATCGTCAAATAAATCAGGCAACCCATAGAAATTATTAATATTGCCTGAATTATCATTTTACCGAATACCAGAATGCTGAGATTAAAAATATGAAATACGAGCACTGAATGGTGAATGAAGTGCATGTCTTTCCACAGGTAACAGTCGACTTTGTGGAACGTCGGGAAGGCCGAACCGACCCAGTTACACGGCCAAGGCGTTAGTCTGTTACAGAGACGATAACATTTGTGTTTAGGGAGCATATCATTCGTATGTTGTATGTCTCTCTAATTTTCATTATAAATGACCTGCGTATGCGAATCGATTGTGTTTCACGATCCGGAACAGAATCTTGGTAATATCGACGCAGCTGATTCGTCATTGCAGTGGATTTGTTGAGCAGTGTAGTTCGAACTACAACTACAGATTTTCTGCAAGGAAAGTTTAATAAAATGAAATTTTTGTACAATACTTGTTATTCGTTCGCAGAACCTTACGGATTTCTCATGTGCATAAAACATAAAAATACTGAAATTACTCCAGAATAAGTTTTTTTTAAGAGTTATATTTCTACAATGGTCTTATAAAATGACTAAGGTTTGTACACGTTCCATCATATCATTTCAATTTTAAAAATAATATTGTGAACTACGTATTATGATAACAGAATGTTACTTTCTTTTATTTGCGTTATGACTCGTTAATACTTATTTGTAATATTTGCCTGTACTAGGCATCCAAGAAAGGATGGTCAATATTCAAGAATATGAAAGAGCATTCGGAGCAAAAGGGTCTAGTAAACATGGGCTCTAAAATACATACCTCCAGAAATATGAGCACTTCGTCATCTTTGACACTGCAAAACAAATTTCTATTGGAAGCTCTTTGTTTTCTATATTTTGAAAGTTGGTAGTAAGGACCAAAACAAGAAAATATGTCCAGCAGACATGGGCTTTAAATTGCAAACCATAAGAACTATGAGCACTTGTTCATCCTCGCTACTGTGAAACACATTCCTTCTACTAAACAGTGCTCATAACTCTTACGGCATGTATTTTAGAGTCCGTGTTTGCTAGAAAATATTTTCCTTGTTTTGGTCCATACTACCTCGTCCCAAAATATGGCAAGCAAAGAACTTTCAGTAGAAGAGATATGTTTCACAGTATCGAAGATGAAGAAGTGCTCATAGCTCTTAAGGTATGCATTTTAGAGTCCATGTTTACTGAACTTCTTTGCTTCGAATGACTTTTCCTCTCATATACCCAAATGTTGACCATTCCATGACATCAGACATCTCCTTACATCTCGAGCGTTGAACCGCATGAAAGAGAAAATAATGTACTGACTTTCTATGTGTTTAGACAGTAACTATTTCATGTACAATAGTTGTTACGTATTTTTGGTATTATAAGTCACATTTATCACACAAATATTTCTCACAGAGAACAGCAACAGTTATGTTTCCAAAAACCACACACCTAGTGAGTAACGCAAGTTTGGACCTCTAAACGAGTTAGGAGATAAATCATAGAGATTTTTAAACCATCATTGTTAGCGATTGGTGAAAATATGGTATAGAATACGTTTTTGTTCCTTAATGATAATTTCGATTATTTCATCATGCACCTACAAATAGGTACCTGGCGCGGACACAGAAACACATGTAGCCCAATTCTTTTCATCGGCAACATCATTCTCTCGCACCATTTTAGTTCAACATTTAACATACGACTGTAGCCCCAAAACTATCACACATAAAGGCTAGCTAAGAAACAAGTACTTCCAATATAGATGTCTATACTAGACTTCCATGGAAAAGTATATTAACTGCAATTAGAAACAGACACTATACACACACATCAAAAAAGGTTTTGCATCACCCCGGTTCCCAGAACTCCTGAAGAGAGATGTTGGCTATGGATATTGTATCACAGACACAGACCCTTTGTGGAATAGAATTCGGTTTTAATGTTTACTGAATTATTTTCTGAAGATCTATCGTAAGTAAAAAATAAATTATTATGGGGTCAGAGAGAAAATCTGAAAAAATACACTGAAGAGCCAAAGAAACTGGTACACTTGCCTAATATCGCGTAGGTTTCCCGCAGGCGACACGACGTGGCATGGACTCGACTAATATCTGAAGTAGTACTGGAGGGAAATAGCACTATGAATCCTGCAGGGCTGTCCATAAATCCGTAAGAGTACAAGGGGGTGGAGATCTCTTCCGAACAGCACGTTGGAAGGCATCCCAGATATGCTCAATAGCGTCCACGTCTGGGGAGTTTGGTGGCCAGTCGAAGTGTTTAAACCCAGAAACGTGGTCCTGAAGCCACTCTGTATCAAATCTGGACGTATGGCGTGTCGCAATGTCCTGCTGGAACTGCCCAAGTCCGGCGGAATGCACGATGGACATGAATGGATACAGGCGATCAGACATGATGCTTACGTACGTGTCACCTGTCGGAGTCGTATGTAAACGTATTGAAACGTCCCCTTAGAACAAATTATACATGACTGTGCTTAAACTGACATACAATATTTTTAGCGCAACGCAATCTGACTTTCAATAATCCCTACAAAACAATGGCCCTGACTAACATTAACCTATACCTTTCACAAATAACTTACCTCACAAAAATCTTCGTTACTCGAACTACTGCAATACAGCGAGCGCCACTACTGCCAGCTAAATAAAAGATTCAAACTACGGAAGTCACTAACTACTGATAGGGATAGTTAGCAAATGAAAGATTTTAATCGAGAACAAACACTGTATTTACCTTAATAATCATAATATATATAGCAGTTCAATTTCAAAACTCCGCCATCTCTCTCCCCACATCCACCACTGCTGGCGGCTCACCTCCAACTGTGCAACGCTACGCGCTGTTCACATCCAGCTGCCGCTGCCCAACACTACAATGGCAGACAACAATGCAAACTAGCCACAGACTGCACACAGCACAGCCAGTGATTTTCGTACAGAGCGCTACGTAACGTTGCCAATAAGGAAAACATAAACAGCCTACTTACATAGGCCCCATGCTCCCCACAAAAAATTTTACAAATTGTTTTGGGCAGTGGCCAATAATGATTTGATAAAATTTTTCATAATTACAATAACAAAGAAATCAAATGCACACACTTATTGGTACAATGTTGGTCAAAAGCTAAAATTTTCTCACAGTCCATAAAGACAGTCAAGATTGTTCTTCACAGTAAAGTTTCAGTGTTTTTTTTTTCCAAAGTCTGAGCAGTAAAAGAAAACGCACACGGAAGTAGTGGATTTCCATGCAGTCTTGAACAAGTAGTGTTGTCCTTCCAACGGAAAGACAGTGCTGACTCTTGACATGCTGACAGGTAATGGGCCACAACAGAGTAAACCCACAGCAGAGTCAGTCGAAGTTTTGAAAAATATTGGTAGGTAGGTCATCACAGAGTAGACCCACTGTAGTCCTGGTAGACATTACGATATTGGTGGGCCACCAGAGGTGGAGACCCACTGTAGTCCTGCTAGAGATTGTGGTACTGGTGGGCCACCAGAGGTGCAGACCCACTGCAGTCCTTGTAGAAATAATGGTACTGGTGAGTCAGCAAAGGTGTAGACCCACTGTAGTTCTTGTAGAGATGGCCAGCAGCCATCTGTTGTGACTGTGCAGGTGCACAATCACCATTGAAGAGTCTTGCGGATAATATAGCAAGTCCATAACCACCACTTGTGCACTCACAAAGTTTTTGGAATTGTCCTTAGAACCAGCAATGCTGTTATCCAGTCCCTTGCTGAGTTATTAACACACATGTAAACACTAAGAGCACCAACTTCTCACATATTGACCATATACTATGACCAACAGAAACGTGTGCAGTGAAATGTAACGTACAAGTTGCTTAATTTGATGAACTGGTGTCAATTACAATTTTATAACATAAGAATACAATAACAAAGGTACAAAATACATCATTAAAAACATAACAATACAGATAACATTTGTAGTACAGGCTTTACAAAAGAATCGAAATAACATATACATCAGTGTTACAGGAATTATGACATGAGTACATACCTAAAAAATCAGAATAATTATTGAAACATCAGCTTCACACATGAGCATTAAAACAAAACAGAATAAATAATGTCTAAGCATATTTACAAAGTAAATAACATATTATTAATGCCAATTATATTTGAGGATAACAGTATTCCTCATCATAGTGAATGTAGCTTAGTATTAGAAGAAGAAAAAATTCTATGAAACTACACAGAGACAGGAAGAAAACAAATACACAAGGGTACACAAACACATAGTGGGATATCACAAAAGGAAAGGACAGGGTTCGCTTTCAGTGTAACATTTGGTACCGCAGTCCAACCCAAAACTTCATTCCATAGATCTTTCGTCTTATTTAGATATTTACTCCAGCCAAAAAATCCCTATCCAAGCATGCTTTCTGTATTTTTCTCGTATAACCTCTCAGTGCATTTCTTCAAATTCATCGCAACTCATTCTCTTATAGGCTACCCCCTCTTAAGCTAACTTAAATCTACTGAGCTCAGATGCTAAACTAAGGGACGAGGCAATGCAGAAGTACAAAACAATTAACACAAACATCAATGACAAAAAATTTAAATAGGCAAAGCAATTGCAATATTACAACTAATATAAGGCACTGTGCAGCAAACAAGAAAAATAAATCAGTAATAAACTGGCTTAGCAGAGTAACACAAAGTCAAATTCAGTAACACTATGCCTGGCAAACAGCAGTAACTTATACCTAAACATGACATAGCTCAAGCAGAAAAAATATTACAGTAAAAACAACAATGCAGATAAGGGAAATGTATATTCACATCTTAATGTCTATGTAATTAAAGTGGTACACCACAACTTATTCTACGAAAAATATTACCAAGTAGTTGAAAAGAAAATTATGTATGCAATTCCTGTGAAGGGAAATGTCTTTATATGAAACGTCCCCTTAGAAAAATTTTATACATGACTGTGCTTAAACTGACACACAATATTTTTAGCGCAACGCAATCTGACTTTCAATAATCCCTACAAAACAATGGCCCTGACTAACATTAACCTATACCTTTCACAAATCACTTACCTCACAAAAATCTTCGTTACTCGAACTACTGCAATACAGCGAGCGCCACTACTGCCAGCTAAATAAAAGATTCAAACTACGGAAGTCACTAACTACTGATAGGGATAGTTAGCAAATGAAAGATTTTAATCGAGAACAAACACTGTATTTACCTTAATAATCATAATATATATAGCAGTTCAATTTCATACTCCGCCATCTCTCTCCCCACATCCGCCACTGCTGGCGGCTCACCTCCAACTGCGCAACGCTACGCGCTGTTCACATCCAGCTGCCGCTGCCCAACACTACAATGGCAGACAACAATGTAAACTAGCCACAGACTGCACACAGCACAGCCAGTGATTTTCGTACAGAGCGCTACATAACGTTGCCAATAAGAAAACATAAACAGCCTACTTACAGTATCAGGGATCCCATATCACTCCAACTGCACACGGTCCATACCATTACAGAGTATCCACTTGCTTGAGCATTCCCCTGCTCACATGCAGGGTCCATGGATTCATGAGGATTTCTGCATACCCATACACGTCCATCCGCTCGATACTCCATAAATCAGTCTCCTTTTTATACTGACTACATTTTCCCTAGTGTCATACCAAAAGAATCGAAGTCCGTCCCCTGTTTAGCCTACGACTGAGCCTATTTGATCGTTCCATCTCATATCCCTGCGGTGTGTTACAGCCATGTATTGGTATGAGTTGACCGATACCAGTTGTGAACCGTTGATATAGTTGTCATAGGATACCAAGTTGTTTTCCATTTGTGAAGTGCACCATTTTACACTTCTAAACAATTGAAACACGTTATCAATCTTTTCACCACTTTGAAATCTTATCAAGATCTAACTGAATATTGCCGGCCGTGGTGGCCAAGCGGTTAAAGGCGCTACAGTCTGGAACTGCGCGGCCGCTACGGTCGCAGGTTCGAATCCTGCCTCGGGCATGGATGTCCTTAGGTTAGTTAGGTTTAAGTAGTTCTAAGTTCTAGGCGACTGATGACCTTAGAAGTTAAGTCCCATAGTGCTCAGAGCCATTTGAACCATTTTTTTTAACTGAATATTTATGCAGTTTTTTTCTGATAGTATGTCGTTATAGATAACTACTCTGCTAAATGTCTGAGGTTACTAAAATATTGTCCGCAAGGTCATTACTACACAATATTAACAATAGACGTACCAACGAACTTCCCTGGGGCGCACTCGAAGTTACGAAGGTTTCCCAGAAAGTAATGCACCGCATTTTTTTTATGAGCCGAAAACAATACTACGAATGCGCAACGTTACGAACGTATTATTTGAAGTCTCCTGAGAGAGCGCGTCAAGTTTCTGTCACTTCCGACAGATGGTGTAGCTGCAGAACTGTTTCAAAATGGTGTATGTAGGTGATGTAAGTTACAAGCAACGTGCCGTTATTGAAATTCTCAGTTCAGAGAGAGACACTGTGGGGAATATTCACAAACGCTTGTGCAAAGTCTACAGAGCATCTGCTGTCGACAGAAGTACAGCTAGTCGCTGTGCACGGAGGGTGAGATCATCAGAAGGCGGTTCGGCGGAGCTCCACAATTTGCAGGGTCGAGACCATCCACGGTTGTCACACTTGACAGCCCTGATCTAGCCCCCTCAGACTTCCACTTGTTTGGGCCATTACAGGATGCCATTCGTGGAAGACATTTTGAGGACGATGAGGAGGTGATTCGCACAGTGAAGCACCGGCTCCGCCGCCAGGACAAGAATTGGTACGGACTGGGAACACACGCCCTTTTCCCCGCTAGAGGAAGGCTATACAACGGGATGGAGATTACGAGAAAAAAATAGGGTTTATAGATAAAATGGCATTCTTTTGTGTGTGTAATTCTCATTATTTTCAATAAAGAATTGTTGAAGAAAAAAATGCAGTGCATTACTTTCTGGGCAACCGTCGTATTTTTACATCTGTTGATGACTCTCCATCCCAGATAACTTGCTGTGTCCTTCCTACCAAAAACATCCTCAATCAAGTCACAATTTCACTTGTCACTCCATACGAAGTACTTTTGATAGTAATCGGAGATGTGGCATGGAGTCAAATGCTTTTCGGGAATCGAGAAATACGGAGGAGATATCGCATTATTCTACTGCTATAGCAATATCCTAGGATTCTACAACAAATGGATCTCAAAGTATTAGACGTTAATTTTACAGTTCACTTCTGATACGCTTCTTGTATATGGGTGTGAGCTGTGCTTTCTTCCAATCACTGGGCACGGTTTTTCGTTCGAGGCGTCTGCTATAGATTGTAGTTACGAGTAAAAGGGGGTTAACTCAGACAGAAATGTGATACAAAACCTAACAGGGATTGCACAGTGTGGAGAACCTTTCTTAAATTTCAGTGGTTTCAGCTGTTTGTCAACACCACTGACACTAATATCTACATCACTTACCCATGTAGTGTGCAAGAATTACGTAGGAGCAATGCTTAGGTAACAGAGGGACAAGAAATTTCTTTGGTGACAAGGCATAATGATTTTTCGTATAAGGACAGGGTATGACGGTTAATGTTACCGACGACATTGCCACTAAAGGGGAGTTACTAAATCTGGTTTCTCGAAATTTCTTCGCCAAAGAAGACAAAGTGAACAGTCCAGAATTCGAATCAAAAACAGCTGCCAACATGAGTAACTTAGAAGTACGTAAATATCCTCGGTATAGAACTCAGATCACTAAATAAAGGCAAATCTTCCGGTCAAGATTTTGTATCATTTAGGTTCCTTTCAGAGTATGCTGAAGTCATAGCTCAATGTTTGGCCATCATCTGCAAGTACTCTCTCGACGGAAGATCCGTACCAAAAAAATATAAAAGCTGCACAGGTCACATCAATACTCAAGAAATGAAATAGGAGTAATCCGCTGAATCACAGAGCCATGTCCCGACGGCAATTTGCAGTAGGATGTCGGAACATAATTATACTATGTTTGAACATTATGAATTACCTCCTAGAAAAAGATTCGTCGAGACACTATCATCAAGGACTCAGTATAATCGTTCGTGTGAAACACAACTCTCTCTTGCATTCTCATCAAGTAATGAGTGCTATAGACAGGGGTTCACAAAATGGTTCCATTTCCAGAAGGCTTCTGACACCGTTCCTCGCAAATGACTTCTAATCAAATTGTGTGTCTATAGAGTATCATCTTAGTTCTGCGACTGGATTTGTGCCTTCCTGTCAGAAAGGTCACAGTTCGTACTAATTGACGGAGAGTCATCAAGTAAAGCAGAAGTGATGTCTTGCCTTCCCCAAGAAAGTGTTAAAGGACTTGTTTCTAAACTACGTAAATGATTTAGGAGACAGACTTAGCAGCCATCTTAAATTGTTTGCAGATGATGTTGTCATTCATCATCTGATAAATTCAGCAGAATGTCAAAACCAGTTGCAAAATGATTTAGACGAAATATTAGTATGCTGCCAAAAGTGTCAATTGTGATCCTAAATAATTAAAAGTGAGAAATCATCCACATGAGTACTAAAAGTAATCCGTTAAATTTCGGTTGCACGACAAATGACACAATTCAACTAGGAATCTAGAGATAAGAACTACGAACAACTTTAAATGGAAAGACCATGTAGATAATGTGGGAAAGGCAAACCAACGACTGTATTTTATTGACAGAACAGAAGATGCAACAGGGTCTAATAAAGAGACTCCCTGCATTTCGATTGTCCGTCCTTTGCTAGAGTATTGCTGTGTAGTATAGGATCCTTAACAGATGTGACAGACGAACGACACAGAGGAAGATGCGGTGCAGTATGGGATTCTTACCAGATAGGACTGACGGAGGACGCGGAACAAGTCTAAAGAAGGGCATTTCGGTTTGTATTATCGCGAAATACGGAAGAGAGTGTGACGGATATGATACGCTAGCTGGGGTGGCAATCATTAAAACAAAGACGTTCTTCGTTTCGGGGAGATCTTATTGCGAAATGTCGATATACAGCTTTGTACCCTGAATGTGAAATTAGTTTTCACTTAAAACTTCCGGGCTGATAGGCCGTGGTCGAAGTATAAAACTCTCTCCTGACGTTTCGTCTCCGACTGCGGGAGACATCCTCGGAGGTAAAGCGGCAGTTCGCCGCTTTAACTCCTAGGATGTCTTCCGCAGTCGGAGACGAAACGTCAGGAGACAGTTTTATACTTCGACCACGGCCTATCAGCCCGGAAGTTTTAAGTGAAGACATTATCGGCTGTGAAAGCTTACATTGTATGATGAAATTAGTTTGTTGACATCTGCCTACTTAGGGAGGAATGATCATCGTAATAAAGTAAGAGAAATCAAAGCACGTACGGAAAGACTTTGGTGTTCGTTTTCCCTGCGCGCTGTTAGAGGGTGAAACGGTAGAGAAATAGTGTGAAAGTAGGTGGATGAACCATCGGCCACGCATCTAAGTTTGAACTCCAGAGTAGTCATCTGCATCACAAAAGAATGGTCGCGCTGGGTAGCCATGCGGTCTCGGCCGTCTTGTCACGGTTCGCGCTGCTCCCCCCGTGGGAGGTTCGAGTCCTCCTTTAGCATGTGTGTGTGTGTGTGTGTGTGTGTGTGTGTGTGTGTCTGTCTTTGTGTTGTCCTCAGCGTAAGTTAATTTAAGTTAGATTAAGTAGTGCGTAAGCCTAGGGACCGATGAACACAGCAGTTCGGTCCCATAGTCCTTACCACAAGTTTCCAATTTTTGCAAAAGAAGGAAAAGTAGGATATAAACGGTAAAACATGTAGCACGAGTGACATATGCGTATGTAAGAGGAAATATCGTAGAACGTTATGTAGACAATTGATGGCGCTCTTGCTCCTCCCCCGGCAGTAGGATATTTGTTTCGCGTTGGCGGCCTCGACGCGGCAAAGACGGGGTCGAGCACCACCTCATCCTTGCCTGAGCGACTGAACGAGCGATGATTCGTGGTGCAGGTAGGCTGCGATGCAGTGAGCGGATAGTTTTCACGTAAACTGTGTGCCGATTTTGTAGGTGTCTGGTTTGCTGCAAATTTCACTGGGTGCAATTTCCATATATCCATATAAGGCACCTTGTTAATTTGTTTGGTAAAGTGTTTGAGCTATGAGATTGTCGTCGACAATTCCTGCTAATGTATTGGTTCCCATGCAATCCTGCTGCCTCACCATTTTGATTGCTCCAGGATTTTCATCTGCCCACATGTGTCTATTGTCATAATGTACAATGCTGTCACTCGTGATGCCTGCCTCAACATGAACTCTTTCGCTGCTACAGAGGTGTTCTCTGCATTCAGTTCTGAGGCGGCTGTTCTGCTCTCCAAATGCTGGTGCCTGTGTTGAGAGACGGCATTCCGGCCTGTATTATGTGTAAAAATTTGATTTTAGCACATCTTTCCCTCTGATCTCTCCACCCGATAAAGAGCTGAATTTCTTTCCGCTCTATGCCACAGTTACTGCGCTGCATCTAATTAAGTAAAACATCGCGCGGCATTTTAAGATTTTGCAGAGATAAAAACGCATTTTGTGACCTTCTTGTATGGTTCATTTTGGCTCATTCATCGCTCCGAATGAAATCTGGATAAGATATTTAAACTGCATCTGAAACTGAGAACAGATCGATATCTCATTTCGTTCTCGAGCTATTGGGTTTCATATCCGAAGGATATTCGCATCCTTGCGTATCGCTAATCATGTAGTCATATGTGATAAACGATTCAAGATATCGAAACGAGGATTTTTGCAAATGATAGTACGTAGCGAGGCACATATGTTGCATGATAATTACTCGAAACCTTGAAAGGTGGCTACACTGAGCCACAGCGCCAAAAAATCGCGCCAGAGAGTGTATTGTTCCGCCGCCTCCACTGGAGTGCGTGTTGAGAGGTAGCGGCAGACAGTTCTTGCCGAGAGTTCTTGCCGAGCAGTTGTGGTGGACACTGCTTGTAGCGGAAGTTGAGATGAGATAGTGCAGAGTGTTGTTCCATGTTTTATGCAGTGGTTTGATGGAAGAGATAGCAGATGTTGATCCAAAGGAGATATTGTAATGATCTGAGTGCTTTTCGTCAATATAAATTAAGGTAACTAACTATTGTTCTTTATTTTCTTATTATTTGTGTGTCCTGAATAATGTTTCATTACAGGTTCAGTCAACAAAGCATCTGGCTTGTGTTCTTGTATTAGAGTGTAATTCTGCTTTCCTTACGCAATTATAGTATTTCTCGGAGATATTGTAATGATCTGAGTGCTTTTCGTCAATATAAATTAAGGTAACTAACTATTGTTCTTTATTTTCTTATTATTTGTGTGTCCTGAATAATGTTTCATTACAGGTTCAGTCAACAAAGCATCTGGCTTGTGTTCTTGTATTAGAGTGTAATTTTGGTTTTCTTGCACAACTATAGTATTTGTAATTTTCTTTTATCACGTCAGTATAATTGGTATTTAAAAATTCTTGTCTTGTTGAAGAAGAACCGTGCCAGATGTGCGTTGAGTCATACTACCACATACAGAACAGCTACACTTGTGCTTTGTTGGATTTGTAGATTTTCTAGTTGCTGGGGACTTAATTAGTTAATTGTATTAACTGAAATTTTCATTTCATTCCTTGTTGTGGTTCTATGCAGTCAGATAGCGTAACAATACTAGTCAGGGTCAGCCGTTTACGAGACTTGCGTAATCGGACACACAGCTACTAAAAAGTATTTGCATTTTATTTTATTAAGCCCCCATGCACGTGGCGACCGCTGCTTCGGATCGTCCCTTGGAATTCTTCTGATTGTAAAAAAAAAAAAAAAAAAAAATAGTAGATAGTAGTATTGTTGTAGTAATTTGTAGTTTAGTAATTGTAGTCTATTTTGCATGTGTAGATTTGGTGATTGTCATTCTTCTATTGTTCGTTAATCGTGTTTGAAGGAAGCATTTCGTGTGATTGATATTGTTGGTGATAAAGTGTCATTGTGTATAAATTTCATATAGTGACGAGTTTTGTACATTTTGTAAATGATTACGCGGTCGATGAAAAAGGCAAAAATGATGGATAGTGAGAATGACGAAATTGTTAACATGGCGAACTCGCCAACACAGGACAACAGTGTGATGAATAATGAAGTTGAAAACAATTTAATAAGTCGGGAGAATAGTCCAGAACCATTTCAAAATTTTTCTCAATCAGAAAATTCACAGAATACGAGATTAACGATAGAGGATTCTGAAGTAGTATCGAACAGAGATAGCCTTACAGCTATGCAGAAGGAAGTTAGTTTTGTGGGAAATGTTAGGGGCGAAAAGAATTTCGAACAACTTAACACGGAGCAGTTGATGAGTGCAATATTAAATTTGGGATCACAAATGGGAACAATGGAAGCACGGTTTAGATCTGAATTAAAAATAGATAGGGGAACAATGGAGCAGTTTCGATCTGAATTAAAAACACAGATGGAAACAATGGAAACACGGTTAGACTCATTGGGATCACAGTTAGGATCTGAATTGAAAACGGTCGCAACACGCCTAGAAACAGAGATGGAAACAATGGAAACACGGTTAGATTCACGAATAGGGACATGTTTCAAAAATATGAAAGATGAATTAAAGAAAGAAATTCGAGAAGAGGTACAACCGATTTTGAATGCTCACAATAATAGATTGGTTGCAGTAGAGATTAGACAAAGGGAACAGGATAGAGAACAGGAAGAAAGAGATCGCGTGATAGTGCAAAATTTTTCAGAGTTAAATTTACAACGTGCACACGATAAGGAGGAAATATTTGAGAGAATCGAGAAATCCGTACCAAATGACAGATTAAATAACCTAACACAACAGTATGAACAGTTAACTACTAAATGCGTTAATACTGAAACGCGAGTCGCGACACTTACGGAAGATGTAAATAAACAGAAAGAACAAATTGGCGACTTATCGGAAAGAGTGGAGGAGATTTCAGATAAATTGACAAATCTTAGTTTAAATGGGGACAGAGATTCAGATGATACAGCTCCATTGCCATTTTCAGAAACCGAAGAGTACCAGAGCATAAATAAACATGTTGAAAATCAGGGAAAATTTAATGAACGCGTGAAAAGGGAATTTGAGGCATTAAAAAAGCAAGTCAAACAAATTGAAGGCGAAATCGTAGGAAAAGATAGCAGAAGAAATTTAGAATCACAGATACCAGAGGGGTTTGAAGAAAACAATTTGTTTCATTTACGGGACGCAACAAGAGAGCGACAGGCGCGCAAACTTGACAATAATCGACATTGGGACTGGGACAGACGCGGTAGGTCTTTGTCGCCACGAGGCGAAAACTTTGACTATAAACACTTTTTGACTGTTCGGAAATTTAAGATCTTCCGCAATTCTAAGAATGACATACATCCATGTGCATGGTTAGATCAATTTCTGTACGCACTTCCGCTAAATTTGCCATTAAGTCACAAACTAGAATTTATGTGCGGCTATTAAAGTCCTCAGGGGATTCACTACTCTAAGTGAATATGTGCCGTAGCGAGCATAGGGCCCCGAGCTGTAGTGGTGCTATTTCCCTTTTAGTTTTCTGCACCGCTGCCTACTCTTTTACTATTCTTTGCATCTATCAAAACAACTCTTCGACTATCAATCTATCTAGAGAGCGTGTAAAAAAATAACCGGATATGACTAATTTACCCAAAAGTGATTTCGGAAATTACCGTTTGGACTTACTGTATTTTCAGCAGCATTCATTCGTAGCTTAAATGAAATTTTACCTGTTTATCTTCGTGACAATATTACTTCTTATGTCGACGACATTCTTATTGCTAAAAATTCTTGGAGTGAGCACAACAAAATTTTGGATTCATTGTTACGTATCTTTGCAAGAGTTGGCATTACAGTGAACTTAGAAAAATCTGAATTTGGTCGTTCTCAGGTGAAATTTCTCGGTCACATCATTTCTACAGAAGGTATTCTTCCTGATCCAGAAAAATTAGACGCTATTCGTAATTATGCTGTTCCTACCACAAAACGTGATGTTCGTAGTTTCCTTGGTGTCTGTAATTTTCTTAGACGCTTTGTTAGTTTGGACAATTTGGCCACACCTCGTTTTTGCGATCTATCTGGAAAGTTCTTTTTAAACGAAAATCGGTCGACAACTCTGTTTGGTTAGTTTGTATTCCTGATGAGTGGGTTAATAAGCTGATTTGGTATACGCATTTCAGTTATGCGCACTTTGGTCCCAGAAAATGCTTTCATAAATTACGAGAAAATTGCTACTTCAATAATATGGAAAAACGTATTCGATTTGTTCTTGCCAAATGCAAATTATGTCAAAAGGCTAAACCGCCGACAGTTTCTCACAGAGCACCGTTGTTTCCTATCATTCCAGCAAAATTAAAGGACATGGCTGCAGTTGATTTGTTCGGTCCAGTGGTTCGATCTACTAATGGTTTTGCGTACATTTTCGTAGCAGTGGAGTTGACATCAAAATATGTGTGTTTTACACCGTTACGCAAAGCAACAGCTCGTTCAGTATCTAACGCCTTCATCAAACATTTTCTTAAAGAAGTGGGTCATGTTGATAAGGTTATATCAGATAATGGATCACAGTTTCGTTCTAAAATTTGGCTTCGTACTCTACAGCGTCGTAAAATTAAACCAATTTTCATTTCACTTTTTCACCCTCAATCTAACGCTTCAGAGAGATGGATGAAGGAAATCAATAAATTGTGTCGTCTTTATTGTCATCAGAATCACAGAACTTGGGATCAGTATCTTCATATTTTTCAAAACATTCTGAATGAACTTCCTAACGACTCAACTTCTTTACCACCTATACTGATATTAAAAAACAAAGCACCGACAAATCGCATTTCTGAAGTCGTTCCTTTTCCGCCTACACGGAAACTGCGGCATTCTGAAGTTGTCAACCTTGCTCTGCGAAGTATTGCATCTGCGGCTGCTAGAAGAGAGAAATCAGCTAAGCGTCCTGGTCGTTTAAAAATTCTGTCAGTTGGTCAGAAGGTGTTAAGTCTCATCGATTGTCTCACAAAGGAAAAGGCTTGTGTCGGAAATTTTTTCTGCTTTATAACGGTCCATATAGAATTCGCAAAATTATTCATGATAACACTGTCGAAGTAGAAACTCTTAAATCACGACGCTCTAAAGGAATACATCATATAGCTAACGTTAAAATTTTTGTGGAATGATATACTTTTGAGAAATTTTTGTAGAATGACATACTTTTGAGAAACTAACAGCTACATGTAAACATGCGGGGTGAGAAACTAACAGCTACATGTAAACATGCGGAGAGTGCAGGGATACCGCGCTGTGTTTCGGCGGCGGCACATACTCAAAGCAACAGTCAAGTCTGCGCGCCGCTAAAGGCAGTCGTTGACCGCAAACAATCACTTCCTACGTCACGCGCCTACAGCTGATCGAGCGCTCAGTGCGAATGCACTGACAGCCGTAAATAAATACACAGTCTAATTTCTCCGATTAAAATCAGTATAAAGCTATAGTGACTTGATGAATTCTGTTATTAACATTCAGTATTTTTCAGGATACGGTTGTATAAGATATTTAAGAACTTCAGGTAAATTCTGTGCGTGTCCGACGTTAAGACGACTTGCTATCGAGAAAATTTCAGAAAAAATTTCATTTCGAAGAAGAAAGTAATGAACTAAAAAGGTAATTATGAATTGAGTTTATTTTTCAGGTAACATATTTCCACTTAGGTACGTACTTTAGACGTAATTTGCTGCTCGCGATTACGTGATTCATACTTTGTGCTAATTACATGTTCTATGAATTTACTTGTGAAGCGACGTGCTTGCGTACGTTAACTGATTTTGACAATGATTATCCATGAATTGAGTTGTAACTTGTGTATATTATGCATCGCTTGGCTGCACTGCTTTTTCACTGATGTCATATTTTTAATTATGTGCCTGCTGTGCCTATTTATTTAAATTATAATTGTCACCTGATAAATTGTGCTGATGTGGTTAGGTATGTAAGTTATACTTTGTGATTTAATTGCTTGCGCCTTCATGTTTATTTATTAGATTACATATGAACATTTATTTGCTTACAGTTATACGATGCTGATGACCTGTTTAGTACGTAAGAAATATGTTTACTGCTATGCGTATGGATTGCACATTTACACATTTCTGTTTGTTGTCACAACTACTCTATAATTTTGTATATAGAAATGCTATTATACTGTGTATGAACATAGAGTTTAGGTTACACTATGGTACTATTTACAGATTGTTCGCTTGGCAGAGCCTCGTTGTAAGATTTGTGCTGCATCCACTTGTTGACATTCTGTTCTCTACTGGTATGTTTACTCGCTGTTGCTTGTTTTGCTTACGCTCAGTGCTTTATATTTTAACATAAGAAAATGAACTGCAATAATTCGACGAGCGACTTTAGTACAAGAAACGTCATAGAAGTCACATGAGCTGGAGGTTTTATGAAAGCTGTATAAATTTATGCTAATAGGAAGGAAGCTAACGACATGACATACCAACACAGTTATTACACTGCATTTTTCGTGAGCAGTTGAAATAGGAAGTGACACTTGACGCAAGAAATACTCCACATGTTTGCTTCTGTTTGCCATAATCCTTGAAGTGGTGTACACACTGTGAAATATTATGATCATTCACACTCCGTAATCGTACTTACTTACTGAGAGTTATTCGAACTAAGTCTGTTAGAGGTCATGTATGCATTCTTTGTTTATAATTCATAATGAGTAGAAGATTTTGGTCAGATGGATTACACAGAGGTTGTGTGTTGACAGTGTGTCTTCGGATTGTATGGGATGAGGAGGTTTGCATTAGGATTTTATCTGTACTTGTTCGACGAAACTGAGTTGAGGAAAGAGTTGTTATGGAAGTGAAATGATATTGGTGCTAAGGTTTATATGTCGACGTATTGAAGAGGTATTATGGAGGTATTGAGATTGTATGAAGTTGATTTGAGTCTTAGTGGATAAGAGGCAAGTAAGTGAGGTGCATATTTTTTTTGTTGTTGGTCTATATGGAACAAGGAGGATGAAGATAGCAGACTAGAACACTAAAATGGAAGGAAGATTGTCTACACACACTTTGTTAAATCACTAAGCAGTATGTACTTTTTTTTTTTTTGGAGAGAGGAAGTTGCATATCTTGGCACACTGACAGTTGTTCGACAACCGTACATTTTGATCTGGCTTGGCAAACATTGGTCTTGACATGATGACTATGACGTTGACTTAACTATTATTGACTGTTATACATTGCTGTCACTACTACTTGATACACATGATGAACATGAAATTTGACAGAAGTGGATTCAGACAGTTAACACTATACAATTACACAGTAGTACTTAATGTGGATGAAAGATGAGTGAATGTGTTTTGTGTGTTTTCCTTTCCTAATCCTACCCACCTATCTCCTAAATATTATTTTATTTGTTTGTAGTGGCTTGCACTGACACCAAAATATTATAGGTTTACTGATGTTTATGTACTTGTAATAGTAATATGACAATTATCTGATATCATTTGTGTGTTTGTTATGATTTGTATGTTTAGTGTAAGAGCATTGTAAAAGCATTTGTATGTGCATTCAAACTATTGTTCATGCTTGAACTGTCTGATTAGTAATAGTGAAATTACGGACTGTTACTTGTACTTTTTCTACATGATTGGTGCCACTAGGACATGTTTAATTTCTGCTAATGAACTGTGTGATAAGTGATAGTTGTTTAATGTCATTTGTTGGAGTCTGAACCTACTCCACAATGCTGGGTGCCATTGATGAACTGCTTCTACTGAGAAATGTGACTTGTTGCTGTGTGCACCTGTTCAACAATGCTGGGTGACATTGATGGACTGCTTCTACTGAAATGATGTCACCCGTTGGAGTCTGCACCTGTTCCACAATGCTGGGTGCCACTGATGGACTGATTCTACTGAGATGATGTCACCTGTTGCTGTTTGCACCTGTTCCACAATGCTGGGTGCCACTGATGGACTGCATCTATTGAAATAATGTCACCTGTTGGAGTCTGCACCTGTTCCACAATGCTGGGTGCCACTGATGGACTGCTTCTACTGAAATGATGTCACCTGTTGGAGTCTGAACCTACTCCACAATGCTGGGTGCCACTGATGAACTGCTTCTACTGAAATGATGTCACCTGTTGGAGTCTGAACCTACTCCACAATGCTGGGTGCCACTGATGGACTGCTTCTACTGAGATGATGTCACTTGTTGCTGTCAGCACCTATTCAACAATGCTGGGGGCTACTGCTGGAACTGTGAATTACTTGTTGTGAATATTTGTATTAATTGATTTTTTGTGTATTACTGTTTGTGAAAGTTATAAGACTCTTACCTGCTCATATTCGTCATTGCTGACGTTATCGATTGAATTGTTTAACCACATGATATTTCTGTAAACTATTATGTAAAGTCATATGTATGAAAGAATTTGTATTCCTTAGTGTATTTTATATATTAGGCTATTGAAAGGTCAGTGCAAAGCCAAAATTTTATCTAGTTTACGTATTAATATTATCTTTTATTTTTGTCTGTATTTTTTTTTTTGACGAATTTGGTGGTATTTTCACCACCAATGCTGGCAAAAATACCATCAAATTCTAGCCCGTGGAGGAAGGGCATATGAAAGGTGGCTACACTGAGCCACAGCGCCAAAAAATCGCGCCAGAGAGTGTATTGTTCCGCCGCCTCCACTGGAGTGCGTGTTGAGAGGTAGCGGCAGACAGTTCTTGCCGAGAGTTCTTGCCGAGCAGTTGTGGTGGACACTGCTTGTAGCGGAAGTTGAGATGAGATAGTGCAGAGTGTTGTTCCATGTTTTATGCAGTGGTTTGATGGAAGAGATAGCAGATGTTGATCCAAAGGAGATATTGTAATGATCTGAGTGCTTTTCGTCAATATAAATTAAGGTAACTAACTATTGTTCTTTATTTTCTTATTATTTGTGTGTCCTGAATAATGTTTCATTACAGGTTCAGTCAACAAAGCATCTGGCTTGTGTTCTTGTATTAGAGTGTAATTCTGCTTTCCTTACGCAATTATAGTATTTCTCGGAGATATTGTAATGATCTGAGTGCTTTTCGTCAATATAAATTAAGGTAACTAACTATTGTTCTTTATTTTCTTATTATTTGTGTGTCCTGAATAATGTTTCATTACAGGTTCAGTCAACAAAGCATCTGGCTTGTGTTCTTGTATCAGAGTGTAATTTTGGTTTTCTTGCACAACTATAGTATTTATAATTTTCTTTTATCACGTCAGTATAATTGGTATTTAAAAATTCTTGTCTTGTTGAAGAAGAACCGTGCCAGATGTGCGTTGAGTCATACTACCACATACAGAACAGCTACACTTGTGCTTTGTTGGATTTGTAGATTTTATAGTTGCTGGGGACTTAATTAGTTAATTGTATTAACTGAAATTTTCATTTCATTCCTTGTTGTGGTTCTATGCAGTCAGATAGCGTAACAATACTAGTCAGGGTCAGCCGTTTACGAGACTTGCGTAATCGGACACACAGCTACTAAAAAGTATTTGCATTTTATTTTATTAAGCCCCCATGCAACCTTTTTATTCACTTACATATGAAAGTAGCTCGTCCGCAACAGCGAGAGGTCGGCGGCTCAAAACGCATATAGACATCCATAGCAATGCAGGACAATCCGATTGTCGCTTATACAGGGTGAGTCGACGTAACACCCTCTTTATTCCGGGAGCGATTGCACGTATCGGCATGCGGTTTTCGGCGAATCATAGCTGACTATGGGGCATATACGTTGGTACGTGCACAATAATCACAATGGTTATATTGACCGAGATAATGAGGCAAGTACATGTTTTTTAAATGGGAAGCTATAGTTTTTTACCATTATTCGAACGCTCTAGAAAAGACGCGTATAGTGATGTAACGCATGTTGCTATAGTGATTCAAACTTTGTTTAAAAGGGGGCGGATGAGGATTTACCTTCGTAACGTAGGCCGTGCATGCTGCATAGAGCACGGCAACTCGGCCTGCGGGTCGCGCGGGTCGCGCGAAGTTTGAATCACAATAGCAACATGCGTTACATCACTATACGCGTATTTTCTAGAGCGTTCTAATGATGGTAAAAAAAGTATAGCGTCCCATTTAAAAAACATGTACTTGCCTCATTATTTCGGTCAATATAAACGTTGTGATTATTGTGCACGTATCAAAGTATGTGCCCCATAATCGGCTATGATTAGCCGAACACCGCTTGTCGATACGTGCAATCGCACCCGGAATTTTGGGGGTGTTACGTCTTACTCGACTCACCCTTTATACATGTCCACAGCAACTGGGGAACGGCGTGGAGGGAATTATATACACGTCCCAGCACCAGGATGGTTAAATAAAATGCTGAAATGCAAGTCTGTGAACCGCGATCCTTTAACGGCCTGCAACCAACAGATATTGGTTTCCGGGCATAACAAAAATGGTTCAAATGGCTCTGAGCACTATGTAACTTAACATCTTAGGTCATCAGTCCCCTAGAACTTAGAACTACTTAAACCTAACTAAGCTAAGGACATCACACACATCCATGCCCGAGGCAGGATACGAACCTGAGACCGTAGTGGTCACTCGGCTGGAGACTGTAGCGCCTAGAACCGCAAGGCCACCTCGGCCCGCGGGCATAACATTATATGAATTTATCTTCTAGTTTTAACCTCTACTACTTCATCTACATCTACATGATTACTCTGCAATTCACATTTAAGTGCTTGGCAGAGGGTTCATCGAACCACAATCATACTATCTCCCTACCATTCCACTCCCGAACAGCGCGCGGGAAAAACGAACACCTAAACCTTTCTGTTCGAGCTCTGATTTCTCTTATTTTATTTTGATCATCATTCCTACCTATGTAGGTTGGGCTCAACAAAATATTTTCACATTCGGAAGAGAAAGTTGGTGACTGAAATTTCGTAAATTGGTCTCGCCGCGACGAAAAACGTCTTTGCTTTAATGACTTCCATCCCAACTCGCGTATCATATCTGCCACACTCTCTCCCCTATTACATGATAATACAAAACAAGCTGCCCTTTTTTGCACTCTTTCGATGTCCTCCGTCAATCCCACCTGGTAAGGATCCCACACCGCGCAGCAATATTCTAACATAGGACGAACAAGTGTAGTGTAAGCTGTCTCTTTAGTGGACTTGTTGCATCTTCTAAGTGTCCTGCCAATGAAACGCAACCTTTGGCTCACCTTCCCCACAATATTATCTATGTGGTCTTTCCAACTGAAGTTGTTCGTAATTTTTACACCCAGGTACTTCGTTGAATTGACAGTCTTGACAATTCTACTATTTATCGAGTAATCTAATTCCAACGGATTTCCTTCGGAACTCATGTGGATCACCTCACACTTTTCGTTATTTAGCGTCAACTGCCACATGCCACACCATACAGCAATCTTTCCTAAATCGCTTTGCAACTGATACTGGTCTTCGGATGACCTTACTATACGGTAAATTACAGCATCATCTGCGAACAACCTAAGAGAACTGCTCAGATTGTCACCCAGGTCATTTATATAGATCAGGAACAGGAATATTAGAAACTTGATTTTAAGTACCTTGTGTGTGTGATGTATACGTCTGAAGCAATGTGTTCCGGTGTGGCGAAATAAAAATAAAAAGGGGTCGGTGTCCCCTAGCATGTCGGCAGGCCTCAGGGGCCTTTGGAAGCGGCGGCACGCCGCTCCGACCGTATCAGTGTCTGTGTCGGTGTCGGTGGGCAGCAGGCAAGTCGCCTCCGCCCCCACCTCCGCCCCCGCGCCCTCGCCTTGCCGGCGACACCGCCGCGACACAAAAGGAGGCGCCGGCTCCCACGGCATTCACAGGCCGGGCGGACGCCGCCACAAAAGCCGCCCTGGAATCCGGGCGTGGCGGGCCGCGACGCGCCGGAAGGCGGCCGGAATGCTGGGCCTGCGTCGAAATGCACTGCCGCCACTGTGCGGATACCTGCCAGCCACTCGCCGCGACGCGTCCCTTGTACCTGACCTGCAGCTCCGTCATACTGTCGCCGTCTGTATCCAGTGTATGCCAGATGCTAAATTTCTCTTCACTGTCGCGGAAAAGCGTCGTACCACAACCGACGCGTTTATTTGAGGTCTCCAATGTGGTATTGCCGTTAAATTGCATATTGTCATAATCGATTACATTTCGGGCATGCAGCCGCGTAAATAAAATTTCCTCCACTGATATTTCGGCCGCGTATCGTCCGGCTATCCTCAGAGTGAGTCACAAGACTGACGACAAGATGCCAAGCGCGGCCTTATATGCTCCACCGCGGCGGTACTGCGCATGCGTGTCACAGATGCTGGTCGGCGGCAGAGACATACGCTTACACATGCGCCGCCTGTGGCGAAGGCGTACAGACATTCGATTCGCTTATCGATGTACGATCGGCGGCGGTGACACGATAACGACTTCTCTGCAGTTTAATTACTCCAAGAGCCGGATTCCATGCTTTGTCCAAATTAAAACCATTATCTCTGTTTATTATATTATTAGCTAATCTAATTTCTATAGCTTCCTTGAAGACAGATTCTCAAAAAGAAGAGGTGGATGTTAAAATCTTTATATCACTGTAATTAATGCAATGACCTGTATCAATACAATGTTCGGCCACAGCTGACTTGTCTGGCTGTAATAAGCGCGTGTATCTTCGATGCTCCACACACCTCTCATGAACGGTGCGTGTTGTTTGACCTATGTACGACTTCTCACAATTTCCGCAAGGAATCTGATACACGCCCGCTATACGAAGCTGTAAATCGTCCTTCACAGAGCCGAGCACAGCTGCAATCTTCGTGGGGGGCCGGAAGATCACCTTAACACAGTGTTTCTCAAGAATACGGCCTATCTTCGAGGAAAGAGCACCCACATAGGGCAAAAACGCACTAGATCTGAAGGAATTACTACCTTCTTCCCCATCACATGCCTGCTTTTTAGGTTTTGTGTCGAATGGTCTACGAATCTGTTGCGGAGAAAATCCATTCGATTTAAAAATGCTCTTGAGGTATGTGAGCTCTTCTTGCAAATTGTCTTTATCGGATATACAGTGCGCCCGACACCTATGGTCTGTCAAGGGTGATGGCAGCTACTGGCATGGAGATATAGATTTGTGTGCGTTGGTTTCCGATATACGGCATGTCCTAATGTGCCATCACTTTTACGGCGAACGACAACATCCAAAAAAAGGAGGCAGCCGTCTTTTTCTATTTCCACAGTAAATTTAATGCTAGCATGGATGGAATTTAAATGCTCAGGAAATCGATGTAATTCATCCATTCCATGGGGCCATATCACGAATGTGTCGTCCACGTACCTCCAGAAGACAGTAGGTTTAAAACGTGCTGAGTGCTGTGGCTTGTCCTGCATATTGTCATAGTTATTGTTGTGTTCTTCAGTCCGAAGACTGGTTTGATGCAGCTCTCCACGGTACTCTATATTATGCCAATTTCTTATTATTCGAATACCTATGTCATTCAACATCCATTTCAATTTGCTTTCAGTCTTCCTCTACAATGTTTACTATCTCCCATCCAAACCTCCCTCCATTACAAAACTCACGCCTCAGGGTGTCTCCTACCAGCCGATGTTTTCTTTTAGTCAAGTTTTGCTATACATCTATTTAACTCCCACTTGGATACAGTACCTCCTCGTTACTCGACCTATCTATCCAACCTTCAACATTCTTCTGTAGCATATCTTCAGAAACGCGTACCTAAAATTTATATTAAATGTTCACAAATTATTCTTTTTCAAAAATGCTTTTCTCACTATTGACAGTCTGCATTTGACATCCTTTCTACTTTGGCCATCGGCAGATGTTTTGCTGTCCCAATTGCTGAATTCATCTACTACCTTTAATATCTTACTTCATAATGTACAAGGGGCTTCAATACGTAATGCAACACATTTTTTTCTCGGCTTATTTTTGAATGAAATAATGCAGAATTTCTTGTGGGACATCATGGAATATTCCCGCTTCATCCCCAATAGCCGAGAGGAGTGGCAGCGGAGTTAGAGGCACCAGAGGTTCGAGTCCTTCTCGCGCATGAGTGTGTGTGTTGTTCTTCGCATAAGTTAGTTTAAGTAGTGTGTAAGTCTAGGGTTCGATAACCTGAGTAGTTTGGTCCCTTAGGAATTCACACACATTTGAAAATTTGACCAGCCCCAATAGTCTCACAAAGTGGCGGCACTATAGGTAGGCTTCAACGTGTCGTCTGTAGCGGAGGTGCGTTCCAAGCAGAGAGCAGTCACTGAGTTACTTCTGGCGGAAAACTGCAGATACTCATAGGCTCTTGCAGAATGTCTACGAAGATCTCGCAGTGAACAAAAGCACGGTGAGTCGTTGGGCGAGGTGTCTGTCATCATCGCAATAAAGTTGCGCAAACCTGTCCGATCTCCCGGATACCTGTCGGCCGCACACCACTGTGAGTCCTACAGTGCTGGAACGTGCGGACAGTCTCATTCGAGGTGATGGACGGATCACAGCCAACACCTCGCTGCTCAGTTGGACGCTTCGGTAGTGCTGAGAAGCTCGCCCACCAGTTGGGATACTCAAAGATGTGTGCCTGCTTGGTTCCTCGCCACCTAACAGAAGGTGCTGAAGAGCAGCGAAAGACCATCTGTACTGAATTTCTTGTGTGTTACAAGGCTGATCGTCACAATTTTTTTGTCGACCATCGTCACAGGCGATTAAACATGAGTTCATCACTTCGAACCGGGAACAAATCGGCAGTCCTTGGAGTGGCGTCACACCATCTCTCCTCTGAAGATGGAGTTCAAAGCCGCCCCTCAGCCTAAAGTTATAGCTACGCTCTTCTGGCACTCTTAAAGGGTTATTCTGTTTGATTCCTCCCTAACAGTGCAACGGTAAACTCTGAAGTGTATTGTGCCACTGTCAGTAAACTGAACAAACGACTTCAGCGTGTTTGTCGCTTCAAAAATGACAACGAACTTCTCCCTGTCCGCGACAACGGACGACGTCACACAAGCCTGCCCACCCGAAAGGAGCTCACTAAATTTCATTCGACTGTTCTTTCTCATCCACCCATCCACCCTACAGCCCAGATCTCACACCTATCGAATGAAGAATGCGCTCCGTGGGAATCAGTACATGGATGGTGGGTAGGTTACTCACGCAACAAGACGTTGGCTTCGATGTTGACCCCGGTACCATGCAGGCTACAGAGATCTGCCAGTAAGATGGCGTAAGGCCGTCGCATTGAATGAAGGTTATGTAGGGATATATAATTTTTTAAGTAAAAGAGTGGGAATAATATGGTTTATTGGAATCCTGAATGAAAACAACCTGCTTGCACATTTAAAAAGAATTATTGCATTATTAACTGAATGCTGCTCGCAATTGCTTCTGCATCCCCATTATTTCTGTTTTACTATGTTGATGTTTATCTTATGACCACTATTCAACACACTCTCCATACTGTTAAAGTGTTCATCAAAGTCATACGCTGTCACTGACAGAATTTGAATGTCATCAGCGAGCTTAAAATTTTTTATTTCTTCTGCCTGAACTTTAATTCCCTTTCTGACGTTGTCCTTGGTTTCCTTTACTGCTTCCTCAATGTACAGATTGAGTAACATCGGGGATCGGCTACAACCCTTCCTCACTACCTTCTCAGCCACTGTTTCCCTTTCATGTCATTCGCTTCTTATAACTGCAGTCTGCACTCTGACTTCTTATAACTGTAATCTGGTTTCAAAATAGTTCAAATGGCTCTGAGCACTATGGGACTTAAGATCTGAGGTCATCAGTCCCCTAGAACTTAGAACTACTTAAACCTAAGTAACCTAAGGACATCACACATATCCATGCCCGAGGCAGGATTCGAACCTGCGACCGTAACAGTCGGGCGGTTCCGGACTGAAGCGCCTAGAACCGCTCGGCCACCGCGGCCTGCAATCTGGTTTCTGTACAAGTTGTAACGACTTTTCGCTCCATGTGTTTTATTCCTGCTACGTTCAAAATTTATCCAGAGTTCATCACGTCACCATCGAACAGCTATCTCTAAATCTACAAAAGCTACAAATGTGGATGTGCCTTTCTTCAATCTGTCTTCCAGGATACGCATGTGTAAATAAAAACAACCCGCAAAAGTTCCTTAATCTTAACAAATATGGATTTAATCGTCTCCATTGGAACTTGTGTGTTTGCCCATCGTTAGTGTAGGCTGCAACCTGTATCCATAATGCGAAGAATACAGGTGTAAGAAAGTTATCGAGAAGTTAGCGTGCCAGCTACGTGGAGATGGGCCAGTTCTGTGTAGGATGCTGGTTCTGTAATTTTATTTTAGCTTAGTGGGTGCAGTTTTGCAATTATCTAAGATAAGGATGAAACAAATTGATGTTGCGAATAAAAATAAAGAGCATCAATGATGATAGGAATAACTCAGATGAGCAAAACAGAGAAAGAAATCCCACCACCACTTACTATTACGGATGAGAACCTTGTAACAATTCCGAGCCACGCATCTGCAGAATGCCTGTCACTCTTGCCAGAATCGGAAGAACGTATTGTGCCAGGTGTATACTAGCTTGACTTTAGAGAGTGTGCGTTCCTACGCTATTTGTATGATTATTATGTTTTTATTCAAAATTTACCATCTATTTTGAAAACAGGTTTGACATCTGTTATACTTCTACTACAGGTTAACATGCTGTTTTGGTACCACGATGGAACGAAAGATTAAGTGCCGTATTTGGTGAGTGTCGTATTTAACATCCTTACTAAATAAATATGCTGTTTATTTGCAGTGGCTGATGCAAGATCTCTCAAAAACGCTTCTATTTTCACATTGTTGTACAAAACTACCGGGAAATGAAAAGTCTGTCTCCCGGAAAGCTATCCATTTAATTAATACTTAGAGAGATGGGGTACGGTCACAAATAATTATATAGAGCTTTTGCTTCAGCGCCATTACTGATTTCGGACAGATACGTCGTCTGCAGATGGCTACAGTTATTTAATCACATGGTCAGTGTCCTCAGTACGTCACCTGCACTTTCACTGTATAAAAATCATTATGCACTAAGCACCACTTAATATTATTTGCGTGTGACTTACAGCATTGAGTTAAAAAATACTAATATGCATGATATAGGAAGATACGGAAAGTAAGATATGCTCACCATAGGATTTCTTTTTTGGAGAAAACAAGAAACAATTTACGTGCTTTTTGGGTGTTCAGTTTTGTATACTCATTGATACTACATGAATTTCCGGCAGCACATGACTTCCTTTTTTATACAAGGGACGCAGCAATGAACCACCCACTCTTTGCACAACAGTCATCTGATAATGACATCAAGTCTCTTTGCTGAAATCCGTGCAATATCATCGACTACATCCGGCTGAAATCCCGAGAAGAATTTAAACCAGATATTCTCCAGAAAAATATCTGATAGCAAAAGACGATATTGCTTAAAGGCAAACACCATGCCCCTACTCTCTAGTCAAATATGGTAAGTGGACACCTCAGACTACCCGTATTTCTCAGAAGAGTCACAGTGTCACTCATCTGTTTGTGGAAGGAAACATTGCTTTGAAGCACATGGAGAGCTTTTTAAGGCTTACAACGTCGACCATGTTCAACAATAACCATCATCGGTATAATCACGTGAATATCATTATCTGCTTTGAATTACAAACATCTCCTAGCATAGACCTAACTTAAGTATTGGGTGGGAACGACTAATTCGTTAACCTGTTAAGTTAAATGTAAGGGACCGAATTTAACTAGGAGAGCTGTACCAAGTATCATCAGCTAGTGCCAGCAGATTTTTGTGTTATGTCGTTTTACAAAGAGTAAGAATTCTCAGACAGAGAAAATGACGCATTTAGAAAATGCTTTAATTGAACAGAGAATAAATGATTTTCCTCTATTACTTACCTCATAGGTAAGTTAAACCACATAACTTAGACACCCGCAATATTTCGTAAGCGGTTAAACGTGTTCAAACGAAGCTTCCGAAAATGGCAGTACGCAGGAAACTCACTATTTTTTTCACACATGGAACATTCTACACAGACTATCCTAAACTGTACAAAAAGGTCAAAGTAAAACATGTTCCCATAGTTACACGTCGTTCAAGATCAAGAAGTGTCTCATTAGCTCCGTCGCAAACGGCTTCATAGCCACGTCTAACATAATTAATTTTGTAAGTAATAAAAATTCCTGAATTTTGGTTCGAAAAATGGTTCAAATGGCTCTGAGCACTATGCGACTTAACTTCTGAGGTCATCAGTCGCCTAGAACTTAGAACTAATTAAACCTAACCAACCTAAGGACATCACACACATCCATGCCCGAGGCAGGATTCGAACCGGCGACCGTAGCGGTTGCTCAGTTCCAGACTGTAGCGCCTAGAACCGCACGGCCACTCAGGCCGGCTTTTGGTTCGAAACACATTTAATGTAGATATTACTCAAAACAAAGGTTTTTCGGGAAGATGTTGATATTTTTAAACTTATTTTGTATTTTGGAGAGAAGAATCCAGCTACGGAGTTAAATAAATCTTTATGTAATACACCCTATATAGAAAAGTACATAATGTAGCACACAGACCGCTACAGGCTCGTAATAGCAATCGTACGAAAAATGAAAATTTGTCTGGAATGTAATTGGTTTCCCGGCGCTTTGGAGACGTCACACAACATAGGTTTCACTTCTTTATCCACTGCAACGCAATGACATCTGTTTCCTAACCATAAATGTGCACTTGTAAAACTATTGATAAACGTCACTGCACCGTTTTTGTTACAGTTGCAGTGGCTTGGTGTCACATCACAACTGTTTCTTACGTCGATGAATATCTAGACTGATAGAAATCGGACGGCATTCGCTTGGAACTGTCTGATAGTTGTAGCAGCACTGACCATTTCATTCAGTCTGTCTCCTGAAATTAAGTACGCAGCTTGTTGTTTCGACTTATTGTGATGTAAATGTGTGCACCTTACGTGTATCTCTGTCATCTCTGTTCAAATCGCACGCTACAGTTTGTCATAATTATTAGTCATCTGATGTTAGAGGAAGTCTATGAAAATCGGTCATCTCGAAAGTAAAGTAATGTTGTCATCCATTATCTGCCTGACCTCATAAGCTGCAGTGTTATTTGGCGTCGTCGGATGACTTCACTCTACTGGCTGACTCTAGAACCCATATTTCAGCTTTCGTCATACGTGATGACTATAGGAAACAGTCCCTTTGATACTGATTTATGGAACACAGCAATCGTATTCTTTATGTGTAAAATACATTTGTCATACTTCTATGCCCTATAATCTGTCTCGTTGTGGTACACTTGCGTGGGTGTCCACAGAAATTTATTCAAGAGTGGGTAAGATTCGCCATTTTTTATAGAACCATGGCAATTCGTTGAAAATACATCGTGCCCCAACAACTATAGATGGCAGTAGGTATATAAAACATATTACCTTTAATGTACCGGGTGATCAAAAAGTCAGTATAAATTTGAAAACTGAATAAATCACGGAATAATGTTGATAGAGAGGTACAAATTGACACACTTGCTTGGAATGACATGGGGTTTTATTAGAACCAAAAAATACAAAAGTTCATAAAACGTCCGACAGATGTCGCTTCATCTGATCAGAATAGCAATAATTAGGACAACAAAGTAAGACAAAGCAATGATGATGTCCATCATCATTCCTCAACAATAGCTGTAGTCGAGGAACAATTTTGTGAACAGCACTGAAAAGCATGTCCGGAGTTTTGGTGAGGCATTGGCGTCGGATGTTGTCTTTCAGTATCCCTAGAGATGTCGGTCGATCACGATACACTTGCGACTTCAGGTAACCCCAAAGCCAATAATCGCACGGACTGAGGTCTGGGGACCTGGGAGGCCAAGTATGACGAAAGTGGCGGTTGAGCACACGATCATCACCAAACGACGCGCACAAGAGATCTTTCACGCGTCTAGCAATACGGGGTGGAGCGCCATCCTGCATAAACATCGTACGTTCCAGCAGGTGTTTATCAGCCAGGCTGGGGATGATGCGATTCTGTAACATATCGGCGTACCTTTCACCAGTCACGGTAGCAGTTACAAAACCAGAATCACGCATTTCCTGGAAGAAAAAAGGCCCGATAACGGTAGATGTGGTAAATCCAACCCATACCGTGACTTTCTCGTCGTGCAATGGAGTTTCCACGACCGTTCTAGGATTTTCGGTAGCCCAAATTCTGCAGTTGTGGGCGTTGACACTCTCGGAGCGTGAAATGAGCGTCGTCGGTCCACAACACGTTACTCAACCAATCGTCATTTTCCGCCATCTTTTGAAACGCCCACACCGCAAATGCCCTCCGCTTCACTAAATCGCCAGGTAGCAGTTCATGTTGCCGATGGATTTTGTACGGATATCATCGGAGGTTACGCCTACGTGCCAACCAAACAGTAGTGTACGGAATGCCGGTGCGACGTGCGACTTCACGAGCTCTGACTTCCCCGTGCATAGACGAACCCGCTACAGTCTGCATTTCTTCCTGAACTGTCTCAGCAGCATTACGCCTTGTGCTCGGTCGGCCACTACGGGGCCACAACCCGTGGCTTCGAACTTCGAAATCATTCTCGCCATAGCTGCATTTGTCAACGGACCTTTACCCGTTCGAATCCCCTTCGTTTGGCGATAGGATCGTAACGCTGAACTAGCACATTCCCCATTCTGATAATACAGCTTCACTAAAAGAGCCTTTCAGGTAAGGTCAACATGCTGCGAGTGCTCGCACATCTGATTCTCTCTCTCATTACAGCTTCTTTTATACACGATTTTCACGCGCAGTCACTGACGTTTTTCTGTCCAGCGCCATCTTTCGGACATTTTGTGAACTTTGTTTTTTTTTTGTTCGAATGAAACCCCATGTCATTCCAAGCATGTGTGTCAATTTTTACCTCTCTATCTACATTATTCCGTGGTTTATTAAGTTTTCAAATTTATATTGAGTTTTTGATCACCCAGTACATTCTCTTGAGAACCAAACGGTAAGCATAGTTCAATATTATAAGCGAAGTACATCTTTTAACCTTATTATTGTGAATACGGCTGTCAATAAATTTTAAGGAAGGCTTAATCAACTTCAAAGACAGCTCAGGGTGGTCAGAAACAGTATGAAGAGCTTGTAAGGGTGTTGCAGGGTAGGTTGTCCTGATAAATAATTGTTAAGAAAAAAATTGGATACGTTGCGTCGTTCTGAATTAACTAGCACTGAAGCTAGGCAATCAGGCCGTTGCGCGAGCAAATCCAAGCGCCCTCCAGATACATTTCATCTCACAGCGTAGACGATAGCACACGAGACTCTTCAGAGTTTTGCTCATGTTAGAGTCGTACTACAGCCGAAGTCCAATTCTTGTATAACTCCCTAGTTCGGTTTTAGGAAACCAAACAAAGGACACGTTCTGCGACATCGTCTCTGGCGGGCCGCTTGTACTTGCGCGCGCAATTTCAATGCCAATTAACTCGGAAACGTATCGAATTTTTTTTAACAATTATTTCTCAGCACGGCCCACCCTGTAACACTCTTACAAGCTTTTCAGACTGTTCCTGACCGCCCTGTATAACACTTTCCTTACAAAACTTCACATTCGTTGTGTTGATGAATTTATAATTTTACTTCCATGTTTTCTAATTTTGAATGTCGACTAGCATGACTAAAGTTGAACGAGATGTGTTTCGAGTTGGTTGGGTAAAGAGCAAATTATGATCAGTATACGGCTTGATGAGTATCGGAACAATCTAGTAACAACCCTCAAACTTCCGATGGAACCGAGGCTTAAAGTTTTATGACTGAACCAAGGCAGTCCCTGTCTCTCAGTCGGTCACATTATTGTGTAGGTATTCCTGCTACACTGGCAATTTCGTAGCTCTATTACTGCAAGCGGCACTATGTGGCACGCCATTGATTTCGCGAATCTCAATTTCTGAAGATCACCTCTTTCCAACCTTGAAATTTCCCATTTTCTTTCCTTGTAGCACAGAAAAAGTTGTTTTTCCTTCGACTGGTGTAATGACTCGAAAGATTAAGTATAGATATAAACACCTACAATATAAAATGAGTACGGTATTCACAGTCCACTACAACAGCTGTGCCGTGCAAAATTAAATCTATAAACAGTAATGTCTTCTTCGTCCACAGATGAACGGTGAAGTACTATCGTAATACTCTGTGCAAAAAAGGGAGGGGGCGTACTTCTGGTTATTGGCGGCGGTTGTCGAGCAGGTGCCCAGCTATCATATTTAGCTTGTTCATAACAACCCTTTAACCTATATTCCATTGGTAATGATAGTGTTCTCTTTTATTACGATTGAGAGATACCGGTTGCTAAGCAGTGTGACCTTGCTAGAACCTTGGTTATCTATCGTAATGTATAACTTCGGCCAAGCCGCCAAGGAAAATAGTATTAACAATTTGAACACTACTTTAACCGGAATTCTCTTACCAATGTTAACTACGTTGTACCTGCCTGAATATTAATTAGGCTTCCGCATCGTTTATTGGACGAACTAGTGGGCTGTTGTAACCAGGAAAGATGTACACTGATATGCAAGAACATTATAGCCATGTGTCCAATACCCAGTATGACCACCTCTGGCACGGATAACAGCGGCGACGCGTCATGGCATGGAAGCAATGACGCCTTCGTATGTCACCGTAAACTCTGGGGAGGAGGACGATGAGCTCTGACGCCGCGTTTAATCACATCCCAGACTTGTTCGATCGAGTTCAGATCTGGCAAGTTTATTCGGCCAGTACATCAGTTGGAACTCGCTACTGCGTTCCTCGAATCATTCCATCACACTTCTTGTGAGATGGCGTACTATCTTGCTCAAAAATGCCACTGTCATCGGGAACCATGATCATCATGAAGGGGTATACGTGGTTTTAAACTAGTGTGTGATACTTCTCGGCCGTCATGGTGCCTTGTACGAGCTCCACTGGAACCATGGATGCTGACGTGAATGTGCCCCAGAGCATAATGGAGCCGCCGGCAGTTTGCCTCCGTCCCGCAGTACAGATGTCAAGGAGCTGTCCCACTGGAAGACGACTGGTTCGCGCCTTCCCGTCGGCATGATGAAGAAGGTATCGGGATTCTTCAGACCATGCAACACTCTGACACTGCGCCAGAGTCGAGGGTAACGTGTCCATTTCATTCATAGTTGACAATGTCGTGGTGTTAACATTAGCATACGCATGAGTCGTCGGCTGCGGAGGCCCATGATTATGAGTGTGTCGGTACACTGTGGGTTCAGAAAATATGATGTTCATTCCGCCACAGATTGCCACCTGTTCTGCTTCACCAGTCTGCCCAACCTAACCACGACATCTGGACGTGGTTTCACCTTGGTTTCATCAAGTGTTGAAGACATTCACAGCAACACTTCTCGAACACCCACCAAATCGTGCAGTTTCCGAAACCATCGTACTGAACCTCCAGGCCAAGATATCCGTCCTCGGTCAGACAGATAGCGGGCCTTCGCTATTCTACTTACAGTCAGCGCGCTGACTGATACTACATGCAACATGTTTGAGTCTGACTAGCGATCGTTCCTCGCCAGGTGACCCTGCTATTGTCTGGACGGGTTTACATCGATAGTAAGACGGTTGTCATAATGTTCTGATTGATCAGTATACCGGGTGGTCCACTGATAGTGACCGGGCCAAATATCTCACGAAATGAGCATCAAACGAATAAACTACAAAGCACGAAACTCGTCTAACTAGAAGGGGGAGACCAGATGGCACTATGGTAGGCCCGCTAGATGGCGCTGCCATAGGTCAAACGGATACCAACTGCGTTTTTAAAAATAGGAACCCCCATTTTTAATTACATATTCGTGTAGTACGTAAAGAAATATGAATGTTTTAGTTGGACCATTTTTTTCGCTTTGTGACAGATGACGCTGTAATAGTCACAAACTTGTAAATACGTGGTATTACGTAATATTCCGCCAGTGCGGACGGTATTTGCTTCGTGATACATTACCCGTGTTAAAATCGACCGTTTACCAATTGAGGAAAAGGTCGATATCGTGTTGATGTATGGCTATTGTGATCAAAATGCCCAACGTGTGTGTGCTATGTACGCTGCTCGATATCCTGGAAGACATCATCTAAGTGTCCGGACCCTTCGCCGGATAGTTACGTTAGTTAAGGAAACAGGAAGTGTTCAGCCACATGTGAAACGTCAACCACGACCTGCAGCAAATGATGATGCCCAAGTAGGTGTTTTAGCTGCTGTCGCGACTAATCCGCACATCAGTAGCAGACAAATTGCGCGAGAATCGGGAATCTCAAAAACGTCGGTGTTCAGAATGCTACATCAACATCGATTGCACCGACACCATATTTCTATGCACCAGGAATTGCATGGCGACCACTTTGAATGTCATCTACAGTTCTGCCACTGGGCACAAGACAAATTACGGGACGATGACAGATTTTTTGCACGCGTTCTATTTAGCGACGATGCCTCATTCACCAACAGCGGTAACGTAAACCGGCATAATGTGCACTATTGGGCAACGGAAAATCCACGATGGCTGCGACAAGTGGAACATCAGTGACCTTGGCGGGTTAATGTATGGTGCGACATTATGAGAGGAAGAATAATTGGCCCCCATTTTATCGGTGGCAATCTAAGTGGTGCAAAGTACGCTGATTTCCTGCGTAATGTTCTACCGATGTTACTACAAGATGTTTCACTGCATGACAGAATGACGATGTACTTCCAACATGATGGATGTCCGGCACATAGCTCGCGTGCGGTTGAAACGGTATTGAATAGCATATTTCATGACAGGTGGATTGGTCGTCGAAGCACCATACCATGGCCCGTACGCACCGGATCTGACGTCCCCGGATTTCTTTCTGTAGGGAAAGTTGAAGGATATTTGCTATCGTGATCCACCGACAACGCCTGACAACATGCGTCAGCGCATTGTCAATGCATGTGCGAACATTGCGGAAGGCGAAATACTCGCTGTTGAGAGGAATGTCGTTACACGTATTGCCAAATGCATTGAGGTTGACGGACATCATTTTGAGCATTTACGAGGGCAGTTCAATAAGTAATGCAACACATTTTTTTTCTGAAACAGGGGTTGTTTTATTCAGCATTGAAATACACCAGGTTATTCCCCAATCTTTTAGCTACACAACACTATTTTTCAACGTAATCTCCTTTCAATGCTACGGCCTTACGCCACCTTGAAATGAGGGTCTGTATGCCTGCACGGTACCATTCCACTGGTCGATGTCGGAGCCAACGTCGTACTGCATCAATAACTTCTTCATCATCCGCGTAGTGCCTCCCACGGATTGCGTCCTTCATTGGGCCAAACATATGGAAATACGACGGTGCGAGATCGGGGCTGTAGGGTGCATGAGGAAGAACAGTCCACTGAAGTTTTGTGAGCTCCTCTCGGGTGCGAAGACTTGTGTGAGGTCTTGCGTTGTCATGAAGAAGGAGAAGTTCGTTCAGATTTTTGTGCCTACGAACACGCTGAAGTCATTTCTTCAATTTCTGAAGAGTAGCACAATACACTTCAGAGTTGATCGTTTGACCATGGGGAAGGACATCGAACAGAATAACCCCTTCAGCGTCCCAGAAGACTGTAACCATGACTTTACCGGCTGAGGATATGGCTTTAACCTTTTTCTTGGTAGGGGAGTGGGTGTGGCGCCACTCCATTGATTGCCGTTTTGTTTCAGGTTCGAAGTGATGAACCCATGTTTCATCGCCTGTAACAATCTTTGACAAGAAATTGTCACCCTCAGCCACATGACGAGCAAGCAATTCCGCACAGATGGTTCTCCTTTGCTCTTTATGGTGTTCGGTTAGACAACGAGGGACCCAGCGGGAACAAACCTTTGAATAGCCCAACTGGTGCACAATTGTGACAGCACTACCAACAGAGATGTCAAGTTGAGCACTGAGTTGTTTGATGGTGATCCGTCGATCATCTCGAACGAGTGTGTTCGCACGCTCCGCCATTGCAGGAGTCACAGCTGTGCACGGCCGGCCCGCACGCGGGAGATCAGACAGTCTTGCTTGACCTTGCGGCGATGATGACACACGCTTTGCCCAACGACTCACCGTGCTTTTGTCCACTGCCAGATCACCGTAGACATTCTGCAAGCGCCTATGAATATCTGAGATGCCCTGGTTTTCCGCCAAAAGAAACTCGATCACTGCCCGTTGTTTGCAACGCACATCCGTTACAGACGCAATTTTAACAGCTCCGTACAGCGCTGCCACCTGTCGGAAGTCAATGAAACTATACGAGACGAAGCGGGAATGTTTGAAAATATTCCACAAGAAATTTTCGGTTTTTTCAACCAAAACTGGCCGAGAAAAAAAAAAGTGTTGCATTACTTATTGAACTGCCCTCGTACATTATTGTGGTATTTGCAGGCACTCACGCTGTAACAGCATGCGTTCTCAGAAATGATAAGTTCACAAAGGTACATGTATCACATTGAGACAACCGAAATAAAATGTTCAAACGTACCTACGTTCTGTATTTTAATTTAAAAAACCTATGTGTTACCAACTGTTCGTCTAAAATTGTGAGCCACATGTTTGTGACTAGCGCCATCTATCACAAAGCGATACAAGTGATCCAACTAAAACATTTATACTTCTTTACGTACTGCATGAATATGTAATAAAAATGGCGGTTCCTATTTAAAAAAAACGCTGTTGATATCCGTTTGATCTATGGCAGCGCCATCTAGCGGGCCAACCACAGCGCCATCTGGTATCCCCCTTCAAGCTAGACAAGTTTCGTTCTTTGTAGTTTTCTCGTTTGACGCTTATTTCGTGAGATATTTAGCCCAGTCATGATCAATGGACCACCCTATATACACTTTATTTCACTATTATCCGTAAGTATAGTTTTAATAGTTAATGTTTCCCACTTATGTACAGTAATACCATTCAGGACATTACCATCGGCCAATGCTAGCTCACCTTGACAGTTTCACTCATGTCAGTCGGTTATTCTGCTTTCTGATACTGGCCAACACGTCCCGAAGGTAATAATTTTGAAGTAAACCTGTTTATTCAGCTTAGAAAAAGTAAAGAATTTATAGTTTCTGAAATCTAATTACTGCTTTGTATACCAGAAGGAAACTACCAGGAGTCACAGCTGTGCACGGCCGGCCCGCACGCGGGAGATCAGTCTTGCTTGACCTTGCGGCGATGATGACACACGCTTTGCCCAACGACTCACCGTGCTTTTGTCTACTGCCAGATCACCGTAGACATTCTGCAAGCGCCTATGAATATCTGAGATGCCCTGGTTTTCCGCCAAAAGAAACTCGATCACTGCCCGTTGTTTGCAACGCACATCCGTTACAGACGCAATTTTAACAGCTCCGTACAGCGCTGCCACCTGTCGGAAGTCAATGAAACTATACGAGACGAAGCGGGAATGTTTGAAAATATTCCACAAGAAATTTTCGGTTTTTTCAACCAAAACTGGCCGAGAAAAAAAAAAGTGTTGCATTACTTATTGAACTGCCCTCGTACATTATTGTGGTATTTGCAGGCACTCACGCTGTAACAGCATGCGTTCTCAGAAATGATAAGTTCACAAAGGTACATGTATCACATTGAGACAACCGAAATAAAATGTTCAAACGTACCTACGTTCTGTATTTTAATTTAAAAAACCTATGTGTTACCAACTGTTCGTCTAAAATTGTGAGCCACATGTTTGTGACTAGCGCCATCTATCACAAAGCGATACAAGTGATCCAACTAAAACATTTATACTTCTTTACGTACTGCATGAATATGTAATAAAAATGGCGGTTCCTATTTAAAAAAAACGCTGTTGATATCCGTTTGATCTATGGCAGCGCCATCTAGCGGGCCAACCACAGCGCCATCTGGTATCCCCCTTCAAGCTAGACAAGTTTCGTTCTTTGTAGTTTTCTCGTTTGACGCTTATTTCGTGAGATATTTAGCCCAGTCATGATCAATGGACCACCCTATATACACTTTATTTCACTATTATCCGTAAGTATAGTTTTAATAGTTAATGTTTCCCACTTATGTACAGTAATACCATTCAGGACATTACCATCGGCCAATGCTAGCTCACCTTGACAGTTTCACTCATGTCAGTCGGTTATTCTGCTTTCTGATACTGGCCAACACGTCCCGAAGGTAATAATTTTGAAGTAAACCTGTTTATTCAGCTTAGAAAAAGTAAAGAATTTATAGTTTCTGAAATCTAATTACTGCTTTGTATACCAGAAGGAAACTACCAGGAGTCACAGCTGTGCACGGCCGGCGCGCACGCGGGAGATCAGTCTTGCTTGACCTTGCGGCGATGATGACACACGCTTTGCCCAACGACTCACCGTGCTTTTGTCTACTGCCAGATCACCGTAGACATTCTGCAAGCGCCTATGAATATCTGAGATGCCCTGGTTTTCCGCCAAAAGAAACTCGATCACTGCCCGTTGTTTGCAACGCACATCCGTTACAGACGCAATTTTAACAGCTCCGTACAGCGCTGCCACCTGTCGGAAGTCAATGAAACTATACGAGACGAAGCGGGAATGTTTGAAAATATTCCACAAGAAATTTTCGGTTTTTTCAACCAAAACTGGCCGAGAAAAAAAAAAGTGTTGCATTACTTATTGAACTGCCCTCGTACATTATTGTGGTATTTGCAGGCACTCACGCTGTAACAGCATGCGTTCTCAGAAATGATAAGTTCACAAAGGTACATGTATCACATTGAGACAACCGAAATAAAATGTTCAAACGTACCTACGTTCTGTATTTTAATTTAAAAAACCTATGTGTTACCAACTGTTCGTCTAAAATTGTGAGCCACATGTTTGTGACTAGCGCCATCTATCACAAAGCGATACAAGTGATCCAACTAAAACATTTATACTTCTTTACGTACTGCATGAATATGTAATAAAAATGGCGGTTCCTATTTAAAAAAAACGCTGTTGATATCCGTTTGATCTATGGCAGCGCCATCTAGCGGGCCAACCACAGCGCCATCTGGTATCCCCCTTCAAGCTAGACAAGTTTCGTTCTTTGTAGTTTTCTCGTTTGACGCTTATTTCGTGAGATATTTAGCCCAGTCATGATCAATGGACCACCCTATATACACTTTATTTCACTATTATCCGTAAGTATAGTTTTAATAGTTAATGTTTCCCACTTATGTACAGTAATACCATTCAGGACATTACCATCGGCCAATGCTAGCTCACCTTGACAGTTTCACTCATGTCAGTCGGTTATTCTGCTTTCTGATACTGGCCAACACGTCCCGAAGGTAATAATTTTGAAGTAAACCTGTTTATTCAGCTTAGAAAAAGTAAAGAATTTATAGTTTCTGAAATCTAATTACTGCTTTGTATACCAGAAGGAAACTACCAGGATCTTTAATGACTCCCTTTTTAAACATTACTTTAAGAACTTTGCAAAAAAGGCGTATTTAGCCATTGTCATTGGATTGGAGTTACTTTAATCTTGAGATTTTTAGTAAGTCAATTAAACGTGTGCAATTTGATCAAGTACAGTAACAAAATGCCACATGAAAATTGTGGTTTTCGGCTTTTTTAGTTCAATAAGCCATACAAACGCTGCATACATTGTTATTACTTTACCCACACAACAAACGTTAGTTTAAGATAGAATCTACCTTACTAAAAGTAATAATAAGTTTACTGAAAGTAATGATAGGTTCTAGAAATAAGAGGGTAAACTGGTTTAAATTGTCAGTATACTGAACCAGAAGCCCTTTTCAACGCCATGTCTGCACAGTCTGCCTTTGCTATACATAAATAATGAAATAAATTGCCTGTAGCTTGCTCATTAGAAGCAGTGAAGTTGAGAATGTGGTGCAAATACGATTCCATAAATTCTTCACGTCTCTTATTAATTAGGTAGAATGTACTTCATACAACCTACCTTTGAGACAATTATTTAAGAAAAGTGGCGCAATTTCCGAAAAACCATGTTTAAGCCTCGAAAAGTCGTGCATCCGCGCCTACGATTTGTTTAAGAGGACTTACTAATGCAGAAGTGCTAATCATAGCCTTCTTCCGTAATTGGTGACAATGTTAGCACAAATAGACTATTTAATGTCTTGCGACGCGCATCGTTACATGATCCACTGTAACACTGCCGGCAGACTCCTTCCAGAGTTGACTCCGTCCGTGGTGTACTTCTTTCCACAAGAAAAGTAAAACGGCATGGCTCCCTGTAAACCCTGTCTTTTTGCAATCCGCAGGGTCTGCTTACTGTGCATTTTCCTGTGTAGGAAAGGTATTTACAAAACGGAACGACAATGGCAAAGGATTGGCCCTCCTGAGATCTAGTGAAGTCCACATTTCTTTGACAGAATTTTATGCCTCTCGTAACAATAAATTCTCACATACTGTAGAAGAACTCAAACTTTACAATTGTTTGTTTTATATTCTTCATTACATAACAATAAAATAAAAGTGCAGTTCGTAATCCAGCAACACTTTTACAATGATTTGTTCACATCTCTCTCTACAGAGTCGCCATTACATAAGGATTAATCAGACAACTTGCGAGGTGCCGGGGCTAGCAGTGTATTTAACACTCAATTCTTCTAGAATCTACATATGTACATGATGCTCTAAGCCCCCCTATTCTAACTCCAACTTTTGCTGTTGCACAAGGATAAAAAAAATACGCGAACTGACTCTAATCAACCCTGCCAGTGGAGTAGAAGAGAGTTTGGCACCTGCAATAATTTAATTTGATAAATAAGTTAAATAAACGAAGGTTTCATTAACATAGTGAGGAATGATGGGGTTGCTCTACCGATTAACAGAATGAAAGTTCTGTCCAAAATAACAATATGATTTATTAAGACTAAACACAAAATAATAAACAAAAACACATGAAACATTAACAATACATCAAATTGGCTCAAATTGGATACTCAAACAAACGCTGTGAATTTCTAGTTGTCCCTAAACTAGATTGTGAGGATTATGACGAAGTGGTATGTGCAGCCAATTCCTTGCAACTCAAATCTTAGAGAAAACACATAGCCAACCCAAGATTAATTGCTGCTACCCAAGACAGAACAAAGTTAGAAAAAAGACGAACAGGCACGCTCTGCTGAGCTCTGATTATCACCTAGGAAAATCCCTATCTGCCGGTGCTGCGGACATACATTACCAAACTGACTTCTTGACTCCCAGGACACGATCTGGCGTACCGGAGCCGTTGGCTGGTTGCTTCGACGTCCTCGACCGAAAGGCGAGAGCCGACTACTCACAAGAGCACCCGTACAAAACCGAACACAGAACATTCCCGCCCCCACGACAGTGGCCGTGGTTAAACGTTCCAATCAGCAACTCGAAAACTGGCGGAAAATTCCACTCCATTGCCGGAACGCTACCATTCCACCAATGGAGATTTTTGGCGCCAATTTCTGCGCCGATCTTGCTACGTCACGGAGCTATGCCCTGAGCAAGCCAATCACAGTTACTATTTTGCAGAAAGCGCGGTAATTTTCCCGCCACAGCTGCCTGGGTACACAAGTCATTCCCACGCCTCGCTGGTAGCCCGCCAGAAAGTGTTTTCGCTAAGTTTCTGCGAAGTAACGGAACCTCTAGCCCAGCCGCTACTTCAGGGCCTGCGGGCGTGCCTCTTGACAATGTCGGCGTCTGGAAAGCATTCACTCGACTCCCTCACACCTGTCGGCCTACCCTCAAAGTCAACAGAGCCCGCCTGTCACTGGACCACCCGGGTGACGAGAGACGCTGCGTGGGAAGTCCGCGTGTGAAGGAATCGCAACTTTCCACTGCATGCAATTAGAGAGGAGAATCGTAAGATAGAAATATGAAGGGGGGCTCATGCCACCTCTCAAACTCAGATCTCGACAACACTCTACGGGAATTTAAAGTAATGCTGTTGCGATACGTAATCTTGTAACTGGAGCTGGAATCGACACGACAGTATATTGGACCACTTTCTTCCTGCAGCTTGATGAGGGAGAAATTCGTTGTAATTCTGTAATAAATAAACTATGTCTACAGACTCCAAAAGGGATAAATATCTCTTGCTTCTTGCGAACGCCTATGGACATTTGTCATTTAGTAGTTCATCAATTTGTCACGAAATTTCAAAGGTTATGGATGTTTGTTTTCTATTAGAATGCCGCAGTCAGAAAGTCTCTGATATTCCCAGAGCACATCGATTTATTATGTGTCATTTCATCGGTAACAACTTACTGTGAACCGATGTCGCCGAGCTACCGCCGATTGTGTTGAGGAACTGTACGTTGTAGTGGAGTACGTTGAAGTAGGAAGGTGTCACGATGATCATCCACAGTCGGTTACCTGAAAGAACAAGAAACAGAAGTTAGTTATGTGGATTCGAGGGTGAAGAATCAATGACTCCAGTACATAATTTGATTTCCCTCGTATCAATCACTGCCAAATAACACAGCAGCAAGCAGCTGAAGAGATTATTCCGTCACACAGAACTGAAGACTGAAACGAGCGAGAAGTAATTGCTTAGTAGCGCGAAAAAGATAACGACATTTTCGTATTGACAGGAAAATGTGATAATACAGCTCTGTGGAAAATTCGGAAGCCAGGTGCTAATTAAATCTGGCTTGCAAAATTTATGATACAGGAGGTACAAAAGCAAATTTTCAAGAATAGAACTGATTTCAGTACAAAAAAAAAAAAAACATTGGATACATGTGCAGTGTAAAAGACGTTCAGTCGAAAAATCAAATATTTTTTCGCTGTTGACTACAATACCACACTGAAACGTAGAACAAGTGTTGGTTGATGATAAGTTTCTCTAAAACTAAATGCGTCCTAGATGTAATCTGCGTTTTACATTTATTCACAGAAGAAAGTATTAAATAAGACCATCATGCCATTCGTATGATTTAAAATTTGCATAAAGTCTCGTGTAGAATACGACGCTAAGAATTCCGAAAGGTCGACACACAATATCTCAAAAAACTAAGATGCATCGAAGAAAAGTAGAATGGAAAAAGTAAGTAGTGAAGAAAGTGTAAGATAGAATGGCATGTTACCATACTGCCTTGTTCATTCATATGTCATACGTATATGTAATTAGCGTAGTGAAAGAAGTCAGATGTGGAATAAAAACGCGAGGACAATGTATACTGAAACACGACGTTTCCGTCATACAGTGACTATTAATTACGCTTGAGAAGTTCCCTAACAACGAATTTGTATTCAGTACACCAACAGATAATAATTCGCAGGTAAACAAGAACAAAAGAAACAAGAAAACACCCACAGCGACATAGAATCACACGAGAAATACGAAGTGTTAGAACTTTGCTGATTAGTGACAAGTGTGAATGACAGACCAATTAAGCCTAAAAGAGAAATCTGACAACGTCAGATTTAAATCTGTCTTCTTAATCTGTTCGTTTGATTACCACGAACTATGTGACTATGGAGGATACCATAAGAAAACTGATTAAACTAAGCAGAAGGAAGGCCATGGAGCAGAAGAACGTTAAATTTACGTACATACATAATGTTCGAAAGAACGAGGAAATAGGCGTATAACGAAGGAAAAAGCCCTAGATGGACAGTAAAAGGAAAACAAAAAGAAACAAAAGAAGATTAAAGTCATGAGATACTGACTCGTATCTCAACTAACGAAGTATGAAGTTGGAAATTGCAACTGGCCTTGTAAAAGAAATTATCGTTGCAGTCACTTGAACAGTTTAATGGAACGACGTAAAATGTGGATCTTAGTGTTGGAAGGAAATGTGAAGCCCGCACCGTATGAATTGTCTCTTAGAAAGAACTCATCATCGATTAATACTGGCGACATGACGTACAGGTAATCCATTCCAGACAACAGTTATAGTTCACCATATACATTAGCTCAAACAGAGTACCTCTTTCTACAATGAGTTATATTTGTCAGATGATCAAGAGGGCTCCAAACGTGACAGGACTCTAAATTGTCTTATTTGAGTCGGTATGCTTGAAGACACGTAACATTTCACAAACAGTATTTTTCAATAGACGCTAAACTTATGTAATCCAGAATACTGACAGTCAGCTGAATATTAATTGTGAATACATTAACTCGAGTCATCAAAAATAAGCACCATTTCATCAGTACATATCGGAGATATCATCAACATCATATTATTAAAATTAATACAAATTTGGCACTTCTTTGAAATTTATAATGTGATATTATATTCCTAAGTAAGTAAATTTGCCATTTATTCAACGAAATTATCAATACGTCATGAAATACAGCTAGAAAAATGCTGTTATGGCATCACAAAGAGAGCTATGTTACAGTGAATCATTAAACTTAATCTACTATATAGAGAAAATGCACATAATTGACTACGTGAACAAAACATTGTTGATGCTCTGAAAGAATCGAACTCGTACGTTTAATTTGGAGAATAGTGCAGGGACTTATTTTCCTGATAGAAAAAAAAGGAAAAAGCTTTCGTACAAAACACTACACGAAACATGTCTTAACTTCCACATTCTTGATGATTTCGGAAAACTTTCTGTCTTGAGAAGCACACCTACAGTGTAACATGGCCACGTGCAGTATGAAAATGGCGGAGAGAAAGGGGGTTCATGCGAACTGGCGAACATCTACCCCTTCTGTAGCTTGATATGATTAGATACAGCAACGACAGAAAAAACAGGACCACCATTCAGCACTGTCCTGCTAAGATTAGTATCCGGCTCTACCATCATAAAGGGCGCAAACATTTGCTGCGCCGCAGGAAAGGGCATTAATTTCCCGTCAACAGCGTGGCAGCAGAGCAAACCTAAGTTGTGCAGCGATCATTAAAACCATGCTCTCTTCCATCGTGCTCATTTTGGGATGCCAGAATAAGCTAAATTTGCGATTTACAGGAGTCACATTCGGCTGTAAAATCAAGTGATAATATTAAACTGAACACTGTTTAGATTCAGCCCTCCACGTTACACTATCTTGTGCAACACTTGGATTATCTGTACACCTACTGTACCCTACAGTCGTATGAACTATATTCACTCTTCGGGCTCCCTCTACAATTCCTCCCTGACCCTCTCCACCCCCACATATTTCCCCCGTAACAAAATTAGATATTCCTTGAATGGTATCTTCCAGAGATCGTGGCGCCACACATTAACAGTACTTTTCATTTCCGCAATATTGGTTGTGCAAGTTTTAGGTTCAAATGGTTCAAATGGCTCTGAGCACTATGGGACTTAACATCTGTGGTCATCAGTCCCCTAGAACTTAGAACTACTTAAACCTAACTAACCTAAGGACACCACACACATCCATGCCCAAGGCAGGATTCGAACCTGCGACCGTAGCGGTCACGCGGTTCCAGACTGAAGCGCCTAGAACCGCACGGCCACACCGGCCGGCCCAAGTTTTAGGTGATTCGTCCTGTACTTGCATTTTACATTACCCTTGCTTAATACATGCACCTACTGTTGCACACCAATGTCGTCAACACAATTCGATACCACTCACATAAGCGAGGGCTCGCTACAATCCGCAACGACGAATGGGAGGCGCTCCTAAAGGCCACATCTCCCTTTTAGCATAGTAGCGACTTCACACTGAGGTCAATATAGCGTCGAGCGTGCAAGAGCTCAGTCCAGTTCCAGACCTCAACTGCAGCAGTCAGCGTCATCGCCTAGGACCAACAAGTAGTTAAAGTTGCAGATGAACTTGTACCGTTATTGATATCGAACAGTGTACTTCAAGAGAGCAGTTTATTAATGAGTTCATGAAGTAATGCTCTGAAAGTCCATGACACACCTAAATTATCCAGTACTCTTGTGGCAAAGAAGTTATAACCCTACCCCTACTATTGTAATTTAGTATGCTTTTACCTAAATAACAGAAAACCCTGTCTCTATATTGCCACTTATAAACCTCCTACTACATTTATTTTAATTTTGAAATAAAGTATACTATGGGAGAATAGTTCTGTTAATAGGAAAATCCAATCAATAAGGTTAGCGTTTTTACAGGATGTAACCGAGTGTTGTGTCTAATGGATAAGTAAATTAGACTATTCAATTCTTTTCCTAAGATCTTACCCAGCGGTTAGAAAAAACGCAGTATGAATAGTATTATACTGAAGCTAGGAAAACTCAGTTCCAAATTCATTTAGTGATTTAAAATATGTACTAACGATCACCAGTCTATCCAGGCAATGAAACAGTAAAGTATTGGAAAAGCAGAACTATGAATTTTGCCTATTTTCATGCTACTGTTTAAGTTGCTTCTTCAAATAAATATTACTCTACTTAAACAATGTTGGACTAAACCCTTATACATTAAGTTTTTAAAAGAGAAAAAGCCCAGTAGATAACTTCAAGGAAGCTATAAAAATGTGGCCGGGGGTGGGGGGGGAGGGGACATTTAGAAAAACACTTTCCATAATCAACAAACTTAAATACTGTAATACTTAGATACTAAAACACACACTTTTTAAACTGAAAGTTTCACTTCAAGAAAACCTCTTTCTTACTGGTATTTACTTTCAAAAGCTATTACTCTTTGAACTAACTCTGCATATTCATTTAATAGATTGTAGTCAGTTTGCTTCGCTCCGACTGAATTTCACGTCAGAACACTTTCCAATAATTACGAAAAGTTTCTCATTATTTACACAAAAACAATTTAAATTATGCCTCTTTATATTAACTTAGCACTTCATAAATCTGTAAAACAGAATACTCGGATTAATCAAATACCAGGAAGGTGCCCTAAATAGGCGTATGATTAGGGTGAAATAACAGGGTGAACCAGTTTCTTTAAAGTTCAAAAATGATTATTCACAGTTTAAGTTAATGGTTCACGCTGTACAAAAGTAGAATACAAAACAAGGTCTTATCTAGTGGTTGTAGGCTTTAGAGTGGTAAACAATTATAGCGGCTCCACTCCCACAGTACGGCCTGCAAGTATCTTGCTGTATGGGCTCAATTTCTCTTCTTGGCTTCGTTCAATTTTGCATACAGCAGCCCAACAGCTCGCAGCTATGCCGTAAGCCGTTTGCAGTCTTCATCTGAGGCAATTTCGTGCAAAATTTGCAGGCAAAGCTTCTCCTGCTCCACAAGGGTGTTCCCTCAATCACTGCTACCTACAGACTGTGTGGCTTACTTCCCGCGCTTGCTCTAGGTAGCGCGCCAATTCGCATTTGTCACCTTTTCCACTTCCACTTCCAAGAGCCACTTTCGTTTCAAACGAAAGCCCACTACCTTTAACATAACACCTATTTCTTACATTGTTCCTAAGCATGACCATTTCTTACAATTGTCAAATTTAGATCAATATGAAGAGTTTATGAATTCAAACATACTTTAAGTACAAAAATGTCATCAGAAAATCATTTAACTTAATAAACAATATACGTAGTATTTTACATACATTACTCACAGCCGGCCGGAGTGGCCGAACGGTTCTAGGCGCTACAGTCCGGAACCGCGCGACCACTACGGTCGCAGGTTCGAATCCTGCCTCGGGCATGGATGTGTGTGATGTCCTTAGGTTCGTTAGGTTTAAGTAGTTCTAAGTTCTATGGGACTGATGACCTCAGCAGTTAAGTCCCATAGTGCTCAGAGCCATTTGAAGCATTACTCACATACAATGCAAAGAACTTCAACCTCCAGTATAACACACTTTACATATAATAAAAATAGCACCCATATGCGAAAATTTTAAAGCAAAAAAAAAAAAAATAACCATTTGGATGAACCATAAACAAATAGTGCTGTAAAGTGTGTCAAAGTTAATTTTATGTTTTATTCGTTTCTGTAATAAAGTGAACTAATATTTCAAGTGTTTTAGTTTCATGAGCCTTCTCGCAGAGAAATCAAGGAATCTACAGTTATGGCCGCACCAAAGTAGTTTCGTCGGGTCACAACACTTTACCGCATCGGTATCCGAAGTCAGTGGCAAAGGCCTGTGTGGTGGCGATCGACTTGGAGGTACACCGATTCGAATCCTGGTGTTGAATGAAATTTCACTACCAGTATTTGGCCGGCAAATGGAGAATAGGTATGGTGTATGGTGTAAAGTCTCTGATCACCAGTCCTTGCTCCAATGTCCTGCATTACGTTCCAAATCTATCCACAGTGTGCCATCAAGGGGGGGGGGGGGGGAAAGTGACACTGTTGATGGTGACCCGTCAGTGGGATGGGGAAGTTGGGCTCGGCGACCTCCTTGGTGCTATTCGGGATAAGAAGGCCTTGTGCTGGCACCGGGATTCAATCTCTCCTTCTCTCAGCATCGTCATGATCATGCAGCACAACATGACACTAGAGTATATTACTCGACCATAATACTATTGCACGAGGTAGCGTGGGCGCTTCAGTCGGCTTATACTGAGCTTCTATCGTCATACACTCTACGGCAAAAAAAGACGTACGACGAAGGAATTATCTGGATGGGACGGAAATCGATAGATGCAAAGTACAGTCGAGGACAAAACGAGAGAGACCCCTCGTCTTTTCATTATGCTGATCCGCACAGCTTTAAAGTCTGCTACACAGCATAACAGACAAGGTGACGAAGTGCTACCAACATACTATGCACATGGGTGAAATTGAAAAACTATCCGAACTTTGTCAGACTGTTTTCAATCATGTGTAAGACTATATTAATGCTGATTAGTGTGTTCCATTTTTTACCGATTTAGGTGACGAAATCCTAACAACGAAAATAGCTACGACAATTACTGAAGATGAGGGCCGCATGAATAATTCCACCTGCTCTTTATTCGAAATGTTTTAGTTGCAGTCGATACATCAGCATATTAATCGTAGTTACGCTTTCGATCCAAATCACGTTGACAGGAATGCAAATAAAATCCATTTGCCTACACATGTTAACTCCGATCCCAGTATTAATGCCACCGCGTTTTAGAAGTGCGAGCATTCCCATTGCTAGGTAGCTTAAGAAACACTTCGGCCAATGAACGTTTTCTGGCTGTGGCGAGTCTAATGGAGGGTTCGAAACATTGTAGAATACGTTTGGCGTGTATGTCGCCGTTTATTTCCTGGGGTGGTGCAGAATTATACTACTAAATTTACTAGCTGATAAGAGTATTTTGTTATTTCGTTAAACATCCTGAATGACTGTCACATAAGCGCCGCGCTGGATTAGCCGAGCGGTGTAAGGCGCTGCAGCCATGGGCTGTGCGACTGGTCCCGGCAGAGGTTCGACTCCTCCCTCGGGCATGGGTGTGTGTGTTTGTCCTTAGGATAATTTAGGTTAAGTAGTGTGTACGCTTAGGGACTGATGACCTTAGCAGTTAAGTCCCATAAGATTTCACACACACATTTGTCACATAAGCCGTGACAAAGGTAGAAAATTCATGTTTTTGAGTCCGCAAAGCTCTATGCAACAGAAACTGCAGATCATTTTGCCATTTTCATTGCGAAACTGCCGGCTTATTCATGTCTGGGGTAATAATAGTGGGCTGTTTTCCTGAGTTGTCTGCTAGTGTAGTGAAAGGTGTTTGCTGCTGCAAGGGAGGTCTGGTTTGTTTTCGGTTCTAATCTCGATGGAGGCAAATAGACTATCAGTAAAGCAATTTTAAGAAATTCTAGCGTCCTCAATATGTTTTATTGCTACCTTTATTCTGTACTGGTGCCCTGTGGATGTCAATATGAAACTCATGTAGAATTTCATACTTGTTACTGCCTACTTTTTCCGCTTCTGTCAGTAATTGAACTGGCACTGAATGATTTTTTACTGAATGTCGTTATGAATCTTTACGCATTGCTAAATTTGCACACTTTCATGGTAGGTCAGCAACGGTAATCCAGTATGACTGGTCTGAATGTTGACACAGACCGTTTCACGGCCGAATGAGCATAATATTTTGCTAATTAGTAACGATGTGGGGTATTCTGTCTTACTAAATCAGTTATGTTGTCGTGATAAGCTGAAATTCATTTTTATTGTGAGAGTTCATACTAATTAGCGTTTCTTCTTTCATTTATATTTCATATTTACGTGTTTTGTTTAATACACTAATCAGCATTAATATAGTCTTACACATGATTGAAAACAGTCTGACAAAGTTCGGATAGTTTTTCAATTTCACTCCTGTACATAGTATGTTGGCAGCACTTCGTCGCCTTGCCTGTTATGCTGTGTAGCAGACTTTAAAGCTGTACGGATCAGCATAACGAAAAGGCGAGGTGTCTCGCTCGTTTTGTCCACGGTTGTACATGTACAGATTAACAAACGATCACTATTTCAAAAAAAATGGATTATTTATGCAAGTGAAAGATCTTTACAAATTGAGCAAGTCAGAACAGTGTTGGCCCACATCCGGCCCCTGTGCAAACAGTTATTGAGCTTAGAATTGATTTACAGAGATGATGGATGACCGCCTGAGGGATATCGTGCCAAATCATATCCAGTTGGCGCGTTAGACGGTCAGAATCCCGAGACTGTTAGAGGGCCCTCTCCGTAAAGCTACACACGTTCTCAGTTGAGGAGACCCGGCGACCTTGCTGGCAAAGGTAAGGTTTGACAGGCACGAAAAGAAGCAGTAGAAGCTGCGGGCGTTATTTTTCAGAAATGTAAACCCAGGATGACTTGCAATGAAAGGCAACAAAAAGGAGCATAGAATATCTTCGACGTACCGCTGTGCCGTAGGGGTGCCACTGATGACAACTACAGGGGTCCAGCTATGGAATGACACGGCACTCCTGGTTGTCGGATGATATGGATGGAACTGATGTCGATGGAGAGTGTGTAGGATACTTATCTGACTCATGCCGCTGCCTCGTGCGATTGCGCAGGAGCTAACGTGCGGACCAACTGCAGCAGCACTCTACCTACACTCTCCATGCACCACGAGCAAGTCGGCTCTTTCTGCACTAGTAAAGCCGCGCGGGGTAGCCGAACTGTGTAGGGCGCCCTGTCACGGTCCGCGCGGCTCCCCCCGACGGAGGTTCAAGTCCTCCCTCGGGCACGGGTGTGTGTTTTGTTCCTAGTGTAAGTTAGTTTAAGTAGTGTATAAGCTTGGGGACCGATGACCTCAGCAATTTGGTCCCATAACACATTATCACAAATTTCCAATTTTTGCACCGGTAAATACCATCGCCGATTCACGACCTGCTGCTTGGACTGTCACACATTAACTGAATAGCAAGTTGCGATGCACTCAAGGAACACAAAAGCAAACTGCAAGCTAACATAACATTATTGTATCTAGTAACTAATGGTTCAAATGGCTCTGAGCACTATGGGACTCAACTGCTGTGGTCATAAGTCCCCTAGAACTTAGAACTACTTAAACCTAACTAACCTAAGGACATCACACACACCCATGCCCGAGGCAGGATTCGAACCTGCGATCGTAGCGGTCGTGCGGTTCCAGACCGTAGCGCCTTTAACCGCTCGGCCACTCCGGCCGGCGGCTATCTAGTAACTACACAGGTTGAATGGCATGCACAAGTGTCTGTGGTGAAACTATAAACAATGCGATATCTCGTAAACGACTCGCACTAGACTCTTACAACAACGCCACTGACTTTCTCGTTTACCCTACTTTCAGTTCGTTAACGTCATTAAGCATTGTTCCATTTTAAAAAGTGGAATTTTTCATAAAAAAATACGCTTTCTACGTATTAAAAATGGTTCAAATGGCTCTGAGCACTATGGGACTTAACAGCTGAGGTCATCAGTCCCCTACAAATTAGAACTGCTTAAACCTAACTAACCTAAGGACCTCATACACATCCATGCCCGAGACAGGATTCGAACCTACGACAGTAGCGGTCGTGCGGTTCCAGACTGAAGTACCTAGAACGGTCGCCGGCAGGAGTGGCCGAGCGGTTCTAGGCGCTTCAATCCGGAAACACGCGGCTGCTACGGTAGCAGGTTCGAATCCTGCCTCGGGCATGGATGTGTGTGATGTCCTTAGGTTAGTTAGGTTTAAGTAGTTCTAAGTCTACGGGACTGATGACCTCAGATGTTAATTCCCATAGTGCTTAGAACCAATTGATCCACCATTTTTAGAATCGCTCGGCCACTGCGGCCGGCTTTCTACCTATTACCAATATCTGTTTGTTGGCCAACAGTACGAGGCCGTGACTACTAATTCATTCTGTGAAAACCGCACATCAATAGTACCATTTATTTCTGCAATATCTGTGATGCAACTTTTAGGTGATTCACACTGTATTTGCAGTTTACTTTATCCTTGGCGAATACATGCGCCTACTGTTGCCGGACGTTAGTTTAGTTTCGGCAATGTATTGGGACAAAAATGTGTAAGACTTAAGTTCAACACAGTTAGTTGAGGAAGCACGATACGATCTGATGCCAAGTGTGCTGTTGCATGTTTTACTTTGGAAATGAATGTCGAAAATTAATACAAATTAAATATTATAACCCTCCTTTCTCACGTAGCACATTCTGAAACCTCCAGATAAAGGCAGCCAGAGAGTATGAAGGCCACAGGAGCCGGTGGTACAGGTTTAACATCGGAAACTTTGGTAATTGCTATCGGCTCGGTAATATCTTCAGACAGTTATGAGCTCAGGCAATTATTTTAATTACGATTTCCCGTTACAAAGCGCTTCACGGGCCATTAACCTCTGGGCTCTTAGCAGCAATCGCCTGGACGTAGCCGCCGCCACCGTCTTGTGGGCGGAACGCGATATCCGAGAACCTGCGGTTATGGGGAGAGCGCCTCGGACAGCGCTGTGAACTTAGGCCCCCAATATTTACAAAGTATTAGACCGTTTTGTCTTACACCCACAAACTACTGCAGCAGTTGCTCGTCTCTTGCTGTGAAAGTTGGAAGATGATTACACGAATTATCACATTACATCTAAGGCAGCTTTTCTGAAACAACTTGAATTGACAATCAGAGTAAAGTAGCTACCTATTTTCAGGAACTTATCGTCCGTGTAAGATGATAAAACGTGGCACTCGTGTACTATGACCAATTATCTGCCATACTGGAGCGTGCAGTTAGCGACTGAATTCATTACGAATTCCCTCCGCCTCTTTAACAGAGGTGGGTACAGGCACCCAGGACTATTACCTAAGCAGTTTAAAATCTTAGCCCCATACTTCCGTTCACGGTTTAGTCGTTCTTCTCGCGATATTTTGGTAACAAGCCGCACGTTCATTACCAATTAATGTTGATGGGTGTCTTCTGTGTACCATACAATGCCGGTTTATTCAATGACAGTTATTCACTGACACGCCACCGTGATTGAACTAAGAAGTCCTGCATATCAAGCGGTAAGCACTGGTAGTCAAAAACGGCAGGTACGTAGTATGTGCAAATCCGTAATGATTGTTTTCTGGCCATTAACATTGTCAAACATTACAGACTCAGGACGAAAATTTATACGCTAGGAATAGAGGTGGAACGGGTTCAAGGTATCATCTAAAGCATAACCATAAGTCTGAGTTGTTACGTTATCTGCTCTATCGCTTTTCTCCGCAGAGTTTCAAAATTTTAACGTTACCAAAATTCACAGATTAGTCTGTACAGATACGTTAAACATGTACCACAGAGTTTTCAGCTGAAGAACACGGTTGCTTCTTTGGTACTCAATACGTAATATATTTCTTACACAAAAAGCAAGATTAGAAGTTCACGTTCGGTAAATGTGGAGCTAAGTTTGAATCTAACAAGAAAGAGGATGTAAATCAGCTGTGCCCTCCTCAGAGGGACTGCTAAGGACTACAAGAACAATAAAATTTGACATAAAATGGCAGTTTGGAGAGCGATGCTGGACATAATTTTTAATTAACTGTCTTGACTGCAAAGCTATTTGAACGGTATTACCAGTTTGGGCTATACAGTAACCATCTTCAGAACCTACAGTAGAGCTAAATGGAGACATTACTATCTACTACAATAAGAGATTGACAATAAAGAGCAGAAAGTATGAACACGATATACCTATCATTCGGCTGCACTGCAACAACAGATTATATTGTTCTTTTTATTGTATTTTATGGTTTTCATAATAAAATGTGATATTACAGTGTAGCCCTGTAACACTGAGTCAAAACGGCTATGCATGCTTGAAATGCATGTCCATAAGATGCAAAGTTATCCTAGATATCGTTGATGAACGCATAATGTACATATAATTGTACAAACTAACTAAACCAAGATTCATTTCAAAGTGTAGTTGTTTAAGGTATTATCAGTTGCATATTAGTAAGCAATTTTTTAATATTTAACTGTCTCAGAAATATGTTCCTTAGCAGTTTAAAATGGTCAGAATTTTGAAAAAACGTTCTAAAATAAAAACTGATTACAAAAATGGGTAATTGAGTACATTGTAATGGCTCTAGAATTAGGAAGAAGACGGAATAAGCCTCGAGAATATGTATATTGGTTATATTGGTTTGTCCCCCATCTTACAATAAATACTGTGATTAGAATAATAAGGAATAAAAATGAAAATAGGAGAGGAAAGTGAAGTAGCAGAAAAGAAGGAAATTGCAACAACATTTCTATTTAAGAAAGCCAGCATATTCTGTCGTGTGAAACAGTGCAGTGCAGCGGTAGTCTCACGTTGGCGGAGCTTATTCATAGTTTCAAATTAGTTTATCTTGGCCACAGATCTTGTTCTGCTATTCGGTTTGCGATGAAAACAAATAAAAAATTATGAATACAAAACAGTAAGAACAGTGCTGATCTTGCTATACACGAGGATGTGGTCCACACTAGTCGCCTCAAATCCTGGTCTCTACTACGGCAAATACAACATAGCATAGAGGGGGAATGACGCCACTGGAGACATCCAACATTACGATTCTTACTCTTGTGAATGGAGATACTTCTAAGATAAAAGTATTCAATCTCGCTAGTACATCTACATATATACTCTGAAAGTCAGCGTACGGTGCAAGGGGGAGGGTACCCTGTACCATTACTTCCTTTCCTGTTCCACTCGCAAACAGAGAGAGAGAGAAAAACGACTGTCTCTATGCCTCTGTATTAGGCCTAATTTCTCGTACCTTCGTGCAGGATATGTTGGTGGCAGTAGAGTCGTTTGGCACTCAGCTTCAAATGCGGTTCAAATGGCTCTGAGCACTATGGGACTTAACATCTGAGGTCATCAGTCCCCTAGAACTTAGAACTACTTAAACCTAACTAACCTAAGGACATCACACACATCCATGCCCGAGGCAGGATTCGAACCTGCGACCGTAGCGGTCGCGCGGTTCCAGACTGAAGCGCCTAGAACCGCTCGGCCACTACGGCCGGCTTCAAATGCCGGGTCTCTAAATTTTCTCAGTAGTGTTTCTCGAAAACAACGTCTCCTTTCCTCCAGGTATTCCCATTTCAATTCCCGAACCATCTACGTAATACTTACGTGTTCGAACCTACCGGTAATAAATGTAGCAGTCCGCCTCTGAACTGCTTCGATGTCTTCCTTCAATCCGACCTGGTGTGGAACGCTCGAGCAGTACTCAAGAAAAGGTCGCACAATCGCCCTATATGCGATCTCCTTTACAGGTAAACCACACTTTCTCAAAACACTCGCAACAAATGATAGTCGACCATTCGCCTTCCCTACCACAGTTCTCACATGTCCCATTTCATATCGCTCTGCAATGTTACGTCCAGATATTTAAACGACGTGACTGTGTCAAGCAGAACACTACTAATACTGTATTCTAACATTGCAAGTGAGTTCTTCCTACTCATCCGCATTAACTTACATTTTTCCACATTTAATGCTACAGTCGTTCATGACACCAACTATAAATTTGGTCTAAGTCGTTTTGTATCTTCCTACAGTCACTCAACTTCGACACATTACCGATCACCGCAGCATCATCAGTAAACAACCACAGATTCTTGCCCATCCTGTCCTCTGGGTCACCTATGTATACAGACAATAATAGCGGTCCTATAATACTTCCCTGGGGCTTTCCTGACGATATCCTTGTCTCTGATGAACGAACACTCGCTGTCGGGGACAAAATACTGAATTCTATTATATAAGAAGTCCTCGAGACACTCACACATGTGCGAACTATTTCCATACATTTGTACCTTCATTAACAGCCTGAAATGGGGCACCGTGTCAATGGCTTCCCACAAATCTAGAAATATGGAATCGCTGTCGCTGATTCGATTCAGGAAGGTAGTGGTTAGACGAAGAGATGCGATAACATTGTGGAACAGCCATGATGGCGCCCTGTGAGCAGGTCCAATCTCCCTCGAGCACTACATGCTATGCCGAGACATATGGTACTTTTCTGTTTCTAAAGTGCAGTGTTGGAATAGCTATGAAAAGCTTATGTCTTAGTAGGGCATTCTGCTTTTTATTCTGTTTCTTAAACTACGTAGTTCTTATTTGGTTAATTATATTGCTACAACGAGAAAAAAAACATATATCAAGGAGTTACAATCATTATTTTGTTTCTTTGACGTATGTCAAGGTGTTCGTTTTCATTCAAGGTTGTTTGCACACTCTAGGTAGTTTTTAGTTGTACACTACTGGCCATTAAAATTGCTACACCACGAATATGACGTGCCATAGACGCGAAATTTAACCGGCAGGAAGAAGATGCTGTGATATGCAAATGATTAGCTTTTCAGGGCATTCACACGAGCTTGTCGCCAGTGGCGACACATACAACGTGCTGACATGAGGAAAGTTTTCAACTGATTTGTCATACACAAACAGGAGTTGACCGGCGTTGCCTGGTGAAACGTTGTTCTTCAAAAAATTCAAACGTGTGTGAAATCTAATGGGACTTAACTTCCAAGGTCATCAGTCCCTACGCTTACACACTACTTAACCTAAATTATCCTAGGGACAAACACACACACCCATGCCCGAGGGAGGACTCGAACCTCCGCCGGGACCTGCCGCACCGGCCGTGACTGCAGCGCCCTAGACCGCTCGGCTAATCCCGCGCGGCTAACGTTGTTGTGATGCCTCGTGTAAGGAGGAGAAATGCGTACCATCACGTTTCCGACTACGTTAAAGGTCGGATTGTAGCCTATCGCCATTGCGGTTTATCGTATCGCAACATTGCTGCTCGCGTTGGTCGAGATCCAATGACTGTTAGCAGAATATGGACTCGGTGGGTTCAGGAGGGTAATACGGAACGCCGTGCTCGATCCCAACAGCCTCGTATCACTAGCAGTCGAGATGACAGGCATCTTATCTGCATGGCTGTAACGGTTCGTGCAGCCACGTCTCGATCCCTGAGTCAACAGATGGGGACGTTTGCAAGACAAGAACCATCTGCACAAACAGTTCGACGACGTTTGCAGCAGCAAGGACTATCAGCTCGGAGACGATGGCTGCGGTTACCCTTGACGCTGCGTCCCAGACAGGAGCGCCTGCGAAGGTATACTCAACTACGAACGTAGGTGCACAAAAAGCAAAACGTCATTTTTTCGGAATCCAGGTTCTGTTTACAGCATCATGATGGTCGTATCCGTGTTTGGTGATATCGCGGTGAACGCACATTGGAATTGTGTATTCGTCATCGCCATACTGGCGTATCGCCTGGCTTGATGAAATGGTGTGCCATTAGTTACACGTCTCGGTCACCTCTTGTTCGCATTGACGGCACTTTGAACAGTGGACGTTACATTTCTGATGTGCTACGACGCGTGGCTCTACCCTTCATTCGATCCCTGCGAAACGCTACATTTCAGCAGGATAATGCATGACCGAATGTTGCAGGTCCTGTACGGGCCTTTCTGGATACAGAAAATGTTCGACTGCTGCCCTGGCCAGCACATTCTCCAGATCTCGCCAATTGAAAACGTCTGGCCAATGATGGCAGAGCAGCTGGCTCGTCACTATATGCCAGTCACTACTCTTGATGAACTGTGGTACCGTGTTGAAGCTGCATGGGCAGCTGTACCTGTACACGCCATCCAAGCACTGTTCGAGTCAATGCTCAGGTGTATCAAGGCCGTTATTACGGCCAGAGGTTGTTGTTCTGGGTACTGACTGCTCAGGATGTATGCACCCAAATCGCGTGAAAATGTAATCACATGTCAGTTCTAGTATAATATATTTGTCCAATGAATACCCGTTTATCATCTGCATTTCTTCTTGGTGTAGAAATTTGAATGGCCAGTAGTGTAATTTATCATCTTAAATCCAACTGACACTTCTCGCTTGTAGTTCAGTATTTACAGTAAAAACGGACTGGACTCTGAGTACAGAACACTTCACTCTTTGTGCTGCCTTTGTGCTACAGACCGTCACGTGCCTGGTCTCTTTCCCAGTCCTCCAGTTCCATTCGAAATCGCTACGCTAGCTAATGCTCCGCATAAGTACAACACCTAGCGAAAGCTGTTTTGGGCTAAACGAAGCACACACCCATGCAGACCAATTAAATTTCATAGCACCCACTTTGAATTTACTTTAAATAGAGAAGACACTTGCTTTTTAATTGTCTCATTACGCAGCGAACAATAAACCTTGTCAATGGCTGCGTGTTCAGCAAGCAAAATATCAGATGAAGGCATGATCATGCCCGAAGATTAATGTTTGAAGAATAAAAGAATAACCACTGGGAGTTTTCCTGCTCAACCGAAATTCATTGCGGGAACAATACATATAGCGTAAATGGAACGATTAAATTTTCAGATCAATGACTCAGGAAGTTCAGAGCTTGCAGATACTGATCAATACTGAAATAGCCATATCTAGAAATGGCGTAGCCACTGTGGGTGGCAATACAGGCACTGAAGGCACGCAATCGACCATACAGGTGGCGAATACTGTCTTGCGATACGTTATTGCACATCTGCATGGTTTATCGTCGTAGCCCTGTAAAGCTGCCCATGCAGAGCCCGACCGGTCTGCCGACTCTCTCGCTGACCCTTCGCCTACCTGTCCGACTGTGTGTGGACCACGGGGACTGCTTGGCGTTCCCTGTCTGTCCACAGTGAAGGAGTGTGGTCTATCAGGCAGCGTTCAAACCAACGCACTGGGACCATGTATTCGACCGTGAAACTATCGTTTCATACACATGCATCGGCGCAGACCGTCCGCAGCTCGTGGTCTAGTGGCAAGCGTTGCTGCCTCTGGAACTCGAGGTCTCAGGTTCGATTCCCGGGCGGGTTGGGCATTTTGTCTGCCTGTGGACTGGGTGTTTGTGTTGTCGTTACTATTTCACCGCCATCAGCACTTATGAACGTGGCTAAAATCGGACTTTGTACAGGCGCTGATGACCGCGCAGTCGAGCGCCCCACAAACCAAACTTCATGGTCATCATCATCATCGGAGCAGACCTGGTGGGCGACAAAGTCGCCAGATTGGTCCGCTTGTCTATGGGAGCCACATAAGATGCGTGTAGACGAGTTGCGCGAGTCAGTTGTCGTCCTTGTATGTCCCATAGACGCTCGATTGGAGACAAGTCTGGCTATCATGCTGATCAGGTACGTCACTGTATGTTTTTCAGAGCAGTATGCATTTCATGGGCAGTGTCTGGGCGAGCAATATCCTGTAGGAAAAGTTAATTACGATCCTACTGTAAGAACGGCAGAATTTGCAATACAACCCTCTATACATACTGAGCGTTGGTCAGCGTCTTTTTGCATACACCAAAGGTGAGTGAGCATTGTTGCTACACGTAACTTCATAAGCTTCAGGATGAGATCACTGTATGTTAGTGAAATGCAATCTTCGAGACATCACGGAATACCATGCTGCGTCATTTCATCTTCCAAGTGAAATTCTTATTATACCATTCTGACGTGAGTAGTCCGATCTGTTAGTAACCGGTTTCGAATAACATCTGCAGCTGCATTTGCACCTACCTATGCTACCGCATCTGTAAGGGCTGTCATTACTGCCGTGACGATCGTGGTGGGCGCCTGTGCAGCGTGGACTTTGAGAGTGTCATTTACCGTACCTCTACTGGATGGGGAGGGGGGGCTGGAAGCGGTCAGATAGCCCAGTATCAACCATTGCATTACATAAATTTCAATTTAAATATGAAAAGAGAGGAGGAATAAATATAGCTGATATTCATGACATGATGATGATGATGTTGCGATGTACGTTCTCTTCTTTATGAGGATGATATGACGGGGGAGGGGGTTGGTAATATTCGGTAGGAGGGATCCGGATGTGAGAGATAGTGAAGAAGATTTATGGTAAAAAATGTAGGTAACTTATACTATGTACACATTAAATGAGTATAATCCCAGATGAGCAGAGCAAGGATGGGTTCGAGCTTTAATTTGCAGTGCAGTGAGATGAGTAAAGTACCTTATTGTAGGAAAATAGGGAGATTTCAGGGATGCGTTTACCACCTGGGAGGGAAGTTGAGTGTTTGGAGATAAACAGAAGGTGTTCTCAAGAGAGGTACAAAGGAGAGACGATAGTGTGTTTGGACTGAAGTTTGCAGGAGATGAAGGAGAGGCGAAGGTGACCTAAGAGTTTCATGAAGTGTCGGATTTTCATGAAATGGTACAATGTACGAGTTGGAGGGGGTTGTCAGATAAAGCAAGTTTGAGTGATTGTCGTCCCCGGATTTGGAGGGAGTGATAAAACTCGGAAGTGGTTGAAGTCCATGGTACATTGGCAAACATAAGGATGGGACGGCGAGGATTTTGTGTGCACGGATTACCGCAGTATTTAATCCCCATGGCAGCGGTTTGTAGTTTATTATTGGCTTCGTTTTGGATAGCTAGATTCCAGGTTTAACTTTTGTTCAACTTAGTCGAAGATAATTTTGTGTTTTATTTGGACGGTTGAGGATTGTTTGTGTATCTTGTATGTGGAAATTCGATATTAGTTTGTGATCGGATTAGTCGAAGATAGTTTAGTGTTTTAATTAACTGCATCACACCTAGTTCGGTGGGCTAAACGTCTCTTGGATGGAATGTTCCGATGGTTTTTCATATAACTTCTGGCTAGGTTTTTGCAGGCTCGATGGAGATGTACCTATAGTTAAACTGGGTGTGGAGTTGTCGGGATGGTGTGTGAGGATTTGTTAGGCTGAATGGAGGGTAGAACGAGCTGAATGGAAGGTGGTGTCGGCAGCATGTGGAACAGATACACTGTAGGGGTGACTGTGTGACGTCGACTGTGTTTAGGATATAAAGGATGGATCGTTGCGTGAGTCTTATAACCGCAGGCATTTACACTACTGGCCATTAAAATTGCTACACCACGAAGATGACGTGCTACAGACGTGAAATTTAACCGACGGGAAGAGGGTGCTATGATATGCCAATGATTAGCTTTTGAGAGCATTCACACAAGGCTGGCGCCGGTGGCGACACCTACAACGTGCTGACATGTGGAAAGTTCCCAACCGATTTCTCATACACAAACAGCAGTTGACCGGCGTTGCCTGGTGAGACGTTGTTGCGCTGCCTCGTGTAAGGAGGAGAAATGCGTACCATCACGTTTCCGACTTCGATAATGGTCGGATTGTAGCCTAATCGCAATTGCGGTTTATCGTATCGCGACATTGCTGCTCGCGTTGGTCGATATTCAATGACTGTTAGCAGAATATGGAATCGGTGGGTTCAGGAGGGTAATACGGAACGTCGTGCTGAATTCCAACGGCTTCGTATCACTAGCAGTCGAGATGACAGGCATCTTATCCGCATGGCTGTAAAGGATCGTGCAGCCACGTCTCATCCCTGAGCCAACAGATGGTGACGTTTGCAAGACAATAACCATCTGCACGAACAGTTCGACGACGTTTGCAGCAGCATGGACTATCACCTAGGAGACTATGGCTGCGGTTACCCTTGACGCTGCATCACAGACACGAGTTTCTGCGATGGTGTACTCAAGAACGAACCTGGGTGCACGAATGGCAAATTTGGGGAAGAATCCAAGTTCTGTTTACAGCATCATGATGTCGCATCCGTGTATGGTGACATCGCGGTGAACACACATTTGAAACGTGTATTCGTCATCGCCATACTGGCGTATCACCCGACGTGATGATATGGGATGCCATTGGTTACACGTCTCGGTCACCTCTTGTTTGCACTGACGGCACTTTGAACAGTGGACGTTACATTTCGGATGTGTTACGACCCGTGGGTCTGCCGGCCGGTGTGGCCGAGCGGTTGTAGGCGCTTCAGTCTGGAACCGCGTGACCTCTACGGTCGCAGGTTCGAATCCAGCCTCGGGCATGGATGTGTGTGATGTCCTTAGGGTAGTTAGGTTTAAGTAGTTCTAAGTTCTAGGGGACTGATGACCTCAGATGTTAAGTCCCATAGTTCTCAGAGCCATTTGAACCATTTGACCCGTGGCTCTAACCTTCATTCGATCCCTGCGAAACCCTTCATTTCAGCAAGATAATGCACGACCGGATGTTGCAGGTCCTGTACGGGCCTTTCTGGATACAGAAAATGTTCGACTGCTGCTCTGGCCAGCACATTCTCCAGATCTCTCACCAACTGAAAACGTCTGGTCAATGGTGGCCGAGCAACTGGCTCGTCACAATACACCAATCACTACTCTTGATGAACTGTGGTATGCATGGGCAGCTGTACCTGTACACGCCATCCAAGCTCTGACTCAATGCCCAGGCGTATCTAAGCCGTTCTCACGGCCAGAGGTGGTTGTTCTGGGTACTGATTTCTCAGGATCTATGCACGCAAATTGCGTTCTAGTATAGTTGTCCAATGAATACCCGCTTATCATCTGCATTTCTTCTTGGTGTAGCAATTTTAATGGCCAGTAGTGTACTTTCCAGATGGTGCTCAGGTAACTACGACACCACACCACCTACTGCAGTCACTATCAGTACAAAGACATGACCCCCTACATCCCCCCGCCCGCCCCCCCCCCCCGTCTTCAAATCCCAGCCCACCCCTCATGAAATACCAATAGATCGACACCGTTTTCCAAGTATTCTAAATTGTTTCCTTCCTTAATATCTCTGTCCAATATTGAATAGCGGTAGGCTGGAGTATGAAAACTGTAATGCGGGACTTTATCGAGTGAGAATTAAATTTTTTGTCAATTTTGGTTCACCTGGTACCACTTATGAAACGTTCACTGTACGCTGCTTCTTCTTGTCGCCCCTCCCCAGCATCGGACCGCAGCAGTAATTGTAGCTGTCCGGTATTCCACATCGGTTTGCGCAGCCGGGCCGTATGCACGCAAATGGAGTGTGCGCTGTGCGCGGGCACGCGTCGGCGGCGTTCATAAGGCGGCCGGGATTAAAGCCGCCGGTTTTGCAGGCGGCCGCGCCAGCGCCCGGGCGCCGTGCCAGCGTACTGCCGCCAGTGGCCGGCCATTGTGAGGGCCGAGCACTGTCGCCAGCGGGGCCCACCTACTGCCCACGCCGAGGCTAATTACTGGCGACGTGGCAGTCGCGGAAGCCTCGACGCGTGTACTTTCACTCCGGTAAGTGGTGCTTCCGTGCCTGAGTAGCGAGCGGAGCTCGTCAGTGAATGCAGTTCACGGGCGAGTAAACTGGAGTATCGAACTAGTGCACCCTCTCCGGTTATCTCCGGTATGTCAATTGTGACGATCAATTTGGAAGCCAGCCAGAGGAAACCTTTGGAAAGTATGTTCCACTACACTTTAGTGATGTTGTTGTTGTGGTCTTCAGTCCAGAGACTGGTTTGATGCAGTTCTCCATGCTACTCTACCCTGTGCAAGCTTCTTCATCTCCCAGTACGTACTGCAGCCTACATCCTTCTGAATCTGTTTAGTGTATTCATCTCTTGGTCTCCCTCTACGATTTTTACCCTCCACGCTACCCTCCAGTACTAAATTGGTGATCCCTTGATGCCTCAGAACATGTCCTACCAACCGATCCCTTCTTCTAGTCAAGTTGTGCTACAAACTCCTCTTCTCCCCAATTCTGTTCAATACCCCTTCATTAGTTATGTGCTCTACCCATCTAATCTTCAGCATTCTTCTGTAGCACCACATTTCGAAAGCTTCTATTCTCTTCTTGTCCAAACTATTTATCGTCCATGTTTCACTTCCATACATGGCTACACTCCATACAAATACTTTCAGAAAAGACTTCCTGACACTTAAATCTATACTCGATGTTAACAAATTTCTCTTCTTCAGAAACGCTTTCCTTGCCATTGCCAGTCTACATTTTATATCCTCTCTACTTCGACCATCATCAGTTATTTTGCTCCCCAAATAGCAAAACTCCTTTACTACTTTAAGTGTCTCATTTCCTAATCTAATTCCCTCAGCATCACCCGACTTAATTCGACTACATTCCATTATCCTCGTTTTGCTTTTGTTGATGTTCATCTTATATCCTCCTTTCAAGACTCTGTCCATTCCATTCAACTGCTCTTCCAAGTCCTTTGCTGTCTCTGACAGAATTACAATGTCATCGGCGAACCTCAAAGTTTTTATTTCTTCTCCATGGATTTTAATACCTACCCCGAAATTTTCTTTTGTTTCCTTTACTGCTTGCTCAATATACAGATTGAATAACATCGGGGAGAGGCTACAACCCTGTCTCACTCCATTCCCAATCGCTGCTTCCCTTTCATGTCCCTCGACTCTTATAACTGCCGTCTGGTTTCTGTACAAATTGTAGATAGCCTTTCGCTCCTGTATTTTACCCCTGCCCCCTACAGAATCTGAAAGAGAGTATTCCAGACAACATTGTCAAAAGCTTTCTCCAAGTCTACAAATGCTAGAAACGTAGGTTTGCCTTTCCTAAATCTATTTTCTAAGATAGGTCGTAGGGTCAGTATTGCCTCACGTGTTTCAACATTTCTACGGAATCCAAACTGATCTTCCCCGAGGTCGGCTTCTACTACACTTTAGTAGATAATTATTTTCCGCAGTAATACTGTTGTTTTTATATCTGTTGGATATTTCTTGGTAACGTCACAACAAACATCACGCGTGGCACAGCTATCGACTAGAGGTTGTGACTCGTGTCTAGATAAGAGGATTGTCCAGAAAGTAAGTTTCGATCGGTCGCGAAATGGAAACCACAGTGAAAACGAGAAACGTGTTATTTGCAACAGTTAGGTACACCTTCCAACTTCTTCTCCACATAGTCGCCGCTCCAACCTCGAGTTTTTCCAACTACTTCTCCACATAGTCGCCGCTCCAACTTCGAGTTCTGTCGTAGTGTTGTATCAGCTTTCCAATATGCTCGTCATAAAAAAGAGCCGCCTGTGCTTTCAGCCAGTTACCTGCACTGGTCTGCAGCTCGTTGTCTGTGGAAAAAATTTGTCTTCATAGCCAGCTATTCTTGTGAGTAGAGATGAGGCTCAGGGAGAGCCAATTACGGACTTTATTGTGCGTGATCAAACACTTCTCATCGGAAACTCTGCAGGAGCGTCTTCATTGCCCCTGCAGTGAGTGGCCGAGAATTGGCATGAAGAAGGAACTGTTCGACTGTTGTGTTATGTGGGTTGCGTGACACAGGCGAAACCTCTAACCAGGCCTTCATAATTGGCGGGAGACGCTATTCCCTGCACTTCTTTACATACTTCCTGTTAACTCAAAACTGAAAAGAGCGACGCTGCACTATCGACGGGCATACTAGAGACACTGCCCAACACATCTGTCAAAAGCTTTAGCGGATTTTCCCAGTGGTTTCCATGGCGACAGATCGGAACTTACTTTCTTGACAGCCCTTGTACACTGACGGCAAAAGATCGCAACACCAAGATGAAGTTGTGTAACATAAACTAAAGTTGGTAGGCGTGTTTCTAGGTCTGAAATATGACTTTATTCCAGTTACGCACCAGTCGTACAAGAGTAGCGCTAGTAGCGCCAGTATGAAGAAGCAAATCAAGTTTGCTGTAATTAACAAAAAAAATGATTCGAATGGCTCTGAGCACTAAGGGACTTAATTGCTTAACTGCTGTGGTCATCAGTCCCCTAGAACTTAGAACTACTTAAACCTAACTAACCTAAGGACATTACACACATCCATGCCCGACGCAGGATTCGAACCGGCGACCGTAGCGGTCGCGCGGCTCCAGACTGTAGCGCCTAGAACCGCTTGGCCACTCCGGCCGGCTTTAATTACACACTATAAAGATCGTGAGCGTTAGTTACCTATGAGACTGGACGTAGTGAGTTGACGTTAGTCAAGAATGCCTTTAAGGCAACATAGATGCAATTATGAACACATCACTGAGTTTAAACGAGGTCGTGTAATAGGACTACAAGTATTTGGATGCTCGTTCTGCGATGTTAGAGGAGGATCTGGCAATAATATAGCCACTGTACGTGATTACTGGCAGCGTTGGTCACGGGACTCTATGGTCGCAAGAAGAGCAGGCTCTCGACGGCAACGTGGCACTACCGCGAGGAAAGACCACCGTCTTCGTCGCATCGTATTCCATGTGCAGCAGCAATCTGAGCAGCAGTTGACAGCACAGTGACACAACGAACTGTTACAAATCGGTTACTTCAAGGACAGCTCCCAACCACCCTGTAGCGTGCATTCCACTGACACCACACCACGTTCGGAGCTCGTGGTCGTGCAGTAGCGATCTCGGTTCCCACGCCCGGGTTCCCGGGTTCGATTCCCGGCGGGGTCAGGGATTTTCTCTGCCTCGTGCTGACTGGGTGTTGTGTGCTGTTCTTAGGTTAGTTGGGTTTAAGTAGTTCTAAGTTCTAGGGGACTGATGACCATAGATGTTGAGTGTCATAGTGCTCAGAGCCATTTGAACCATTTTTGAACACCACACCACCGCCACTTGCAGTGGTGCCAAGCGAGAGCTCATTGGAGGGTTGATTGTAGATAGGTTGTGTTTTCTGATGGAAGCTGGTTCTGCTCCGGTGTCAGTGATGGCCATATGTTGGTTAAAAGAAGGCCAGTTGTGGCCCTGCAGCCAGCCAACCAGTCTGTGTGCTAGACACACTGGAGCTTCTCCTGGGGTTATGGTCTGGAGTGCAGTTTCGTATGAGAGCAGGAGCACTCTCGCGGCTATCCCACGCACTAGGAATGCAAAACTGTACGTGAGTCTGGTGATTCGACCTGTTGTGCTGCCATTCATAAACATCAGTATAACACAATATACTACTCCCCCACATACCGCTGTTGCAACCCAACATGCTCTATAGATTGTCGACATGTTTTGTTACCCTGCTCTATCACTAAATCTGCCTCCAGTCGGGCACATATGCGACTTCATCGGACAGCTCCAGCATCATCCACAACCAGCATTATCTGTCGGTGTACTGACTGTCCAAGTGCAACAGGCATTGGACTTCATCCCACAAAGTGACATCCGGCACCTTTACGACGCAAAGCATGCTCTTTTGCATGCTTACATTCAACATGTGACGGTTACACCGCTTATTAATATACCAGCATTTCACATTTTCAGTGGCTTATCTTTTCTCCTGCAATGTTAAACGTGGTACCTAGAAAAATGTATTCTCGAAATTTCATTACCCTCCATTAATAACTTTTTGGTGTTGTAATTTTTTCCCTCAGTGTGTATAAGTATGAGAAATGCACGCACAAGTGTAAGTTCCGTGTTCGATTCTCGCTTCATCCCACAGATTTAATCGACCTGGAAGTTTCAAAAACTGCTGCAAAGTGAAAATTCATTCATCAAAAGTCTCCTAGCGAACTGTCCACTGTTAAAAGCTACGATAGTTGAAGGCGATCCTTCTTATCAATATGTTGCTGCCTATCACAGCTGGCTCTACATGCGTCGGTATTTCGCAAATCATGAATTCTTAGTCACTCGTGACGCAGTTGGTTCAAATCGCTCTGAACACTATGGGACTTAACTGCTGAGGTCATCAGTCCCCTAGAACTTATAACTACTTAAACCTAACTAACCTAAGGACAATACACACATTCATACTCGAGGCAGGATTCGAACCTGCGACTGTAGCGGTCGCGCGGCTGCAGACTGTAGCGCCGAGAACCGCTCGGCCACTCCGGCCTGCCGTGACGCAGTGACACTTCTATAAAGTACGAGTATACGGAACACCAGATTAACTGTGAAAATAGGATTGGGGAGTTTTTAGGGAAAAAAAAACCATAGCATCTCACTGTCAATGAAGGGAAGTCTTGAGGCGTAAAATTAGCTTCTGGTTTACTCCAAGAGAATGTTACAAAAAAAAAAAAAAAAATTGTTCAAATGGCTCTGAGCACTATGGGACTTAACATCTATGGTCATCAGTCCCCTAGAACTTAGAACTACTTGAACCTAACTTACCTAAGGACATCACACAACACCCAGCCATCACGAGGCAGAGAAAATCCCTGACCCCGCCGGGAATCGAACCTGGGAACCCGGGCGGGGGAAGCGAGAACGCTACCGCACGACCACGAGCTGCGGGCGAATGTTACAGATCCGTTACTTTTCACGATACACAGTAGGCAACATCGGAGTTTCCATGAGGATTTTGTAAAAGATGCTGTTTTATACGGTGAAGTGGCAAAGCTAGAAAATTATAACCAAATGCGGGAAGACCTGTAGTGGACGACGTTTGGTACAGGGCGTGGCAGCTGATACTCAGTATCATTAGATGTAATGACAGCGTATACATAGACAGACAGGTGCATTATGGTGTCAGTACCGACTGGAGTACAATCTCTGGGAGCAGTAACTTCAACAAAATATCTAGGAGTATGCATATGGACCGATCTAACATGGGCCGGCTGGGGTGGCCGGGCGGTTCTAGGCGCTACAGTCTGGACCCGCGCGACCACTACGGTCGCAGGTTCGAATCCTGCCTCGGACATGGATGTGTGTGATATCCTTAGGTTAGTTAGGTTTAAGTAGTTCTATGTTCTAGGGGACTGATGACCTCAGAAGTTAAGTCCCATAGTGCTCAGAGCCATTTGAACCATTCGATCTAACATGGTACGACTAATCGCCGGAGAGGCAGATGCCAGACTGAGATTCATTGGAAGAATCCTCGGGAAATGTAGTCCACCAACAAAGGAGGCATCTTACAAAACCATCATTCGACCAGTGTTTGAATATGGGACATCGGTATGAGATTCGTACCAGACAGAATCGATAGAGGAAATGGAGAATATCCCAAGAAGAGCAGTGCGTTTCGTTACGGGTTCATGTAGTAAGCACGAAAGCGCTATGGAGATGGTCAACCAACTCCTGCGGCAGCTGCTGTAAGAGATGCCTTTTGTGTCACACTGCGATTTATTGTTTGAGTGGCGAAAGCGTACTTTCCTAGAAGAGTGAACAAATACACTATGTGATCAAAAGTATCCGGACACCTGGCTGAAAATGACTTACAAGTTCGTGGCGCCCTCCATCGGTAATGCTGAAATTCAATATGGTGTTGGCCCACTCTTAGCCTTGATGAAAGCTTCCACTCTCGCAGGCACACGTGCAATCAGTAATTGGAGAGTCCCATGGGCCGGGCAGTGTGATCTGCCCACGACCAACTGCGCAGATACCGCGTGTCCTGTTCAACATGTGCTACACTAGAAGTCTCCCTGTGCTTTATTTTGAATGCCATTAATTCGAGCCCTCGCTAATAACAGAGATTCCTAAATCTGCGACTCTTGTGTTTATACGTATTTTGAATTCGTTTGTTATCTATGGTTGCAAGTTGCAGATTCACGGCTTCATACACACATCAAAAGAGGTTTGCATCACCTCGGTTCCGAGAGTTCCGGAACTTGTACAGAAAACTGGAATAGAGATCAACATAAACGTCATTTCCGTCCTCTTTTTTTTTTTTTTTTTTTTTTTTTTTTTTTTTTTTTTTTTTTTATACGAAAACCATACATTGCTTGTTGTATGCATGTTGTTCCGTCAAACAGCAAGATCTTCACAGGTGGTGGTCCAGATTGCTCTACACACCAGTACCCCTATTACCCAGCAGCACCTCCTCTTGCATTGATGCATACCTGTATATGCCGTGGCATACTATCCACAAGTTAATCAAGATTGTCCCACTCCTGAATGGCGATTCGGTGTAGATCCATAGGAGTGGTTGGTGGGTCACGTCGTCCATAAACAGCCCGTTTCAACCTATCCCAGTTATGTTTGATAGGGTTCATGTCTGGAGAATATGCTGGCCACTCTAGTGGAACAATGTCGTTATCCTGAAGGACGTCATTTACAAGACGTGCACGATGGGGGCGCGAATTGTCGTCCATGAGGACGAATGCCTTGCCAATATGCTGCCGGTATGGTTGCACAGTCGGCCGGAGGATGGCGTTCACGTATCGTATAGCCGTCACGGCACCTTCCACGACCACCAGCGGCTTACGTCGGCTCCACATAATGGCTCCCCAAAACAGTAGGGAGCCTCCACCTTGCTGCACACTCTGGACAATGTGACAGTGTGTCTAAGGCGTTCAGCCTGACCGGGTTGCCTCCGAACACGTCTCCGACGATTGTCTGGTTGAAGGCAAATGCTACACTCATTGGTGAAGAGAATGTGATGCCAATCCTGAGCGGTCCATTCGGCATGTTGGTGGCCCCATCTGTACCACGCTACATGTGTCGTGGTTGGAAACATGGACCTCGCCATGGACACTGGGAGTGAAGTTCCGCATCATGCAGCCTATTGCACACAGTTTGAGTCGTAACACGACGTCCTTTGGCTGCACGAAAAGTATTATTAGACATGGTGCATAGCTGTTAAGGTTCCTCCGAGCCATAATCCGTAGGTAGTGTCATCCACTGCAGTAACAGCCCTTGAGCGGCCTAAACGAGGCATGTCATCAACAGTTCCTGTCTCTCTGTACCCCCACCCCCCGCCCACCATGTCCGGACAACATCGCTTTGGTTCACTCCAAGACACCTGGACACTTACCTTGTTGAGAGCCCTTCTTGGCACAAAGTAACAATACGGACGGGATCGAACCTCGGTATTGGCCGTCTAGGCATAGTTCAACTACAGACAACACAAGCTGTGTACCTCCTTCCTGGCGGAATGAATGAAACTGAACTGCATCACAGATATGCAAAACAATGTCTGGGGAATTTGGTGGCCAGCGGAAGTGTTTAAACTCAGAAGACTGCTCCTGAAACCAGTTTGTAGCAATTCTGGACGTGTGGGGTGTCGCATTGTCCTGCTGGAATCGCCCAAGTCCGTCGGAATGCACAATGGACATTAATGGATGCATGAAATCACATTGAAATCCAGACCTTTAGCTGCTTACAGGCATTATAAGTATCATTGGGGACAGTTGAAAATGTGTGTCCCGACCGGGACTCGAACCCAGGATCTCCTGCTTTCATGGCAGATGCTCTATCCGTCTAAGCCACCGAGGACACAGAGAATAGTGCGACTGCAGGGACGTATCTCTGGCACGCTCCCCGTGAGATCCACAGTTCCAGCTTGCTTTCTACACACTACATTTGTAGTGCCCTTGCTCACTATACTCATCACTCGCGGCAGTCAATCTACCGATTCCCGTAAGAGTTCGGGCAATGTGAGTGCATCCGCACTGAACAAGATCATTGGCCGGTATGCCTGATCTATATGAATACGGTATCTATTCTTTCGGACATGTTCGAAAGAACAGACGCCACCTTCATATGAACGGATGCAGGTGATCAGTCAGGATGCTTACGTACGTGTCACCTGTCAGAGTCTCATCTAGACGTGTCAGGCGTCCCATATAACTCCAATTGCTCACGCCTCACACCATTACAGAGCCTCCACCAGCATGAACAGTCCCCTGCTGACATGCTGGGTCTGGATTCATGAGGTTGTCTCCATACCCGTACACTTCCATACAATCTGAAACGAGACCCGTCCGACCAGGCAACATATTTCCAGTCATCAACAGTACAATGTCGGTGTTCACGGGCCCAGGCGAAAAGTAAAGCGTTGTGTTGTGCTATCATCGAGGGTACACGAGTAGGCTTTCGGTTCTGAATGACCATATCGATGATGTTTCGTTGAATGGTTCGTTCAAAAATGGTTCAAATGGCTCTGAGCGCTATGGGACTTAACATCCGAGGTCATCAGTCTCCTAGAACTTAGAACTACGTAAACCTAGCTAACCTAAGGACATCAAACACATCCATGCCCGAGACAGGATTCGAACCTGCGACCGTAGCAGTCGCGCGATTCTGGAATGAAGGGCCTAGAACCGCTCGGCCACAACGGCCGGCCGAGTGGTTCGTACGCTGACACTTGTTGATGGTCCGCTACTGAAATCTGAGGGCTGCACTTGTGTCACGTTCAACGATTCTCTTCAGTCGTCGTTGGTCCCGTTCTTGCAGGATCTTTTGCCGGCCGCAGCCATGTCAGAGATTTGATGTTTTACCGGATTCCTGATATTCACTGTACACTCGTGAAATGGTCGCACGGGAAAAATCCCCACTTCAACGCTACTTCGGAGGTGCTGCGTCCCATCGCTCGTGCGCCGACTATAACACCATGTTCAGACTCACTTAAATCTTGATAACCTGCAGTATCCGATCTAACATCTGCGCCGGACACTTGTCTTATATAGGAGTTGCCAACCGCAGCGCCATATTTTGACTGTTTACATATCTTTGTATTTGAATACGCAAGCCTATACCAGTTTCTTTGGCACTTCAGTGTAAGACAATAGTTACAATGAAGTCATCGCGACTTATAATGGTCTCCTGGACATTTCAAAATGCGGGGAACGGTTTTTAATTGGGTGTGTCATCACCGTGGACGACAACGCATGCTCTTCAACGTACTGCCATGCTGGTGACAAGGCTGATTAGGAGTTACTGTGGTATGGCGTTCGTTCCTCCGCTAACGCAGCTAACTGCAGGATGGTCGTTGTGTTGGTGCATGTGGGTGCGCTGCAATACGTCTCCCCAACGAGTATCACACGTGTTCGACGGAATTTAGGTCGGGGAATGGGGAGGTCAGCCCCTTCGTCGAATATCCTCTTGTCACAAGAGCTCTCCCACCAGTGCTTTTCAATGCGGTGGCGGGGACGAAAGCACCAACGATATGATGCACATTGCGAGGGAGTTGTTGTTGTTGTGGTCTTCAGTCCTGAGACTGGTTTGATGCAGCTCTCTATGCTACTCTATCCTGTGCAAGCTTCTTCATCTCCCAGTACCTACTGCAACCTACATACTCCTGTATGGGGAGTATGGTGTCACAATAACACTGACCAATTACTGCCTCATGTTTCAAAATCTGGAGATCAGTACGTCCATGCAATATTATGCGTCCCTACATCATAACAATTGGACCACCAAAAGTATCGTTGTCGGAGTATGAGAAAGTCCAGAATCACTAGTCAGACTGCTCTCATCTAATAAAAGCGAGCGGCCCCGCTACTTGTTGGTCGAGTCTCTATGCTCTTGGCACCAACGAAAACTGTGCCGCCGACGTGCGCATGCAAAGGGACAACGTACTTATAGTTCGGCAAAGAGACCACCCCCACTGCAGTCGTACCAGTGAGGTGCGTGAGATTGCATGCCTTGCTGTTTTGTTAAATGTGGTTGCAATTGGTCCGCCGTCTGCCTCCGGTAGCTGAGTGGTAAGCGCGACAGAATGTCAATCCTACGGGTCCGGGTTCGATTCCCGGCTGAGTCGGAGATTTTCTCCGCTTAGGAACTGGGTGTTGTGTTGTCCTAATCATCATCATTTCATCCCCATCGACGCGCAAGTCGCCGAAGTGGCGTCAAATCGAAAGAGTTGCACCCGGCGAACGCTCTACCGACGGGAGGCCCTAGCCACACGACATTCACATTTATTAGTCCGCTGTTTGACATAGGCCCTTTCTTCTCTCTTGCACAATGGAACGGCCTTCTGCTGCTGTAGTCCTTGGTCCTTCGGCACGGAGTGCCTTTGGTTAGGAACGCTCAGCATACACGTGAAACAGTGCTGCGAGCAATACATAACTGTTGAGCTATACTCACCCTACTTCGAGTTACCCGTTGATTCATCTCCGTGTGAAGTGATCCAGATGTACTCTTCAGGCCATGTTGTAATGAAGAACGCTGCCATAGCGCACAGTAAGTACTCGCTGACTGACACACTCTGTCTTTTCCCATTGCTTCAACTGCCTCGTGTTGCGGGGCCAGCCCCATTTGGCGCTATAATTACTCTGTCCTCGCACCGTGTGAAGTGCAGCTTTCTGTGCGCGATTTTGAGACCAGTGGCAACGAGCCATCGCACTTTAATTCATTTCCACCCAGTTGTTAATATGTATGTAGTACAAAAAGATACGTCCTGGCAGATTGATTGACTGACTCAATCATCATCGCCAAGCCCTAACCGCTGAAGATAGTAACTTCAGATTTGGAATGGGCGTCATTGAGCTTATACTGTAGACTTCGTTTAACAAAGGCCTTTTCGAAATTCCATCCCCTAACTTCCATTACCTAAAGTAATGCGTGTTTGAGCAATTTTGGAAATTCAATCCATGATGCCATTAATTTTTTTAGAAATAAATCTCTAGTAACTACTAAAACATTTTTAAATGTACATCTACAGAAACTGGTATGTGACCAATCGGTTGAAAATAAAGAAAGACCACGTTTTTCAGTGTTTCTCAAAAAACAACCTTAGGGGGTTAAAATAGGGGCTCAAATATTTTATGTAAATATTTCATTGTGAAAGTATTTTAACGCTAAATCGAAGAAATTTTTTATTTTTCTTCTCGGTAAAATATATGTGTTTTGATGTTTTTGGAAATTCAACTACTAGCAGTAAAGACGGGTACGGAAGTTTTTATGCAAATATTTCATTACGAAAGCATTTTTTAACAATAATTCTCTGAAAATTTGTACTTCGCTTCGCGGATGGAAATTCAAAAACTGATGTTTCAGTTTTTTTTCGCAATTCAACAGAGGACAAAATTACCGGCATTTTAAACCAGTTGTAAAGCTAAATCTAAAAAAAAAATTGTACTGAACTTCTAAGGAAATATTTGTTAAGGAATGAAAGTTTCTGTGAATATATAACCACAAGAACTTAGAAGGCAAGATTAAGAAAGAACTCAGTTGATAGAATAACTCTTTAATGACAAGTACACTTGGAAAATATCACGCTACTACGGGCTTAATTAGCATGAAAAGTTCAGAATATGTTGCGATTTGGCCGGCCGGAGTGGCCGAGCGGTTCTAGGCGCTACAGTCTGGAACCGCACGACCGCTACGGTCGCAGGTTCGAATCCTGCCTCGGGCATGGATGTGTGTGATGCACTTAGGTTACTTAGGTTTAAGTAGTTCTAAGTTGTAGGGGACTGATGACCTCAAATGTTAAGTCCCATAGTGCTCAGAGCTATTTTTTTGTTGCGATTTGTAAATAACGTAAAAATTCGATTAAAGACAAAAAGCAAGAAAGAAAAAAAGAAATCTGTGCGGACCGTATAGCCTACGCGAGCAAAGCAGAGGGTGCTACTCTAGTATCTATCCTGTACATAAATTCTGTAGGACAGTGTATTCTTTTACTAGTGGGCACAGCTAACCAATAGTTGCTGGTGACGGGCGATACATGCATCACAATCAACAATGAACGGAATGAAAAATGTAAATAAAATAATAAATATGGTTATCTACGACGTGTGAAGCTACAGAATTCTCATAACAAGGTGAAGGTTTTTGTAAAATCATAGAAAAAATAAAACGGAAAATGGGAAATAAATACTGAAAGTAAACAGCCTGAACGAAGGGAGGCCTGAAGGCGCCATTATGCCGTGTTCCTGGCCTGCAATGAGATACAGTTCAAGAGGATGAGAGGCTGAAGACTGAATTCGCAGCACGCACAAACGTGCTGCTGTTGAGAGAACGTGGAAGTTACTAGACAGTGCGCCGGCAGAGACGCTGGAAGGCATTCTGCCAGGGCACAGAGCTGCAGCAGATTACCGTTAAACGCGGCGGCCGCGATGCGCGCTGCGTGCATCTCAACTCCGCGACGCGCCTGGTCTTGACACCGAGGCGCGTGCGCAGTAGCTGCAGTTGTAGCTGCAGGTGGTAGTTGTAGCTGCGCTCCTCTCCACTCTCCCAGCACAGCTTGTCGCTGGCAGGCCGATACGCGCAGCTCTCTTAACATGAGCGCTGCCAAGATACACACACACGGACACACACACACACACACACACACACACACAGGGACACATACACACACACACACACACACACACACACACTCACTCACGCGCGCGCGCACGCTCAGAAGAGGAGCGCCAAACCTCTGGCGTGCAGCTGGCCGCCTTCTACCTACCGCAGTGCATCAAACTAGGTGGACGCTGTCCAAATGACTATACTGTCACCGAGGTGGACATAAAATTTCTTTAGCTGATGAAACTGATGAAGAACGATTAATGATGATTTACTAAGAAGTGTGAACAGCTCATGATGCTACTTTCGAGACCGGAGGTGAAAAACAAGAATTTCGATACACGACCTGTCTGCGGAAATTCATTGGCTTCTGAATTAAAAAGTAGTGGAGATACTAGAGACAATTAGAACAGAAGAGATTAGAAAGCTCTGAGGCAGGGATACAGTCATTCTATCCTGCTGTTAAACATGTACGTCGAGGAAGCAATCAAGAACACAAAAAAGGTCAGAGAATTCACGGTGACAGGACGTCAGTGACAAGATTTTCTGATGATTTTGTTGTCCTCCGTGAAACCGGAGCAGAGTTAAAGGACGGGCTGAATGAAATCTACAGTGGACTGGGAATAAGCTATGGAACGAAAATGAATCTGAGAGCATCGCAAGTATTAAAGAGCGGCAAAAAATACATTAGCTGCAAACTTAAAATGAAAATTGTGGTCGACGCAATAGAAGAACTGAAAGTATTCCACTATTTTCCACTCGTGGTCCCATGTAAAAAAAAGAAAAAACACGCGCGACGGACAAAGCAAGTGGTTCGAACGAAGCCGAACAGCACAGACAAAGAAAGCGTTGAAACTTCCTTGTGAATTTAAACTTTGTATCGGATCGGGACCCGAACTTGAAACCTGCAAAACTGCTAAAAATAATCAGTACCTCCACCCCCCCCCCCATTCTTTCAGCAATCGAACTTCTATGTATAAAATATCTGTTTCACGCATCTCAGTTTTTATGACGTCATATGTCCTGAATTGTTTGTCGTACAATTTTGCAGGTACAGGCAGTGACGTATGTCGATGCTGTCTGCAGACGTGTTGCGAATAGAGATAGTAGTAAAGAAGTAATAAATTAAAACGCCATACTAGATGGTGGAGTTCTACTGCATGAGCAGTGAAAAAAAATTTCCTTTCATTATTGTGTGGGGAGGTGCCAGCGAGAAAAACTTTCGAAAATGCTTTAAATTATGTGTCATTTTGCTGAATACAGCATGGTGATTTGCTTGGCGTGACACAAAGGCGCATTAACACAATTTATTCACTATCGATTTCGGTCTAAGACCATCATCTGAAAAACTGGGGAAAACATATAATGGCCGTGCGGTTCTAGGCGCTTCAGTCTGGAACTGCGTGACCGCTACGGTCGCAGGTTCGAATCCTGCCTCGGGCATGGATGTGTGTGATGTCCTTAGGTTACTTAGGTTTAAGTAGTTCTAAGTTCTAGGGGACAGATGACCACAGATGTTAAGTCCCATAGTGCTCAGAGCCATTTGAAAACCTATCAGATGTCATTCAGTCGGAAACGCAAGATCACATTCACTATCAAGCTCATGACTGACAGTGATTTTCCCGCGTCAGCCTTTATTGTCACACACACACACACACACAAATTATTTCTGATACGGTAAAATCAGTGTCTGCCTAGCTTTTGTTCATGAGCTTGGTACGTAAAGTGATTTTATGTTTCTTGGTGAGTGACATGTTTTATATTGGCCAGATTTTCGTACCAGACGGTTGTATTAGACAGAAACCGGCACCAAACAAACTGTTGTAATGGAATTTTGTGACATGAGTTTCCTGGAATTTAGTACCTGACCTGTTGTGCTGAACATAACAGAAGTAAATCTATGGAGCCTCTAGCACACAGTTCTTGTTTCCGCCGCTAGTAGGTGCTGTCGCCGAAAAATCCAAGACGGCGCGGGTGAGAAATTCAAAAATAGAACGTGTTAGTGGCAAGAAATTTAGGAAACTTCAAAATGATGGTGCTGGAAAATTTAAAAAATCCACGATGGCTATATTGGGAAATTGAAAAAGTTAAAATGGTGGTGTGGAAGCAAATTTCTAAACAAATGCAAGGTGGCGCAATTAGCCCACTAGTACTTGGTACCCTTCTCCTCTCCCCCTCATTATTCCCCTTCCTCCTCCTCTAGCCTCCAGCCAATTATAGCGTAGTATAATAGAGAGTATTAAAATGAGGCGGCCAATGAGAATGTAGCTTCACTTACTGTGTTAAACCCTTAATGTAAGGTTATATCTCTGAATCAGTAGGTTAAGAGAGCATTTTAATTTTTTTTAAATCTAGTCAGTAATTGTATGAAATACTGAAAATCAGAATTTTGTTCAAAACACAATGACTCTGAGCACTATGGGACTCAACATCTGAGGTCATAAGTCCGCTAGAACTTAGAACTACTTAAATCTAACTCACCTAAGGACATCACACACATCCATACCCGAGGCAGGATTCGAACCTGCGACCGTAGCGGTCGCGCGGTTCCAGACTGAAGCGCCTAGAACCGCTCGGCCATATCTGCCGGCTCAGAATTGGAAGCAGTTAGATACGCAACTTGCAGCTGGGACTGGCTTATTATTATAAATGGGCTTTAAGATTGACAAAGAAAATTCAGAAAACGATTGTCTAGAGTATAGTCATATATCCAAGTGAATCGTGGAAAACCAGAAAACATTACAACTGGAGCCCTTGAGACGTGGTGTTACATGAAGACAGTTAAGTGAACTTACGAGATAAGAGATGAGTTCCACCACATAAATGGCGAAGAAAGAAATATGTGTAAAACAGTAGCTAAAAAAACCGGCAATGTGACAGGATATACTCGTATATTAAGACATCAGGGAATAACGTCCATGGTAGAGGCAACGTTGGAGGGCAAAGTTGACGGGCAGCACAGAGATTGAAATACGTACAAGTAATAACGGAGAACATTCCATATAAATGCTACTCTAATATGAAGGAAATCATGGCGGGCTGCACCAAACCAGTGAGATCTAAGCTAAAACTTAACTTCATCCGAACAGGCCTTGAAGGCCCAACGGTAACGACCGACCGTCGTGTCATCCTCACAGGACGCTGATGTAGAGGAGCATGTGGTCAGCACACCACTCTTACGGCCGTTGTCAGTTTTCGTGACCGGAGCCGCTACTTCCCACTCAAACAACTCCTCAATTGGCCTCACAAGGAGTGAGTGCAACCCGCTTGCCGACAGCGCGTGGTAGACCGGCCGGTCAACCATCCAAATGCTAACCGAGCCCGATAGTGCTTAACATCGGTGATCTGACAGGAACCATTGTTACCATTACGGCAAGGCCGTTGACAAAAACAGCCAGAAACCTAATTCAAAAATGTAGTTCATTCTCATTGCTCATACGTTTCTAAGGCTTCATCTACACCGCTACCGACACTCCACAAGCTTCTGTAAAGGATGCGGCGGACGGTAGTCAAACAACTAGTGACATCTGTCCAGTGTCGATCAAGCGAGGAAAGACAATTTGCGTCAGTGAAAGTTCTCAAAAAACTGCCCAAGAGTGAAATGGGTTTAGAAAAAAATTGTTGAATTGGCTCTAAGGACTATGTGACTTAACATCTGAGGTCATTAGTCCCCTAGACTTAGAACTACTTAAACCTAACTATCCTAAGGAAATCACACAACCACGCGCGAGGCAGGATTCGGACCTGCGACCGTAGCTGCAGCGTGGTTCTGGACTGAAGCGCCTAGAAACCGCTCGGCCACAGCGGCCGGCGAAATGGGTTTAGAAGCATGAACTTTACCTTTGCTGTATAGATTCTCATGTATGTATCTTAAACATATCACGGTTTTGCATGGAATATATACATCTATTTCGATTCTGGAATCGCGTCTCGGTATTCAATTCATCTCTGCTGCCTGCCTACATGATATAGACTCTCAACATTTGAGTAGTAACTCAATCAACATCTCTGCTTTAGGTTCCAGAGCCGCTACAAATTTGTTAAAGCATACAACGATGGATCCACTGGGATTGTAAAGTATCATCAGAACATATAAATCCAGTAAAAGTCCATTCCCAAAACTAACTATAAAATTTTTGACTTAAATATTGTATGACCAAACGAAACAGTGAAGTATAGGGACGAGAGAGAGAGAGAGAAGTTTATTTGACTGTAGCTACCTAATCTTCACCGAAGACAGAGTAAGATTCCCATTATTCGAATAGGCTATATACTTAATTACTAGAAGGCAATGAAATACTCGTATGATTAGATATTAATGTATAAGGGGCGATCAAACAATTTCCATTTTATGGCGTTGCTGCAGTGTATTCGCAATGTAGCGCGACGCCGATGCGGGTATATAAGCACTGACTCGTAGACATCCATCGGAGAAAGAAGAATTCGTATCGGACAGTGGTGTCATCCATCGCCCCCAGAAGTTCAGGAGCCAGCCATCTGCTGACACTCACTGTTATATCCTAGCCAGTAATGCCAGCCGAGCCCGCTGCCAAAAGGTTGGCAGCATCAAAGTCCGGACGCCGTCCAGCGATACAGGAAATCGCCGCAAGTCTGCGCGCGCCACCGCTGGCTTCTGGCTTCTTAAGCGCTGGAGTCGCGAGCGCTAGGACAGTTCTGTATTCGCCGCTCAGTGGTATACTCGCCACCGATTTGTGTACTTGCTAGTCAGTTGTGTGTTCATCGCAGCAGAGTTGTTGTTTGTCGTCAGCCGACGCTGACCTAGCCGCTCCGACTCGAACTAGACAGATATCTGTAGACACGGAGTTCACTACTGTGTTTCTGTATCTTCGTTAATAAAGATAAGCACCGACTTTTATTTAATCAGAGTGTTTGGGTTTTCATCTTTCTGTTCACTGTTCCAGCGGACCGGTCGGCCCGCTATTAAAAGTGTGGCGGTGACTTCGTAAGCCGTTTCTACAGCGAAGTGTTTGTCGCTACGAACGCCGCCACAAAACTCACACAGTTCTTTGATTACGGCGTCCCATTGCTTATTGACTTCGAGGAATTTGGTGTCGAAATCAGTGGTGAACTGTAACCACGCAATTATCACGCCGTCGTTCTCTTGAAAAGTCGACCACTTCTGTCCGACCAGGATGTGCAGCAGGTGATTACAGACTTCTTCACGCAGCGGGGCACGATGTTTTACCAGATGGGCATCTTCAACCTTCTGCGTCGGTGAGACGATTGCCTCAATGCTCGTGGCGATTGTGCCTGATTGGCGTACCGATTCTGAACTGTACGGATTTCAAACAGAAACTTTTTCATCGCCCATTACACTTGAAGTTACACCGTCGTCGAGTCACAAGGAAAGAATATTAATAGTATTTACGCTTTGTAATTGTCAGTGACCAAATTGTTACCTCGACCGTGGTTTGTTCCGTAATGTTTGCAGGCAAGGATTTCTACGGCACATCGCACATACGTGAGAGCTCAACGACGGCATCTATAGTGAGAATTCAACTACTCTTAATATCGAATACTTTTTTGTATAACCTTCTTCATAATGTCCAATTTTTTTTACTTTATTGCATTTCGATTCCCCCCAAAAGGGGCGGGGTGGCAGCACTTTAGTACGCCGCTCTTCAGCCTACCGAATTTGTTTTTTTTGTTTTAAATGAAGATAATAAATAATAAAACCAGGTTATGCAATCGGTGACTTAAATGGTAAAATGGCGGAAAATTGTGGAACTTAAAACATAAAACAAAGAGTTGGTGATGCTAATAAAATACACAGGAAGCAGACAGGTAAACTAACAGACAGACAAATTAAAAAACACGGCGACAGTCTGGTTTCTGTTCGCAAGAGATATGAAAAATGACACCAAGCGACAGCATGATTTCTGTCCACAACACTTTGAAAAGACGCACAACACTGAACACACACTTGAACACCGCTCTAAAAAGGTGCCACAAATATGACACACCACAGCTGAGGGCAGGCAGGGGGAACCTGGACAGATGAGGGGAAAGAAAAGGGGAGGGAAGGAGAGGAAAAACGAAGTGGGGGGGGAGGGGGAAGGAGAGGACGAATAATGAGGACTCATAAGAGTGGGGGGGGGGGCTGGGCCATCGCGAGAGAGGGAATGGGGAAAGCCAGAGGAGGGGAATGCAAAAGGTCTCGGAGGGGGGGGGAAGGGATGCAGAGAGGGGTTAGGCAGGGAAAAAACAGGATGGAAGGGGCGAGAGGGAGCCCAGGGAAAAGGCAGAGGAAAGGAGGATGAGATCAGGATCAGAGTTGATAGGAGGGATAAACGGAAGGAGAGAGGGCATCATCCGGGAGAGGGAGTTGACGGAAGCCACCTTGGGAAAGGAAAGATGTAGATTTGGAGGCTAGGGGGGATGGGGGCACACAACAGTGAAGGCGTGGCAGCGGGCAGGGGTTGGATAGGAGAGGAGCAACTGGCGGATGAGGGGGATCAGGGTGGCAGATATGTTCAAGGAATAGGAGCAGATGAGGGAAAGGAATCAGGTCATAGAGGATCCGCCTGGGGGATGGGAGGCGTATACGGAAGGCAAGGCAGAGTGCATGGCTCTCGGGGATCTGGAGGGACTTATAGAATTTGGGGGGGAGGAGGGGTCTGATATCCAGACGGGATTGGCATAACAGAGGATGGGACAGAGTAAGTATTTGCAGGCGTGGAGGATGGTAAAGGGGTTCAGCCCCCATATCCGACCAGAGAGGAGTTTGAAGAGTCAGAGGCGGTTGTGGGCTTTGGATTGGATGGAGCAGAGATGAGGGATCCAGGTGAGGTGACGGTCAATGGTGAGGCTAAGTTAGGTGAGGGTGGGGAAGAGGTGGACAGGACGTGCGCAGATGGTAAGGGAGAAATCTAGGAGCCGGAAGGAGCGAGTGGTACGACCTACAATGATTGCCTGGGCCTTGGAAGGATTGATTTTCAGGAGCCCATAATGTCCAACATCTGATGGAAACTAATCTCGACAATAATCAGTATATCATCACAGCAGTTTTGTAGGCAACAGGTTAAGTTGTACATCTATTTTGAATCAGTGGAACGCTGCTTGAGGAAAAATTTAATAAGGTGCATGTACCAAATAATGACCGGTTCCCAATAAGGCCCACGATCATTTTCTAGCATAAAAAGTTTGAAAACAGCGCTAAATGTCTTCTTTAGTGATAGCCTGTGACATCTAGTGGCCAAGCAACAGCTATTTCCACTCCCGCTCTCGTGCGGACCATTTTATTTTCAGTTCTGCTACGGAATTCAATGAAGGAGGGCTGCTACTTATTTTCATGGTACGTTTCATCTAATGCAATCGTTTCTGTTATGAACCATGTTTACTAGCAAATATGTATTTATGAACAGAAAATTGTGCTGTATTAAGATAGTGTCATTATCTTAATAATAATAAGTTTCTTTGTAAACAACAAACGCTCACACGTTTCGAACTGGTTCTTCCCAATGAGGTCCATCCATGGCGCTCGAAACATGGCCCGGGCCGGCCTTATTAGGCACCCTGCTGTATAGAGCTGTGCATAAAGACAATGCATATTTAATTTTAGTGTATCCTGGAAAACCTCATTTAACACGGATTTACTATTTCTAAATTAGATATAAATTAATTTATACATTTTGAATGAGCTGTTATTTGGTCGTTGCTAGAAACTTCAAAAGAAAACTTTTAAATTACTTATTTGTAATCTTTGTGACAGGGCATTCTGCATTTAGATCAATAATTTGTAGTAGCTATAATTGAAGTACAGTACTTTAAAAAAATGCATACAGTTTTACAGCCCTAACCCAGGAATGTCGGGCTTACTGGAAACGTTTGTTTTTAGATGGAGCCGCAGAAAAAAAGAGCAACATGGGATGCAGATAATTTAGAATGAGCTATGAAGCTGTTGCTGAAGGGATGCCTGTCAGAGACGCTTCTAAAACATGCAGGATTCCTCGACGTACGTTGCACAACCACATAAGTTCTGGACTAACAACCAAAACTTTCGGACGAAAAACTTTTTTGGACGAAGCTCAGGAAAAAGAACTTTGCCAATAAATTTTTCGATTCGCTGAAGTTGGGTATCCAATTACAGAAAAAGTGCTCAGAAAACGTGTATATGTGTGACGTGAATTGGAAAGTGTTAAGAACAGGCTTGTAATTGTACAATGGTACTACTTACATGTGATGCATCTCCTTCAAAATAGTCCCCTTCTGATTGAACACACCGACTCCAACGGTGTTTCCACTTTTGGAAACATTCCTGGAATTTTTTTCCTGAAGTGTGTGAAGGACGCTCTCCGTATTCGCCTGGATGTCCTCAATCGAGTCAAATCGCTTCCCTTTCAGTGAAAATTTCAGTTTAGGAAACAGGTAGAAGTCCGCAGGGGCCAAATCAGTGGAATATAGTGGTTGTGGGAGCACAGAAATTTTGAATTTGGTCAAATATTCAATCATGGAGAAGGCACGATGAGCCAAAGCATTGTCATGTGTAGCATCCAACTCCTATTTTTCCACAACGCAGCCCTTTTCTTCTGCACCTTTTCGCGAAAATTCTCAAGGACACATTTGTAGTATTCCTGGTTAACTGTCTGTCCTCCAGGGGTAAACTCATGATGCACAATACCGGTAGAATCGAAAAAAAATCACCAACATTATCGTCACCTTCAACCGACTTTGCCATGCTTTTTTCGGTCGTGGTAAACCTGGAGTCTTCCATTGCGAAGACTGCACTTATGTTTCAAGATCATATCTATGTACCCACGATTCGTCAGCTGTAATTACCCTATTGAACAAATCTGGGTCATTTTTAGTCCGATTAACCAGCTCTTGGTAGACTTCAAGTCGGTATTGTCTCTGGTCACTTGACAACACATTTAGAATGAATTTTGAAGACACTCGATGCATGTTCAGATCTTCAGTTAAAATTGATTGAACTGCGTAGAAAGTTCATCAGTAATCTCTCTAATTGTAAGTCTACGATCAGAGCGCACTAAGTCGCGAATTTTCACAACATTTTCATTGGTTTTTAGGTGGAAGGATGGCCGGATAGTGGTTCATCTTCAAACGATTCGCAGCTATTTTTAAATCTGTTGAACCAGACAAAAACATGTGACTGGCTAATACAATTATTTCGAAAAGCTGTATTTTATAGTTCGTAATTCTCAGAAGCGGATTTCCCAGTTTAAAAACAGAATTTCACACAAACTCGTTGCTCTGTTTTTACGTCCATTTTCACGCAGACGGTATCCAGCAACCAGCCCTAAAAGCCCCGCAGTCAACCAGCTGCCACAACGAACTGAATAAAGGAAACGCAGTTTCCTGTCAGAGGGCGTTGAAGAACAAGGCAATGACTCACTCCCCACCCTCCGTACACCTGCCCGCCAAACCAGTGAGCAGTAGCGGATCCATTCCTAAAACTTTCCAATCACACATCGTATATTGTTAAAAGAATAGTGTGCACAATCCTTTTAATGTGACGAAGAGATTGGCTCAAGTTCTTCCTACAAAGACACTCAGACATTGCTACAGGAAGGCACAACACTTGAATCCAGGAAGAGCTGCAAAGATAAGGAAGATTATTGTAAATGATCATTTTCACAAACTGGAAACATTCTCTTTCGAATTGGAGTTATTTGACAAAGCCTACCTTATCTAAAATATGGATGAAAAGGGATGTCACCTCTCACTCCACAAGTCTCCTGAAGTTTTAGCGATGCTGTAACCAGAACCTGGATTCATCCGAAAAAATCACGTTTTGTCATTCATACACCCAGGTTCGTCGTTGAGTACACCACCGTAGGCGCTCCTGTCTGTGATGCAACGTCAAAGGTAATCGCAGCCACGGGCTCCGAGCTGATAGTCCATGCTGCTGCAAACGTCGTCGAAGTGTTCGTGCAGATGGTTGTTGTATTGCAAACGTCCCCATCTGTTGACTCAGGGATCGAGACGTGGCTGCACGATCCGTTACAGCCATGCGGATAAGATGCCTGTCATCTCGACTGCTAGTGATACGAGGCGGTTGGCATCCATCACAGCGTTCCGTATTACCCTCGTGAACCCACCGATTCCATATTCTGCTAAGAGTCATTGGATCTCGACCAACGCGAGCAGCAATGTCGCGATACGATAAACCGCAATCGCGATAGGCTACAACCCGACCATTATCAAAGTCGGAAATGTGATGGTACGCATTTCTCCTCCTTACACGAGGCATCACAACACTCTCCGCTGCAGAGTGAAAATCTCATTCTGGAAACATCCCCCAGGCTGTGGCTAAGCCATGTCTCCGCAATATCCTTTCTTTCAGGAGTGCTAGTTCTGCAGGTTCGCAGGAGAGCTTCTGGAAAGTTTGGAAGGTAGGAGACGAGGTACTGGCAGAAGTAAAGCTGTGAGTACCGGGCGTGAGTCGTGCTTCGGTAGCTCAGTTGGTAGAGCACTTGCCCGCGAAAGGCAAAGGTCTCGAATTCGAGTCTCGGTCGGGCACACAGTTTTAATCTGCCAGGAAGTTTCATATGAGCGCACACTCCGCTGCAGAGTGAAAATCTCATTCTGGAAACATCCCCCAGGCTGTGGCTAAGCCATGTCTCCGCAATATCCTTTCTTTCAGGAGTGCTAGTTCTGCAGGTTCGCAGGAGAGCTTCTGTAAAGTTTGGAAGGTAGGAGACGAGGTACTGGCAAAAGTAAAGCTGTGAGTACCGGGCGTGAGTCGTGCTTCGGTAGCTCAGTTGGTAGAGCACTTGCCCGCGAAAGGCAAAGGTCCCGAGTTCGAGTCTCGGTCGGGCACACAGTTTTAATCTGGCAGGAAGTTTCATATCAGCGCACTCTCCGCTGCAGAGTGAAAATCTCATTCTGGCATCACAACAACGTTTCACAAAGCAACGCCGGTCAACTGCTGTTTGTGTATGAGAAATCGGTTTGAAACTTTCCTCATGTCAGCACGTTGTAGGTGTAGCCACCGGCGCCAACCTTGTGTGAACGCTCTGAAAAGCTAATCACTTGCGTATCACAGCATCTTCTTCCTGTCGCTTAAATTTCGCGTCTGTAGCACGTCGTCTTCGTGGTGTAGCAATTTGATAATATATCAAGCTCTTTCTAAGGGCCAAGCGAGAAAACTGACTGGTTCTAAACGCCAATAAGAAAGTTTTTGAAATATTATTAATACTGAGGCATTACGTTTTATTTGTGATAATACAAGTGCAGAAACATAGCTGCAATATTTTAGCTAGTAAATCTGTAGTCAACCAAAAACCATTTCTTGTTTCTTTTACTTTTTTACAAAATAATAGCAAAATCAAATTCAAGAAGGGTTTCGCTCATCATTGCCTCGGTTTCCTACACAGCTCCATGTTCAGATCAGTTGTAAAGTTGTCGGAGAACCATACTTTGCTGTCGAGGAAGAAATAGCGACATTTTCAACAGGTCTTCCATTTTCTCCACTGACAAAAATGGCTGCTCTTTCAGATGAAGTCGGCAAGGCGTACATCAGCCATGGTCGTTCCTCTTTTCAATACTCGTATATTCACATTTTTCCACTCCTGTATTTCAAATTAGGAATTTTTAGTAGATGTTTGAGATGGATGAGTGCGAGCCACTTTTATCATACTGTATTTGTATGTTTTTTGTCTTATAGGCCTTCATTGACATCTATGTTTAAGCAGCACCATTAAGGTCAAAGAAGTTCATAGCTTTAGTTGACTCAACAATCTTGTGTTAATCTTACTTATCTTTCTTCGGCTCTCTACAGTTGAAAAATCATTGTCGCAGTTCAAAAAGATGTGCCCACTGTCCAAAAACGTATGTGTTATCTCTTGAAACTGGCCCAGGCTAAATGCAAGAGACGTTGACACATGGGACATAGAACTCTTGAGGGAAGCATTGATAGGCATAAAGACCGTGCACAAACTAGTAATAAATGTTTGAAATTTTTTCTCCATGATTTGGCTCTTGAAACAAGTCTAGGTACATGCAACTGTGCACCGAGAAAACAGTAGCAGTTCAAACGCATTTTGTGAAAAAATGGCATAGAACGTTTTTCGTTTGTGCTCTGCACTTGATAATGCTGAAGATGGCGAAAATTTCTAATAACAAATGGATTCAAATAAAGTGTTGTTTCAAATAAATATGACTACCTTGCGCAAGAAAATTTCTTTCATTGCGGCTTGGGACCCATGTATGAACAATACTAGCCGTCTTTGTGCTGTGTGTCGTTCACTGTATAATGTTACACGGTACATCAGGACCACAACGACACTATTAAAGAAAAGGATATCCCTGGTACAAATAAGGTACGTGTACCAAATAAGGCCCACCTAACGTTTAGGAATTTCGTATTCAGTATGTGTAAGTGATAAGATTCCGAGATTGTATGTGCAACATCCTACAACTACATTCAGTTCAAAAATAAATGAACATTAAAAGTTTATTTAATTAATATAACCATTTTAAAGAAAATGTTTAAATTTTGCAAGTCGACCTTGTTAGGAGACCTTGTTCCTAATTTGGCCCATAGCCACATCTTGTTCATATTAGCATTCTGGGGCATGTAAATGGCAGGAAAACTGCAAGATTTGTAATGTAATTTTATTTTAGAAATAAGTGGAATGAGATGTAACGTAGACTTTTATAACTACTTGTTTTTACAAACTCTTTACACAGAACTGTTGGTACTTACTGCTTATGAACTCTTCAGATTATTAAATTTAATCAGCAATCAAAAATGCTTTCTTCCGTGGTGTTTGGTTTTTTTCTTCGCCTTTGTGGTTTGCAAAATTTCCTTGCAATAACAATCGAGATCTTCAGCTGCGTCACTATCTTCAATACTGAAGTCACTTGAACTATCCTTTACTGAATATGCCTCACTTTCTGATGAACTGGAATCAATTGACTCATAAGCCTTTGGGACTGATTGAGCCTCTGGCAGTTTCCCTGTTTCAGGGACAATTGTCATGTCCTCTTCTGCGTCAGGACGCTGTGATAGAAGAGAGGGAGCAAATGGTCTGGAATAGCTTCTGGGTCAAAAGGATAAATCCCTGTTGCACAGAACCCAGACATGACATTTACTAGGTATGCTGCTCTTGGCCACACTTTGCTGATGATTTTTCCAAACACGCATCTATTAATTGCTGTTTCCTTTCCTTTCATGTGCAGACCAGTACAGCTGAACATCGTCACCCCAGTAAGACTCGAACGGCTTTAATACTTATTTATCCATGGGTTGCAGCTCATGTGTTGTGTTGCTGGGCAAGTAGTAAAGTCTGAAATTGTGCTCTTCAGCAACGTCGCAAATTTCGGGATCCAAATGTGGCGATGCTCCATCAAATATCAAAATAACATCTTTTGCAGGCTTGTATTTCGCAAAATGATGTATCCATTTCATGAATGTCACAGAATTCATTGAGCCCTTATCTGTCATTCTGACTGCTGTCCTAGGTGGAAAATAGTCCTGCCATTCTGGCTTGCATTGCTTTCCTATGAAAAGTATCAATTGCATTCCCACATGAGAGAATTGTAACGTTTTCCCCATATTTGGGGCAACAAACCGCAAGAATTCCTCGCAGCCGTGTTTGGCGACATCGCGGTGAACGCACATCGGAAGCGTGTATTCGTCATCGCCATACTGGCGTATCTCCCTGCGTGATGGTATAGGGTGCCACTGGTTACACGTCTCGGTCTCCTCTTGTTCGCATTGACGGCACTTTGAACAGTGGACGTTACATTTCACATGTGTTATGACCCGTGGCTCTACCTTTCATTTGATCTCTGCGAAACCCTACATTTTCGTAGGATAATGCACGACCGCATGTTGCAGGTCCTGTACAGGCCTTTCTGGACACAGAAAATGTTCGACTGCTGCCCTGGCCAGCACATTCTCCAGATCTCTCACTAACTGAAAACGTCTGGTCAATGGCGGCCGAGCAACTGGCTCGTCACAATATGCCAGTCACTACTCTTGATAAACTGTGGTATCGTGTTGAAGCTGCATGGGCAGGTGTACCTGTACACGCCATCCAAGCTCTGTTTGAATCAATTCCGAGGCGTATTAAGGCCGTTATTATGGCCAGAGGTGGTTGTTCTGGGTACTAATTTCTCAGGATCTATGCACGCAAATTGCGTGAAAATGAAATCACATGTCAGTTGTAGTATAATATATTTGTCCAATGAATACCCGTTTATAATCTGCATTTCTTCTTGGTGTAGCAATTTTTAAATATCCAGTAGTGTATTTTCTAATTTGACTCATTACTTTTTCCAGTGATGACGTGGGACGCATAAAGTAGTCGTATCAAAATACCGCATGCATTTTTTGGGTAAGTTACGTACAAAAAGAGAGACCTTGTTTTTTGGTTCCGCTGACGAATGTGGGTTTTGGCACTTAGATCGTTTTCCATTTCCACTTTTGAGTGTATCACGTGAAAAAGTTAAATTTTTATGTTATCACTGGACATCGTGATCCACACAGCAGTCTGTAAAGAACTGGTGTCGTAATACTAACGTAGCATAACTACAGGAGGAAGGAGCGACGACATGGAACTGAACGACCATTCGATGACTCAGCACAAGGTCTGATTGGGAAAGGGGGGGGGGGCGGAAGAAACGTACTGTGTCCTTTCGAAAGGAGCCATCCCGGTATTCGCTTTAATTTATTTACGGAAATCACAGAAAATCTAAATGTGGGTGATCGGACGGCTTAATGAGCCACCTCGCCATCCCCCCCCCCCCTCCCCGTACTGTCGTTACTTTTACGTACTACCACTGCATCATTAACTTCTATCGACCATAGTAAACATAGTGCCAGCAATTACAGAAGCGAAATTCTATAAGTAGTATACAAAATGTAAGCCATGAAGAACATCTCTCTGACTGTTGTGCCCACGCGTGATCGTAGACTCTCTTTACATAGTATTCTTTGCACACTGCAGCGTGAAGTAAGTACAAAGTGTAACATTTTTTGCGATTTGTTTGCTAAGACCCAGGGAACGGTAGAGAGGAGATAGAATTACTTAATAGCAAATGAAATGAAACAAAGTTTTTATTTCATATAAAAAAAATAGCGCCACGCAGGTAAGTGCCTTCTTTCAGAAAACGGTAATTGCGTACTGGTACGGGTAATCTAATAATTTACTAGAAAAATGGTCATTGCTGCTGGATGGAGTCGCGTTTTCGAAGAGGCAAAGCTTTGTAATTACTTGTACTGTCACATTTGACAAAATCGATTTTACGGTTACTGTTGGTGCGGACAAGCGTGTATGTTTAAGCTGTTTGATGTCCGGGGCAGTTGTTCGTCGATGCGAAGACTGCATCGCTGGTCTCTGAACGCTGCGGAGGTCAGACCTGCATTCACAGCGGAAACAGCGACACGTTCTAAAGCGACTAATTTTAAGAAAAACAGCTGCACGACGTCATAATTCGCTGTATACGGTCCCCCTTTGCTGCTGACCTGATCGTCACGTTTGGGACGACGCCACGCTTTGTAGTTGCAGGTATTGTCTGATTTCACAAAAAATATTTCTACGATTTTACGAACACTGCTGGTGTCGACAAGCTTATACGGTTAATCTCCTCCCGTCCAGTATAGCAGATGTGCGTCGATGCTAGTCCCTGCACAGACGTACCGTTCGCAGTAGAGCGGGTTTGTGTGCAGCAACGTTGCAGGTTTGTGCGGGCACAGGGCCTGCAGTACAGAGACGAAGTATTTCACAGCCGTCTCGTTGTGCAGCGCGAACTCGGCACAACCACACACTCACTGACACACATACACACACGCGCGCGCGCGCGAGCGGCGTGTTTTCACAAGTCGGCCGCAGCGAGCGACGGCAGAAAGAGGTGGCGAAGCGTGCGCGCCGCAGATGTGACGTGCGGGCAATTCAGTGCTGTCGCCATGTCCCACGGGAAATGTGGCGCTATGCATGGAGTCAGGGATTACCAGCTCCCTGAGTGGCGGCCACAAACATCGTTCCAGAAAGGGTTGCCGACCCACTGCCGTCTCGACTTTTATTAACCCACCACACCGCCCCAGACTTGCAACAAATTACTTTCTTACAGTCATTTCTTGAAGAATAATGGCCTTTCATTTATAATTACAAGGTGAAAATAACATTAAACTTGACAGAAATTAAAGAAATTCCTTGAAATGAAATGAATGGACTGACGGTCTCAAATCAGTGTACATGATATCCGAGTAGACAATTTCATGTTTTCCTAAAACTGCACACAAACCAAGATTTACGACAGCTTCCAGGGTCAGCTGAGGGTTGCGATCCCACCTTATTTTCGGTAATGTTTATTCTGATTTTCGGCTACAAAATATGAGATTCATGTTTCTCACGTACTTCGACGGAATAAAAAAAATATCGCAACACCAAAAAGGGGTTGTGCGACATAAACGGCAGTTGGTAGGCGAGTTTCTAAATCTGAAACTTCTCCCTAGATTTCACGCCAGTCGCCAATAGTGGCGCTGGCAGCGCCTTTATGAGGACTCAAATCAGGTAACTGTCTTGAGCGTTAGTTACCTTGGAGGTTAGGCGTGGTGAGTCGATGGTAGCGAAAATTGCCTTTAGGGCGACAAAGACGCCACTCACTGAGATTGAAGAAGGTCAAAAAATGGTTCAAATGGCTCTGAGCACTATGCGACTTAACTTCTGAGGTCATCAGTCGCCTAGAACTTAGAACTAATTAAACCTAACTTATCTAAGGACATCACACACATCCATGCCCGAGGCAGGATTCGAACCTGCGACCGTAGCGGTCGCTCGGCTCCAGACTGTAGCGCCTAGAACCGCACGGCCACTCCGGTCGGCTTCAGTGTACATATATTATAAAATGTAACGTAGTGAAGCAGTGTTGTATTCATTTTTGATGTAGACTGTGGGTACAGTTTGAGTATAGAAGTCTGAGCATCGAAAAGTTTACATTTCATATACATTTCTACTGACTCTCACAACATTTCGTGCTGAAGTCAGTGAGCGTCCGGAAACCACACTTCTGCAAATACCGCGCAAACAGTTGGACTTCGGACCGATTTTTACTGCAAAGTATTCGCTTTTTGAGTTCTTTTCTTCACAACTGGGCTCGCAGCCATCAAATGTTCGTTCATTTAACCAGTTCTTACTTTTATTCCCTCATAGTTCAGTGTCAGTTTTCGCTTTTCCGCGGCCCCCCCCCCCCCCTTTTCCCCCGTGAACTCCGTGGGAGAAACTCTGGTAGATGACTCCGGAAATACACAGATAGAAACACCAATGATACTACAACTTTGAGTCAAGATTCGTGGTCATACAGCTTTATGGTTACCAAAATAATGAAAGAAAATCTGAAACGCTCTGAGATAAAAACTCATGGTAAACTTGTGGCACAACAACAAAGGAAAGGGAATACTCACTGTACAGAAAGACCATAAATGAAAATGAAACTGTGCTCAATGACAAAAAGAGAAAGAACAGAAAAATAATATTCAAATTAATTCAGAGTTTACCATAAAAGAATAAATAAAACTATATAAAAATAAAAAAATGGACGCACACACACACACACACACACACACACACACACACACACACACACACACACACACAACCACACACAGACTCACACACAGTGCCCCATCCCAACACTCCATTGCACTCTCACCCTCCACAGCTCCCATGATTCTCTGTCAGACCTAAATCATGTGAGCAAGAACATGTTCAGAGTGTTCTAGTATAGGTCATGTGCAGAGAAATGCAATGCTGATCTGTGACGTATCAATTGGAAGAAATCCATATTACGTGCATCTAGCACATACGGAAAATGGATGCATGAATAGGCCATAAAATGAATGTTAATATAAAAAATTCAAACATATGGCTGTAAATAGAAATTGATTTAAACAGCGTTCCAAGAATCACTAAATATTTGTATCAAAATATTTATAATTCAATAATTTTCTTTGCATTGTGTAACACTGAATATACGAGTACATACCAAGAGCAGTCGAAACATCTTTGGTACACACAAATCAATTCAGTTTGAAAAAGACGGAATTTTTCTTATCTGCATGGTAAAGCACAGCTACCAAAATTTCTTGCTGAAGGCCCTATCGCATGATAGGGAAGTTTCCCAAACGAAACTTGATTTAGAGCTGTGACTCCGGAGGACTACATTTTTAGTTTAGTAATAAAGTAAGAAGACTTTCCCTTCGGTTCCGTTTCTTTCTTGTCAAGAAAGGGGTTAATTAATCAATTTCTTCAGACGGAAACAAACCGTACAAAGAAGGACGAAGACTTCAGTTTTTCCATCCCTACTGTTGGATACAGGAAGATGAAACTTAATAGCCTCAGATATAATAGCGAGGAAGGCGATCAAGGTGAGCTTAAGGACAGAGAAATTGATAGCCCTGTGTAGATCCCGAAAAAATAAGAATTAGAAACGGTTAAGGCTAATGCCCGCGCTAAGCACGAAATCCAGATCAGGCCGGCCTGTGTGGCCGAGCGGTTCTAGGCGCTTCAGTCTGGGACCGCGCGACCGCTACGGTCGCAGGTTCGAATCCTGTCTCGGGCATGGATGTGTGTGATGTTCTTAGGTTAGTTACGTTTAAGTAGTTCTAAGGTGTAGGGGACTGATGACCTCAGATGTTAAGGCCCATAGTGCTCAGAGCTATTTGAACCATTTGAAACCCAGACGCCGCCCGGAGTGGCCGCGCGGTTCTAGGCGCTACAGTCTGGAACCGAGCGACCGCTACGGTCGCAGGTTCGAATCCTGCCTCGGGCATGGATGTGTGTGATGTCCTTAGGTTAGTTAGGTTTAAGTAGTTCTAAGTTCTAGGGGACTGATGACCTCAGATGTTAAGGCCCATATTGCTCAGAGCCATTTGAACCATTTGAAACCCAGACGCCGCCCGGAGTGGCCGCCCGGTTCTAGGCGCTACAGTCTGGAACCGAGCGACCGCTACGGTCGCAGGTTCGAATCCTGCCTCGGGCATGGATGTGTGTGATGTCCTTAGGTTAGATAGGTTTAAGTAGTTGTAAGTTCTAGGGGACTGATGACCTCAGATGTTAAGGCCCATAGTGCTCAGAGCCATTTGAACCATTTCTAGGCGCTACAGTCTGGAACGGAGCGACCGCTACGGTCGCAGGTTCGAATCCTGCCTCGGGCATGGATGTGTGTGATGTCCTTAGGTTAGTTAGGTTTAAGTATTTCTAAGTTCTAGGGGTCTGATGACCTCAGATGTTAAGGCCCATAGTGCTCAGAGCCATTTGAACCATTTGAAATCCAGATCTGAGTAGCAACGTCGCACAAAAATCAACTGTCTATTCGTGTTTATTAGTTTTAAATAAGAAATGAACTGTGCCAAGTTCTGGATTTTGTGTGGTATTCGCTCTCCAATGACCAGTTATGTTTTTGCGTCTTCTGACGAAACACTGGGATACTTATATTTCTTTAGACGTTAAAACATGAAATTACACTATTAACTAATTATATGGCATAACTTGTTTATGTATCTCCGTCCGTTGAGGAGTCACACAGAGTTGCAGATAACGGCGTCTAGACCGATCCTATGCTCCTTGACTGTCAGTAGGTTTCCGATACGGGTACGTACAGTTACCAAGTGAACATTATGTGAGATTACAGAATACCATAACAACTTTGTGACTGAAGTGAGAACATCGTAGGTGATAGAAATAAACATGTCATTCCTAATGATGAGGTGAAATCGTCACATGTAGAAACTAGTGCCAGAGTGCGCAAAGAGAATGTTATATGGCCGCTGTTTGGTTTATGCCCTATTACGGGTCTTGATTTGCCGTCTGTTGAGAACTGCTTTCACCGTCGCAACGAGGCAAATTACCCACTCCACTACGAATAATGGTGAAGTCAGATGGAGCTGGAGGTTGGGAAAGTTTCTGACAGTTTGAAGCATTGGAACTCCCGTAAAAAACTGGCGCCATGAGGCATAACTTCCAGCAATAAGATTTAAGGGGAAGTTTACTATCTTTTGGTTCAAAAAATGAATTTTTTTAAATTGCATTTTTGGATCCATAAAAGTGTTTAGAATCCACCCCTAAAACGGTTTTTCCGAATACGGAACGGAAATATTTGTTATTCGCTGTTGAACGAAAAAATGCACCTGCCTGAAATCGGTCTTTTCCACGCACCAGGTTCTTTCTTCCGGAGGACGAATTATTGTACCGGTGCTTGGGAGGGAGCACATAAAATTCAAATGAAAGTTTGAACGCATGTGTTTGGAAGTTAGCCCCCAAGTATTTGCATTCTGGAGCGAAGACTGTGGAGATCGCGACTTCCCCGGCAGTGAGCAGCTTCAACGAAGGGTATTCAGCAATTCTGTAGACCAAGACAACGATGGACGTCACCCTGGTACTCTATTCGATGCAGTTCGCCAAGCATTCGGACGACCACCGGATTCAAGCGGCCGAAATCCGCTTGTCACCGGCCGTACAAGCGGCTCTGGAGCAGCGCACGATGGCCCGGATCGAGCAGAACGTTCTCTACGAGGAAGAGGAAGGACTAGTTTATGGACCCGGAATAGCAGATTGAAAGTACGTTGCATAATATTGCATTTATATGTAGTCAAACGCATTTTTCTCGAAATGACGTTTTCTTTATCTCGCGGTATGATAACTTCAAATCTACTGAACCGATAGGCACGATTCTTTGATTCCGACGAAGCTAACTAAATTGTTGTAACATTTTTATTCCGATCCATCAACTATAAATATTTTTACTTGGCCGACGAAGTTGAAAAATCGAAAAAGCCTATTCTTTTTTTCAAATTGCCGCCATTTTGTTTCCTATTGTCCAAATAACTTATGCGAGGTACAACTCCCAAGGAATCTACTTCGCTAACGTCAACTCAATTTTGATTTGAGACGTGCCGGCTGACTTGCGACACACCGCGCGTGGAGGTCTACATCGACATTTTGTTTCGTTCCGACGGCACTTCTGCCTTTGCTCTTCGACATTTCCGGTCGAAAAAATTCCAGTTTGTAGAGGAAGTATCAATAAATATTTTGACTAAATTTGACACTGATATCTGTAACACATTCCGACAAAAAAATTCTCAAAGAACATGCATTTTTTGTCCAAAGATAGTAAACCTCCCCTTCAGAAGTAACTTACTACAAAACCAATCTGACCGTATTGGAATCTTAATTCACGCAGTCATTTTATAAATGCAATAATATTTGTTAAAGATTGACTTTTAAAAGGTAACACGAATTAGATGAACATGATCGAACATCGGTGGAGATAGGCAGTCTATAGTCTATTACGGAATGTGCCCTGCACGGACATGCGGTAAACATCTATAAACTGCTAATGAAAAAACACTAGATCGAATCGAGGGAAAAGAAATTTACGGCATGACTTGACTAAAAATGGGATCGGTTGACACAACATATACTGAGGCGTCAACGAGTACTAAAGTGGAAAGGGAGGGTAATGTGCGGTGTAAAAACCGTAAAGGGAGAGAAAGACTTTACTACAGCATACAGGTAATGTAACACTGCAACACATTTTTTCTAGGCCAGTTTCGGTTGAAAAAATGCGGACTTTGTTGTGGGACATCGTGGAATATTTCCGCTTCAGTCACTAGTGTTTCATGAAGTTACGATAGGTGGCGGCGCTATAAATGGAAATGTCGTGTGGCTAGGGCCTCCCGTCGGGTATAAGTAGCTTTCAAAATGGCGTCTGCAATGAAGGTGCGTTCCAAGCAGAGAGCTGTCATTGAGTTTCTTTTGGAGGAAAACCAGAGCGTCGCAGATATTCACATGCGATTGCAGGATGTCTACGGAAACCTGGCAATGAACAGAAGCACGGTGAGTCGTTGGGCGTACTGTCTGTTGTCATCGCAACAACGTAGCGCAAACCTGTCCGATATCCCGCGTGCCGGCCGGCCGCACACAGCTGTGACTCCTTGGAACGTGCGGACACTCTCATTCGAGATGATCGACGGATCACAACCAAACACATTGCTGCACAAGTGGACGTGTCTGATACGAGTAGTACTGCTGACTCACATGTCCACCAGTTGGATAAGCAGAGGTGTGTGACGAATTTGATTCCCCGCCGCCTAGCTGAAGACCATGAAGAGCAATGAAGAACCATTTGTTGCGGAATTGCTTGTGCATTACAAGGCTGATCGTGCCATTTTTCTGTCGAAGATAGTCACAGAAGATGAAACATTGGTTCATCACTTCGAACCGGAAACAAAATGTAATCCATGGAGTGGTGCCACACCATCTTCCCTCCGGAAAAAGAAAAATATATATATAGAAAACCGCTCCCTAATTCGGTTAAATCATGGCGACGGCCATTCGGGACTCTGAAAGGGTTATTGTCTTTGATGTCCTCTCTCATCGTGCAACAATCATCTCTGTAGTGCATTTTGCTACCCTCAGGAAACTAAAGAAAAGACTTCATCGTATTCGTCGCCACAAAAATGCAAACGAACTTCCCCATGACAACTCAATGTGCACACAAAACTGCGCACCCGAGAGGAGGTCAAAAAACTTCATTCGATTGTTCCTCAGCCGCGCGGGATTAGCCGAGCGGTCTATGGCGCTGCTTTCATGGACTGTGCTGCTGGTCCCGGCGGAGGTTCGAGTCCTCCCTCGGGCATGGGTGTGTGTGTTTGTCCTTAGGATAATTTAGGTGAAGTAGTGTGTAAGCTTAGGGACTGATGACCTTAACAGTTAAGTCCAATAAGATTTCACACACATTTGAACATTTTTTGATGTTCCTCCTGATGAACTCTACAGCCTGGATCTCACAACTTCTGACTTCCATCTGTCTGTCCCAATGAAAGATGGACTCCGCAGGAAGCACTACATGGCCGATGGGGAGGCTATTGATGTACACTCATGCTCATAAATTACGGATGATGCTGATACATGGTAAAACAACACTCTGGTGGGAGGTTTGCGGGTTTAAATCACCTCGGGGTATGACCATGCGGTGCATTTGACCTGCAGTCGTCGCACGGTGGCGCTGGCAGCAGTCCACATACGCAGAGGTGTGTTGGTGCATGTCAGAGTGCGGTACAGCGAGTAAGTGTGCAGACGTTTTCAGACGTGCTAATGGTGACTGTGTGTTGAAAATGGCTCAAAGAACACGTACTGATGACGTTACGAGGGGTAGAATACTAGGGCGACTGAAGGCTGGTCAAACACAGCAGGTCGTAGCACGGGCCCTCCGTGAGCAACAAAATGTGATCTCAAGATTATGGCAACGATTCCGGCAGGCAGGAAACGTGTCCACGCGCTACAGTACGGGACGTCCACACCGTACAACATAACAAGAAGACCGATATCTCACCATCATTGGCCGCAGACGGCCACGGAGTACTGCAAGTAGCCTTACTCGGGACCTTACTGCAGCCACTGGAACAGTTGTCTCCAGACACACAGTCTGCAGACGACTGAACAGACATGGTTTACTCGCCCGGAGACCGGCACGGTGCATTCCACTGAGTCCTGGTCACAGGAGAGCCCGTAAAGCCTGGTGTCAAGAACGCAGTACATGGTCACTGGAACAGTGGTCCCAGGTTATGTTCACGGACGGGTCCAGGTATAGTCTGAACAGTGATTCTCGCCGGGTTTTCATCTGGCGTTAACCAGGAACCAGATACCAACCCCTTAATGTCCTTGAAAGGGACCTGTATGGAGGTCGTGGTTTGATGGTGTGGGGTGGGATTATGATTAGTGCACGTACACCCCTATATGTCTTTGACAGAGGAACTGTAACAGGTCAGATGAATCGGGACGTCATTTTGCACCGTTATTTCCGACTTTTCAGGGATATAGTTGGTCCCACCTTCCTCCTGGTGGATGATAACGCACCGAGCTACCATCGTGGAGGAGTACCTTGAAACAGAAGATATCAGGCGAATGGAGCGGCCTGCCTGTTCTCCAGACCTAAACCCCATCGAGCACGTCTGGGTTACTCACGGTCCACGTATCGCTGCACGTGTGTTGAAAATGGCTCAAAGAACACGTACTGATGACGTTACGAGGGGTAGAATACTAGGGCGACTGAAGGCTGGTCAATCACAGCAGGTCGTAGCACCAAGACACTTCAGGGGCTCCGACAGCCACTGGTGCAAGAATGGGAGGGTATACCCCAGAGTATGCCAACCCGTTGTGCAGCCTGTGTATGTGTGTATGGTGATAATATCCCATATTGCTGTCGGCGTACATGCGCCGGAAACAGAGGCGTTTTATAGCACATGTGTTTCGGGACGGTCCAATACCATGGACTTACAGATCTGTGTCGTGTGTGTTCCCTATGTGACTATGCTATTAGCGCCAGTTTTGTGTAGTGCCACGTTTTGTAGCACCACATTCTGGAATTATCCTTAATTTATGAGCATGAGTGTAGTAAGTCGTCGGCTTCGTCGTCGGCCAGTATGGTGGTACCAGCTGGGTATGCAGGCCCTACCAATAAGGTGGCGTAAGGGCGTCGCGCTGAACGGAGATTACGTTGAAAAATAGGGCTCTGTAACCAAAAGAGTGGGGATTAATATTGTGCGTTGGACTTCAATATAAAACTAACCTGCTTTCAGAAAAAAAATACGTTGGATTATTACTAAACGGCCCGCGTAATTTGCCACATTTATAGAGTGATGAAGAGGTTGAATAGGATAGTCTAGCGTGGAGAGATGTATCAAACAAGTCTGGGAAAGCTGCGTCAACCCAGATTAATATGCAACCAGACCCACACGTTGAATATGGTCGACTACGAACATCACCGCAGGCCACCTAGCATCGTGCTGTGCGGAAGAAGTGGGCAAGGGTACAGCACAAATGGAACGTACACAATTGATGTCTGGGCTTGTGCACCCATGAGCAGATCTTGGCTATAGCCTGAGGATAGTCACAGGAATGTATGTAGCCGCCAGGTACAATACACAATTCAGATATACAGCCTAACCGTTTTAGCAGTGAGTGCTGTCTTTTCGAAAGGAGACACAACGTCTACGTTTATACGCAGCTGTATAAGTGTTACACCATGTTTTATACTGCTCTCGTGCTTTACACGGTCTGGGTCATCTAATGCCAAAATTCAGTTGTGTAATATTAGCAGTTGAGTAAAACGGAATATTAGGATTTATTGTACATAATTTTACTTATCGTTTCGGCCGTTAAATTAATTTTGTCGCTCTAGTAAAGACATATTCTACTGTGTTCATAAGCTCTATATAACATCTGCAACTTGACATTTTTACCATCCCATCATTACTGAAAGGTGTGTTTTTCTTAGTTATGTGAAGATAAGATGTATTTCTTAAACGTGGAACGAGTGTGTCGCTATAAAACGTAGACTGGTTTGCTCAAGTAATTTCCCTCGAATTTAAAAGCACTTCCATAGTGTATGTACCAAAATGTGAAGCATATAACACAAATACGCAGATAATTCGTTGCACAGAAATATACTCCAAGTAATTTTTCGCCACAATTCATGTCTTGTTGACTTTAAAACGTATCTTACATGTTTCTGTGAAGTTCAGAAAGAAAAAAAAGAATGTCTCGTACTTAACGAAATTTGAAAGAAAGTAATTTTGTTTACCTTTGCCCACAAAAACAACATCGACTGGTAAGGTTGTGGCGGTGGTGGTATGTATAGGGCGCGCAACAGCGAGGACGTCAGCGAACATACTCGACTTACGAGCGACAAATGTGTTTCTTTTGTGAAAAGTATGCAATAGACGCTAAAACAATAACTGTAATCCTCAACCTCACTAGTAAACTCTCCCTCACTCAAATGGTTCAAATGGCTCTGAGCACTATGGGACTTAACATCTGAGGTCATCAGTCCCCTACAACTTAGAACTACTTAAACCTAACTAACATAAGGACATCACACAACACCCAGTCATCACGAGGCGGAGAAAATCCCTGACCCCGCCGGGAATCGAACCCGGGAACCCGGGCGCGGGAAGCGAGAACGCTACCGCACGACCATAACGTGAGGTATCTGCTAACTGAACGCATATGCCAGCCTATAGCGGTGGCATATGTTCGTCCTTAAAAAAAGAGCGCGGTGAAAAGTTCTTGGCGCAGGAACATGAAAAACAAGGGGCCGCTTGCCAAAACAGAACTTCCTAGATGGCTGAAAACTGTATTCGAAGCCATAAATTCTGCTTCAGCAGAGAGTTTGAAATGAGGTTTTAGAACTTGTGCCATAGTTCCTCTAAATCCACAGAAAGTTCTGGCCAAGCTGTTTGAGACCTGTAGAACTTCTCACGAAGATATGGAACAGTCTTGGACAGACTCACTTACTGTACACTTGCAGAACACCCGTGAGAATGAAACGTCAGCAGACTTTTGTTGAGTTCGGAAACGAATGAAAATGATGTCAGCACAAAGTGTCCATTGTGTCGATTTGCTTGTTCCTGGCAAAGAAGACACAACATTTAATCAGCCTGATAAGGAGAATCTCACGTAAGCAGAAGGAAGTGCTTCTTAAATTCATTATCACAAAGGAGAAAATGTCCTCGTTTCCTTCCGACTTTTAAAAATATTCACAGGGGATTACATAATATCTATGGACGGCGGCATGTAGATAAAAGCAAGTAAATCACTGATCAGTGCAGAGGATAGTAAAGTTATTGTGGCGTCCCGTCGACTCAGATCATCATTTAATCAAGAGCGGTCCAAAAAAATCATGCCGTAGATTAGCAGGCCATGCGCATTCAGTGAGCTGGCCTGGCTTTTGTGTCAGGTGAATTAACAAGGAAGAAAATGGTTCAAATGGCTCTGAGCACTATAGGACTCAACTGCTGTGGTCATCAGTCCCCTAGAACTAGAACTACTTAAACCTAACTAACCTAAGGACATCACATACACCCATGCGCGAGGCAGGATTCGAACCTGCGACCGTAGCAACAGCGCGGCTCCGGACTGGAGCGCCTAGAACCGCACGGCCACCTCGGCCGGAAACAAGGAAGTTTAAAGCCAAAATAATAACAGGCGAACAGGGATATGAATCCTGATCCTACTACGTATGAAACCTTTGTCCTTGCCACTGCGCACGTCACTCAGTAATCTGGAAACCTTCTGTGGAATTCTAGTTACAAGTTACCATTATTGTTTAACACAGTATCTTAACTCCAAGGAAATAATAACTTCGTGATTACCATTCACTTTTATATATAAATGCAAGAGCTGGCCGCGATGGCCGAGCGGTTCTAGGCGCTTCAGTCCGGAACTGCGCTACTGCTACGGTCGCAGGTTCGAATCCTGCCTCAGGCAAGGATGTGTGTGATGTCCTTAGGTTAGTTAGGTTTAAGTAGTTCTAAGTTCTAGCGGACTGATGACCTCCGATGTTAAGTCCCATAGTGCTCAGAGCCATTTCATTTTCTAAATGCAAGAACCTAAGGTAAGTGATAATTATCACTTCTCACCAGGTTTGGTTTCTTTCGCTACATTGAATAATATCCTACACCGTGAGACGTCAGGCGAGTATTTACGTCATGTCACGCGCCGTTTCATTTAAAAAACTGACGAGCGGCTCTCGCTGATTAGTCTGGCCGTAAAAAAAAAAAAAAGGCTCACAAATTGCCCATCGCTTCGTTCCTAATGGTGATGAATGCAGTCAGTAGACGCGGTTTATTTCTCTCTGTTGTAAATGTTGTACAGCAAGTCTTTACGAGGATAGCAGCTGCTTTTGACAAAAGTACATGCAAAAAATGTGTTTGAATTCCTAAGGGGCCAAACTGCTGAGGTCATCGGTCCCTAGACTTACACACTACTTAAACTAACTTATGCTAAGAACAACACACACACCGATGCCCGAGGAGGATTCGAACCTCCGCGGGAGAGGCAGCGCAATCCGTGACATGGTGCCTTAAACCACCCGGCCACTCCGCGCGGCGTAAATGCAAAATATTTCATTTTCAGTAAATGTATTCTCTGTATTTTACATTCAGTTACCTTTCATTGTTCAGTATTTCATACCGGCTTCTCAAATCTCTACTCCTTTGCCCGGCGTCATTTCATTGTATTAATCGAACTACGTCAATGTCTGAGATGCTTGTAAACTGTTTAGCAGTAAAGTGATCAACAGTTTATACATAAAGTGTGAAAGTTCGTCTGATCTTTTTTTTCCCGTAAACACTGCTACAGTTCTTCAACGTACTTAAAGAACGGCATTACGAAACCGCCAAAAGCTAATGTAACGTGCATTTATAGACAATAAAATTCATCAAATGGATGCTTCCTCCAGATTCTCATACTCTCCTACGACAGTACCAGAAACACACCATTCCCAGCGCACAGTCGGAAACTGTAACTTAGTGGTCATCAGTTAACTCACTAGCTCTCTTTCTTTACGGATTCCGCACCTCAGTCGATAAAAATGGAACCCTTATAACATCACTTCGTTGCCCGTCTTTCTGTCTGTTAAGACCTATTCAAGAATATTCAGGGGTATTTAGTTGAAATTTATGTCAAATGCAAAGGTTTACGCTACCCTGGCGTTGTAAATAATTTAAGCGTGTGAGTCACTGCAGTCAAAGATACGGTTATATATGTCACATAATCTGAGACTTGCAAAATCATTCATCAAAACCTGTAGGTGTGCTGTCTGGAGACACATGTCGGGCCTGGTGGTCCATAGGTAAAACTAGTTTCTGGAAATCGAGATGTCGCAGGATCGAGTCACGTTCGGACGTCGGAATGGATTTTCCAGTCTTCGTTTTAACCTAATCTTCGCTTCCCAACAATGTAATGAGACGCCAGAAGCAACACGTAGTTTGGATTCCACGTTACACTGTATTTACCCATTTTCCGGGTTGATAACTGGTGTCGGTTACAAGCAGGCAAGTCGCGGCGTCCAATAGAAAGACTTGCACTAGGCCACTGAACCACACGAAATATTGTTACTATTATTATCATTATCTGTATACATAATTAAGTTTTTACAGAACTTTCAGAGCGTTGGTCTTACTTGCTCTTCTTCGGTTTCTTTCCTTTTTCATGTATTTGTTCCCGTTCCAATTGGGCGAGCCTGGCTGTTCTAGAATTTCGTTCTTTTCTGGCTATATCAGCGGCGTGATAAAATGGGGCAGAGAAATTCCAACTGGAAATAAGTGGGAGCTGATTTCCAGTTCCATTATTCGCCTGATAAGCAAGGAAAACTTCGCGAAACTCTAATCCACTGTCGGTATGGGACTATTTAACTTGTTTCTGGCACAAAAATTAAAAATGTGTGCGTGTTTGTGTTCATATGTGTGCGTCTGTATGTGACAGTGAGTCCAATGTGCTTCGTTAATAGCAGTTTTGATAACCGATTATATTCCTTAAGGGGCTCCGGAACGCCCTATACTTGCAATGTTAAAATAACGCTTATAAATTACATCTTTCCTCACAAAGTATTTGAGGTAGGAAGTTGAACTTTTTACAGATTATTTACTGGAATATGGGCTACAACTTAACTCAGGGATTTTACAAAATTTTAGTTCAGTTATTAAAGATGATTTTTTTCAACTGTAATGAAAATTCACAACATTTTTTTGCAATTTTTTATTTATATATTCAAAAATATACAGTTTTTTGGAAAAAGGCTGTGTTAAATTATGCAGAAGGTACTGTGTAACATTTACTGAAAGTTTGAAACAAATATGTTTGGAAGATCCTTAGAAAACATGTAATTTGTATGAGAAAATAAAAGTTTTGAGAATCGAGCGACAAAGATTGGAATAACTTTTTAGTGCATTCCAGGTCCATAGGATGGATTATCTTCATCCTCTGCAAACTCCTCCTCCAGCTTCCTCTTGTTCCTCCTCCTGTTTACTCTTGTTTGTATTTCTAGACTCTTTACAGCCCTGTCTGCAGCCCGAAGGCGTTCCTTGTCTAAAGCAAGCATCGCTCGTACCATGTTAGAACCTATCTTCATTCCCATATTTCTAAATACCTTGCACCTTACAATGTTGCCATCATTGAAAGTCGCAACAGCATCATACACACCAAAGTGAAGTGTTTCTATTCCAACAAATACAGTCTTGGGGATTCTCGACCATATAACACTATTTACACTTTCATTGGGGTTTTGAGTTTTTCCGTGAATACACTTTTTCAACAGTTCAGTTATTATTATTATTATTAATATTAATTATTAATAATTGGTTAATAATAACACCATTTGACAGCAGTTTAACAGCGCCACAGTGGGTCACGCCCATGTATAACACATTTCAAAAAAATTTTAAAAATAGTTGTAGTCTTCGGAATTGAATAAATTATATATCTATTAAAAGGTAATAGCCTGCAGATTCAGAAAACGCAAAAAAGTAAAAATTGAACTTTTCATGATTTTGAGCCTTTCCGGAGCTCCTTAACATATGTTTGTTACGTTTGCTATGTGCGAACAAAGTTGTTGTTAGTATGGAGAAATTGGTGCATGTCGCGTATTATTCTGCGTTAATTATATATTTTTTTATCAGACTTGGCAACAATGCATGTGAAAGACCTCGATAATTGAAAGAACGGAAATAAGTTTCCTCCTAGACTGTCTTGGTCTGATACCCTCCTCTTACCCATTGGAAGTAACGTTGCGATATAAAAGGCGCATCACGAGAAAGAACGCTGAAGCCGGTCGTCAGCTGTCTCGGTTACATGGCAGGTCTGCTCGTAAAATGTACTTCTCCGGTTGAAAGAGGAGGAGTTAATCCGAGAGAGGCAGACCCCAAACATGTGTCACTCAACGCAACAGCCGGCCGGCGCCCTCGCTAAAGAGGCTGTCTGCTGTAGAGGTATTTATAACACGAGGCGCTCAGCGGCAACGTTCGATTAATTATCGGCCCGTAAAACGTGTTACAGTATTTAATCTCTATCACAAAACATTAAGTGCCTTAAATTACAAAGAGAAATTTATATTGCATTTCAACATTTTAATTGTCACTATAATCTGTAATAGCTCGTTATTAGTAAACAGGCGTACCAAAGAGAACGGTCAGTTGTGTAGGTGGGTATCGAGGGGGAGGGGGTGGAGGTGACAGAAATAATCGCCTACGCGTATTCATTCACATTAACTTATGGTCCATAAATAAACAGTTGTTAATTATTTGTATGAAACGATATCATTTGTTATTTATTTTCATCTCTCAGTCATTACACTGACGGCAAAAATAATTAATGTAGAATAGTGAAATTTTGCGAATATATTTGTCTAGGTAACATATTTAACGCGAGCGCAAGAACAGCCATTGTAAATGTGATATGATGGTACTTTAATAACCAGCGTAGCCTCCAGAATCTTGAACGTAAGCACGCAGATGTGTATGCATTAAGTCGTACAGGTGTCAGATGTCAGTTTGTGGGATGGAGTTCCATGGTTGTTGCACTTGGTTGGTCAATACATGTACAGTTAATGTTAGCTGTGGATGACACTGATGTTGTCGTCTAATGATGTCCCACAGGTCTCAGTTGGAGACTGTTCTGGTCATCGGCAGATCAAGGCAACAAATCATCTCTCTGTAGAGGATGTTCGACTATAACAGCGGTATGTGGACGTGCGTTATTCTTTTGGAAGAAAAGTCCTGAAATACTGTTCATGAATGGCAGCACAACAGATTGAATCACTAGAATAACGTACAAACTCGCAGTCAGGCTGCATGGGATAACCACATCTGTGTTCCCACTGTTATACAAAAGCGCACCCCCGACCATAACTCCAGATGTAGGTCCACTGTGTCGAGCATGCACACGGGTTGGTGCAGGTCATCAGCTGGCCTCATCCTAACAGACATACAACCTTCACTCGCACAGAGGCAAACCAGCTTTCATCAAAAAAAAAAAAAAAAACAGACCTCCACCCTGCCCTCCAATGACCTCTTGCATGACACCGCTGAAGTCGCAAATGACTGTCGTTTGGTATCGGTGGAATGCACGCTACAGACCGTCTGTCTTGGAGCCGTCCTTGAAGTAACCGATTTATATTTCACTGTAGTGCCACCTGCTGTTCATAATTGCTGCTGCAGATACAGTACAATGCGGCAGAGCCGTAAGCGCAACATGACGGTCATTCCTCTCTGTAGCGCAGGGGCGGGCAGGAATCCTGCACGTGTGCGGTGCACTTGCACGCGTGCAGTTAACAGGTGTGCTGCGTGCACACAGGGGCAAGCTGGCCACCCGCTTATCTCCCCTCCCCAACATACCTTCTGTCCACTCCTTCCTCTGTATTTGCGTTTTGTTTCCTAGTTTGCTTTATTGAATGATGGAAAAAGGTTAGTAGGAGTGCTTGAAAGAAATCATGGTTTGAAAGAGTACCTATTAACTACGTTACGTTTTATTTAATTATCACAGGTGGAGTTTACAACACGTTCAATATCTGGAACAAAAGTTCTACGTACAGACAAGCGCAAACAGTTACGTAAACTTTCATCACTTATGCTTGCTCTTAACTGAGGTTTATTAATTCGACAAATGGTTTTCCAGCTCTCGCGATATTAAGCGCAATTTTATAACTTGCACGTACCGCTGGGCTATTATTGTTATCGTCCTGAAAAATTGAAAACAGTGCTCCATAAAATGTTAAATCAGTTAGATGAGTGACATGACGCAAGAAAGTCACAGATCTCTCGTGACAACAGCAACTAGGACAGATTCATCAAATATCGTCAGATCGCTCTTCTGAAGCTCAGTCAATTTGCCCATCCGCTCAGAATCCGACAATAAATTGTACTCGTCCTTGTGAAATTTATTATAATGGGCTTCAATACTAAACTTCCGCTGACCAGCGAGAATACTGCCATATATTAAAAATTTCGAATTTTCACGTTTTTGCACCAAAAAAATGATTCTCCCATTACTTTTTAAAAGATAGCAAATCTCCACTTGTCCGTTTCTTTGTTTCACTCTGCATTTTCCGGTTCTTGAAATACAACATTCACTACGTAGTGGTCGCTTCGCATCAGCGTCCGCGACTTAGCCTGGCACTACACTGCCGCAACCTGCCGGCTGTCGCCACTGTCCCATTCGACGATTGCACACGAGCAGCACACGTGCAGCGCTGTGCGCTCATGAGCCGCATGCAACGTTTGCCCGCCCCTGCGGTAGCGTTAAGGTCGGGACACACATGTCCGGACCGTGTCCGTGCCGAGAGACGTCCGAATATCTGCCGTCACCCGGACAACGAAATGCATCATTAAAATAAATGTAGCGGGCCCCACTTGACCGGGCCGTGCACGGGGAACGTCAACGGGCCTGGGCCGGGCCAGGCGGGATTCGGCGGGTTTTTTACGTGGCCGCCCGGTGCCCCGTCTTCTTGCGACCCTGTATTCCCGTGACCACCGCTGCAGGCAGTGAAGTACAGTGGTAGCATTTCTGCCAAGTCTTACTGCAATATCGCAGAAAAATCAACCAACTTCTCGCAGCACTACTACATTACCTCGTTTAAACTCAGTTAGATGCTGATAACGGCGTCTTTGTAGCCTTAAGGCATTCTTGACTAACATCAGTTCACCATGTCCAATCTGAAAGGTAACTATTGCTCGCGAACGCTACAGCGTGTATTTAAAGCAAACCTCATCTGAAGCCTTTAGTGGCGCTACTGGCGCCACTCTTACGATACGGGCGCGGAATCTGAATCAACGTAATGTTTCAGACACAGAAACACGCCTACCAATTTTTGTTTAGGTAGCACCACTCTGTCTTGGTGCTGCGATTTTTTTACCGTTAGTGTATATGAGGTCGTGTGACCAGGGCCTCCCGTCGGGTAGACCGTTCACCGGGTGCGAGTTTTTCGATTTGACGCCATTTCGGCGACTTGCGCGTCGATGGGGATGAAATGATGATGATTGGGACAACACAACACCCAGTCCCTGAGCGGAAAAATCTCCGACTGGTATTGCATTAGAACATTTTAATTGTCATTATAATTTGTAACAGCTCGTTGTTAGTAAACAGGCTGTCCCAAAGAAAATGGTTTGTTTCGTAGGTAATTATGGTGGGGGACGAGAGTGGGGAGACAGTAATTTTCCTCTGAGCATGTGAATTCACGTTTACCAATGGTTCGTGAAAAAATCGTTGCTAATTATTTGTGTGAAATTTATTTATTTTTATTTCTCACATTATCTCACCTATTTTTACTGCTTCCCTAACGCCCCCTCCACCGTGTCATCACAATCTTCTCCCCTACGGGACTTCCATTCTGTTCCACCGCGCTTTTCTTCTGTAGCCGCAACTCTCAAATCGCACACATACGAATGGAACACACACATACACAAACACACACACACACGCATCTCACTTGTAAACACTACTTTCACCATATTAGATATATTTAAAACACACACGAAAAACGAATGCATATGCAGATACACAATAACGGGTGAAAAACAAGTGTAGCTGCAGCTGATCTTTTGTGAAGAGCTCAACGTTTAATGGAGTTAAACTGAAGTGCATATAAAATCCTAAAAAATAGAGTAGTGAGAATGATACTTCCGTTAACAACGAGAGGAAGAACTGTTGTCATCAAAATATGAGAATGGGACACCTCATTTCTTCCTCCTACACATACCTCGCGGATTTACCACAACGAGATAATTAGAAAAATTGTAACTCAAACAGCGGTTTACCGACTGTCATTCTTCCCACGCACCATTACCAAAATGGGACACAGTGAGGGGGAAACGATATTGGTACTGGAGTTACCCTCCGTCACACACCGCAAGGCGACTAGCGGAGTGTAGATGAAACACATTTCCGTCTTCTCCATCGGATACTGTGCCAGAAACCGATGAATTATTTAACACTAAGGAATTTAGACTCTTGATCTGGAAGGAAACCGGAGAAATATTCACAAAGTTTGGTGTCGTAACGACGTTAAGGACATCGTTGAGTGCTTTTTCTTTTGCAGCAATAAAGTTTCTTTGCAAGTATCAGTCTTTTCGTTTTACCCTAACGTTCGAAGAAGAAATGGAGACAGAAAACGTAAGTGGCAGAACCAGTGATACGGGTCAAATTATTGCAGGTAGCATAGAAGTACAGTGTGTTCTACTTGCACCGTATGCACAGTGTACTGTGTTGCGTGGGAATCAGTTGGTGGAGACAGGATCTGATTGCCGTGTGTGCTGCAGGTCGTTTCTCGGACTATGAGAGGTGATGTACCAATTGTAACCGAATGAGTTATGGTCGGCTTTGGATAAAACTTCGGGAAAATCGTTGCACCATTGAGCACTTCATACTGGTGTGTCAATGACATCTCACAACGCTGTACAGAATATCGAACGGAAACCCTACAAGGTAATGGGAAATGATCGACTGACCAGTTCAGATGTTATTACTAGACATCAATAGGGGAAAGTGATGCACCTGACGAATAGTGTACGTAGCAACCTACGATTTTTCCTGGCCTGTGTTTCAGTCTAGTGATCAATTTTAGAATGAGATTAAGGAATGCGTACTAGAGGTATCCATACGCAGCTGCCATCATTTTCTACTATTTTAGTTGTTGTGAAACATAACGTTGTGTTTTGTGCAGCATTTGTGAATATTTTAGTTCTATACATTTAAGTGTTATATAATATTTTAAAAATACTTGAAGACACTGTTAATTCTTCAGTAACAGAATTTTAACGTAAGTAAAATCCAATATATATTTTAAACTAGTTTCCTAACCTGTAGACAGCTAAGTCATACTACGCCTGTCGTGCACGATCTTATATCTTGAAAAGTAAGGGAGCCTTTCACCGTGGAACATGTATTATTTGCATATGGGCTGGGTTTCTTTAATTCTTAACAATTTACCTGTCTTTAAAATGGAAATTAGTATTCTTTTCCAATAGCTTCTATTTCAAAATGTGTTTACCCCATAAATTGTGTGTGATGATACTTTTAGCCAAGTTGATATAAGTTACTGATTATTAGTTTGTATCAGAGTATTAATGTAATAGATAGGCTACTGAATGCAGTATTGACAGTATTTTCTCGATTATAACGCTTTTCAATTTGAATTGGATATTTTTCCTAGGTACGTGACCGTGTTGTATCTTCGAACATTTAATCACATATGGAAAAAAGTTTCTTTTCCAGGGAAATTTCTGTAATTTCAGAAAAAATCTACAACACACAACGAGTGAACGCTATCAGTTAAAAAACAGCATAAGAAAACAAATTTCTATTGCAGGGCTAGATCCGAAATTCTACAAAGTATTATAAGGTACAACATTCACATAATGCAGATGACTCCTTCACTCTGTAAAACGCGGAGACCTGATCCTTAAACACTCTTTCTTCTGCTAAATCAGGGGTAGTAAACGTTTTTTATCAACTGACCACTTTTTTAGCTCTGTTAACAGTAAAATTTTCAAACCGCCACCGGTTCCACAGTAATGATGGTATACATTAAAGGGAAGCAACTTTATTTTATAAAATATACAAAGTAAAATCGCAGCAAATTAAACTACATAATAATAACTACTCTCCCAGTAATTTATGTCAAAATTCTCTGAAAACCTATCGAGAATGTTTTTCAAACACCAGCCGCTTACCGCCCACAATGACAGCTGGAACGGCAGTAGGTACGAGATTGACTGCTGAGGCGTAGCGGCATTTGTTGGCCTGTGTGAGGTTTGGGGATCCGGAAACTCACATGGTACATCAAGAGCGTCTGCATGGCGTGTTAACATGAGTGTGGTCTGCAGTTAGTGCAACGCGAGTCAGTGGACAGATATTTCTTTGCCACGCCATAACATGTGCTTTGCACATGAGCAATATGGCGCGACCATTTTTCTGAGAACCAACAACTAGTGTACAACGCAAGAGAACACCATGCTAAACCGGACGTCGGAGTAATGGAAGACATCGAACCAATTCAGAATTTTACCAGTCTTGTTACCGGTAGGTTCGATCAACACGCGAGTATTACCGAAATACAACGTCAACTCAGATGGGAATCCGTGGAGGAAAGACGACGTTCTTTTCGCGAAACACTGTTGGAAAGCATCACTGTACGGTTGACACCTTCTGTTGTTGATCCATGTCTGGGTAACAAAACATAGAATAGTGGGCCCACCTTGATGGAAACCCTTTTTGTTTTCTTATTTTTAATTTTTAAAATTCTTTAACTAGTTCTGGCGACATACCACCATCTTTAGTAAGTTTCTTTATTCTAAAATATGAAAATTAACAGTGTAACATTACATTAGTTATATTGTTTGCTCCCAGGTAAAAGTGCGAATAATTCTATAGTACCTTTTTGTTTTATAGTCATTGCATATTTTTACGTTTGTTACGACTTTTGGGTATACAGAACGTCAACTGCAAAGGTATCAGCAGCTGTCGTTAGCAAATACTAAACCGTGAAATTAAAAACGCCTGTGTTACTGAAATCGAAATTGCGGCTACATTGTAACGCAGTTTTGCTGAACATTGGGTTGTAGCCTATTCTGTCATGTACTCACGTTACTTGATAAAATTCAGTTGCTCCGAAAGTCACAAAATAACCACGTGTGTCGTGAGATGTACCGCGTGTCCTGAGAATGTTAAAAGTTGTAAAGGGAATTCTACCAAGTCGTGCTCATTGGACGTTTGATCATTGTGTGTGTGTGTGTGTGTGTGTGTGTGTGTGTGTGTGTGTGTGTGTGTGTGTGTGTGTGTATTTGCAGTAATTCTAAGGGAAAATGTGGTTTAAGTAAGTTGTTTTAGAAGTTCCAAAACGTGTCTTTTCCAGTTTGAATTCCCATCGATATGGACACCTAAGGATTTTGAAGTTTCCACCCTATTTATTATTTCATCACCATGCATTACACCTGGTGTAGTACCCCTAGATATGCACAGCTGAAGATATTGTGTCAGTCAATAGCCGGGTGGGGTGGCCGAGCGGTTCTAGGCGCTACAGTCTGGAACCGCGCGACCGCTACGGTCGCAGGTTCGAATCCAGCCTCGGGCATGGATGTGTGTGATGTCCTTAGGTTAGTTAGGTTTAAGTAGTTCTAAGTTCTAGGGGACTGATGACCTCAGAAGTTAAGTCCCATAGTACTCAGAGCCATTTGAACCATTTTGAACACCAGTCAATAATAAACGTTGTTTACAATTTCTTTTGTTTTTCTATGCGTGCTTGGACTGATTTGAATAATAGTGTCATCTGGAAAAAGAACTGATTCTGATTGTTCCACATTGGACAGAAAGTCGTTTACATATACGAGGACCAGTAGTCGATCTAAGACTGAGCCTTGGGGAACCCCACACGTGATTTATTCCCAGTCAGAATTACGTCCCTGGACTATATTGGTTGTAAGACGTATGCGTTGCCGGCGATGGGCGAGGCACGGCAGAGTCTCTGACCAGAGAGTAGTATGTAGTTAGTTGTTGCTTGTAGCTAGTCGGCAGTAGTCTTGAGTAGTCTTCAGTAGTCTGCAGTAGTCGACAGGAGTCGGCGCGTGCCTGCGCGTGTCGGCAGTCTGCTCTGGTCGGGACTTTGGACGATGAGTATTATTGTAGAAGGTAAAGAAGCAGCCTTGCGCATATCTAGTAATGTATATTAACTGTCATTAATTTCTTTAAAAAAATGCCCCAAATACTAATTTTTATAATATAAAGTAATTTTTTTAAGAAAAGCATTCATTTCAATTTAAAGAATATTTCCAGTGCATGATCATTCCTTCCAAGAATCAGAAAAAAATATAGGCCAGCATTGCACGAAGCTGTGCCGAAAAGTTTTTACGTAAGAGCAGATATATTCGCAATTTTTATTGAGGTGAGAATTTTTCCTTTTTTTTTATTCAGAATACAGGGCCAACGCGCAGCGCTGCTGTCGTCAAAAAATTTACCAGGTTACTGAATTTTTTTTATTATTTCCGGGTTTAGGAATTGAATTTTGTGGTTACATTAAATGTGAATGCATTTCAGCATAGAGATCATAAATGTGAGCCAATTTTGTTCAGAGGTTACATTAAAATCAATTTTGTTCAGAGGTTACACTTGGTTCATGGTTTCATATAAAATATTTCTGTAGGGAGGCTACATGGCTGAACTGCTAAGTTAAACTTTCTGCTTTCTTTGGCTTAGATGTGACATTGTTCATTGGTTGACTATACCATCAATATCATAGAACATAAATTTATCTAGAAGAATACTGTGATTTACACAGTCATCTGCATCAGATAGCTCGCGGAAAATTGCTTAATGCTTGTAAAATTTGGAGAGTGAACATCTAAATGGCATTCTCAGTAGAACAGCTCTTCTGAAACCCGAAGTGTGATTTGCTGAAGATACACTCCTGGAAATGGAAAAAAGAATACATTGACACCGTTGTGTCAGACCCACCATACTTGCTCCGGACACTGCGAGAGGGCTGTACAAGCAATGATCACACGCACGGCACAGCGGACACACCAGGAACCGCGGTGTTGGCCGTCGAATGGCGCTAGTTGCGCAGCATTTGTGCACCGCCGCCGTCAGTGTCAGCCAGTTTGCCGTGGCATACGGAGCTCCATCGCAGTCTTTAACATGGTAGCATGCCGCGACAGCGTGGACGTGAACCGTATGTGCAGTTGACGGACTTTGAGCGAGGGCGTATAGTGGGCATGCGGGAGGCCGGGTGGACGTACCGCCGAATTGCTCAACACATGGGGCGTGAGGTCTCCACAGTACATCGATGTTGTCGCCAGTGGTCGGCGGAAGGTGCACGTGCCCGTCGACCTGGGACCGGACCGCAGCGACGCACGGATGCACGCCAAGACCGTAGGATCCTACGCAGTGCCGTAGGGGACCGCACCGCCACTTCCCAGCAAATTAGGGACACTGTTGCCCCTGGGGTATCGGCGAGGACCATTCGCAACCGTCTCCATGAAGCTGGGCTACGGTCCCGCACACCGTTAGGCCGTCTTCCGCTCACGCCCCAACATCGTGCAGCCCGCCTCCAGTGGTGTCGCGACAGGCGTGAATGGAGGGACGAATGGAGACGTGTCGTCTTCAGCGATGAGAGTCGCTTCCGCCTTGGTGCCAATGATGGTCGTATGCGTGTTTGGCGCCGTGCAGGTGAGCGCCACAATCAGGACTGCATACGACCGAGGCACACAGGGCCAACACCAGGCATCATGGTGTGGGGAGCGATCTCCTACACTGGCCGTACACCACTGGTGATCGTCGAGGGGACACTGAATAGTGCACGGTACATCCAAACCGTCATCGAACCCATCGTTCCACCATTCCTAGACCGGCAAGGGAACTTGCTGTTCCAACAGGACAATGCACGTCCGCATGTATCCCGTGCCACCCAACGTGCTCTAGAAGGTGTAAGTCAACTACCCTGGCCAGCAAGATCTCCGGATCTGTCCCCCATTGAGCATGTTTGGGACTGGATGAAGCGTCGTCTCACGCGGTCTGCACGTCCAGCACGAACGCTGGTCCAACTGAGGCGCCAGGTGGAAATGGCATGGCAAGCAGTTCCACAGGACTACATCCAGCATCTCTACGATCGTCTCCATGGGAGAATAGCAGCCTGCATTGCTGCGAAAGGTGTATATACACTGTACTAGTGCCGACATTGTGCATGCTCTGTTGCCTGTGTCTATGTGCCTGTGGTTCTGTCAGTGTGATCATGTGATGTATCTGACCCCAGGAATGTGTCAATAAAGTTTCCCCTACCTGGGACAATGAATTCACGGTGTTCTTATTTCAATTTCCAAGAGTGTATTATGGTTAAGGTGAGATACTATTCTAGAATACATCACCTTCCCAGAGATTTTGAAAATGATATCAGCAGTGAAACAGGTCGGTAGTTGTTGACATCTCTGTTATCCCCTTCCTTACATATGGGGTTTAACAGTGGCATATTTCAGTCTCTTCGGAAAAATGCGTTGAGTTGGTGATGCATTACATATCTCAGATAAAACCTGGCTTATTATAGGGGAACAAATCTTTAATACTCTATGGCAGACACCATCAAAACCGGTTGAGCTTTTACTTTTTCAGAGAATTTATAATTTTCTTAATTTAAGAAGGAGAAATTGGTGATACATTCATTTGACTGAATTTTGTGAGAGTTCATTTTTCAACATTGTTCGTCGAGTTCACGTACCCATATTAATGCAACCATAATTCATAAAAAATGTTATTTCGAGGTGAACGTCACTATCATGCACAGGCCGCAATAGCTAGTTGCAAAACTACTGTCTACAGACAGTTTCTAAATTTCTCAGTCGCTGCTCTACCGTTATTTTTTACGGTTTCAGTCTGAATTCGTGCACAGCTGTATGATCAGATGAGGCTGGTAACAAGTCTGAACTGCTTAATGGAGCCACAAAATTTCTTGGACTTCTTTCCAGGCGCGCCCTTACTCGTGTATTTCGGCTAAAACGCTTGCGCCACATTCTACAAACCCGCCAACGGGACATAGCGCGTACATTATACTGCCGTCCCGAATCAATGTCGTGTAACATTTATGGCTCTAGGAGCCAGAATATTCAACACTATTCTTCACTTCATACTTTAGTTGAGACTGCATAACCCGATAGGTGCACAATAAGTGGAGTGATGTATAGTGGATACTGATTCCGTGAGAAACTGAGCCAGTTTTGTTGTTCGATAACCTCACTGGCTGCAACAACAGGAGATGCAGGGACTACTTAAATGTCAAACGCTACGCGTGCTTTACAAGTTCTGCCTTTATTCAGAAAACAGTGTCAACTCCTGATATGTCTGTTCTAAAGGAATTGTACTCACGACGACAGCAAGTCTTCACACAGAGACGATAACTAACATCTTCTCATAATGGAACTCTCGGTACTAAGTTAGCCTACGCGCACGACACGAAGTGCAGAAGACCCTAGCCAAAGACTAGCATTCAAGCAGCTATGTTGCATATAAAATGTAGACTGGCAATGGCAAGGAAAGCGTTTCTGAAGAAGAGAAATTTGTTACCATCGAGTATAGATTTAAGTGTCAGGAAGTCATTTCTGAAAGTATTTGTATGGAGTGTAGCCATGTATGGAAGTGAAACATGGACGGTAAATAGTTTGGACTAGAAGAGAATAGAAGCTTTCGAAATGTGGTGCTACAGAAGAATGCTGAAGATTAGATGGGTAGATCACATAACTAATGAGGAAGTATTGAATAGGATTGGGGAGAAGAGAAGTTTGTGGCACAACTTGACCAGAAGAAGGGATCGGTTGGTAGGACATGTTCTGAGGCATCAAGGGATCACCAATGTAGTATTGGAGGGCAGCGTGGAGGGTAAAAATCGTAGAGGGAGACCAAGAGATGAATACACTAAGCAGATTCAGAAAGATGTAGGTTGCAGTAGGTACTGGGAGATGAAGAAGCTTGCACAGGATAGAGTAACATGGAGAGCTGCATCAAACCAGTCTCAGGACTGAAGACCACAACAACAACAACAACATGTTGCATCTAGTGCTGGTAACTCTGCTTAGTCCTGCCTCGATATTCTCTTCAGCTGCCTCTGCTGATACAACTACCAACTTCCTAATAGACTGCAATAGCTCTCTTGGAGAATCCTGCTTCCGAAATTTATTCAGTTTTCTTCTTCGCCCTCGCCAGTTCTTGACATGGCGTGCTGTCGAAGTACCCTCATCATCTCACTGACTAACTAAGCACTACTTTTCGGAGGCTGAGTAGAGAGAGTAAGGCGTGTGTTATTGAATCATGCCTTAGGCTTACTAAGGAGTCTTTATGACGTATAGATTCCCCTTTCAGAGACTCATTCCCTTTATCCCTCTCTTACCGTCGTCCTTTGTCTGCCATTGTATCAGTCTTGTTTTCACAGCTTATGGTGCAATCGCTATTCCTGGCCGTCGGTGCCCTGGCGCCTCTGCTCTGTACTTTTCTCTGAAGCGGTTAGGAGCCTCTCACGCTGTGTGTAAGCGCCCTCCAAAGTCTGCCTGTTGTCGCGTACAGACAACAAGCATCTCTTTGTCTCGTAACTTTCCCTTTTTTATGTCTCGAACTAACAAGATTTGGCCGTTTCTGCAGGTACTGCAGAAAAGTCCATTCGGAAAGGACGGCCATACCACACAGCTGGTTTTCGGAGCTGCACGATTAAAAGCCACCGTAAACGGTCAAACGTGTTTGACAAAATCGCTCTTTTATAGCCACGGATTTGCCAAGCAAGCCCGCACACGTTCAAACAACGATTGTCAGTTTAACCTTACTTTGAAGCAGACGCTGTCAGTGTTCGTAATTATTTTCACAGTAGTGAGAACGGCCGCAAATGCAGACAAACCAGTCCTGGCATTGACTTTGGCACTATATTTAAAGAAGAAGAAGAAAACAACACTCTGGTCAAGGGAATGGCGTAAATTAGAGATTTGCTCATGAATATAAAAAAGCAAGTGGAATCACTCAACAGAGGAAAGTCCACTGGACCTGACGGGATACCAATTCTATTCTACACAGAGTACGCGAAAGAACTTGCCCCCTTTCTAACGGCCGTGTACCGCAAGTCTCTAGAGGAACGGAAGGTTCCAAATGATTGCAAAAGAGCACATGTAGTCCCAGTCTTCAAGAAGGGTCGTCGAGCAGATGTGCAAAACTATAGACCTATATCTCTGACGTCGATCTGTTGTAGAATTTTAGAACACGTTTTTTGCTCGAGTATCATGTCGTTTTTGCAAACACAGAATCTACTATGTAGGAACCAACATGGATTCCGGAAACAGCGATCGTGTGTGACCCAACTCGCTTTATTTGTTCATGAGACCCAGAAAATATTAGATACAGGCTCCCAGGTAGATGCTATTTTTCTTGACTTCCGGAAGGCGTTCGCCGGCCGCGGTGGTCTCGCGGTTCTAGGCGCTCAGTCCGGAACCGCGCGACTGCTACGGTCGCAGGTTCGAATCCTGCCTCGGGCATGGATGTGTGTGATGTCCTTAGGTTAGTTCGGTTTAAGTAGTTCTAAGTTCTAGGGGACTGATGACCACAGCTGTTAAGTCCCATAGTGCTCAGAGCCATTTGAACCATTTTTGAAGGCGTTCGATACAGTTCCGCACTGTCGCCTGATAAACAAAGTAAGAGCCTACGGAATATCAGACCAGCTGTGTGGCTGGATTGAAGAGTTTTTAGCAAACAGAACACAGCATGTTGTTATCAATGGAGAGACGTCTACAGACGTTAAAGTAACCTCTGGCGTGCCACAGGGGAGTGTTATGGGACCATTGCTTTTCACAATATATATAAATGACCTAGTAGATAGTGTCGGAAGTTCCATGCGGCTTTAAGCGGATGATGCTGTAGTATACAGAGAAGTTGCAGCATTAGAAAATTATAGCGAAATGCAGGAAGATCTGCAGCGGATAGGCACTTGGTGCAGGGAGTGGCAACTGACCCTTAACATAGACAAATGTAATGTATTGCGAATACATAGAAAGAAGGATCCTTTATTGTAAGATTATATGATAGCGGAACAAAAACTGGTAGCAGTTACTTCTGTAAAATATCGGGGAGTATGTGTGCGGAACGATTTGAAGTGGAATGATCATATAAAATTAATTATTGGTAAGGCGGGTACCAGGTTGAGATTCATTGGGAGAGTCCTTAGAAAATGTAGTCCATCAACAAAGGAGGTGGCTTACAAAACTCTCGTTCGACCTATACTTGAGTATTGCTCATCAGTGTGGGATCCGTACCAGATCTGGTTGACGGAGGAGATAGAGAAGATCCAAAGAAGAGCGGCGCGTTTCGTCACAGGGTTATTTGGTAACCATGATAGCGTTACGGAGATGTTTAACAAACTCAAGTGGCAGACTCTGCAAGAGAGGCGCTCTGCATCGCGGTGTAGCTTGCTCGCCAGGTTTCGAGAGGGTGCTTTTCTGGATGAGGTATCGAATATATTGCTTCCCCCTACTTATACCTCCCGAGGAGATCACGAATGTAAAATTAGAGAGATTAGAGCACGCACGGAGGCTTTCAGACAGTCGTTTTTCCCGCGAACCATATGCGACTGGAACGGGAAAGGGAGGTAATGACAGTGGTACGTAAAGTGCCCTCCGCCACACACCGTTGGGTGGCTTGCGGAGTATAAATGTAGCTGTAGATGTAGAATATCTGCTAAAGGAAATAGTACCCTCAGAACCTGATGATTACATCAACTTTCTTCGAATGGGTAATGAAATTTTTTAAAGCTTGTTAAGGCCCTCCTAAAGTAGCAGACTTGTCTGTAGAGTTCACTCTTACCTAGCCACGGATGTGTCAAACAAGCCCGTATACGTGCCACGAAAGCTTTTCAATTAATCTTACTTTTGAAGCAGAAGCTTTTCGTGTATACTGTATTCTGGTGCTAGTGCAGATAAAGCATTTGTAGTAACATGAGAGGTGCATCAAATCCTTCTTCGGACTGAAGACCACAAAAACAACATACTGTCTCTGACCCTGTGTTTAAAGAAGAAGAAAACAAGACGCTGGTGCAGAGAATGGTTTAAAATGAGACAGAAATATACTACTGAAAACCTGTTAATGGAAATGTTACATTCAGAACCTGATGATTACATCAACGTTCTACGGATGGATTGTGAAATATTCAATAACTTGTTTAGCGTTACTTCGTCCTCACGTTGAAAAGAAGACACAAGTATGCCAAAATATATTCTCTTCTGCTTATTCCTATAAGACAGTTCACTGAAATATCACAACCTAAGGACATAAAGCCCACATTGTCCTAGAAGAACTGGAGAACTTCGATTTTGCTTGTGTATCGCTATATGCGTAAAATACTGATTTTGTTCATGTCCTTTTCATGCGTAATATATGGCTGGGAAAGGTGCTATATCTCTGCCATTTTGGTAATTGTCAGTGCTATTTTATTTTTATACTTGACCGCAGTTGCCATGGTTGTGGAAACTCACGATATAATTAGATTAATTGTAATAAAACAATTTTTCTCTAAACATATGCGGCGAAACGTCGTCACAAATTACGTCCGCCATTTTGTCGAACTTAACGTCAATCCAAATTTCTGGCAAACACGTCAAACACGATCTATGCTTGACAAGCACGTCAAGCAGCACTGTACACCGTCAAATACTTGGCATGCATTGTTAAGTTTGACAAAATGTTTGATCGTTTGCGTGGGTCTAAAGATGCGAGCTGTGCGCCGTGTAGAATGACCTTAAGTAACTGAGAGTCTGCCAGCAAAGGAGGTCAGAGTACAGAAACTTATCTGTAACTGTAATTTATACGATGTATTTAATGTACCAGAATGGTAATAGTAATATATATATGAACTGTCGTATGTGTGACTTCGCAACGGTACGTTTGTGAAATGCCTTGTCAGCAGATTATGGCTTTAGCTACTACATATATGACGAAAAAAATAAGAAAAAGACATTGGCATTCCAGTTAACTATGTATATTCATTTTGTAGCGTAGTGAGCCTTAGACAGCTTACTCGTAAATATCACGGTCCCACATCAAGACCAGCCTGTTTCCAACTTCTCTGCAGGATAGGAATATCTTTAGAAGATACGAGGCGTGTTTTTAAAATAAGTACCGTTTTGAAATTAAAAAAAGACGTTCTAAGATATCTCATTAATTTTATTTTTACATGAAAGCCTGTACCGTAATCTACTTTTCTACATAATTTTCGTCAATATTGAGGCACTTGTCATAACGTTGTAACAGTTTTTGAATACCCTCCTCACAGATGTCTGGCGCCTGACTTGTTAACCGCTGCATCACCACTGTTTTGACTTCGTCATAGTCTTGAAGACGCCCAGGTGTTTCTTCAAGTGCAGGAACAGATGGTAGTCACTGGGCACAAGATCTGGGCTGTACGGAGGAGTTCCTAGATAACAGGACGCAGCATGTCATTCTCAATGGAGAGAAGTCTTCCGAAGTAAGAGTGATTCAAGGTGTGCCGCAGGGGAGTGTCTTAGGACCGTTGCTATTCACAATATACATAAATGACCTGGTGGATGACATCGGAAGTTCACTGAGGCTTTTTGCAGATGATGCTGTGGTGTATCGAGAGGTTGTAACAATGGAAAATTGTACTGAAATGCAGGAGGATCTGCAGCGAATTGACGCATGGTGCAGGGAATGGCAATTGAATCTCAATGTAGACAAGTGTAATGTGCTGCGAATACACAGAAAGATAGATCCTTTATCATTTAGCTACAAAATAGCAGGTCAGCAACTGGAAGCAGTTAATACCATAAATTATCTGGTAGTACGCATTAGGAGTGATTTAAAATGGAATGATCATATAATGTTGATCGTCGGTAAAGCAGATGCCAGACTGAGATTCATTGGAAGAATCCTAAGGAAATGCAATCCGAAAACAAAGGAAGTAGGTTACAGTACGCTTGTTCGCCCACTGCTTGAATACTGCTCAGCAGTGTGGGATCCGTACCAGATAGGGTTGATACAAGACATAGAGAAGATCCAACGGAGAGCAGCGCGCTTCGTTACAGGATCATTTAGTAATCGCGAAAGCGTTACGGAGATGATAGATAAACTCCAGTGGAAGACTCTGCAGGAGAGACGCTCAGTAGCTCGGTACGGGCTTTTGTCAAAGTTTCGAGAACATACCTTCACCGAAGAGTCAAGCAGTATATTGCTCCCTCCTACGTATATCTCGCAAAGAGACCATGAGGATAAAATCAGAGAGATTAGAGCCCACACAGAGGCATACCGACAATCCTTCTTTCCACGAACAATACGAGACTGGAATAGAAGGGAGAACCGATAGAGGTACTGAAGGTACCCTCCGCCACACACCGTCAGGTGGCTTGAGGAGTATGGATGTAGATGTAGATGTAGATCTAGGGTTTCCCATCGAAAAGATGTGACGAGATCTTTGGTCTGATTCGCCACATGCGGACGGGCATTGTCTTGTAGCAAAACGATGCCCTTGCTCAACTTGCCACGTCTTTTGTTATGAATTCAACGGCTCAGATTTTGCAATGTCTTACAGTAAGCAGCTGCATTGATTGTCTCATTACGAGGCAGAAATTCCACAAGCAGTACTCCTCTTCTGTCCCAAAAAACTCTGCACATAACTTTCCGGGCAGAAATTGTTTGCTTAAACTTCACTTTTCTGTGTGAATCTGAATGCCGCCATTCCATGGACTGTTGCTTTGATTCTGGTGTGACGTAGGCCACCCATGTTTCATCGCCCGTAACAATTTGGCTTAAGAAATCATCACCGTCGTTGTGGTACCGCTCAAGGAAAGTCAAAGCACTCTCTAAACGGTTGGTTTTGTGCACATCCGTCAGCATTTTCGGTAACCAACGTGCGCACAATTTTCGGTAATTCAAGTGCTCGGTCACAATGCCGTACCAAACACTACGAGAAACATTAGGAAAGTCATTCCGCAAGGAGGAAATCGTAAAGCGTCTGTTTTCTCTAACCTTTTTGTCCACTTCCTGCAAATAAACTTTCATTAACGATCGAAGGACGCCCACTCCGTTGTTCATCATGCACATTTGTGCGGCCAACTTTAAATGCTCTCACCCACTTTCTTACCATTCCATCACTCATAATGTTTTCTCCGTAAACTGCACAGATCTCACGATGAATATCGATCGCTTTTAGGTTCAAAAATGGCTCTGAGCACTATGGGACTCAACATCTTAGGTCATAAGTCCCCTAGAACTTAGAACTACTTAAACCTAACTAACCTAAGGACATCACACACACCCATGCCCGAGACAGGATTCGAACCTGCGACCGTAGCAGTCCCGCGGTTCCGGACTGCAGCGCCAGAACCGCTAGACCACCGCGGCCGGCGATCGCTTTTAGGCCTTTAGAACAAAGAAATCTTACAACAGCCCGTACTTCACAGTCGGCGGGACTCACGATTATCGGAGACATCTTAAACACTCAGTACACAACGTAAACAAGGAAGAATCAGACTGTAATGGCGTCAGTGCGGTGAGTAAGGTATAGGCTTTAATGTAAAAATAAAATTATTGATATATCTTAGCAAGTCTTTTTTTAAATTTCAAAACGGTACTTACTTAAAAAAACACGCCTCGTATTAGGTGCATAGACAGTTAAAGAATTTCAATGGCGTGCTTTGACGCGACAGAATACAAACAGGCTCCTCACATGACCTGCATTTCCTGTACTTATGGCTGCAGTTCCATACTGTCTGTGGTAACACGGAGCTAGGAATGAATACGCAGAGTGCATGTTTCTCTGAACACCGTCGTCACGTTAGGTTGCTAGCGTTGTGTCGTTTTCTTTCTTTTTAATCGCGTTAATCGCAGGTGTAAAAGTAATTTCTGCAGTGACCTAAGGAAGTGTGATAGTGTCATCACTGTGTACAATGTAGGTAAATGACATAGTGGGTAACGTTGAAGTCCTGAGACTGTTCAGAGGCGATGAAGCTGTTTGAAGGAAATAAAATGTAGGCTACAATAAATGGTATTGCGCATAAACAGGAGAAGATCTACTATTATGAAATAACACTATTGGCAACAAATCACTGACTGCAAACAGTAATATCGTAGAATACCTATGAGCAACCGCCCATAGCGGCCTAAAGTGGAATGATCGCATAATACGAAATTTTGGAGAAGCAGAGGCCAAATTCACTGGCACAGTGTTAATGACACGTAATTCATCTACAAAAAAGTAGGCTATCTTACAAAACATTTGTTAGATAGATTTCTGACAAGGGAACCTCCCCATCGCACCTCCCTCAGATTTAGTTATACGTTGTACAGTGGATAGGCCTTGAAAAACTGAACACAGATCAATCAAGAAAACAGGAAGAAGTTGTGTGGAACTATGAAAAAATAAGCAAAATATACAAACTGAGTAGTCTATGCGTAAGATATGCAACGTTAAGGAGCATCTGATCTTACGAGAGCTGTGGCCCCGTGGTTAGCGTGAGCAGCTGTGAAAACAGAGGTCGTTGGTTCAAGTCTGCCTTCTACAGAAAAATTTTAATTTTATATTTTAAGACAATTATTATCTGTCCGTCCGTTATGTTTTCATCACTTTTTTGGGAGTGATTATCACATCCACAAGAAATCCTAAATCGGACAAGTTAGAAGAATCTTTTTACCCATTCGCCATTCGACAACATATTCCTGTCATGTAACGCACATGCCGTCACCAGTGTCGTATAGAATATATCAGACGTGTTGACCTATGACCTTGCGATCTAATGTTTTCGGTTCCCTTTGGGGAGGCACGTCCTTTCGTCTACTAATCGCACGGTTTTGCGGTGCGGTCGCAAAACACAGACACTAAACTTATTACAGTGAACAGAGACGTCAATGAACGAACGGACAGATGATAACTTTGCGAAAATAAATAAAGTTGTCGCTCGAGGAAAGACTTGAACCAAGGGCCTCTTCTTCCGCAGCTGTTCACGCTAACCACGGGACCACGGCGCTCCTGAGCTCAGATTATCCTTAATGTTGCCTATCTTGCGCATGGGCTACTCAGTTTGTATATTTTGCTCATTTTTTTCATAGTTCCACACAACTTCCTCCTGTTTTATCGATTGATCTGTGTTCCGTTTTTCAAGGCCTATCCACTGTGCCAACTTATAACTAAATCTGAGGGGGGTGCGATGGGGAAGTTCCCTTGTGAGTACTGCTCATCGCTGGGGAACCTTACCTTGATGGATTAAGAAAATAGACACAGAACGTCCAAAGTAGAGCGGCGTGTTTAGTCACGAGATCGTTTATTCGGAGGAACAGCGTCACAGAAATACTCAATATATCAATGTGATGTTTATTCTTTCAGACATGTCCGAAAGAGCAGAAACTGCACATATAGGGTGACAATTATAGAACTATATGACAAAGAAACGTAAATTAGTTACAAACTACGGCGTGCACACACTATATTCAACATGTAAACGTCACTACAGATATTCGAATTTAGGTTATCTACATCTACATGGATACTCTGCAAATCACATATACGTGCCTGGCAGAGCAGGTTATGACATGTTCGATACGCTTGCCATCGTTGGCGATGATATGGCGCAGACGAATAGCGAAATTCTGCAGGAACCGGTGAAATGTCGGAACATCGATGCTGTCGATGACCTCCTGAATTGCTGTTTTCACCTTTGCAGTGGTTTTGGGGTTGTTGCTGTACATCTTGTCTTTAATACAGTCCCATAAAAAGGAGTCGAATGTGTTTGGATCCGGAGAGTAAGGTGGCCAATCGAGGCCCATGGCAGTGGCCTCTCGGTACCCCAGAGCCAGAATAAGGTCCCCAAAGTGCTCCTATAGGACACCAAACACTCACCTGCTTCAATGGGGTTGAGCTCCGTCTTGCATGAACCTCATTTCGTCGAAAGCAAGATCACTTTGGATAATAGGAATGAAATCATCTTCTAAAACCTTCACGTACCGCTCGGTAATCACCATGCGTTCAAGGAATATCGCACCGATTATTCTGTGACTAGACATTGTACAACACACAGGGTGAACAGACATCTCGATTGTGAAATGCGGATTCTCAGTCCCCCAAAGTGGGCTTCGTCGCTTAACCAAACCACGTACTAATTACCATCATGCCTCGCAGCCAACCGTGCAGTTCGAACCTCCTAACGCAAACCGTTCCAAAGTTATGACTATTTTATTTCATTGTTGTCGTCTTCAGTCTAGAGACTGGTTTGATACAGCTCTCCATGCTACTCTGTTCTGTGCAAGCTTCTTCACCTCTGAGTAACTGCTGCAACCTACATCCTTCTGCTTGGTGTATTCATCCCTTGGCCTCCCTCTGCGGTTTTTACCCGGACGCTTCCCTCCAATACTAAAGTAGTGATTCCTTGATGCCTCAGAACGTGTCCTACCAACCGATCCCTACTATTAGTCAGGTTGTGACTCAAATTCCTCCCCAATTCTATTCAGCACCTCCTCATTAGTTACGTGATCTACTCGTCTACCGAGCGAGGTGGCGCAGTGGTTAGCACACTGGACTCGCATTCGGGAGGACGACGGTTCAATCCCGTCTCCAGCCATCCTGATTTAGGTTTTCCGTGATTTCCCTAAATCGTTTCAGGCAAATGCCGGGATGGTTCCTTTGAAAGGGCACGGCCGATTTCCTTCCCAATCCTTCCCTAACCCGAGCTTGCGCTCCGTCTCTAATGACCTCGTTGTTGACGGGACGTTAAACACTAACCACCACCACCATCTACTCGTCTAATCTTCAGCATTCTTCTGTAGCACCACATTTCAAAAGCTTCTATTCTCTTCCTGCCTAAACTATTTATCATCCATGTTTCAGTTCCATACGTGGCTACGCTTCATACAAATAGTTTCAGAAAAGACTTCCTGATACTTAAATCTATACTCGATGTTAACAAATTTCTTTTCTTCAGAAACGGTTTCCTTGCCTTAGCCAGTCGACATTTTATGTCCTGTCTACTTCGACCATCATCAGTCACTTGCTCCGCAAATAGCAAATCTCATCTACTACTTTAAGTGTATCATTTTCTAGTCTAATTCCTTCAGCATCACCTGATTTAATTCGACTACATTCCATTATCCTCGTTTTGCTTTTGTTCATGTTCATCTTATATCCTCCTTTCAAGGCATTTTCCATTCAGTTCAACTGCTCTTCCAGGTCCTTTGCTGTCTCTGACAGAATTACAATGCTGTAGGCAAAACTCAAAGTTTTTATTTGTTTTCCATGGATTGTAATTCTTACTCCAAATTTTTCTTTTGTTTCCTTTACTGCGTGCTCAATATACAGACTGAATAACATCGGTGATAGGCTACAATCCTGTCCCACACCCATCGCAACCACTGCTTCTCTTTCGTGCGCCTCAACTCTTATAACTGCCATCTGGTTTCTGTACAGCCTTTCGATCCCTGTATTTTACCCCTGCCACCTTCAGAATTTGAAAGAGAATATTCCAGTCAACATTGTCAAAAGCTTTCTCTACCCCTACAAACGCTAGAAACGTGGTTTGCCTCTCCTTTATCTACCTTGTAAGATAAGTTCAAAAATGGTTCAATGGCTCTGAGCACTATGCGACTTAACATCTGTGGTCATCATTCCCCTATAACTTAGAACTACTTAAACCTAACTAACCTAAGGACATCATACACATCCATGCCCAGGGGAGGATTTGAACCTGCGACCGTAGCGGTCGCGCGGTTCCAGACTGAAGCGCCTAGAACCGCTCGGCCACACTGGCCGGCTGTAAGGTAAATCGTAGGGTGAGTGTTGCCTCCAACATTTCTACGTAATCCAAACTGATATTCCCCAAGGTCGGCTTCTAGCAGTTTCTCCATTGGTTTGTAAAGAACTGATAGTTCGGTAATTTTTTCAGTGCAGGTGCGCGTTACGTTTGAATTCTTAACGAGAATCGGCGTGATGTCTCGAGTAATGAGGTTAATGAGGAGAGACGCTACATCAGTAGTTCTATAATTTGAGAATTTGGGTTTGACGGGAGGCGTGCTAGGGGAGCTTGCTTGCTGTTGTGGTAAGCAATGTGTGCAGATGGCATAGTGGTCAGAGCATCTCCCTAGTAAGCACGAGTCCCGGCTCCGAATACTGGTCCTACACAAATTTCCAACTTGCTCCATTGATATAAAGCAACGATAAGTAACAGCTAATATCCTTCATTCCTTTGTGTCTTCTAATACTCAATAAACGCATGTGTCAGGCACTGAAAGTGAGGTGTTACGCATCACGGATGGTTTAGTATTGAAATTCCTATAGAGTACGTCTGTGAGGAGTCGAGAAACAACTCACTTCTTCCCACATACGTCTAGTCAAATGTCCACAACGATAAAATAAGCAAAACTAGACGTCGGAAGAAGGTTTGCGGGAAGTCATTCGTCTCACTCGCCATTCGCGTATGTGAGGTGGAAGGGGAACAGGTAGTAAGACCAGACTGACGATACACGCCCTACAGTCACTTACGTGACATCCCGCTGACAGAGGAACAGGTGGCTGAGAAATGCGCATAGTCATCCCCGCCCCCCCCCCCCCCCCTCCTATCATCGAGGAATGCCGACCCACGCTCTGTGGAAGCCCCCTAGCCGCTCACAGCGCGGCTGCTTCACCCATCGGTCGCGTCACGTGACGCAGCAGCCTGCGTGTGTCGCCGCATCAGCAAGTCAGCGCGGCCCGTCATACTCAGGGATAGGCGCGTGGGCGCCCAGCTGGTGTGTCGTAAATCATCTCACTCGCTTACACGCCCAAATCCGCTCCTAAGCCTATCTGCACGTTAAGTGCCTACCTGTTGACGCTACATGTTTATCGCGTCTCTCAGTTTCACTAGTACACTAAATCACTAGAACGGGTACCATAAAGCCATACCTACTGTCCTCTTTCTCCTCTCTTACTCGTTCATATTTCAGTTTCCTTTGTTTATAATCCCACATTACGATCGGCAGAAGTGCTCGGGTTACACGGCGAGTAAGGCTGGGATGTACAAAAGCACAGAGACGTTAAGAAATTTGATTAAAAGTACAGGTGGAAGGATATCTACCTGTGTGACAAGATTCGGTCATGATATTGGTGTCATCTGTGAAAGTGACAGAGAATTATGGATTCTGCTGTATGAAATAAACAATCTGCTGATGGACTGAGAAAGTACCAAAATTAGACGGAAGAGTAGAGGAGCAGCAGAATTAAGATTGGTGATAACTCTGAAGTGTAAAAATTGCGAACCACGTGGCATACTAATTGAAGAAAACAGTATAAACCTAGAACCTTGGCGCAAAATGATCATAAGGAGTTGATTAGGATAGGCAGAGAGATTTTTGGGCAAGAAACATCTACTAGTATCCAAATGTCTTCTTTCCTAGTATTTATCTCGCTGGATGGGGTACGGTCTTTTCTTACTTTGGCAAATTTTGTATTGCTTTATGACAGCATGTCATTCCTGTCTCCAGTCACCACTTATACTAAAGAGGTCCTCACAAGCGCAATATTGAGTACTGCGAAGTAATATTGACCATCTGAGAGTGGTATTGACGGCCTGCACAGTTTGTTGAAGGAGACTGCAGACCTTAAAAAATATTGACGCTCGCTCAGTACATTGCGCAATATATTGCACTGTGTAAGGGTGATAATGCGCAGTACGCGCCAGCTCTCTCGGAGACTTCGTGATTTGCGGACACGACAACAACTGATACAGCGACGCCATGTGAATATCAACAGATTAGGAAAGGCGTGAAGGAAATCATCTGTTGATATGCATCCAGGGGTGTATTCTGATTACATATTTAACACTTATTCAGTAATTAGCTGTAGAAACATCCGACAAAAGTGTTTAAGTGGAGGGAAATAACAATGCAACTGTGTGTGTGAAATCTTATGGGACTTAACTGCTAAGGTCATCAGTCCCTAAGCTTACACACTACTTAACCTAAATTATCCTAAGGACAAACACACACACCCATTCCCAAGGGAGGACTCGAACCTCCGCCGGGATCAGCCGCACAGTCCATGACTGCAGTGCCTTATAACAATGCAACTGTTCGTTTGTGTGGTTTCAGAAGTTTGAATTAATTACTGCAGAAATGAATAAGACCACTGCCTTACCGATCCTTTACAATAATTTATCTTCCTTTTTCAGGTTTATTGGTGGCTTCTAGCACTGTGCAAAGTGAAATGAACAATATTCGTTTTGTTTACATAAGGAGTAATGAAATTCACCAAGTCGTTGAAAGGTTCCTCGTTCATCGTCAAAAAATTCCGATATTCATTTGGGTCTGCTTCAAGTTCTTTTTAGCGTGTTAGTATGAACGTGTGTATAATGCCTTCCAGGCCACGTTTTCGCCCATCGCCGCTTGCTCCTGCTTTTCTTTTTGCAGCATGTAGCGATTGAAAACGCAATATGTGCAAGTTATACAACTTCGATTGCCGACATGTTCGCTACGAAGGCAAAGTTCTAAGTGACGCGTCCCGGGCATAAATATTACGCAGTAAAACTGTGCCGTTTTTGGCCTCGCACTTTCGTGTAATATGATGCAACAATATTATTGCGCAATAAATACTGAGCGTGTAAGGGCCCTTAAAGAAAGGCAAACGTTTGTCCCACAAGTCTGTGAATCCGTATAAATGTTATTGCGTTGTCGTATGGTAACAACATCGATATCGTAATTTCTGAGGAAATAATTGGGAACCATTCCAGCATTTGTCAAAATGACCGTGGAAAACCTCGTAACAACCACATCCGGACAATTGACGTACGATCTGTGTCTTGCTAATCTCTGTGTCTCGCAAACCACAGCGTTGAGCGCGTCATAGACCTTGAGGATATAATTAATACCGTCTTCGTGGTATTTACAGCCTCATTTTTTCCCAGTAGTAACAACAGTTTGGGGGAAATTTTGGACTGAACGACAATTTGTACCAATTACCCGGGCTAAATTCTTTGATTGCCAGACACACATTCATTGAGCATTGTACTTTTGAAAATTTGGGTTTTTCATCAGGTTAATTTGTTTGGTGTTAATAATTGTTGGAGTCGCAGTGAGGTACGGGTTAGAGTCGTGCATTGTGATTTCAATGCAGGGTAAAGAAATAATTGATATGAAACGTTAGGATAGTGTATATAATAGGCCAAACAAAGAAAATGCTAAAAGAAAAGGAAATTAATACCTAATACCTGTGACGTGATTGGGATAGGAAGTTATTGAGAAGCAACATTGTGATGAAGGTTGATTGGCGTAATTCAGGTTAAAAATAACTCTTGTATAGTAAGAAATGGTAGCCTAATTTGTTACAACGTTTACACTAAATCCTCTGGGTTTAGTAGTAGGATTACATATTTCAGCCCAGAGGAAACGTACACTCGTTTAGATTTTTCAATAATTCGAAATGACGCTGACTACAGAGAAAGTTGTGCCTTTTCTTTTGTAGTATGAAGGGTCGAGTTTATCAGAAAATAGCCCTACCTCAGTCTTCAGTTCCCGAGCTACCGTAAAAGTTTAGAAGTTCATCTTGTGTGAACCTGCAGTATTAGCGACCTAACATAAAACTGCCCTGAAAATGTTACCGTTCCATGACTAGGGTCCGAAAATATGAACCTGACTGCGTAATGAAAAGTTCAGTTTACTGCGGCAATCAAGTTCCACAGCCGCGGGCGTGACTCGTAAAAGCAAAGAATATTCCCTGTTAATACTAAGAATAAATTACCATCGTAGTTCCACATAGCAGTTGCGAATAAGAAAAACTGCAATACAGTAAGTTGAAAATAAAAAATCTCCCTTCCACTTCAACTCGTTCGTAAGAAAACAATGAAATACTGATAACGGATAAGATACACACTGAAAACAGTACTACAGTCACTGCGCCTAGTAATATCGCCTCTCTTATTGTTTTTTAGAAATAGTGAAAAATAACTACAATAGCTGGCGCACTCTCAGGGGGTGCAAAAATATATGGGAACACCAAAAACGTAACACATTTCATTGTGTAATGCGCTGTAAGAAAACTGTTGTCTTTCAATACAGCTTCCAGTCGTCTCGAAATGGATAAATACAGATCCTGTTTGGTTGTCAATCGAATCTTACATTATTGGTTCTATAAAGTAGTGCACAGTTGAGTTAACGATGATGGAGGTGGACAGCGATCACGCTCCCTTCTCTTAAAAGTAGACCACAAAGTCTAAATAATGGTGAGATCCGACGACTGCGGTGGCCAGCGGACACGAGACAATTCATCCTCGTGCTCACATTTCAGTCCCGGGCAACGCGAGCAGATTGAACAAGGGCCATGGCGTCTAAGAACACAGCGTCTCCATTGGATAAGAACATTTTACCACAGGATACTCCTGATCAGTGAAAACGGTCACATGATCCTTGGCAGTAATGGGACCATGCAATATAGAGGCCCATGGAATACCATGACACGCCTGTCCAAATCATAACTGAACCCCCGCCATGCTTCACTCTTGGGACGTAAACTCGACTAGAAGTTGCAAACAGCGTGCAGCAAGACACCTTCGAACAAATGACAGTTTTTTATCTTTCCGCAGTCCAGATTTTACTGATTCGGCAAAACGTTAAGTGCATTTGCAACACTGATGATTCGTTTTTGGATTACATCTGCCCTGAAATTCCCTGTTTGTGGAGCTCCATTGCGTTGTTTTGGCGCAAGTGAGACATTGCGACACTGCAGTGACTTTTGCACCTGTCATCGTGTTATTTTTCGTCATAATCCTCTCCAATGGCGGTTAGTAACGATCACTCAACATACACTTACGCCCGCGTTATAACTTAGCTAATGATGTTTTTCCGCTTGCTTTCCCTGTAAACGGTACAAATACTCGATATTATGCCACTTGGAAACGCCACATTGATTGAGATAGCACCTGCTATAGGAGCCAACAATTTGCCCAAGTTTCCACTGAGCGCCGACTTAATACACTCATAATTACACTGCACAATGTTATTGCGCAAGTCTAGTTCGTGGTCAAATGCAACAGAGCAACCTGCAGGCTCGGCTTGCATCTCCATTTATGTTCAGATTTGTCTGGTCTTGGGAACAGCAACCGCCTATTGTGAACTTCATGCAGCTAGGTGAGAGTTCCGAGCCTACATCGTTTTCGCAGTTGATACGGTTTCTTCTTTCTCCGGGGCTAGAAGCTGCGTGACGGCTCGGAAGCTCTTACTTGACGATCTTGTGAAGCAGTCTTTCACAAAAAAGACGATGAAAAGATTTCGTTCCCACTTGCCAGCCTTCTTCCATCAGTCAGCAAACGTTCGTAACTATCTTATATCTACGATAATGATGGAAGCTGAAGAAACCGCATCTCCTTCTTTACTAGGCAGAAATATTGACCATTACACAACGGCAGCACTATGGTCAAATTGCGTTTCTGATTAGTAAGCAAGGAGACCCGGATTCGAGTTCTGGCCGCGGCACAAATTTTAACTCATTTCTTCAGCTTCCATCATTATCGTAGATAAAGATGAGACTTAAATGTCTCGGGAAAATATAAATCATAAGATCATTATCATTTGTTTCACATTTAGAATTAATACTTCAGGGGAAAATTTTACGCTATAACAGCGAGGAATGGTAGGGCAAACCTGAATTAATGCGTGCCGAATGATAAGTAACTTTATTACGCACTTGATGTGTTCTTGATTATAGGAACTGACCATTCCACACTACTCATGACCTTAATTAATATGACGGATAATCAAACGACATTTAAATTGACAACGGTACCGCTGCAAGCCATCGGTAACAGTGTAGGGAAGCAGCCTACTCACTCCGTATAAAATTCACGTCAGCCTTTCCATTGTGTGCCAGCCTAGTCCGCTGTTAACTAGCTTCAACGTCATAAATGTTGCGCAATACTTTAAAAATCAAGTAAATAAACTGAAACGTTGCTAGCATGTCAGGAGTAAAACAAAATCAATATATGTTGGACATCAATTCAATAACTTTGACCATTTTCGAAATTTGGACGTTTTTTTGTAAAAATCATTGGCGCAACAGAAAAGAGCTAGAAACTTAAAAATTTGTATTTAGATTCCTTTTGCATAATAATTCAGTAGAAACAGTATTCTGGATCTCACAAATTAAAATCTTAGTTGAAATTCATGATTTTCTGGGGTTTGTCTTAAAAATTATGGAAGCAAAATAGATTAAGTAGGCGAATAAATAAGGCTAGGATGTTTAAATTTAAGTATAAGGGAGATCCGCTATAATCATAAAGATGTGAGAAGTTTCAACTGAATAACTATAAAACTATAGCGACAGCGTGTCTCCAAAGGGCAAGTTCAGAGCTCATCTACTGCGTGTAGTGTAATTAAATTAATTCTCACGCCCAAAATATTTGACTTAGCCACGCCAGACTTTTATTATGATTACTTACCTGTGTGCTGACTGCACATTTAAATTGAGAGCTTCATCGGCCATCAGCAAAGGAAGCAATGATTTATTCGATAACTTAAAGTGGTGCATTACTAGCCCAGCGGCTAGTTGGGAGAGCGGATTTGATCAGGCGTTCCTTTAGCCGTCCGCACCGCGGCTTTATATATAAGAACGCTGTGCGAGAGAGAAAGGCCCCAGTTCTCTCCAGACGCTGATTAGTGCACCACCTGTGCCGAGAGTCGCGTCGCGTCGGTATCATTGCTATAAACAGCCTCGGATGCCATAATAAGTTACTCGGGATACACGTAACCATGAAATCGTTTTCGAGTGAAGTGTTAATTCTGGGATGACTTTAATGATCTATCTTCAGTTTGCGTATGTCGTATTTTCACGTGCCGTCGCGGGACAGACATTCTACCATTATTTAGCGTGGCATTTGATGAACATTATCATCAAATTATGGCGAGCATTCACGTAAACATTTAATTTGAACAGTTATAGTTGCATCAGCGCATTAGACTCTGAACTGCTCTGTTAGTTGGATTGTGTGGATTCTTTTTGGTCTGTGACGTAGTGAACATTTTAGAGAAAATGGTTTTTGATTATGAATCCCAGACAATCTCCTAATTCCTCAGAGCTATAAGCTGTAGCTATAAATGTATTTCTCAGATGAAGTGGGCACTAGGAATTCTAATTACAGGCTTCACGTTTTGCTAATCACTTTCTGGTTGCCAATATTGTAGTTAGAGAGCCAGTGTTGAGAACGGCAAACAACAGCATTAAATAAATACAAAACGTTTATAACTCAATAATTCCACCCGCCACCCCACATATGTTGCTAATCGGCCAGGAAAAACAAAACATCTATAACAATAATTCCACCCACTGCCCCAGATATGGTGCATCAGCCGGGAAATGTATCTTTTCTACATTACATACAAAACATTTAATAACATTTATTCCACCCACCGCCCCACAACAGCTTTTAACGTTCCCGTATTAGCCTCCACCTGACCTCTATAATCAAATTCCAATTCATCATCATCATCATCATCATTTAAGACTGATTATGCCTTTCAGCGTTCAGTCTGGAGCATAGTGCCCCTTATAAAATTCCTCCATGATCCCCTATTCAGTGCTAACATTGGTGCCTCTTCTGATGTTAAGCCTATTACTTCAAAATCATTCTTAACCGAATCCAGGTACCTTCTCTTTGGTCTGCCCCGACTCCTCCTACCCTTTACTGCTGAACCCATGAGTCTCTTGGGTAACCTAGCTTCTCCCATGCGTGTAACATGACCCCACCATCTAAGCCTGTTCGCCCTGACTGCTACATCTATAGAGTTCATTCCCAGTTTTTCTTTGATTTCCTCATTGTGGACACCCTCCTGCTATTGTTCCCATCTACTAGTACCTGCAATCATCCTAGCTACTTTCATATCCGTAACCTTAACTTTGTTGATAAGATAACCTGAATCCACCCAGCTTTCCCTCCCATTCAACATAGTTGGTCGAAAGATTGAACAGTGCACAGATAACTTAGTCTTGGTACTGACTTCCTTCTTGTAGAAGAGAGTAGATCGTAGCTGAGCGCTCACTGCATTAGCTTTGCTACACCTCGCTTCCAGTTCTTTCACTATGTTGCCATCCTGTGAGAATATACATCCTAAGTACTTGAAACCGTCCACCTGTTCTAACTTTGTTCCTCCTATTTGGCACTCAATCCGTTTATATCTCTTTCCCATTGACATTACTTTCGTTTTGGAGATGCTAATCTTCATACCATAGTCCTTACATTTCTGATCTAGCTCCGAAGTATTACTTTGCAAACTTTCAATCGAATCTGCCATCACAGCTAAGTCATCCGCATATGCAAGACTGCTTATTTTGTGTTCACATATATTAATCTCACCCAGCCAGTCTATTGTTTTCAACATATGATCCATAAATAATATGAACAACAGTGGAGACAGATTGCAGCCTTGTCTTACCCATGAAACTACTCTGAACCATGAACTCAATTTACTGTCAACTCTAACTGCTGCCTGACTATCCATGTAAAGACCATTAATTGCTTGCAAAAGTTTGCCTCCTATTCCATAATCTCGTAGAACAGACAATAACTTCCTCCGAGGAACCCGGTCTTATGCCTTTTCTAGATCTATAAAGCATATATACAATTCCCTGTTCCATTCATAAAACGTCTCCATTATTTGCCGTAAGCTAAAGATCTGGTCCTGACAACCTCTGCCGGCCGGAGTGGCCGAGCGGTTAAAGGCGCTACAGTCTGGAACCGCACGACCGCTACGGTCGCAGGTTCGAATCCTTACTCGGGCATGGATGTGTGTGATGTCCTTAGGTTAGTTAGGTTTAAGTAGTTCTAAGTTCTAGGGGACTTATGACCACAGCAGTTGAGTCCCATAGTGCTCAGAGCCATTTGAACATTTGACAACCTCTAAGAGGCCTAAACCCACACTGATTTTCATCCGATTGGTTCTCAACTAATACTCGCACTTTCCTTTGAACAATACCTGAGAAGATTTTACCCACAACGCTGATTAAAGAGATACCCATATAGTTGTTACAATCTTTTCTGTTTCCATGTTTAAAGATTGGTGTGATTACTGCTTTTGTCCAGTCTGATGGAACCTGTCCCGACTCCCAGGCCATTTCAGTTATCCTGTGTAGCCATTTAAGACCTGACATTCCACTGTATTTGATGAGTTCCGACTTAATTTCATCCACCCCAGCTGCTTTATTGCACTGCAATCTATTGACCAGTTTCTCCACTTCCTCAAATGTGATCCTATTTCCACCATCATTCCTATCCCATTGTTCCTCGAACTCTGAAACATTACTGATCGTATTTTCACCTACATTGAGCAACTCTTCAAAATATTCCCTCCATCTGCCCAAGGAATCCACAGGGTTCACCAGCAGTTTTCCTGACCAGTCCAAAATACTTGTCATTTCTTTCTTACCTCCCTTTCGAAGACTGCTAATTACACTCCAGAATGGTTTTCCAGCAGCTTGACCCAAAGTCTCCAACCTGTTTCCAAAGTCTTCCAAAGATTTCTTCTTGGATGCTGCAATTATTGCGTACTTTACTCTAACAACTACATCACTGAGTGCCTCATAAAAACTATCCATCTTATCTTGATCTGTCCCTTCACAATGCGAATATACTGACACAATTATAATTTTCTTGCTAGACACTGTCAAATCTATCCACATCAGTCGTTCGTTTACATACCTTATTGCAACTACGCTGGGCTCCATTTCTTTCCTGATGTAAAGCCCTACACCCCATTGTGCTATTCCTGCTTTGACTCCTGACAGGTAGACCTTGTATTCTCCCACTTCTTCTTTCTCACTCCTTACCCGAATGTCACTAACAGCTAAAACGTCCAGCCCCATCTTACTTGCAGCCTCTGCCAGCTCTACCTTCTTCCCAGAGTAGCCCCCATTGATATTAATAGCTCCCCATCTCATTACCATTTGTTTGCCAAGTAGTATCTTAGGAGTCCCTTGTTTGTCAGTTAGAGGTGGGACTCCATCACCTCCAAAGGTCCGAGGCATTTTGCTCTGATTGTTGCCAGCATCATATATTAAGTACCAGGGAAGCAGGTTGCTAGCCTTGCTTGCCCCGAGTCCCATTGAGTTTTACCCCTAACGGTTGAGGGACTAACCGGTGGATTTGGTAGTCTTTGCCGTATGAGCACAAAGGTGACCACGACTCAGAATATGTCCGAGATGCCCAGCCTTGTTCCAAGGTAACTGGTATCCCTACTGTCGGGACCACTTACTTGGCCATTCATACGTTGCCCATGGTTCATGAACTAGGACATGACCACAGGAACCCACATCATGAACCACTCAAATTCCAATTGCCTTAATTAAATAGATTTCACTAAAGATATGACGATGATGAGAAGTCTGATTATGGATTTTGACACAGAACACTGAGCAACAGTTTGATTGTTTAAATAAAATATGTAATATTATAGACTTTAAATGACGTAAAATATTATCTGTTGTTGTTATTGATAAACAGTGTTCAGAGCATCATGGCTTACTAAAATAAAATACTGCATAAATTTCTAAGTTTTAATGAAAACACTGCCGACAATACGTTTGTGCATGTGTTATGAAATCATCAGATAATGTGACATCCACGAAACACAGTCCGTGTTTGTGAAAGTGGAAATGAATCGTGTATTAATAAGAACTTAAGGCCATCTACAGCTGTTGATTGGAGAAATGAACCATTACTGAAAACCTTGTGAAAACGTTGGTGACAGAAGCACTCACATCTCCTTGACCGTTATTTGCAATAGCAGATGCAGCCCCTAGGGCACAGATAACATTATCATAAAGTTCAGCAAGTTTTAAGTGGAATACAGTGATTTAATATCACGGATCTACAGTATATAATAAGTAAACGAACTATTCTCCATGTTACTCAGACATATTTGAGACTCACTTTCAAATACAGAAAAAAGGAAAAGGCTGTTCCCGGCGGAGGTTCGAGTCCTCCCTCGGGCATGGGTGTGTGAGTTTGTCCTTAGGATACTTTAGGTTAAGTAGTGTGTAAGATTAGGGACTGATGACCTTAGCAGGTAAGTCCCATAAGGAAAAAGAAAGGGAAAGCACATTTTTGGTTTAGCTGTGGAACTGCTTGTAACTTTCTAATCTTATTTCATTGTAGAATGCCAAAATAAGAAACAAGGCAGCCATCCCTTTACAGTATCCACAAGTTCAACACATACATGTTTAGGCACAATCTGCTCACGGAGAAAATCTGCAAGAAGCTGTCGTTGCTGCAAGAAAAAGAGACTAAAGCTGAGAGTTGACAGGTGAAAGTATTTAAACCCAGTTCTCAACCGCTACAGAGACTGTTTCACAAAGCGAAGGAAAAAAAAAAAAAAAGAAAGACATTAAAGCCTATGAAAACGATGAATTTATGAAAGCACAATGCGGAGAAGGAAGTGGATACTTTGTAGAAGAAGTAGATGAAGATGAAGAAGAAGCTGAGAACAATGAGCTAGAAGACAAAGGGGAAGAAACGAAGAAGATAAAGCAGAATGAAGGAAAATTGTAACAGCATCATTTTTAAAGGAAAGTTAGATTAAACGGATGATATGGTGTATGACACTAAATTTAAGCTGATAACAAAAGTGCGCATGATAGATCAATGGAGACGATTTAATAATCCACAGAGTGAGACTCCAAGGAATGAGAGGATTCTATAATCTCTTGATTAAAATTGAAACCAATAATAAGATTTTGGTAACACGACACATTCAAATTTATTCTAAAATCCTTGGGGCTAACAATGCTAATAGTTATAACCTTGTCCCTTGCCACGCGGGGTAACCGCGTGGTCTAGGGCGCCTTGCAGCGGCTCACGCGGGTTCCCCCATCGGAGGTTCGAGTCCTCCCTCGGGCATGGGTGTGTGTGTTGTCCTTAGCGTAAGTTAGTTTAAATTAGATTAAATATTGTGTAAGCCTACGGACCGATGACCTTACTAATTTGATCCCACAGGAGCTTACCACAAATTTCCAGATATCCTTGTCCCTTGCACATCAGGAAATTCCAACTGAGCCTACAAATCTACCAAAATCGTTAGGCCTGCAATAGATAACAATGTTGTGATGTCTTTGACAAATGCTGAAATTCAGAGTAGTATGTTCAGACACAAAGAAAACGAAAGTACACAAGTATGTATGTGCAACGAGGTTTCTTTCGACATCAACATCCCCTAACAAAGAAGGGAGAAGCAGTGGTTTGTAGAATATGTGCATGAGAGACAGAACCAACGTAATCAAACAGCGCGCCAAGTTTAAAAAGGAAATGTTCTTTTTAATCTAAACCAAAAATGTACAAACATATATATATCCATGTTTACAGATGGATAACAGAAGATCCTTTTTTAAAAAAAGCGAAACGTGTGTAGATTCAAATTTACTTTAATTATTTTCAAGACCGAGAAACCAATAATAACTGAAAGCGAATTTGCTGTTAAAAACTGGCCTGCAACAACGCAACAGCAGGTATCGACTGCTTCCACTGGAATAACCTGAATCAAGTAATAGATCTATTAACTTTCTCGTTAGATACGAAGGTGGAGGGTAATAATTCATATATTGATGAAATGATATCTACTGAAGTGCATCTTTGGGAAGTGGATGTGGAAAATGAAGTCAAAGAGACAAGTGCACAACGGGAAAAACATTTCGTCACATTAATGACAGCCATGGAGAAGAAATAAAAACTTTGAGGTTCACCGATGACACTGTAATTCTGTCAGAGAGAGCAAAGGACTTGGAAGAGCAGTTGAACGGAATGGACAGCGTCTTGAAAGGAGGGTATAAGATGAACATCAACAAAAGCAAAAAGAGGATAGTGGAATGTAGTCGAATTAAGTCAGGTGATGCTGAGGGAATTAGATTAGGAAATGACACACTTAAAGTAGTAACGGAGTTTTGCTATTTGGGGAGCAAAATAACTGATGATGGTCGATGTAGAGAGGCTATCAAATGTAGACTGGTAATGGCAAGGAAAGCGTTTCTGAAAAAGAGAAGTTTGTTAACATCGAGTATTGATTTAAGTGTCAGGAAGTCGTTTCTCAAAGTATTTGTATAGAGTGTAGCCATGTATGGAAGTGAAACGTGGACGATAAATAGCTTAGACATGAAGAGAATAGAAGATTTCGAAATGTGGTGCTACAGAAGAATGCTGAAGATTAGATGGGTTGATCACATAACTAATGAGATGGTATCGAATAGAATTGGGGAGAAGTTTGTGGCACAACTTGACTAGAAGAAGGGATCGGTTGGTAGGACATGTTCTGAGATCACCAGTTTAGTGTTGGAGGACAGCGTGGAGGGTAAAAATCGTAGACGGAGACCAAGAGATGAATACACTAAGCAGATTCAGAAGGATGTAGGTTGCAGTAGGTACTGGGAGATGAAGAAGCTTGCACAGGATAGAGTAGCATGGAGAGCTGCATCAAACCAGTCTCAGGACTGAAGACCACAACAACAACAACAACAATGAGAGCCATAAAAGGTGAGATTCACAAAGACAAAATTATTACGTGGGATTTCGTATATCGATTAACCATTAACTGCTCTAGTGGTGTCCTGGAGAACCGCAGGCGATATGAATACAATACATAGTATGTGAACGGAACAACAGATGGCGCCTGTGTTCTTGTTAGTTCTCAGTAAAGTGATGCCGTTTGACGCGGAGTGTTGGATGCGGTGTTTCCAGTAATATTTTGGGAGGTAAAGAGAAAGAGGTCTCAGAATACCCCATCAGAGTATTAACATAAGTTGCTTTTCATTATCTCAGTTAGTGTTTTACGCGACTGAAGTGTTACAGTATTTCTAAGAGAGCATAATTTCAATGATAACGCCAATTTTTAAGCTTGTGTGAGTATACATACATTATTTTTCAGACTGGCATCATCGAAGTCATTAACAGATGACGAGCTGGAAAGAACAGTGAATGATCCTGCGTTTTGCAAGCGGATGAGGAGAGCACAGCAGATGAGCATGGATTTATACTAAGTGGTCATGATTCCACCTCTGAAGTTACATCAGAATATAGTGGTGAAGAATCAGATGAAGAGGTGTGTATTAGGCCTTCCGCTGTCAAATTTTTTTTTTTTTTTTGGAAAAAAGCAGTGCTACAAGTGGTCAAAATGAGCTTCTCCTACAACTCGTACCCGTGCTCACAATATTGCTAGGCGCTAGACGTGCAGCAAAAACGCTTGATTCATCTGGCATATTATCTGATTGGGAACTGTTCATTACTGAAGATTTATTACAAGTTGTTGTTGTTGTGGTCTTCAGTCCAGAGACTGGTTTGATGCAGCTCTCCATGCTACTCTATCCTGTGCAAGCTTCTTATCTCCCAGTATCTACTGCAACCTACATCCTTCTGAATCTGCTTAGTGTAGTCATCTCTTGGTCTCCCTCTACGATTTTTACCCTCCACACTGCCCTCCAATGCTAAATTTGTGACCCCTGATGCCTCAAAATATGTCCTACCAACCGATCCCTTCTTCTAGTCAAGTTGTGCCACAAACTTCTCTTCTCCCCAATCCTATCCAATACCTCCTCATTAGTTACGTGATCTACCCACCTTATCTTCAGCATTCTTCTGTAGCACCACATTTCAAAAGCTTCTATTCTCTTCTTGTCCAAACTAGTTATCGTCCATGTTTCACTTCCATACATGGCTACACTCCATACAAATACTTTCAGAAACGACTTCCTGACACTTAAATTTATACTCGATGTTAACAAATTCCTCTTCTTGAGAAACGATTTCCTTGCCATTGCCAGTCTACATTTTATATCCTCTCTACTTCGACCATCATCGGTTATTTTACTTCCTAAATAGCAAAACTCCTTTACTACTTTAAGTGTCTCATTTCCTAATCTAATTCCCTCAGCATCACCCGACTTAATTTGACTACATTCCATTATCCTCGTTTTGCTTTTGTTGATGTTCATCTTATATCCTCCTTTCAAGACACTGTCCATTCCGTTCAACTGCTCTTCCAAGCCCTTTGCTGTCTCTGACAGAATTACAATGTCATCGGCGAACCTCAAAGTTTTTACTTCTTCTCCATGAATTTTAATACCTACTCTGAATTTTTCATTTGTTTCCTTTACTGCTTGCTCAATATACTGATTGAATAACATCGGGGAGAGGCTACAACCCTGTCTTACTCCTTTCCCAACCACTGCTTCCCTTTCATGCCCCTCGACTCTTATAACTGCCATCTGGTTTCTGTACAAACTGTAAATAGCCTTTCGCTCCCTGTATTTTACCCCTGCCACCTTCAGAATTTGAAAGAGAGTATTCCAGTTAACGTTGTCAAAAGCTTTCTCTAAGTCTACAAATGCTAGAAACGTAGGTTTGCCTTTTCTTAATCTTTCTTCTAAGATAAGTCGTAAGGTCAGTATTGCCTCACGTGTTCCAACATTTCCACGGAATCCAAACTGATCTTCCCCGAGGTCGGCTTCTACCAGTTTTTCCATTCGTCTGTAAAGAATTCGCGTTAGTATTTTGCAGCTGTGACTTATTAAACTGATAGTTCGGTAATTTTCACATCTGTCAACACCTGCTTTCTTTGGGATTGGAATTATTATATTCTTCTTGAAGTCTGAGGGTATTTCGCCTGTCTCATACATCGTGCTCACCAGATGGTAGAGTTTTGTCATGACTGGCTCTCCCGAGGCCATCAGTAGTTCAAACGGAATGTTGTCTACTCCCGGGGCCTTGTTTCGACTCAGGTCTTTCAGTGCTCTGTCAAACTCTTTACGCAGTATCTTATCTCCCATTTCGTCTTCATCCACATCCTCTTCCATTTCCATAATATTGTCCTCAAGTACATCGCCCTTGTATAAACCCTCTATATACTCCTTCCACCTTTCTGCCTTCCCTTCTTTGCTTAGAACTGGGTTGCCATCTGAGCTCTTGATATTCATGCAAGTGGTTCTCTTCTCTCCAAAGGTCTCTTTAATTTTCCTGTAGGCAGTATCTATCTTACCCCTAGTGAGACAAGCCTCTACATCGTTACATTTGTCCTCTAGCCATCCCTGCTTAGCCATTTTGCACTTCCTGTCGATATCATTTTTGAGACGTTTGTATTCCTTTTTGCCCGCTTCATTTACTGCATTTTTATATTTTCTCCTTTCATCAATTAAATTCAATATTTCTTCTGTTACCCAAGGATTTCTATTAGCCCTCATCTTTTTACCTACTTGATCCTCTGCTACCTTCACTACTTCATCCCTAAGAGCTACCCATTCTTCTTCTACTGTATTTCTTTCCCCCATTCCTGTCAATTGTTCTCTTATGCTCTCCCTGAAACTCTCTACAACCTCTGGTTCTTTCAGTTTATCCAGGTCCCATCTCCTTAAATTCCCACCTTTTTGCAGTTTCTTCAGTTTCAATCTGCAGTTCATAACCAATAGATTGTGGTCAGAATCCACATCTGCCCCAGGAAATGTCTTACAATTTAAAACCTGGTTCCTAAATCTCTGTCTTACCATTATATAATCTATCTGATACCTTTTAGTATCTCCAGGATTCTTCCAGGTATACAACCTTCTTTTATGATTCTTGAACCAAGTGTTGGCTATGATTAAGTTATGCTCTGTGCAAAATTCTACAAGGCGGCTTCCTCTTTCATTCCTTCCCCCCAATCCATATTCACCTACTATGTTTCCTTCTCTCCCTTTTCCTACTGACGAATTTCAGTCACCCATGACTATTAAATTTTCGTCTCCCTTCACTACCTGAATAATTTCTTTTATCTCTTCATACATTTCATCTATTTCTTCATCATCTGCAGAGGTAGTTGGCATATAAACTTGTACTACTGTAGTAGGCATGGGCTTTGTGTCTATCTTGGCCACAATAATGCGTTCACTATGCTGTTTGTAGTAGCTAACCCGCACTCCTATTTTTTTATTCATCATTAAACCTACTCCTGCATTACCCCTATTTGATTTTGTATTTATAACCCTGTAATCATCTGACCAAAAGTCTTGTTCCTCCTGCCACCGAACTTCACTAATTCCCACTATATCTAACTTTAACCTATCCATTTCCCTTTTTAAATTTTCTAACCTACCTGCCCGATTAAGGGATCTGACATTCCACGCTCCGATCCGTAGAACGCTAGGTTTCTTTCTCTTGATAACGACATCCTCCTGAGTAGTCCCCGCCCGGAGATCAGAATGGGGGACTATTATACATCCGGAATATTTTACCCAAGAGGACGCCATCATCATTTAATCAGACAGTAGAGCTGCATGCCCTCGGGAAAAATTACGGCCGTAGTTTCCCCTTGCTTTCAGCCGTTCGCAGTACCAGCACAGCAAGGCCGTTTTGGTTAATGTTACAAGGCCAGATCAGTCAATCATCCAGAATGTTGCCCCTGCAACTACTGAAAAGGCTGCTGCCCCTCTTCAGGAACCACATGTTTGTCTGGCCTCTCAACAGATAGCCCTCCGTTGTGGTTGCACCTACGGTACGGCCATCTGTATCGCTGAGGCACGCAAGCCTCCCCACCAACGGCAAGGTCCATGGCTCATGGGGGGGTTATTACAAGTAGTATTCATCAATACAAATGTCAAGATACATTACATGTCAAACAAATACAGAGTTCCTCAATTAGCATTCATAGAGCCGCTAGATAGAACTGAGGGCATTTATAGGTCTGCTTTATTTATCTGGAGTAATGAAATCTAACGAAAATGTTGCTGGACTTTTGGATAATCATGGAACTGGTCGTGATGTATTTCGAGCCACTATGAGCGTTAGATTTTTATTCATATTGCCTTGTTCCGTTTCGATTGTGCTACTACGAGAGATGCTAGGAAGGCTGATGACAGACTTGCAGCTATTAGAGATGTCTGGGAACTCTTTATAGACAAATGTCAAAAGTATTATACTCCAGGAGCGAACGTGAGAATTCGTGGTAGGTCCAAGTTTCACATGTATATGCCTAGGAAGCCAGCCATATACGGCCTCTAAGTTATGTACCTTTGTGATTCACGAACATTCTATTTATGCAATGCACTTGTCTACACACGCAAAGGGACAAATAAAAGTATATTATCAATTCCAACACAGGATGTTTTGAAATTAATAACACCAACTGAGGGAAGCAATAGAAATGTGACAGTAGACAATTGGTTCATGTTTTTGTGCAAAAAGGTGTACAGTATAGTGCTGCATCCATTTTCAATAAGCTACCACTCGAATTCAAAAATCTTAGCAGTAATCCCCGAGCTTTCAAATCGAAACTGAAGAGTTTCCTCATGCGTCACTCCTTCTATTCTGTCGAGAAGTTCCTTGAAAAATTAAACTGATTCTTATTGTATTGTTGATTGCATTTACTTAAACTTATGGACTGACCTCTTTCTGGTTCATAAATATTTATTTTTATCTGTTATTACTTTTATGTTGTAATTTCACGTACTGACACGTTCCATGACCTTGGAGATTTTCTCCTCACTTTGGTCCTATGGAACTTGACGTGTAAATAAATAAACTTGAACTCTGTGATCAGCTGGAAGCCAAAACATTGACTCTCTTAGGCATCCTAAAGCTTAATAAACCGCAGATCCCAGAAGAATTCAAATCAAAGAGAAAGCGACCAGTATAATCTGCATTATTAGGGCATAACGAAGGAAAGACAATTTGTTCTTATGTTCCTTGGGAAGGTCGAGCTGTTGTGCTACTTTCATCTATGCACCACGACCAGAAAATTAGTACTCAAAAGAGAAAACCTGAAATAATCATTGATCACAATGCCACAAAAGGAGGAGTGGAGGCACTGGACCAAACGTGCACTAACTATTCGGTATCAGAGCGAACGCGCAGATGGCCAATGTCTGTATTTTATACCATTTTAATAATAGTAGGAGTCGATGCTGCTGTTTTACTTCAGTGCACCAAACAACGTGATCAAACTGATAATATAAAAAGAAGGGAATGGCTACAGAGGCTTGGAATGGATTTAGTAAAACCCCATATACAACGACGAGATGCCCTACCCCTTTCTCGTTAGCTGAGAGACGTTTTTGTTAAATTTCGTGGTACTCCTCTTGCAACATCTTCAGAGCCAAAACCCACGAGAAAAGCAAGATGCTACATATGTGCAAAAAATGCTGTCAAGAAAACCAAAATAGAGTGTAAAAAACTCTCAAAACATGTTTGTCCAGATCACAGATTTTCAGTGTGCCAAAATTGTTTGTAATCATATTTCAAATACGTAAAAATGCTTCTAATATTCTGTGATAAAAGTGCAATTCAAAATAAAATTTCTTTAAATTATAGTTTCGTGTAACTTATTGGGGTTCTTAGAGTATTAGCGTATGAGCATTTCACTAAAGCAGTTAAGGACTGACAAGGCTCGGAGCTTGGGAACGAGTAGTGAGAGATCGTATTCAGTTTCAAAGGAGGACTGAACATACGGGTGGAGTTTTAGAACAGATATTATAAGCCAATCAGAAAAAGTAAAATGTCTCGCTTTGTCTCTTGTGTCTGGAGAGGTTAGCAGATACACATGTGTATTACCTACACAAGAGTCCCTGCCATACCTGCATGCTACAGTATATCCACGAAGCCCACCAACTGGGCTGTACGTCACTGCGCTACGATCTGTGTCAGTCAGTTATGCTACTGTCATAGCGATTGGACGAGAATGTTATCAAGCTTCGCCCTAGTCAGTACGGCATGGAGGAGTGGCACGGGGACCGGGAGGAGAAATTGTAGGGGCAGTTTGGTAGGAGGTCAAGGTCCAAATGAAATGTCAAGTTTCGTCCAAAGTGCCTGCTGTCCCCTAATGGAAGAAATCGGGACTACTATGTTGAACACAAATGTTGCTTCCCCACACACTTATGCTGAACAAAAGAAAATCAGACAAGCTGAAACCAAATTCCAAGAACAACTGTAAAGAAGAATGTAAATAAAGAAGCATGTCCCACGTGCATTAGATACTCAGATGTCACTCAGAGAACTCTTTTAGTTACTCCCTAATGAAGGATTTTGGAGCAATGTTCACATTGACTTTTAGTCGTGTTTGATGTCAGCATTAGGCCCCTACATTTATCGACACAAATTATAAACATCCTGTAGAAGGTAATGCATTTGCTGTAGGCAAGGTTTGGAGAAATAGCAACACGAAGGAAAATTACCTGTCACCTTCATTCGTAATCTAGGAGGAAATGTGCAGTTTGAACGCTAAGTAAGACCCAGTGATGTGGAATACGTTGAAAGGTGGCTACACTGAGTCACAGCGCCAGAGATTGCGCCAAAGAGTATTATTCAGCCGCCTCCACTGGCAGAGTGCTTGTTGAGAAGTCGTCGTGGAGAGTGCTTGTTGAGAAGTTGCGGTGGGCAGTAGGAGTTCTGATGTAGCAGTGACTAGTTGTGACCATGTCGTGTGCAGTTGTTCTGATGGGCTAGACAGCCGATGCTGTTCGATTGCGGATGTTGTAATGATCAGAGTGTATGTTTCGTCAATATATATGAAGGTAAAGAAAATTTTTTATTTTTTATTTCAAATGTCCTAACTAACAACGTCTCTTGGTCACAGGTTCAGTCAACAAATCTGGCTTGTGTTCATGTATTAGAGTGTAATTCTGGTTTCTATGTGCAATTATAGTATTTCTGTTTTTTTTTTAATTACTTCATTGTAAATGGCGTTTAAAGCATCTTGTCGTATTGAGGAAGAACCGCGCCAGATGTGTACGTTGAATCACACTTCCACACACAGAACAGTTACACTTGTGCTTTGTTGTTTAGTAGCTTTTATAGTTGCTGCGGACTTAATTAATTAATTGTGTTAACGGAAGTTTTGTTTCATTCTTTGTTGTTATTCTGTGCAGTCGGATTGCAGAGTAATACTAGTCGGGGCCAACCGGTTACGAGACTGCGTAACCGGACAGACAGCGACTAAAACTAAAAATATTTGCATTTTTATTTAATTAAGCCCCCATGGAACGTCGTGCCAAAAATCTGGATAATGTGAGCAGTGTGACTTTTTATACTGGACTACTGCAGGGCTGATAGTCAAATGGATGTAGTCTGTACTAATGATGCACTTGCGAGGGGCGTTCAATAAGTAATGTAACACACTTTTTCTGAAAGCCGATTGGTTTCATTCAGGATTCCAATACACCATATTACTCCTCACACTTCTGGTTACAAGACCCTGTTTTTCAACGTAATCTCCGTTCAACGTAACGGCCTGTAATATTTCTGGCTTAGTCAGTCATCACATTAAGCTCCAAGAAGCTGTTCCCAGAGCAGTGGAGATGCAAGAAGTATATAGATGACGAAATGTGGTGTGAGGTACCTGTGACAGATGTTAGATTCGGTACCATTCCAGTGACAAAGACCACCTGCATAATGCTACTGCTCTGTGATTGGCTGCTGTGTTCGGAAAAAGGGCGCCAAAACTTTAAAGTATAGCTATTATTATTAGTTAAACTACTCATTGGAATGACTTCACTTTTTAATATAAATATCTCTCAACAGCTATCAATCAGTCATTTTAGAATTATTAAAAACAATTTAAATCAAAAACAAAAGACTCCCGAAATTGCAGACGAAGCACGTCGGAAGCGTTCGGGTCACGCCTTTTCTGGTATGGCGCTCGAAGTGTTTCCGGCTGTTCGTCACGCTGGATTAGGCAGTCGAGAAGAACAGACATGTTGTCTGTCGTAGAATGTGTTTCCAATTTTTATTTAAGTTCCTGTTGGTCACTCTGGATTAGGCAGTCGAGATGTACAGTCAGGTTGTCTGTGGTAGGATGTGTTTGCCAGTATTCAGTATTAAAAGATTCACTCCGGTAGTCATGAGGCACAGACACGTGCCACAAATAGCGTTAAAGATACATTTTCGTAAACATTGTGTTTGATCATGTACTTTGCTGTACCAGAAGGTGTTGCATTAAGATCATGTAGTCTTCTCGTGTGGCTATATTAAAATACGCGAGTGGCATCCCAAAGAGGTGATACATTATTTCAGAACAGAACCTCGCTAAAAGTCAGTTTCAGCCTCAAGATACAGAACCTACGACCTGCGTAGGGGGTGTTTTCTGCGCTGGGGCAATCAACTTGAAGACATCAGGTTAGCGAACTATAACAGAACCTCCGTGTTCCACACAGTGCAGTGGAAACAACTAGGCGTCTCATGTGTACTGCATGCACAGAACAAATGTGCTCAGTGACACGTCATCTGCAGTAATGCAGAGGAGGTAAAGGAGGATGATCGTTATTAACACCAACAATCAATTCATTCTTCCATTCTTGCCGTAGGCCTTACGCCACTATAGTGAGACGACCTGTATGCCCGCATGGTACCACTCTATCGGTCGACGCCTGAGCCAACGTCTAATTGCATCAATGAAATTTTTACAATCAGCATCGTAAGGCGCAAGCAAATCAGCACAGGTAGCGATGATCGCAGCGAGCACACACACTTGAGATCCCAACTGACGGACGGGTGTTGTCAGCACTACCAACAGAGACATCTAGTTATGCAGCGAGGTGTTTGATTGCGATCCGTCGCTCACATTGAATGGGAGTGAGAGTGTCCGCACGTTCGAACATTGCAGGAGTCACATATGTGGATAGCCGGCTGGCACGTGGGAGGTCGGACAGGTTTGTACCTTATTGTGATGATGACAGACGTTTTGGCTGCGATGCTCCGAATTTTCTCCAAAAGAAACTCAGTGACAGCTCTCTCCTTGAAACGCACCTCTGTCAGTGGCGCCAATTTGAAGGCTTCCTACAGCGCCTCCACCTACCGGAACTTAATGAAACCATAGGGGATGAAGCGGGAGTATTCCACAATGTCCCACAACAAATTCTGCTGTTTTCAACCGAAACTGACCAAATATGTTGCATTACTTACTGAACGCCCCTCGTATCAAAAGCGCATAATGTTGTTTTATTCACCAAATATTACACCAATTACGACTTATGAATCTGCTGAAATATAAGTGCCGGTCGGTTTCCGAACTAGTTGCAGACAACCTTTTGCCGCCTGTATTTTACCCATGGGAACTTGAAGGTGAGTGCATTATTCGGCTGGGTTTCGGTTCGTGCACCACTTTTCCGCAAGGCAGCCTCTGTCCTCGACTGCGCAGTCGCGCCGTCGGTTTTACGCGCACGGGTGTCGTCTATTTTCAACCGCGGGGGACGGTCCGTGTCCGCGGCGGCGGCAATAGCTGTCAGTAACGAATTCGAGACATGCGCCGCCGCTGCCGCCCGGCGCGGTTAAATACGGCGCCGGGCGCGCGCGGTCTCGCACATCGCACCGCCAGCATTTATTGGGGATCCTCGCTCGCCCACTGCGCGCGCCAGCACGCAGCGCAGCGCGACGAAAGGGGGCGCAACGGTGGCGCGAAACGGCCTCCCCGGCCGGCACTGTGCGAGTCGAACAGCTGGCGGTAGAATGGGGCAGGACAGCAGAGTGGCATGGAGGCGGAAAGGGGGGGGGGGGTGGCGCTGCTGACGGGCCCGTATTTCGGTCACGTCTCTCCAGCTGACAGCGCGCCTGGTGGACACCTTGCAATTAAAACTCACTTGTCCGGCCGCAGGCCGCACCAGAACCGCCCACGGAATAATTCTCGCCATCCGGGAGCTCGCGTTCCGTCCCCTGGGAGATGAAGAAGGGCACGTATCGCCCGTGCAGATCGATAAATTGTTTCATTCCCTTCTCGTGCTTTTTTTTCCGATTCCCAATTGCGGATAGCGCCCACCTTTATATGCTTCGGACGTATATAGCTCGTACTCACTCGCCTCACTCCCTTCCACTCTTTTTCTCCCCACGGGAATAGAACTAATTTACACGTCTCGCGTTCAGACAAAGATAGAACTTTTTAGGAAAAAGCATTGTGGTTACATTAGCAACACTTCTAAACCTCATCTCTCCTTGGAGTTTTTCCGTCCTAGAAACGGGTTACTCATTTCTCAACTGCCCGCTGGCCTAAAGGTATGTAAGTACACACTCGTAAACAAAGTCGAGCGATTGCCTATAGACATTGACTGTAGATCTGTAGCTAGACAATGTATATAGACAGTCCAGATATTTTATCTCGTGTACATACTTGAATGCAATGTTACTCGATATTTACTAAACGCGGCCCATCTCTTGGGATCTCAGCTTGTGCAGCGACAATAATGGAAAGTGAACAAAGTGAACATCGGCGACTCGTGAGTATACATTTTGGATTTCACCAATTTTTAGATTGAGGTAAGTTAAAAAAAAGGTCAAATGGCTCTGAGCACTATGGGACTGAGGTCATCAGTCCCCCAGAACTTAGAATTACTTAAACCTAACTAACCTAAGGACATCACACACATCCATGCCCGAGGCAGGATTCGAACCAGGGACCGTAGCGGCCGCGCAGTTCCAGACTGAAGCGCCTAGAACCACTCGGCCACAACGGCCGGCTTTGAGGTAAGTATTAGAGTGTGAATTTAATAGCATCTGTCGTAAACAAATGGTTCAAATGGCTCTGAGCACTATGGGACTTAACTTCTGAGGTCATCAGTCCCCTAGAACTTAGAACTACTTAAACCTAACCAACCTAAGGACATCACACACATCCATGCCAGAGGCAGGATTCGAACCTGCGACCGTAGCGGTCTCGCGGTTCCAGACTGTAGCGCCTAGAACCGCTCGGTCACTTCGGCCGGCCTGCCGTAAACAGTTATGCTTATCAATATATTTATACCGCTACAGCCACTACCAATAACAATAATAACAGTAATAATAATAATTATTATAATTATAGTAATAAGCATAGCCATTCAAAAATACAACAGCAACAAATCGCCGGAAACCCTATAACACTTTCTCGATATTCGCAAAAGACAAACAGAACAATCAGGAAAACCAAACGCAACTGCATCAACGAACAGCTCAAATCAATCGAGGACAACTTCAGAAATTACAGCAGCAGAAGTTTCTATAGAGATTTCGCTAACGGAACTAAACATTACTCATCACAAAATCTGACCTTTAAGAACGAAGATGGGAAACTCGCAGTCGCCGATCAAGGAAACTGCAAAGAACTGACACACTACTTTTCCTACCTTCTTAATTGCCCTGAACCACCCGAACGATTCCCGCACACATCCCCAACTCTTATGAAACCTGACGCCAGTTCACCGACACAAGAAGAAATGTGACACCACATCAAAAAACTGAAGAACGGAGAGACATCAGGAGAAGATGGAATCACCGAGTTACTGAAAAATCTCGGAACACGAGCATTACAGGAAACCACACAGGTCATTCAGAACATATGGCGAAATGAAGAACTCCAAGACGACTGGAAAGATGCACTCATCCACCCACTCCACAAAAAAGGAGACAAATCTGATGTGAATAACTACAGAGGAATCTCCCTCCTTTCCATTCCTTACAAAGTTCTCTCCGCTTGCCTCTTGCAACGCGCACAACAACAACTGCAACTCTAAAAGGTGAATATCAAGTAGGTTTCAGACCACACAGATCAGGCACCGAACAAATTTTCAACATGAAATCTATCCTGAAAATTCAAGCTACACGGAATCTCCCAACGAGATGCACATTTGTTGACTTCAAGAAAGCTTTCGACTCCATCGCCGTCCCTTATAATATACTCAAAGAAAACAATCTGGATCCAAAAACACAACGGCTCATCCAACAAACCGGAACAGACACAGCTTGCGAAGAAGAAGAAGAAAGGCCGGCCGCGGTGGTCTAGCGGTTCTGGCGCTGCAGTCCGGAACCGCGGGACTGCTACGGTCGCAGGTTCGAATCCTGCCTCGGGCATGGGTGTGTGTGATGTCCTTAGGTTAGTTAGGTTTAAGTAGTTCTAAGTTCTAGGGGACTTATGACCTAAGCTGTTGAGTCCCATAGTGCTCAGAGCCATTTGAACCATTTGAACAGCTTGCGAAGTCAAATTCAACGGAGAAATCTGATAACCTTTTTTGATGAAGACTGGCGTGCGGCAGGGCAATAGCCTCCCCCCACTACTTTTCATCATAGTTTTAGACAAAATCACCAAAGAATGCGAACAAGAACCGAAAAATCGAAACATCTGGAGACCCACCAGGCTAGGAAAATGGAAGTATAACGTCGAAGTCACATGCCTAGCCTTCGCTGACGACTTCGCGATCCTTTCTGGTGATGAACAAACAGCAATCCATTAGTCCTCGAAGAACATGCCGAGAAAGTTGGACTGCAAATTTCTTTTTCTGTATCGAATTCATCGCTACAAAACACATCAAAACACAAAATTTATTCACAATAAATGGCGCAGTATACAAGGTTAACCACTTCAAGTTTTTAGGAGAAATTATAGAGTGTACAGGTACATGAAAAATAGCACAAAAAGCACTGTAACTGAATATGCGGAAAGGATATGGGAAAGCATCTACAATAAAAATGCATAAACATCAACACAGAAGTTCGACACTACACCACTGTTATCAAACCTGAAACACTCTGCGCCAGCGAGACGCTACAAATTACAAAGGATACCTCGAAAATATCAAAAAGGCTGAAAGAAAAATTATCCGAAAAATCTTTGGCGCAAAACCCACAGACGAGGGATGCCATCTACAATCACACACAGTCATAGAAAAATATCCCAACATCGAAACCGATTTTCGCAACGACGACTGAAATTCTACGGAAACATTATGAGACTAGATGACAACCGAATAAGAAAGAAAATTTTGAAGCACTTACAGAAACAGAAAACGACAACACTCTGGATAAAGCAGGCCCAAATTGATCTAAAATGCCAAAATCTCACTGACAGACATCGAAGATCGAAACGTCTTCAGACATAAGGTCTACAGCTGGGAAATTTCATCAGAAGACAAACCCAGGTTACCTAGGAGAAAGTGGCCAAATGAACGTAGAGCTAAGCATAGCGAGATGATGAAACAATTCTGGAAGGACAAGAAACATAACAGCCACAGGTCATAATTTGCTTTATGTGATCCTCTGTGGATCTAAACAACGTAAATAAATAAATAAATCATACGCATAACTTGTCTAAAAAAAGAGCAAAAGTGTTTTTGTGGAATTTTGTTGTTTTGTACAAAATTAAATACAATTTAGGGCAAGAACTAAATAATGTTTAAGCTTTCGCTACTCTCCACTTCGCATTTTGTGTAAGTGGGAATTCCGTGATGTACAAGAAGGTAGAAATCAAAGAATTAACTTCCAAGCTGAAAATCAGACATTCTTAAGTTGCCCCCATACAACATACACTTTTTTGGTAAATGTTCGCTTGTTCTCAAGTTTATTTGACTTCGTCACTTTGTGCGTCAACAGATCACGTCTGGAGGTCTCAGATCCTCTGCGGGTTAACTTTTCCAGATAATTTTCCTTTCTGTTGGCACTTAAAACAGATTCAACAGAGTTAATGCTGACGCTGCACACGAAAGCCGACTTCTGCAGGGCAAACAACCGACTCCAAACACAAACCGCCATTTGTGGAATTAATTAAATTCAAGTAGTACTGTCAAGCAGCATGGTCACTCAATGAAAAATTATCAGCAAATCTGCAAGGTGTTAATAGTCGGGGCGTTCACGTGCTCTTGTGCTCTTATACAACAGCTGCTACTGATACTGAAAGAAACCGAAAGAGGAGATGTCGGTGGAAAGGTGAACTGTAGCACTGAAGAAGTACTGACGAAGTAGTATTTGCACGGCGTTGAGAACCATAAGGGCCAAAAGCACACCGTCCTCGATCCCATATTTAAGTCAGTATCAGAGAAATCAGCAAAAGTATACATTGCAGAGTACCCACTGCCGCCCTTCGTCGTCAAACACCCTATTAAGAACGATGATCCGCATTGTGTAATGTCCAGAAGGCCATCCTGAACCGCGGTGTCGTCATGTAATTGTTGTCTTTGAATAAAAGTGCTATGTCTGTTCGTCTCATTGAGTGTTTCTTTCAGTTACCTTCTGTACTAAACTGTAACACCTCTTTCTATGTATGGTCCAAGTTTCATCTAGCTATGTTACTTGGCAGTGATACATCGTGAAGAGGTTTCTTTCCTCCTTAACTTTTGCAAGCCAGTATATTTACGGGCCATTCTAGGTTTCCTCTTCGTGTCCAGTTCTCGTATCCATAGAGTCCCAAGTAAATAGCTATTGTAATGATTTGTGCATAATACAGGTAACTGAACACGAGAGCAGTCACAGTTAAGACATTAGTAAAATTGTAAGTACACGAATAACGATAAAACCACCATGTCGTTGGCCGGCCGATGTGACCGAGCGGTTCTAACCGCTTCAGTCTGGAACCGCGCGACTGCTACGGTCGCAAGTTCGAATCCTGCCCCGGCCATGGATGTGTGTGATGTACTTAGGTTTGTTAGGTTTAAGTAGTTCTAGGTGACAGATGACCTCAGATGATAAGTCCCATAGTGCTCAGAGCCATTTGAATCATTTTTTGAGCCATGTCGTTGACAGAATACACGAAAACGTGAACCAGAAATTACGAAGAGTTCTTAAACAGCTTGTAGTGTTACTTGTCCTAAGAATGACTTCTTGTGGCATTTGAATAATATCCCTCGCCGTTGTGCACGATTTCGGGCTGTGTAGTGAGACCGTGCGACTAATCAGCCCCATACGTGATTTTTGTTAATATCAATAAGAAACCAATAAAGCTGCATTGATACACACGTATTATGTCATAACCGGTTTTGTTCGAATGATTATCATCAGGTTACGCTGAAACTCTGTTTTCATAAGAAATATTTAGAGTTGTGGGAATGCAATTGCTTAAGATTTCAAATAGTTCACATGGCTCTGACCACTATGGGACTTAACATCTGAGGTCATCAATCCCCTAGAAACTACTTAAATCTAACTAACCTAAGGACATCACACACATCTATGCCCGAGGCAGGATGCGAACCTGCGACCGAAGCGGTCGCGCTTTTCCAGACTGAAGCGCTAACAACCGCTCGGCCACATCGTCCGGCACAATTGATTAAGAATTCCAGTTATATAACGTAAAAAAGCAAATTCTTACATGACGATCATATAAACACTCGTCAACCACCTGACGGAAGCATGGCATGCTGTGTATGTTACACTAGTGTTGCTGGAGGGAAATCGTGTTGTATTTGCGTATCGTCGTTAGAGGTTCGTTGTGATATGACGAGGGAAGTATCACGTTTCAGTGTTGGTAGGAAGCACTGATAAACTGTGGAAGAGCACAAGGTTTTATAGTTGGAGAAGAAAGGATGGGATGGTTAGTATCAGGTAAGTGGGAAGTGTAGGAAATTTGGGAGTGTTCAATGTGGTATGGAAGAGGGGGGGGAGAAATTAGTAAGCTCAACAGGATCAGAGTGGATGAGACAAGAGATATAGGGAAAAAAAGTGGAATGCAGTAGTTCATAGATCTGGGAGGACTAGAAGAGTTCTAGCTCGTCAAGGGCCTTGCCGCAGCGTTAACACCGGTTCCCGTCAGATCTACATCTACATTTATACTCCGCAAGCGACCCAATGGTGTGTGGCGGAGGGCACTTTACGTCCCACTGTCATTACCTCCCTTTCCTGTTCCAGTCGCGTATGGTTCGCGGGAAGAACGACTGTCTGAAAGCCTCCGTGCGCGCTCGAATCTCTCTAATTTTACATTCGTGATCTCCTCGGGAGGTATAAGTAGGGGGAAGCAATATATTCGATACCTCATCCAGAAACGCACCCTCTCGAAACCTGGCGAGCAAGCTACACCTCTCTTGCAGAGTCTGCCACTTGAGTTTGTTAAACATCTCCGTAACGCTATCACGGTTACCAAATAACCCTGTGACTAAACGCGCCGCTCTTCTTTGGATCTTCTCTATCTCCTCCGTCAACCCGATCTGGTACGGATACCTCACCGATGAGCAATACTCAAGTATAGGTCGAACGAGTGTTTTGTAGGCCATCTCCTTTGTTGATGGACTACATTTTCTAAGGACTCTCCCAATGAATCTCAACCTGGTACCCGCCTTACCAACAATTAATTTTATATGATCATTCCACTTCAAATCGTTCCGCACGCATACTCCCAGATATTTTACAGAAGTAACTGCTACCAGTGTTTGTTCCGCTATCATATAATCATACAATAAAGGATCCTTCTTTCTATGTATTCGCAATACATTACATTTGTCTATGTTAAGGGTCAGTTGCCACTCCCTGCACCAAGTGCCTATCCGCTGCAGATCTTCCTGCATTTCGCTACAATTTTCTAATGCTGCAACTTCTCTGTATACTACAGCATTATCCGCGAAAAGCCGCATGGAACTTCCGACACTATCTACTAGGTCATTTATATATATTGTGAAAAGCAATGGTCCCACAACACTCCCCTGTGGCACGCCAGAGGTTACTTTAACGTCTGTAGACGTCTCTCCGTTGATAACAACATGCTGTGTTCTGTTTGCTAAAAACTCTTCAATCCAGCCACACAGCTGGTCTGATATTCCGTAGGCTCTTACTTTGTTTATCAGGCGACAGTGCGGAACTGTATCGAACGCCTTCCGGAAGTCAAGAAAAATAGCATCTACCTGGGAGCCTGTATCAAATATTTTCTGGGTCTCATGAACAAATAAAGCGAGTTGGGTTTCACACGATCGCTGTTTCCGGAATCCATGTTGATTCCTACATAGTAGATTCTGAGTTTCCAAAAACGACATGATACTCGAGCAAAAAACATGTTCTAAAATTCTACAACAGATCGACGTCAGAGATATAGGTCTCTAGTTTTGCGCATCTGCTCGACGAACCTTCTTGAAGACTGGGACTACCTCTGCTCTTTCCCAATCATTTGGAACCTTCCGTTCCTCTAGAGACTTGCGGTACACGGCTGTTAGAAGGGGGGCAAGTTCTTTCGCGTACTCTGTGTAGAATCGAAGTTAAATGCTGCCGGGCTTGGCTAACACTTGGGTGAGTGATCGTCCGTTCTGCCGAGTGCTGTTGGCTAGCGGTGTGCACTCAGTCGTTGTCAGACAAACTGAGGAGCTACTTGATTTAAAAGTAACGGCTCTGGAAACGAAAACTGACACCAGTCGGAAGAGCAGTGGGCTGACCACACGCCTCTCCATATCCGCATCCAGTGACGCCGATAGGCTGAGGATGACACGGCGGTTGGTCAGTACCGTTAGGGTCTTCCGGCACCTGTTCAAACGGAGCATGCAAGAAGAGTTTTGGTGGAAGAGAAATTCAGGCAGAATTAGCAAAAGAGAGAATCGCCATTTAACGGACTGATAGTTTTGGTAGTTTGGCCTACATCCTGTGGCCTTTAGGGGTCTGCAATTCGAGTGGTGTTGCTGTCTGATCAGAAGTGTCTACTTATTACAAAGAGCACGCCACTGGTGGCGGTAGAAGCACTGCGGCTGATGCTCGTTGACCATGGCGGTTTTTGCACTGTCAGTACCTGAGAAGACCGCAACAGTAATTTCTGTTAAATTCTCAGAAAAGCATTTACAGTTCGAGGAGGAGAGATTAAAACTTTCTTTGGGTTAGTACAAGCAATTAAATGGACTGGATAGTGTCTTAGGTTGTTAAGATAAACAGAAGTAATAGTAGTTAAAAATGGTGAAATGGATGATAGTGGTAGTAGTTATGCAAATACGAAAAGACAAGAATAAGATAGAATAGCTTGGAGAGAGGCTTCAGATCAGTCTGCAGACTGCAACATGAACAAAATTATTCTTGGCGTCTATTTCACATCAACTATACTGAACGTTTGGTGATACGAGATGCACCCACGTACACTGTCGAACATGATCGTTTTGATGGTCCACGTGTCATGGTGTGGGGCGGAATAATGTAACATTGACTTGAAGAAGTCCAAAACTTTGAACACAGTACACTCACCGCTCAACGTTATTGTGACACTGTACTCCTCCTCTATGCGTGTCTTTTCCGGAGTGCATTCGGTCCTGACTTCATTTTTGTAGATGACAATGCGCTACCTCATCGAACTGCGCAGGTGGAGCAGCTCTTCGTCGTAGAGGATAGTCGGCGAACGGACGGGCTGCCTGTTCCCCAGTCTTAAATCCCATCGAACTAGTGTGGAAACCGTTGGAGGGACGAGCTGCAACACATTCACATACACCATGACCATCCAGCAGTTATCAACCGCCGGCCGGGGTGGCCGAGCGGTTCTAGGCACTACAGCCTGGAACCGCGCGACTGCTACGGTCGCAGGTTCGAATCCTGCCTCGGGCATGGATGTGTGTGATGTCCTTAGGTTAGTTCGGTTTAAGTAGTTCTAAGTTCTAGGGGATTGATGACCTCAGAAGTTAAGTCCCATAGTGCTCAGAGCCATTTGAAGTTATCAACCGTGCTGGTTCAGGAATGAAAGGCCCTACTACACGAACTCCTTACCAACCGTGTAGCCAACATGGGAGCACGTGTCAGGGCATGCACTGGCATCCGCGTGTAATGTGGCAAAATTAATTTGGAACAGTTTCGTGTCGTTAAGTAAACAACATGGTCCTTTCAGTCTATTATGAGAGCAGCAAGCAGATAAACGGTGTAAAAATATTATATTTCTTGTAACTTTGTATATGTTATTGAAAAACCAGCCAGTATTGTTACCAACTGCACAAGTGTTCACATAGATGCGGCAAAGACCATCTATGCGGCGGTGGCTGACAGCAGTAACGAGCGCCAGAGACATTCTGGGCGAACTGGCCGCTATATAAGGAAATGACAGCCACAAGAAATTATATTTTGATTGTTAAAGAATACCTGTAGCGCCCTACGTTTATGAGTCGCTAAGACGGCTGTTATGTTATAGCAGGTGGGTCGACATACGTTTACATGTTTCACTATCGATACTTTACAATGAGAATTCGGTAGCTACTATCAAGACAGTTGGAGATTTTTCGTGAATTTTGTTGGAAAGGTTTCGGAAGCTTATAATGACTGGATTTAGATTTTTAAATGCAAGGACAGATGACGCATTAACGATAGTAGGGCACAATCAGTGGAACTGTTTGGTGAATTTCATTGGAATGTAGCTTCTCGTAATTTTGTTCTGTACTTGACATGTGGTCAAGCGATCTAGAGAGATTGGCTTAGTTTAGCGTTGCTGGCACGCTGGGTTAGTTGGAAGACTGGTATTTGTGTGTCAGACATGTACACGACCGCAAATGAAACTTTTAATGTCAGCCATTGTGTCTGAAGAGATCCGGTTTTGTTACCTGTGATAGTTTGTTGCACACGCCAAAGAATTTGGGTTTTGCGTATAGTTTGAAGATTTTGGGGGACAGGGGTTACTACTAGGTAGTAACTAGTTGTATACTGGGGATTATTTACTAATCGAGCGTCGTTCTCCAGTTCTTCTTGATCGATCAAGTACAGGAACAAACGGAGAGAAAGTGAATTGTGATTACCTGAGTATTTAGCCCGTCCTCATTGTTAGTGACGCAATTATAGAGATTCCCTTGCCCTAGCTGAACCATCTGAAGACGGAAGACCCAACTGCTACCATTAATCTAGTAGTTAAGTGACGAGTGACATTGAATTAGCTTTGTAATGGGGACGCGAGAAGCCAACGTCTGAAGTGGCTGAGTTTTGAAAATCCGGTTTTAAGCTGAGGTTGAATGTGATGTGCTGCAGCTGAAAATTTAGCGATTTCTCGAATACTAAGTGGAACAAGCACGCTCTAGTCAGAGATATAATATAAATAAATCAATGACGATTCTGTAAAAACAAAGCAGAGAATTATTTTATCATACTTTAACGACGCGAAGTTTACTATTTACGTAATGTCGTGAAAGGTAACATTCGAGCTACAGTTAAAAAATATTGATAGTTATAAACCATATGCAAAGATTTATTTAAGAAAGAAATCTGTTTCAATACAGAGGACGGTTTTTAAACTTTATTGGCAGAGGTATCGTTAATCAGAGGATGTAAATAACTATTCTTTGTTTCCATGGTAACCAATACATCTTTGGCCTGAGACAACAACTGGTTTGTACAAATTATTAACTGCAGAACCTTTTATACATTTTGGAATGCGTATGTACTGTAATTAAAAAGTACGATTAATCAACTAAATAATTTAATGTCAAGTATAGCATTGTTATTTTTTGAGTAACGTGTTAAGTCGTGTCGGTATTACATGGTAGAGTGCGACTGTCCCGTATAATTTTCATTAATAGTGAATTGTACGGTACTCATGTTTGTGGTGTGTTGATGATCTCTATAACTATTTTTGAGCTTAACTCAAAAAGATCCATAGGATGATTAGAACACTGTAGTGTTAGAAAGCTTACTTACCAATTCGATCAGGTACATGAGTGCTGATTGTTTACTGAATTGCTCATACAGTATTTTTAAGAACCTGTTGTCTTCTGAGACGTTAGATGGAGATCTATTGCTTCTCGTCACGCATTTTTAGCAGTTTATTGCAACTATATCTAATTTTTTTCTCGATTTCCTCTTGTACTGTGTTGTGGTGTCTCCAGAATGTTTTATTATGGCTAGATACGTGTACACTCGTAGGCAGCAATTCCAGCACAGTACAAGCGGTGATCTCACATCCTATTGCTAACGCTATCTCTCCTTTTGTAATATCCAGGGGACCATCAAGAATCGCGGGGACGTCAGTGGAATTATTGTCTTTGAATACAATTGTCATTTCTGTTCATCTCATTGCTTTTCTTCACTATAGAATAGCAGTTTTTTCTATGTATATTTCAAGTTTCATCGAGTTATGTTACGTTGCACTGACACATCAGGCGAAAGTTACTTTCGTCTCTAAGTTCTGCACACCTGTGTAGCTGCAGCAGACATGTACACAATAATGAGAGGGCATACGTCCACGATGCCATCTACATCTACATCTACCTGGATACTCTAGAAATCACACTTAAGTGTCTGGCGGAGGGTTCGTCGGACCACCTTCATAATAATTCTCTATTAATATTAAAGAGGAAAAAACTTCCTAATGTTCTGCAAACTTTATTTCCTCGAGTACCGGCTTTCGGCTTCTCAGGCCATCTTCAGGTGACAACTGAATGTCACAAAAGCAGATAAACATGATGTGCGACTTTCACAGATATTATTGGTACAGGAAATGCAAAAAAGTCGAAGTATTTACAGAGGATACATAAGAAAAATATTGCAATAATCACATAAGCTAAAAAAGTGGCTAAACAAAAAAAATCGTATGTGGAGATGCATGTGACAAACGACGAGAAAAAAAAAATGAATTTACAATTTGAATCTAGTATTTCGACCTAAAACTTAATTTAACAAGGGAGAAAATGGAAACTGAGTGTGAGATTTAGTACTTGCCTAGCACTCTGTGTCACGTGTTTGTTGATTTCCATTATTTCCAGTAGGGTTACCTTCCTGCTTTTTTGGACAGAATTTATAAGTTAACATTCTACTACATATGGATGGTTCAGTGCTAGAAGATGATCTTTCTTCTTTAATGGCCAGCTTCTGTCATGTTCACGTAATCTATCACAGCTCTGCCTGACTGACAATATACGCTTTTTTGCAATGCTTGCAAGAGATCTTATATACACGACTCTGTGACAAGGGTTGCATTTTGTCTTGACTATTGAATAAAAATTTTGATGTGTTATTGTTGTTATAAAATGCAGGCCTGTAGTTGCGATTCTAACTGTTTTGCAAGATTGTCTGAAATGTTTCCAAAATATGGAATTGTGCACCAGGCATTGAAATTAATGAGTGGCAATTATTGGCCAGCCCACATAAGTGGTGTAATTTTATTCATTTCCTTTTTTCGTAGAATATCATCAATCAGGGCAGAGGTATAGCCATTGATGGAAGAATTTGTTTGATGGTTTGTAGTTCTGTTCGAAAGGCTGATTTGGACAGTGGAACAGGTATGAGGCGACGCACCACTAGAATGAAAAGCTGCATGTTTGTGGCTGTGTGGCTGCTGGGAGCTTTGTGGGGATTACCGTATCAGTAGCTTAGATTTTTTCTGTAAATGCTAAATACGCGTTTTCTTGTACTAATATTTATATTAAGTTCCAAGAAGTTTATAGAAGAGCCTCCTAGCTCCATTGTAAACTGAATTTTCTCATGTTGTCAGCTTAATGGTGTAGTAACCTATTTAACGGTCTAGCAGTACGGGTTGACAAACATAACATATCATCAACGTAAATGAAACAGTACTTAATTTCACAGTTCAGTGGCTCTTTCTGTAAGAAATTTTGTTCGAAATTGTCAATGAAAATTTCGGATGGTGTAAGACTGAGAGGTGAATTCATAGGTAGCCTATCAGACTACAATAATACTTCTTTTGCAACTGGAAGTAATTCTGTTTTCAAACGATACTAGTTTTGTACTGGGTGGGATTTGCATATCTTAAATTTTGTCAACAAGAGGCATAGCATATTTGATACCAAACTTCGGCTTAGAAGTGGTTTTCTTTCTAACGATATAATCAAGCTCTTTCGCTAGTAGGTAACGTTGAGCAGAAATGGATGACACTTCTGGGCCCGTAGGGACACTATCCTTATATAATCTGGTTAAGCCGTATTTTCAAGGAGCCATGGGTTTCGTATTAATTAGCATACGTCTGTTGGTTTCGGACCTAATACTTTTACATGATTTGGTAGTGATTTTTATTTGTTCATTGAAAGCTGCAGCTGGATCTTTTTGTAGATGTCGGAACCACCAAGGAACTGTTTCACTTTTGTAACGTAATCACTTTTGTTAAAAAGAACTAAACGGTTTGATTTATCAGCATTGTTGGCGATGACATTGTTGGAGTTTATTTTCTTCTATTTCATTACGTGAGAGCCCGTCACTAACAGCAGCAGCGCGTTTTCAAATCGTGGGCTACCAAATGTCTCGTACAAACATCGTCACCTAACACGAGCTCCAGATTTACTTTTAGAACATCTAGCTCTTTTTCATAAATTGGGCGTGGTGGAGCATATTTAATACTTTAACTCTTTGAGCTCATCCACACGAATTGTTGTATTTGATAAGTTCGTTATTCGATCAGCAAACTGTCGATTGTGAACATGTGTTGTCAGAGGTTTATAGTTTGTTAACTGCAACTGTTTTTCTTTATTGCGTAAATACATTTGGTGGACGATTGCATTCACGTCTTCGCCGACATCGCGATCAAAACTGTCAAACTCGCACGGATGTGTGACGGTCGTAGTAAGCATGGGACAAACTTTTAATCGTGAACTTAGGTTATTACGGGTTCTGTACCAGTTTCGCATTTCTTCTCTCATCCACGTTCTCTCGCCGATCTAGATAGATTTCATTGCAGCTGATGAAGTACACTTTGATTTTATGTTGACTTATTTAGGAGTAATGTTCCCTTGTAGACACTCTCTGCTGAACGAAATATACTGCGTGGCCGTTACCTTCAGTTTCAATAATCTCATGTACATCACGGTTAACTGCTGTTTGTTAGCACACTTTATATAACAATTACTGAATTTTCCGTCGGTACGTGGCAGCACATGATGATAAAAAAGAGGAAAACACCTCCTAATATTCTGCAAAGTTCTATTTATTTTCTCATGAACCGGCTTGCGGCTTCTCAGGCCATCTTCAGGTGACAACTGAATGTCGCAAACACATATAAAAATGATGTGCGGCTTATTACTCGCGCAAACAAAGTTGACACTCGGCGCCGTGGCTGATGGGAGCGACTGTAAAGGCATTTCCCATATACAGTCGCTCCTATCAGCCAGCGCTTAGTGTCAACCTTGTTTGCGCGAGTAATACACAGATATTATTTGCCCAGAAAATAAAAAAGTGACAAATTGTTTACATAGGATACCAAGAAAAAGAAAAACGAACACCTATATCTTTTGATGTGAGCTCTGATGGCCCTTATTTTATTATGATAATCGTTTCTTCCTATGTAGGTCGGCGTCAAGAAAATGTTTTCACATTCGGAGGAGAAAGTATGTTACTGAAATTTCGAGAGAAGATCCTTCTGCAACCAGAAACGCCTCTGTTTCAATTACGTCCATCCCAAATCCTGTACCATGTCCGTGACATCTCAATAATACCAAACATGTTGCCCTTCTTTGAACTTTCTCGATGTACTCCGTAAACCCTATCTGGTAATGATCCCACAATACGCCGCAGCGCTCGAAAAGAGGACGGACACGCGTAGTGTAGATAATCTCTTATTAGATAGGTTGCATCTTCCACGTTTTCTGCCAATAACACGCAGCCTTTGGTTGACCTTCCCCACAACATTTTCTAAGTGTTCTTTCGTTTTTAAGCTGTTCTTAAATGTAATTCCTAGGTATTTTCTTGAATTTACGGCCTTTAGATTTGATTGAATTATCTTGTAACCGAAGTTTAACGGATTCCTTTTAGCACTCATGTGGATGACCTCACACTTCTCATTGCTTAGGGTCACCTCTCAATTTTCGCACCATACAGATATATTTTGAAAAGCGTTTTTCAGTTGTTTTTTTTTATCTTCTGAAGACTTTACTAGGCAGTAAAAGAGCCTCATGTGCAATCAATAAACAGCCTAAGAGTACTACTCTTTCCTGTTTGACTGGTAGGACAACAATTCACGCAGTGTCTTGTGATCACTGGGTTTCATAGACAACGCAGATTAACAAACCTACCTCTGAATCATTCCAGGAGCTCTGTCGAGCCTAGATGATAAATTACTGAGTTCCCTTTGTGCCGATGATGGACTTGATTAGAACCAGCTATATACTGTTTCTCTTGTATGTTTCCTAATCTCCTCGACCCAGATTCCAGTTAATTTTTCTGATCTTTGCATATTTTCGAATTAGAAAGGGGTAGTATCAAATTTTAATAACGGTAGAGTGTAACATCGCGTAGGCTGTCATCATTTTTACTAAGACAGGGGTAGGATCGCATTGTAATATCTGTATAGCGGCGTAGTCGTGGTCATTTGATTGCTTAGTTCGTAAGTAATTGTTCATATATCGCAGCTCGATCTGGCGCTGGTGACGCAACTGGGCAGTCGCATTTTGCTGTTTTATTTGTCGCAACTCTATACTTCCAGATATCAGCAGTGGGATGGATAGGGTGTGTGCGTGCTGTGTGCGGGCGCAGGAGGAACTGGCCGCGTTTCGCGAGCAGCTGAGCGTGCTGTTGGCCACGGTCAGCCGCCTTCAGGCTGCTGTCTCGAGGTGCAGCGACGGCGGAGGGTCTGGTGCGTCACTTGAGACACCCCAGGTGTCGCTTGCTGCGTCCGCTGACTCAGCCGCCGAGGCACCTTCTAGTGTACCCGGCGCGTTGGGGACGCCCTCAACTCGGCGGGTGATGGAGCCTCTTCAGAAATTAGCGTACAGGGCTGGAAAGAATTCCAACGTGTACTCGGTTTGTCTGCTGGGGGCCTGGGCCTCATCCAAGATGAGGAGGCGGCCTTGCCTGCGGCTATCGAGCGTACGGGGTGCAGTCGTCTGCAAGTAGTTGCTCACGTCGGCACCAATGATGCCTGTCGCTTGGGTTCTGAGGCGATCCTCAGTTCGTACAGGCGGCTGGCGGATTTGGTGAAGACCGCTGGCCTCGCACGCGGGGTGCAAGCAGAGCTCTCTATTTGCAGCATCGTTCCCAGAGTGGGTGTCCTTTGGTTTGGAGCCGAGTGGAGGGTCTCAACCAGAGGCTTCGTCGACTCTGTGACGGTCTTGGCTGCAGACTTCTAGAAGCGGCTACTCGGGTAGCAGAGTACTTGTGGCTAGCACATGGTTTTTTTTTAGGCTAGGCAGTAGTGCGAGGTGTGCCGATGAACACTCATCAGTCGACGCACAGGCAGGGAAATCAGGACGCGCTCAGTGTAAAGACACTTCAGCTATCAAGATATTAGCAGTAAATTTTCAGAGTGTTCGGAATAAAATTCCTGAATTTACTGCCGTGCAGGAAGCGTGTGGCACGCAAATTGTTCTCGGGACTGAGACCTGGCTGAACCCTGAGATAGGAAGTTCTGAAATATTTAGTGAGGGTTTGAACGTGTATCGGAAAGACAGATTAGACACCGTAGGAGGTGGTATCTTCATTGCAGTTGACAAAAATATTGTGTCTACTGAGGTCGAAGTAGAGTGTGATTGTTAAGTTATCTGGCCATGTTTAACAGGGCTAGAAGCAATAAAGTTAACTGCTGGGTGTTATTACCGGCCACCAGGTTCCACCGTAACAGTTATAGAGTCATTCAAAGGGAGTCTACACTCTGTATCGCAGAAGTACCCGGGTCATGCTATATTAGTCAAGGCGACTTCAACCTACCTAATATAGACTTGGATGTCTATGGATTCATTACAGGTCAACGCGTAATGGAAATATTTTAGATCTGGTAGCCACGAACAGACCAGACCTCATCGACGGTGTCAGTGTTGAGACAGGGATTAGTGATTATGATGTTGTCATTACGACTATGGTTACCAAAGTTAAAAAGTCGGTCAAGAAGGCTAGGAGATTATTCTTACTAGAAAGAGCAGATAAGCAGTTGTTAGCATCCCACTTAGTAAATGAATCGACTTCATTTACTTCCGGTACGATGGACGTGGAAGAATTATGGGCAAATTTTAAACACATTGTAAATCACGCATTGGAGAAGTATGTTCCGATAAAGTGGGCTACGGACGGAAAAGACCCACCGTGGTTTAACAGCGCAGTTCGGAGAATGCTCAGGAAGCAAAGACAGTTGCAATGGAGCCTCTTGGTGTAAAGAATGGCAACTAACTTTAAATATAGATAAATGTAAATTAATGCAGATGAATAGGAAAAAGAATCCTGTAATGTTTGAATACTCCATTAGTAGTGTAGCGCTTGACACAGTCGCGTCGATTAAATATTTGGGCGTAACACTGCAGAGCGATATGAAGTGGGATAAGCACGTAATGACAGTTGTGGGGAAGGCGGATAGTCGTCTTCGGTTCATTGGTAGAATTTTGGGAAGATGTGGTTCATCTGTAAAGGAGACCGCTTATAAAACACTAATACGACCTATTCTTGAGTACTGCTCGAGCGTTTGGGATTCATATCAGTTCGGATTGAGGGAGGACATAGAAGCAATTCAGAGGCGGGCTGCTAGATTTGTTACTGGTAGGTTTGATCATCACGCGAGTGTTACGGAAATGCTTCAGGAACTCGGGTGGGAGTCTCTGGAGGAAAGGAGGCGTTCTTTTCGTGAATCGCTACTGAGGAAATTTAGAGAACCAGCATTTGAGGCTGACTGCAGTACAATTTTACTGCCGCCAACTTCTATTTCGCGGAAAGAGCACAAAAATAAGATAAGAGAGATTAGGGGTCGTACAGAGGCATATAGGCAGTCATTTTTCCCTCGTTCTGTTTGGGAGTGGAACAGGGAGAGAAGATGCTAGTTGTGGTAAGAGGTACCCTCCGCCACGCACCGTATGGTGGACTGCGGAGTATGTATGCAGATGTAGATGTAGATTACTACCTCTTCCGCTCCAGTTACGAGGCAACCGCTGTAATAGCTTTTGTTAATTGACGGTGGCCGATCGGAATCACTGAATTTCCTCGCACTGGAGACGAGCGTAAAATTCCACCCCAGCGAACGCACAGAAAAAAGGGGTAGGCCTTGCTTAATTTTCAGCTACTATAAAACCTGACTTCAAAATAGGAGTATACGTTAGAATGGTAATTTGGAATACAAAACAAAAGCCATTCAGCAACATGTGCATGATAGCAGCATAATCCAACAAACCTACTGTTAAATTTACCGACAGAATGATAACATAATGTTGGTATTAAACATACATGCAGAAATTGCAAAGGATAAAAAACCACTCCAAAACTGTAAGAATTACCTATCAGAGATGTAATAATTCATAAACTTTCTAATGACTCTGAGAGGCATAGGCAAGATGCTTCCCGATACAATTTAAAATCTAAAGGACAGTCCAGTGGAAACCGAAGTCCCGTCACAACAGGATCATGAAATGATTCCATTCATAAGTAAGCACCACAAGCATTAAGACACCTGTCCCACTGGGAGACGAGACGGTCGATTCCTGTTTCGTAAGACGGCCGGGGTGGCCAAGCGGTTCTAAGCGCTTCACTCTGGCACCGCGCGACCGATACGTTCGCAGTTTCGAATCTTGCCTCGGGCATCGATGTGTGCGATGTCCTTAGGTTAGTTAGGTTTCAGTAGTTCTAGGAAAAGATGACCTTATAAGTTAAGTTCCACAGTGCTCAGAGCCATTTCAACCATTTGTATCTGTTTCGTAAAACGCGGTCGGCCGCTGACGGATCCACAACCGTATCCTCGCTGCACTTCGTCCTCCGCCTGAAACCGATGTCCACGTATGTGGACATGAGTTGACGTCGGTTTCAAGCGGACGAGGAAGTGCAAGAATGAGTGCGGTTGTGGATCGGTGAGCGGCCGACCGCGTTCTACAAATGAGGAATGGGTCGTCTCATCCCCCAGTGGGATGAATGCCTTAACGCGTGTGGTGATTACTTTTGAATGGAACCATTCTACGGTCCCGTTGTGGTGGGTGTTTGGTTTCGATCTGGCTAACCCTCTTTCGCAATATGATGTCTTGTTGTGGGCCGAAGACGAGGTTAATGCAGCTTGCACGTTTATCCTGTGCAAGCCTCTTCATCTCTGCGTAACTACAGCGCACTACATTCGTTTGGATATACTTAAACTGTGCTCAAGCTTTCGTCTCCCATACTTTTTTCCGCTATCAAACTGACGGTTCATTTATGCTTTAGGATGGGTCCTATCAACCGATCCATTCTGTTGGTCATGGTATGCTACAAGTTCCTTTTTTTTCCCTAATTCGATTCAGTAGGACCTCGACATTGGTTATTCTGTCCAGCCATCTGATCTTCAGCACGCGTCTGTAGCGCCATATTTCTAAAGCTTCTGTTCTCTTCTTGTCTGAACTGTTTATCGTCCCCATTCCGCTTCCGTAAAAAGTTACACTGACAAGACATCTTAACATTTAAATTCGTATTCGATGGTAACAAATTTCTCTTCTTTCAGAAATGCTTTTTTTAGTACTGCCAGTCCGTATTTTATAACCTTTATCAAAACTCATCAACTACTTTTAGTATAATCTCCTCAGCAGTGTCCGATTTAAAACTACTACATTACATTATAATTGTTTTACTTTTTTTATGCTCATCTCTCTTAAATACACCATCCTTTCCTTTCGATTGTTCTTCCAAGTCCTTCGCCGCCTCTTAAACAACTGCAATATCATCGTAAAATCTGAAGTTTTTATTTATTCTCTCTGAACATTAATTCCCTTTACAAAATTCTCTTTGGTTTCCTTTAGTGCTTATTTAGTGCACAGACTGAATAACATCGGGGAGGGTCCAGAGCTCCGTTTCACTCCGTTCTCACCTATTGCTTTCAGTTCATATCCTTCGGCTCTTAAAACAGCAGTCTTGTGTTGCACAAGTTGTCAACAACTTTTTTGTATTTTATCCTTGATACATTACCAATTTCAAAGATTGTTTTCAAGCCGGCATCATCAAATAATTTCTCTAAATTTTCAAATGCAATAAATGTAGGTTTGCGTTTGCTATGAATAATGGTTTCTTAATATCACTTGAGAAGGATCTCTGGCACTGTGACAGTAGCAATCCCTGAGGTACCGATCGTACGGCCATATTTTGCTTTATGCGAGTTTTGAATCTTTGTCATCCTTCTTTTTTCCTTGCTGCATTACGAAAACCATACTTTAAGCTGTGAGAAGGGATCAGTATTTCCATTTTGTGTTAGACAGTTCGATAGGTCAGACGAATGCATGTTCGGCGCCTATAGACGCTGTGTTATCATGTGCACTGAAGTAATAAACTGTGTAACCTCCCCACAAAAATTTAAAAAAAAATATGAATATGATTCTAATTTAGTGTAACCTCAAAACAAAATTCTTTCACAGTGTAACCTCCCCACAAAATTCGTTCCCATTTATAACCTCCCTACAGAAATTCAATCACATTTAACTTCAACACAAAATTCTTTCTGATTTAATCTAAGTTCAAAATTCATTCACATTTAGCGTAACCTCACAACAGAAAAATTTCTAAACCTCTCAACAATAAAAATTATAATTATGTCGTTCAAATTCAGTGTAACGTCTAAATAAAAAAATAAATTCAGTAACCTGGTAATAAAACAATGTAACTAACCTCTCAATTAAATTGTCGCTCACTCATGACTTTTCAATAATTCACTGTGAATTTAACCTGGTAAATTTTGGACGACAGCAGTGCTGCGTCATGGCCCTGAAAGATCATTCTGAATGAAAAAAGGAAAAATTGTTACCTCAATGAAGTCGCCGGATATATCTGCTCTTAACAATAAATTTTTCCGGCACAGCTCTGTGCAATGCTGGCCGACCTATCTGTCAGTTATGAAAAAAGCAACTGATTTTTCTATTGCAATAATCGGGATGATCATCGATGGGAGAAATTAGTAAATTCTTTAAATTGAAATGAATGGTTGTTAAACGTTACTTTTTATGAGGAAGATTATTATTACGAGAGTTTTAAAACATTTACATGCGACTTGAGATAACTACTACATATGCGCAAGGCTGCCTTTTACCTTGTACAATAATACTCAGGCTCCGGCATCGCTGCACCGCGACCGGGCCGGCCAACACGATACACCAGACCAGACCAGAGCAGACTCCAGACTAGCAACAACTTACTGCTACAGCTACACAGTTCCTACTGCAGTCAATACTGCTCTCTGGTAACAGAGACCTCGCATATCGCAGGCACCGCATGAGCAATACATCGAAATTACATCTGCTCGGACCTCTTACAACTGTTAATATAGACTGACGTGCCAGATAAATTAACTAACATTCTTATGGCTTCACAGAGCCAATTCAGTTAATTTTGACATATTTTTCATTTTCTGTTTCGTGACCCACTCTGAAAGTACTAGCACGGTGTGTTACTAGTGTGTCTGTCTGATGACAAAAACTCACCTAAACGGTGAACGGTCATTGTTTGATTTTTCTTTTAATTATGTTTGTGAACCTGCGACTTTGTGAGATTTTCCATCTATTATTTTGATTGTAACTTAGAACATAATAATTTATATTCTATTTTTATCAGTCGTCAGGCAGATGAGACAAAAATTTCATACAGCGGTTTGCCTTTCTTCAGTCTATTTTCTAAGATAAGTCATAGGATCCGAATACTGCCTTGAGTGTTTCTACATTCCTGTGGAACCCAAACTGATCTTTCGTGAGATCAGCTTCTAATAGTTGTTCCGTTCTTCTGTAAACAGTTCGTGTCAGTATTTTGCACTCATCATCTATCAAACGAACGGCTTTGTAAAATTCACACCTGTTGGCATCTGCCTTCTTTGAATTAGGAATTACTGACTGAAAAGTAGCAAGTGGCTTTGTCTTTTTTTTTCATCTATTTTGCGAAGCCGGCCGGGGTGGCCGAAGGTTCTAGGCGCTTCAGTCTGGAACTGCGCGACCGCTACGGTCGCAGGTTCGAATCCTGCCTCGGGCATGGATGTGTGTGATGTCCTTAGGTTAGTTAGGTTTAAGCAGTTCTAAGTTCTAGGGGACTGATGACCTCAGATGTTAAGTCCCATACTGCTCAGAGCCATTTGAACCATTTTTATTTTGCGAATTGGGAAAAAATTTGCAATCACTCATTTTATTTCTATATAATATAACTTATTCAAAGAATATTATTACAAACTACAGTTGGTGTGCTTTGGTTTCTGCTGTCAAGTCGAAAGAATTTTGGAGTTGTCTAACATACGAACATGCACCAGCGTAGTAAGATCACATTGCATAATGTAGCCCCTTATCAGGTACCATACGTGTGTGTGGCCTCTCCACAGATACCTCTCCGATGCAGATGGTCCTACGGTACGGCTATATGTATAAAAAAGCATACAAGCCACCCCACTTCGTAAGATCCTTGGTTAGCGGGAGATTTAATGTGATACGTGTAATGACATAGTAGCGTTCCTTTCATTTAATGTACGACGTTGGTAGTTGTTGCTTGTCATTCTACCTATTTCAGTTGCTCTTATGTACAGTTCGATTAAATTTAAGTCCAGAAATAATGTTTTTTTGTATATGTCTCGCAACTTAGTGTAACAAGTACTTTTATTTGTCTAGCTTTAATAGTCGCCAGTTTCGTGAAGTACACTACTGGACATCAAAATTGCTACACCACGAAGATGACGTGCTACAGACGCGAAATTTAACCGACAGGAAGATATGCAAATGATTAGCTTTTCAGAGCATTCACACAAGGTTGGGAATGGTGGCGACACCTACAACGTGATGACATGAGGAAAGTTTCCAACCGATTTCTCATACACAAACAGCAGTTGACCGGCGTTGCCTGGTGAAATGTTGTTGTGGTGCCTCGTGTGAGGAGGAGAAATGCGTACCATAACGTTTCCGACTTTGATGAAGGTCGGATCGCAGCCTATCACGCTTGCGGTTTATCGTATCGCGACATTGCTGCTTGCGTTGGTCGAGATCCAATGACTGTTAGCAGAATATGGAATCGGTGGGTTGAGGAGGGTAATACGGAACGCCGTGCTGGATCCCAACGGCCTCGTATCTCTAGCAGTCGAGATGACAGGCATCTTATCCGCATGGCTGTAACGGATCGTGCAGCCACGTCACGATCCCTGAGTCACCAGATGGGGACGTTTGCAAGACAACAACCATCTGCACGAACAGTTCGACGGCGTTTGCATCAGCATGGACTAGCAGCTCGGAGACCGTGGGTGCGGTTAACCTTGACGCTGCATCACAGACAGGAGCGCCTGCAATGGTGTAGTCAACGACGAACCTGGGTGCACGAATCGCAAAACGTCATTTTTTCGGATGAATCCAGGTTCTGTTTATTGCATCATGATGGTCGCATCCGTGTTTGGCGACATGACGGTGAACGCACATTGGAAGCATGTGTTCGTCATCGCCATACTGGCGTATCACCTGGCGTGATGGTATGGAGTGCCATTGGTTACACGTCTCGGTCACCTCTTGTTCGCATTGACGGCACTTTGAAAAGTGGACGTTACATTTCAGATCAGTTACGACCCGTGGCTCTACCCTACATTCCATCCCTACGAAACCCTACATTTCAGCAGGATAATGCACGACCGCATGTTGCAGGTCCTGTATGGGCCTTTCTGGATACAGAAAATGTTCGACTGCTGCCCTGGCCAGCACATTCTCCAGACTGAAAACTTCTGGTCAATGGTGGCCGAGCAACTGGCTCGTCACAATACGCGAGTCACTACTCTTGATGAACTGTGGAATCACGTTGAAGCTGCATGGGCAGCTGTACCTGTACACGCCATCCAAGCTCTGTTTGACTCAATGCCCAAGCGTATCAAGGCCGTTATTACGGCCAGAGGTGGTTGTTTTGGGTACTGATTTCTCAGGATCTATGCACCCAAATTGTGTGAAAATGTAATCACATGTCAGTTCTAGTGTAACATATCTGTCCAATGAATACCCGTTTATCATCTACATTTCTTCTTGGTGCAGCAATTTTAATTGCCAGTAGTGTATAAGTCAGGGTTTCCTTTTGAAGTATTTCAAATACAATTTGAAGACTGGAAGTTATCTCAAAATATATTTGGAAGCTAGTTCGATTCGTTTTTCAAATTATAATACACTACTGGCCATTAGAATTGCTACACCAAGAAAAAATGCAGATGTTAAACGGGTAATCGTTGGACAAATACATTATACTAGAGCTGACATGTGATTACATTTTCACGCAATTTGGGTGCATACATCCTGAGAAATCAGTACCAAGAACAACCACCTCTGGCCGTAATAATGGCCTTGATAAGCCTGGGCATTGAGTCAAACAGAGCTTGGTTGGCGCGTACAGGTACAGCTGCCCATGGAGATTCAACACGATACCACAGTTCATCAAGAGTAGTGACTAGCGTATTGTGACGAGCCAGTTGCTCGGCCACCATTGACCAGACGTTTTCAGTTGGTGAGAGATCTGAAGAATGTGCTGGCCAGCGCAACAGTCGAACATTTTCTGTACCTAGAAATGCCCGTACAGGACCTACAACATGTGGTCGTGCATTATCCTGCGAAAATGTAGGGTTTCGCAGGGATCGAATGAAGGGTAGAGCCACGGGTCGTAACACATCTTAAATGTAACGTCCACTGTTCAAAGTGCTGTCAATGCGAACAAAAGGTGAGCGAGACGAGCAACCAATGGCAGCACATAACATCATGCTGGGTGATACGCCGATGTCGCCGAACACGGATACGAGTATCACGATGCTGTAAACAGAACCTGGATTCATCCAAAAAATGACGTTTTGCAATTCGTGCACACAGGTTCGTCGTTGAATACACCATCGCAGGCGCTCCTGTCTGTGATGCAGCGTCAAGGGTAACCGCAGCTATGGTCTCCGAGCTGATAGTCCATGATGTTGCAAACGTCGTCGAACTGTTCGTGCAGATGGTGGTCTTGCAAGCGTCCTCATCTGTTGACTCAGACATCGAGACGTGGCCGCACGATCCAATACAGCCATGCATATAAGATGCATGTCATCTCGACTGCTAGTGATACGAGGCTGTTGGGATCCACCACGGCGTTCCGTATTACCGTCCTGGAACCACCGATTCCATATTCTGCTAACAGTCATTGAATCTGGACCAACGCGAGCAGCAATTTCGCGATACGATAAACCGCAATCGCGGTAAGCTACAATCCTACCTTTATCAAAGTCGGAAACATGATGTTACGCATTTCTCCTCCTTACACGAGGCATCACAACAACGTTTCACCAGGCGACGCCGGTGAACTGCTGTTTGTGTACGAGAAATCGGTTGGAAACTTTGCTCATGTCAGCACGTTGTAGGTGTCGCCACCGGCGCCAACCTTGTGGGAATGCTCTGAAAAGCTAATCATTTGCATATCACAGTATCTTCTTCCTGTCGGTAAAATTTCGCGTCTGTAGCACGTCATCTTCGTGGTGTAGCAATTTTAATGGCCAGTAGTGTAGTAACGGACAATAATAGGAGAACCTCTATATTTGAAATTATTGGATGCAGGTACGATATTATAATTTACTGCGGATATTAATTAAAGATTTAGGAGCTCACAAAAACTGATATTTATCTATCTGCTGTTGGGTGAGTGAGAGAGAGAGAGAGGGGGGGGGGGGGTTGATATGCACGTGAAGTGGAGGCAGGTGTCGGCGATCTGAAGGAGCAGCAAGCGCTGCTTTTCCTCTAAAGCTTCCGAGCGGAGACCAGCTACCGTGATGTAACAGCACCATGGGAGCTGCCTGCCTTGTGCTCTGCTTCCTGGACCCACACTACACGACTATACGACGCCGCCGCCGCCTGCGGGCTGTTGCTCCAATCATCCTCACTGTCAGCTCCCGACTGCCTCTGCTACGTGGAGCAAGAGTCAGCTTTTATTGTCGATTTCACATTTATTTACCAGTATCGCTTGAACAAGTGATTGCAGTTAGTTTTTCTTTTTTTTTTTTTTTTTTTTTTGAGTCGGTCTTGTGACTGGTTTGATGCGCCTGCCACGCATTCCTCTCCTGCGCCAAACTTTTCATTTCAAAGTAGCACTTGTAACCTACATCATGAATTATTTACTGTATGCATCCCAATCTCTGTCTCCCCCTACAGTTTTTACGCTCTACAGCTTTCTCTAGTAAGCTGATGTCTTAACGAATGTCCTATCATCCTGCGCCTTGAGTGTTTTCCATATATTACTATTTTCGTCGATTCTGTGGAGAACCGCCTCATTCCTTAGCTATCTTTCAACATTCTTCTATAGCACTACGTCCCAAATGGGGCTACTCTCTTCTGTTCCGGTTTTCCCACAGTCATATACCACACCTCCATACAATGCTGTGCTTCAAAAGTACATTCTGAGCAATTTCTTCATCATATAAAGACCTATGATTGATACTAGTAGACTTCTCTTGGTCAGGAATACCGTTTTTGCCAGTTGTGGTCTGCATTTGATGTCCGCCTTGCTCCGTACATCAAGGGTTAGTTTGCTGCCTATGTAACAGAATTCCTTAACTTGCTCTACTTAGTGATCCTGAATTCTGATGTTAAGTTTCTCGCTGTTCTCATTCCTACTACTTCTCTTTACGTTCGCCTTTGTTTAGTTTACAATCAATCCATTTTCTTCACTCATTAGATTGTTCATTCCATTCAACAGGGCCGGCCACGGTGGTCGAGTGATTCTAGGCGCTTCAGTCCGGAAGCGCGCGACCACTACGGTCGCAGGTTCGAATCCTGCCTCGGGCATAGATGTATGTGATGTCCTTAGGTTAGTTAGGTTTAAGTAGTTCTAAGTTCTAGGGGACTGATGACCTCATATGTTAAGTCCCATAGTGCTCAGAGCCATTCGACAGGTCCAGCGAAGCTTCTTCACTTTTACTGACGGTAACAATGCCATCAGGGATCTTATTTTAAAAGCAGAAAAGAAGAAACAAATCATTGATACAAAATTATTATGATACATAGTACATTGCTCGTTTACTTTGCTTTTTTTTGTCTCTTCTAGTAATTGGTCTTTGACTGCTGAGCACACGTGCCTTTACGAAGATAAAAAACGGGCAATATGTACCGTTTCTTAACCTTCCTTTTTAGATGCCACAGAAGTTAGGATTTGAAAACTGTGACTGGGTTAACAAAGGTACTCCATGCAAATTCTTTTCTACTGTTTATTTCGTTTGCCGTCCGTGCTGCAGTTATATTTCGTCGTCTAAATACAAAATCCCATCAACTGCGTCTGTGACTACACTGATAATTTACGCTATTCTCTATTAGATACGTTCGTTATACATTATATGAGTGTTTTTTTTAAATTCTTTGCACTTGCAGTCAAATGTACGAGCATACAGGGTGAGTCACCTAACGTTACCGCTGGATATATTTCGTAAACCACATCAAATACTGACGAACCGATTCCATAAACCGAACGTGAGGAGAGGGGTTAGTCTAATTGTTTAATACAAACCATACAAAAATGCACGGAAGTATGTTTTTTAACACAAACCTACGTTTTTTGAAATGAAACCACGTTAGCTTTGTTAGCGCATCTGAACATATAAACAAATACGTAATCAGTGCCGTTTGTTGCCTTCTAAAATGTTAATTACATCCGGAGATATTGTAACCTAAAGTTGACGCTTGAAACCTCCGACGTTCAGTTGCGTGTTGTAACAAACACGGGCATAAATTGGCCAGCCCGTTCTCCTGATCTTACACCTCTGGACTTCTTTCTGTGGGGTACATTAAAGGAGAATGTGTACCGTGATGTGCCTACAACCCCAGATGATATGAAACAACGTATTGTGGCAGCCTGCGGCGACATTACACCAGATGTACTGCGGCGTGTACGACATTCATTACGCCAGAGATTGCAATTGTGTGCAGCAAATGATGGCCACCACATTGATCATCTATTGGCCTGACATGTCGGGACACACTCTATTCCACTCCGTAATTGAAAACGGAAACCACGTGTGTACATGTACCTCACCCCTCATGGTAATGTACATGTGCGTCAGTGAAAAAGACCAATAAAAAGGTGTTAGCATGTGGACGTAATGTGCTGTTCCAGTCTCTTCTGTACCTAAGGTCCATCACCGTTCCCTTTGGATCCCTACGTACTTCGGTGCTCTCCGATACACACGATCGAACGGCGGAGGAGTGGTACTCAAGCGTCAACTTTAGGTTACAATATCTCCGGATGTAATTAACATTTTACGAGTAAAATGCAACAAACGGCACTGATTACATATTTGTTTATATGTTCAGATGTGCTAACAAAACTAACGTGGTTCCATTTAAAAAAAACGTAGGTTTGTGTTAAAGAACATACTTCCGTGCATTTTTTTTATGGTTTGTATTAACCAATTACACTAGCCCCTCTCCTCGCGTTCGGTCTGTAGAACCGATTCGTCAGTATTTGATGTGGTTTACGAAATATATCCTGCCGTAATGTTAGGTGACCCACCCTGTTTGGGAAATAGTAATAGTAGGGACTTAAAAAGTAAGTTACACGCGTCATCGCACAGTAAGGCAATTACTCAACGATGGTGTCGCTCTTCCAGATTTCCTCCAGACTCAGGTATGCTGCGGTACGGGTAACAGATAAATCACAGTGTGTGATTAAAATGGCAAGGCAACTGGAAACGTACTCCAAAGTTCAGCTACGTGGGGACAGTACGATTCTTGTGGACAAAACGTCTAAACTGCACACAGATTCACCGAGAAATTCTTGTAGTATGTGGACTAAATGGAATGTCGCCACCTGCCTTAGTGAAGAGGTGTCAACAAATTGACCAAGGTCGCGCAGACATGGGTAATGTCTGGGAAGTCCAGGTCTTGTACAATGTGGTTCCATCTTTTTGGCAAGTTGGAAGAACATCTGGCGGAAGAGATTGTCCTACGGTGACAACGTTCACACAGAGGTTCTTGCACGGCTCCGTGACCAAGGCGCGGAGTTATATCGTCGAGGAACTGACCCACTGGTAGAACACCGCAATTCTTATTTACAGAGAACCGGCCACTATGTTGAAAAATGATACATCTACATCTACAGCTACATAGATATTCCGAAAGCCACGGTACGGTGCATATCGCAGAGTACCCTGTACCACACTTTGTCATTTCCCCTCCTCTTTCACTCGAAAATAGAGCGAGGGAAAACCACTGTCTGTTCGCCGCCCTATGAGCCCTAATTTCCCGTATCTTATCTTCGTGGTCCTGACGCGTAGTAGATGTTTGCTGCAATAGAATAGTTCGGCGGTCAGCTTCAAACGCCGGTTCTTTAAATTTCTCTATAGTGTTTCTCGAAAAGAACATCGCCTTCTCTCTCAGGCATTCCCATTTGAGATCCCGAAGCATCTCCGTAACACTTGTTGCTCGAACTTACCGGTTCCTAATCTAGCAGCCCGGCTCTGAGTTGCTTCGATGTCTTCCTCCAATCCGATCTGGTATCGATCCAAAACACTAGCGCCGTAATCAGGAATAGGCCGCATAAGCTTCCAATGGACGGTCTCCTTTACAGGGCCGGCCGGAGTGGCCGTGCGGTTCTAGGCGCTACAGTTTGGAGCCGAGCGACCGCTCCTGTCGCAGGTTCGAATCCTGCCTCGGGCGTGGATGTATGTGATGTCCTTAGGTTAGTTAGGTTCAATTAGTTCTAAGTTCTACGCGACTGATGACTTCAGAAGTTAAGTCGCATAGTGTTCAGAGCCATTTGCGCCATTTGAATCCTTTACAGGTGAACCACTATTTCCTAAAATTCTCCCAGTTAAGTGTATTCGACCACTCGCCTTCCCTACTACAGTGTTCACATGCTCGTTCCAACTCTTGTCACTTTCCAACGTTGCGCCAAGATATTTAAACAACTTGACGGTGTCAAGCAGGACATCAGTAATACTGTATCCGAATGTTCCAAGTTTGATCTTCCTACTTATCCGCATTAACTTACATTTTTCCTCATTTAGGGCCAGCTGCATTCATCACACCAACTGGAAATTTGGTCTAAGTCGTCTTGTATCTTCCTACAGTCACTCAACTTCGACACCTTACCGTACATCACGGCATCATCAGCAAACAACCGCAGATTGCTACCCACACTGTTCGCCAAATCATTTATGTATAAAGAATAAGAGCGGTCCTCTCACACTTGCCTGCGGCTTACTGACGATACCCTTTTTTCTGACGAACACTCGCCGTCGAGGTCAACATACTGGTTTCTGTCACTTGCGAAGTCTTCAGGCCACTCATATATCTGTGAACTTATTCCATATTCTCGTACCTTCACTAAAAGCCTGCAATGGGGCACGTGTCACATGCTTTACGGAAATTATAAATGTGGGATCTCCATGTTGTCCTTCATCCATAGTCCTCAGTATATCATGTTAGTAAAGGACAAGCTGAGTTTCGCACGAGCGATGCTTTATAAAACCATGTTGATTCGTGGTCATAAGCTGCCCAGTCTCAAGAAAGTTTATTATATTAGAACTGAGAATATGTTCAAGGATTCTGCAGGGTTATTGGTCTGTATTTGTGGCATTTTGAACAGTAGCGTACAATTTAATAATAATGTGTAATTTATGTGTTGAAGAAAGACCAACACCCGGCTTAAGAGCAGTTGCTATTTGGACTATACGCATAAATCTGGGGTGGCAGATCGTGCACCTAGGCCAGAGAATCACCAAATTAGATTCCCTGATACTCTGGTCTTTGAAAGTCTACACCTACATCTACATGACTACCCTGCAATTAACAATGAAGTGCGATTCATCGAACCACCTTCAAGGAGTTCTTCCATCGCTCCACTCTCGAACAGCGCGGAAGAAGAAGGAACACTTAAATATTTCCGTGCGAGCTCTGCTTCCACTTATTTTATTATGGTGTTCACTTCTCCCTACAGAGGTGGCGCTAACAAAGTACTCTCAGACTAGAAGGAGAAAAACTGGTGATTGAAATTTCAAGAGAAGGTCATGCCGCAGTGAAAAACGCTCTTGTTATAATCATTGCCACTCCAATTAGCGTATCAGATCCATGATTTCTCTCCCCTATACAAAACGATCCCCCATTTTTGAACTTTTTTGAGATTCTCAGTCAATGCTAATCATCATCACTCCAGTTTAAGGTATTCATAACTGTAATCCCTAAATATTTACATGAATTTACAGCCTTTAGATTTGTATGTTATATCCTGTAACCGAAATGTAGCGGATTCCTTTCAGCACTCTCGTACGTGACTACACACTTTTCAGTATGTGGAGTCAAAAAAAAAAAAAGGTTCAAATGGCTCTGAGTACTATGGGACTTAACGTCTGAGGTCATCAGTCATCAGTCATCAGTCCCTAGAACTTAGAACTACTTAAACCTAACTAACCTAAGGACATCACACACATCCATGCCCGTAACAGGATTCGAATCTGTGACCGTAGCGGTCACCCGGTTCCAGACTGAATTTCCTAGAACCGCTCGGCCACACTGGCCAGCTATGTGGAGTCAATTGACACTTTTCCACCATATAGATACCATGTCTAAACCATTTCGCAGTTGGTTTTCATTATGCGATGACTTCACAGGAAGGTAAATGATAGCATCATCAGTGAACAATCTAACTGGCCTACACAGATGGTCTCCTATCGTTAATGTAGATCAGGAACAGCAGAGGGCATATAACAATTCCTTCGGCAACGCCAGGTGTTGCTTCTGTTTTAGATGATTGCTACAAACTGCGATCTTTCTGACGGGAAATCCCAAACCCAATCACACAACTGAGACGAAAGTCGACAAGCACGCAATTTGATTAGAAGTCGGTTGTGAGAAACGGTGTCAAAAACCTTCTGCAAAGCTAGAAATATAGACTTAATTTGACTTCCCCTGTCGACAGCAGGTGAGAATAAAGAGTTAATTGTATTTCACAAGAACAGTATTTTCTTATTCCATGATGGCTGGCTTTTCTCTGACGTAAATAATCATTTTTGAGCATAATATATGTTCCCAAATCCTTCTGCAAATAGACATTAGTGATATGGGTCTGTAATTCAGTGGATTACTCCTGTTTCCAATCTTGGGTGTTGGTTTGTCTCGTGCAGTTTTCCAGTCTTAGGTAGGTACGGAACTTTCGACGAACAAGCGGTTGTATATGATCGCGAAATACGGAGCTATTGTGTCAGGGTACCCTGAAAGAAACCTGACTGGAATACAATCTGAACCGGAGGTCTTGCCTTTATTGAGTGATTTAAGCTGCCTCCCTACACCGAGGATATCTACATGTAATTCACTCATTTTTACCGTTGTTTTTGATGCGAATTCTCGAATATTTACTTCGTCTTCTTTGGCCAAAGAATTTCGAAAAACTGTTTAGTACCTTTGCTTTAGTGGCACTATCGTCTGTATTTTGATTGATGCAGTCAGTATTGTGCATGATCCTAAAGAGAAGCCATAGAAATTCAGAAAAACAAAATCAAATTTATCAGAAAATAAGAACTACTAAACAAATACTGTTTCTGGTCTTGTTTCACTATTTCACTATTGCACGACCTAGGTTTCGGCTTATAAGCCCATTTTCAAGTACATTACTGATTCCCAAAGATGATAATCAGTAATATACTTGAAAATGGGCTTATAACCCGAAACCTAGGTCGTGCAATAGTGAAATAGTGAAACAAGACCAGAAACAGTATTTGTTTAGTTAATTTACAATGTTTCACCAAGAACCCACAGCTGATTCAATTAAAAGAAGAACTACTGTGATTATAGACGTTTTGTGCCTTAGTACTAAATATAGCAAACAGCACCAATTCTTCTGCAGTAAAGACTCAATAACAGACGCCGGCGCGACCCCGCTATCTTGACGTCGGTGGGATGACGTCACGACACGACTGTTGCTTCATTACGTTGGTAAGCTTGTCTCACGTAGAAAATCAGCTAACGAAGTCTTTAAAGTCTCTAAGGATGTTTCCAGCATTAGTAGACGTAATGTTAGACAGGGAACATGGCTGAAACCAAGATCATATGACTACGTAATTACGTTAACCAAGGATGTATGCTGATAATTTTATTTTAGTGACTGTTGGCAGACGTGTACTACGCAGCTACAGACTGGGAACTTGCGGATCGTTTTACGAAATAAACAAGAGGGGTGGCATGTCAGCGAACCCTTTAGGAGGGCCCACGAGGCGCGCTGCTGCAGCCTTTCAGCGAAGCACTTTGCTTTGAGAACAAGAGTAAAAATAAACAAACGCTACTCGAGACAGTGCGCGCTACCACAAAATGAACCACGCTGGGCGCTCGCTGTGTGCGGGCCGAGTCTCAGTGCTGCTCTTTTGCATCTCTCAGTCCGCCTTCCTTTGCGCATTGCCTCAGATAAGGAGATAAGAGACAAGCACGAAATTCTGTGCCATACAGTCTTTCCTTCTCTTTTGCTTCCATGGCTACTTTCTAGTCTATTCGTAGGGTTCCGTTGCTCAGTCAATAAAATCGGAACGCTTATGTGGTCACTTTGTTGACCATCTGTCTGTCTGTTCGACTGATAAAAGCCGTTTTTCTCAGGACCGGGTCGGCGTATGAATTTAAAATTTGTGCCACTTAAGTCTACGGTCCCTAGGCGATACAAAAAATTAAAGCCTCTAATCAATGCAACGAAAAGATACGGCCATTTATATCACATATTTTAAGACTCTCAGGCTCACTCATCAAAAACTATAGGGTACTTCGCGTTGAAATCATGAAATTTGCCAAGAAGCAACATTTCACAGTAAAAGCAGAGGAAAACATCTGAAAATAATGGATCTATAATTACGTCAAACGAAAAACAATTGTCATTTGTTGTACAACAGTCTTTGTGTTCGTCAGTCAGTCAACACCCTTTTTTCCCAGGAAAGGGTCGGCGTATCATGTTGAAAATAGTGTCACATACTAACGTTTATTATCTCTTAGCGGTGTAAAAAACGTAAGCTTGTAAGTCCATGCAGTCAAAAGACAGCCATTTATGTCAGATATTTTTATTCGGAAACTGAGTCATCAAAACTTACAGGTTATTTCACGTTGACCGAGAATCATCAATTTCGGCAAAAAGCAAGGTTTCACAGTACACGTAAAGGCAAAACATCCGTAAAGTCTTAACTGATAGCTACACTGGTGTCCAAAATTAAAGCAACAAGAGGAAATTTTGCAATGTTGCGTTTATTTTGCCACAAAATAGTATAAACAGGTGAGGAAACCAATCTAAAAAGACAGAACGCAAACAGCTGCAACATGCATAAAGATAGACAAAAATGTTCATGAAACTTCCTGGCAGATTAAAACTGTGTGCCGCACCGAGACTCGAACTCGGGACCTTTGCCTTTCGCGGGCAAGTGCTCTACCAGCTGAGCTACCCAAGCACGACTCATGCCCCGTCCTCACAGCTTTACTTCTGCCAGTACCTTGTCTCCTACCTTCCACACTTGGGTAGCTCAGTTGGTAGAGCACTTGCCCGCGAAAGGCAAAGGTCCCGAGTTCGAGTCTCGGTCCGGCACACAGTTTTAATCTGCCAGGAAGTTTCATATCAGCGCACACTCCGCTGCAGAGTGAAAATCTCATTCTAAAAATGTTCTTCATTTTTTCCAACTTAACGGATTTGCACACACTTTCCGACAACGGTTAATGTGCCCAGTATGGGGTGTGACCGCCTCTGGGCCGGCCGCGGTGGTCTCGCGGCTCTAGGCGCTTCAGTCTGGAACCGTGCGACTGCTACGGTCGCAGGTTCGAATCCTGCCTCGGGCATGGATGTGTGTGATGTCTTTAGGTTAGTTAGGTTTAAGCAGTTCTAAGTTCTAGGGGACTGATGACCACAGCTGTTAAGTCCCATAGTGCTCAGAGCCATTTTGAACCGCCTCTGGCAGCAATGTAGGTCTGACAACGACGGGGCATGCTGTAAACGATGTCATCGGTCTGAGGTTGAGGCAGTAACGCCCATTCTTCCTTCAGAGCTGCTCGTAGTCTTGGTAAGTGTTTGGTGGATGCTGACGCGATACAAGCCGTCTCCCTGGTGCGTCCCACGTATGCGCTATAAGATTCAAATCGGGAAAGCGAGCAGGTCACGCCATGCGTGCAGTACCTTCTGCTCCCAAGAAAACATCAACCACCCTCGCTGTATGAGGTTGAGAGTTATCGTCCATCAGTACGACGTCTGGGCCCATAGCACCTCGCAACAACCGCAAATAAAGTCCCAAGATCTCGTCACGATACTTTGCCGATTCACGAAACCTTACTGATTCAGCCATACAATTTCATGAATAGGGGCGCGAGTGTTAAACATAATTCCTGCTCACATCATTAGTGATCCTCCTCGTCTTGCTCTCTTTCCACAATTTTTGTCCCCCAAATCGGTTTACACGCTACCTCCAGATGCGAATCCGTCGAGAATCACTCTCCAGACTAGATCGGGCCTCACCTGTGAAAACATTATCCCACTGTTCGCCCGTCCATATGGCACGTTGATGACTCCACTCTAGACGTTCCCTTCTGTGAAGATGCGTCAGAGGTACACATACACCATATCTCCAACAATAAAGGTTGCTCTGCCGAAGTCTTCTGCACACTTTTCGCCTCGATGCAATACGTCCAGTGGGTGCTGCGATCTCTCATGCCACTTGCCGTGAAGTACAAAGGCAGTAATGTTAGTGCCCATACAGCCAAATAACGATCTTCTGATGCCACACGTGGTCGCCCCTGCCCTGGTCCTCGGCATACTGTTTCGGTTCTCTAGACTGTCGCCACATCCGAGAAACAACAGAACGATTCACGTTGAGCCGTCAGGCCAAATCGGTTTGCGACTGTCCTGCTTCTTTTCTATGGCCCTCCACCGCAGAGAGTTTTGTGGATGTGGGGCTACCCAGCAAACACTACCTCGTTTCATAGATGTCCTGACGTCATCGTGGGTATGGTTGTCCGTTGATCGGAATCCGTACAGAACATGATCGTACGGACATCTTGTTGACAGTTTGTGTGACTACATCGTGAATTGAACACAGCTCGCGGAAACAGCAGTTTGTTACTTTAATTTTGGACACCAGTGTATATAACATGGAAAATTTTTTTTTGTAATTTGTTGTCCGATATCAAACCTAAAATTAAAACATTCTCGAAAATCTTGACATTCCCGGGACTGATATCGTGCCAGTATCAATGTCGGTAACAGGCAAAAAGCGTCAAGTTTTTCGATTTCTGGGATTGATGGACTGTCTGTATACATAATTAAGTTCGAAGGGAGCCCTCAGAGAGCGAGTCCTAGTCGCGCCTGACCAGTTTTTATAAGTCATGGTTTACTGAATTCTGTTGGCATAATTTCCTTGATTTGGTTTTCCATCTGTTTCCCGTGCAATCTGATAACACCTTAAAACTCCACTGACGCTAATATTTCGATTCTAAGTTCGATGGCACAGAAATAGGTCTAAAATTATCTACATTATCCCTTTCTCTCTGCCGGCCGGTGTGGCCGTGCGGTTCTAGGCGCTTCAGTCTGGAACCACGTGACCGCTACGGTCTCAGGTTCGAATCCTGCCTCGGGCATGGATGTGTGTGATGTTCTTAGGTTAGTTACGTTTAAGTAGTTCTAAGTTTTAGGGGACTGATGACCACGGCTGTTAAGTCCCATAGTGCTCAGAGCCATTTGAACCATTTGAACCTTTCTCCCTTTTTATAAAGTGATTTTACTACTGAGTACTTTAATCGTTCAGGAAACTGACCGTTCCTAAAGGAAAAATTACAAATATGGCTAAATACATGGCTAACATGTGCAGCGCAGTACTTTAATATTCTGCTAGGCACTCCATCATAACCATGAGAGACCTTAGTCTTCAGTGATTTAATTATTGACTCAATCTCCCCTTGTCAGTATCACAGAGTAGTATTTCAGATATAAATCTCGGAAAGGCATTTGACAAGAAAGTTATATGATTCCCTGCAGAAACTAAATTTTTATTTAATTCACCAGAAATGCTCAGAAAATGATTGTCAAATACTGTACATACATCTGATTTACCAGTAAGAGAAATATTTTTATTACGAACTGACTTTATGTCGTCGACCTTGTGCTGCTGATCAGACACTTCCTTCACAACTGACCATATGGTTTTAATTTTATCCCGTGAATTAACTATTCTATTTGTATACCACATACTCTTTGCCTTCCTAATAAAATTTTTAAGCACCTTACAGCACTGTTTCCAATGGGCTACTGTAGCTTGATTGTGACTACTAACATTTCGATAGAATTGGCTCTGAGCACTATGGGACTTAACTTCTGAGGTTATCAGTCCCCTAGAACTTAGAACTACTTAAACCTAACTAACCTAAAGACATCACACACATCCATGCCCGAGGCGGGATTCGAACCTGCGACTGTAGCAGTCGCGCGGTTCCAGACTGTAGCGCCTATAACCGCTCGGCCACCTCGGCCGGCTTCGATATAATTCCCGCTTTGTTCTACATGATATCCTCATCCCACTATTCAGCCACTCGGCTGCCTACTAGTGCTAGTACGCCGTTTAGAACGTCCTAATGGAAAGCAACTCTCAAAGAGCACGAGAAATGTGTTAAGGGATCATCTATGTTATCGGCACTATAAACATCCTGCCACTTTTTTTGTGTGACAAGGTGTAAAAATGTTTCTATTTCTGTTGGATTAACTAACCTTCATAGTTTGTAATTATATGTGATATTTGATTGACTACAAAAGTCTTTTAATGTTAAAATTTGTGCATCATGGTCTGAAAGGCCATTCATCCTTTTACTAACCGAATGCCCATCTAGTAATGAAGTTACGTTAGCATTCTTCCATGTCTGCCGGGTGCTTCACTTATCTTGTCACGTAGTGTATGTAGACTGCACCCGAACTCCAACGACAATATTTCGGAGCTGCGTCAAGGATATTTCTGAGCGTTACCGAGTAATTGCATTTCATTTATTTTCTATTGTTATTTCTTTTAATCTTCCTGTTTGTATTGCACAACAGTCACTACACAATAGTGCATATTTCGATAGTATGCTTTGCGTATCTAGTTTGGAAACAATATGGCATGCAGTTGTGATTAACAAGCAAAGGAGGAACCTTGCATCTAGTATGTAAATACTAAAATTAGCTTCTTACTACTTTATTCGGTCTATGACGACAGTCTACTTTTCAAACATTTATTGGTTTACATGTTACGGGGATAGTCCACAATGAGAACATCGTATAAAGGGACTTAATACACAGTGCTGTACCAAATGATTTCAGTCTTAATATTAGTGTTCAATTAAGATTGAAATGACCTGACACGAATCTATTGTTTGTGATTAAAATAGTCTAGATCGTTTAACACGAGAGACATTCAACAGTTATAGAGACATATTGATGTAGGAAAAAATTGTGCATTTTTACAAAACTAGACAGTTACTGCTTCTCAATATAATCCCCACAAATATTAATATACTTCTCCCAATGATGAAATAGTTATTTTATGCGAGTACCTGATGCTAAGAAGTCTTTTTATTGCTGTTTGAGTCACTTTCCCTCAAGGCATTGTTGTCTGCTTTGTCTTTTGGTCTCTGGTTGAAGATGGTGAACCGGAGTTTCATCATGCGCTAAAATCTTGTTTAGAAAAGAGTCACATTCTCTTCCATTGCGTTCTTTTAAGTATGAGTACTTTTGAGTCTTGATTCCTTGTGTTTTTGCATTAACTTTTTCGGGAACCGCCATGCAATTCTTTTGCTGTACTTGAGATCGTTACTGTTAACATTGTGGACTGTGCAAACACATATTGGAACTGCTTTTGCTATATGTTCAACTGTAACACTTCGGTCTTCACGAATAATGTCGTCAATGTGGGTTTTGTTTATCTGCAAGTAAGTCTTCCACTACCTCTTTAATTCGCTCATCCGGCTACGTTCTGTAATATCACTCTCTATTGCAATTATTCGTACCTCCAAATTATTGGCTTTTTCTTTCACGGCGTCACATACTTGCTTCAACGCACCCACATTCTTCTCCCCCTCATCTAACCGATTATTAACTGCGGACAGACGCTCATCGATAACTGAGTGTAGCTTCCTCATTGCCTCTTTATTTCCCTTATCCACTGCCTCCAATCTTTCCTTACTATCTTTATCCATCGCTTCCAATCTTTCCTTATTCGCTTCCAATCTTTCTTTATTATCTTTATCCATCGCTTCCAATCTTTCTTATTATCTTTATCCATCGCTTCCAATCTTTCCTTATTCGCTTCCAATCTTTCCTTATTCTGCCTATCTCTCTCCTTATTATCTCTACTCATCCTCTGTAAAAACTGCAGTAAAACTTTGTCATTTGCTACTTTCGGTGTGCTCACCTCGTTCGCCTGAGAAACTGTAGCTTCGTTAAGGGTAGCTACACATTCACTGCATACCTGACCTAGTCCCCGCTCGCCCGCATCGTCGGGAAAAGCCCCCGTTTGTGAACAAAGCCCGCCGCCTAACGGATCACCTAGCCACGGTCCGCTGACCAATTCAGACCCTTCTGAATGTTCGCCGTTCTCGCTCATTAACCCAAGGTGGATAACTACTTCCTGCTCCACTATCCCGCCTGCTACGTTCACCCCAGAATCACTCTTCTCCATGGCTACTACACTTTTCGACTGCGACCTAGTTACTACGGACATTACGCAAAAAAAATTATACAACGATCTTCCAGCCTTGGACGACGTAGCAATTAATTACATAATAAAAATAAAAGGTCCTCACCAATCCAGAAAGAAATTGCAAACAGAAAGTTTTACTTCTTAGCGCTATCACAATATACGTAAAAATCTTGACAACTCCCATAAAAAAAATCTTAACAGCGAACCCTAACAGCACAATCCTGGCAGGGTCGCAATTATCAGAGGCACCCACATGCCTTGCTCATACTGTGGCATCAAGCAGTCAGGCCTGCAAGATGAGTGGTCTGCCAAGCGAGTGGATTTATTCTTATATATTGCAAAACATCAATGACTGATTGTGAGCTCTAGTACCCACAATTAAGCTACAAATTATTCTCATGTTTGAATATTACGCAACGGAAACGGATAACGCACATCTGACTATTAGTAATTTACACAACTCTGATTGTTCACTACACACTGGCAATACCACATTTTCTTTCTTATCCAACGGCTTTGACCAACACGTGGCCATCGCACTGAATATGAATGACGCACACATTATAAATTCTGGATATCATGACTACACTCTATTCGAATAACTAGGCCACCAATCTTTGTCTTTTCCCTATCTTTTTAATTCCGATAAATTCTATTATGATTCAACGATAAACTAAACACACCACTACACTTTATGCAACAATTACACATGAGAATCTCCGCCCAGTGGGCAAGGCTTTACATTGGTGATTCTCTGTCTTATGGTCTCGTAATTATTTAATGCTACAGTGCACTTTCTGGATAGGATGGTGGATCTTTTGCTATATCTCACACTTCGACTCTCACACCCATCACCACGAAAATTTCCTCCAGACCGAGCGGTACAAAAAGGAACATGTATAACCCACTGCCTCTGAACCTATCTTGCTACTCTCCCATGCAAACCACACATACTTAAATTACATGAAACACATCACACTGGCAACATACATCACAAAGAATAGTCACAACGTTAAAATCACTTCACTTTCAGCTTTCCCACTTCAATTACTATTCATCCCAGTTTCACACGACACTGCCCCACTTCGTAACTTTTCTTTCCTACTACGAACTCTGGAGGATATATGCACGTCTTCCTGTGGGATGCAAGCCAAGTGGCGTTGCTGGATAGACGGCTGACTCACCTTACTTCTCTCTCAGAGTATTATAGTTTGAATCCAGCGTCACACGGAAACATAACACGCAAAGTAATATTAAGAACATAATCGTCACACACGCGAGTCCTCAACTGATACCGTGGACAAGTACTTCTCTTTATCATTTGTCTCATACACTGATTGAGACTCACACAGTACTCACCACGTGGAAGTACTCGTCTCTAATTTCAAGTCCTGCACACGCCATTTCTTAAATATTTCCAACTTGTAGTACACACGCTAGTAATTCAGCTTAACTTAAGCACTCGGAAGTATTTCAAGTTAGTACTAGCACTCGCAAGTATTCCGACTTAGTACTAGCACTCGCAAGTATTTCAACTTATTGCTACACGTGGTTTCACTGTGACCGTTGGTCGCTTCCGAAGATTACTACGATCCCCTTAATATTACCTACCTGTCATTTAATTCTCCCCCCAAAAGTTCCTGAAATAGAGAAATAATTATTCCAAACTACTCTTAAGTATTTCACATGCATACCATTTTCTCCACTCTTTTGTCTTTACGGAGCACACCTAAGACAGGTCTTACCGACACAAGATCCAGCGCCAGAGTGCTGAAACATGGCCGTTCTTCAGGTCAGTTCGCACCTCCGTCGCGGTGGGGGAGCACCTTGGTACTGTATTGGCCAGCCACATTTCAGGCGCTCAAAGCTCAGGTAAATTTCATCTCTTTGGTTCCACAAAAGGTGACCAAAGGACCGTCTAAAAGATGATCATATATTGCACATTCACTATCTGTGGTTAGCAGGCGACCATACATTCATTCATATCAAAGATCTCACCGAATTGGATGTAAGGATTTATTTTGTGGGAGTGCACATGTGATCAATTAAAGAAATAAATTGTCCTTCTTTCCTACACTGGTATCCGGCTTCGGTGTATTAAGTGAAATTTAGTTATTATTACAAAAAATATGTTGTTCTGACAAAAATAACGAAGAATGTTGTACCTATTTTCAATGTCGGGCGGTACTGTACCCTTTCAACATGAGGGTGTGGTGTGTCTATGCCTTTCACACATTGTTAAGTGATTTTGAGTAATAATCTTGTTCACAAAGAACACTATTAATGCATCCTGGTATTTTAACGTAATACAACTACAGCATCTGGATAGTCTGTACACATTCTGACACCATCTGGCCATCTATAACACCGCATTCGTATCCCCTGAGATTACTGAGGGCCGCTGACTGTAAACGTCACTCCAGGCTACTTATTTAACTTCTTTTATTTAAAGACTTACTGTCATCGAGCCCTTCATTAGAAAGAACACTGATGATTTTCCGATTTAAACTTGAGTTACCAGTCGATTCTAGAAATTACTCCCCGATAAGTATCATAATAATGCCAGTTATGAAGAGGAGGTGTATCCAGTTCATTTTCCCCGCTACTAATGTGTGTTGTTTCTGATGAGTTACACACATTTACTTACACATTTCGTATTTCAGGTGTCTGTCGATTTGCGAGATGCTTCTTCTGCATCTCTGAAGCACAAGTTTTAAGTTTTACTCCCGGATTGCTAGCCTGCTCAAGAAATCCATCGACTCGTTCCTGCTATGAGAATGGTTTGGACTAGATAACATTGCAGATTAAGAGGAGATGACAGAATTATCCTGCTAAATGCCGCTGGTACTGTATACGTAGTTCAGTGAAATATTCTGAACGATTTTCGCTTATGGTGCATCATCTATCAAATGTATCTTTTTAGTCCAGGAAGGTCATTCCATGCAGGAACTACAGTTAACTGCGCCTTCATTGCGAATTACGTCTCTTAGCCATCACTGGCACTGTGAGGAAGCAGTAACGCTGTAGTAGATAGATCAGTGGAAACGACGTCGCCCACCCACTGCGGAGTTGTGTTGGTTCTAACTTCAGAGGAGACTAACATTTTAACTCCTACGTAACACGAGGAAGCTATTATTCGACTTCATTTCTTCGATAACACTCCGTACAGGGCACAGGTGTTCGAGCTTCTCGACTTTCCTCTTCTGTTAGACCAAACATCACCACAAACTATACAGCTATCTCCTTTCTTCTGGGAAATTTTACCCGCAGTGGTAGATTACATTGTATTCCTTATGTCATATGCTGCGAGAATACTGGTTAAATGGTTCAAATGGCTCTGAGCACTATGGGACTTAACATCTATGGTCATCAGTCCCCTAGAACTTAGAACTACTTAAACCTAACAACGTAGCGACATCACACACATCCATGCCCGAGGCAGGATTCGAACCTGCGACCGTAGCAGTCGCGCGGCTCCGGACTGAGCGCCTAGAACCGCTAGACCACCACGGCCGGCGAACACTGGTTACAATGCCGTTATACTGCACGATGTACACACTGTTCATAGAAATTATTTCACGCTGGAGACGAAACTACAGTATTATACAATGTTATGTTCGCCAATGTCAGGGTACAAAAGACCGCAGTAGATCATAGTCTCGAGGAGCGATCCATCACGATCACCTGGTCTGACGCTGGGTAGCCTCAGGTGGACGTAGGCCGGTGAAGGAGAAATTATTCCCACCAGGACAGCCAGCCACGACCTCTTCACGGAAACGTTTTCCCGAGGTTTCGCTGTTACTGGTGGGTTATAAAATGAAGTAAATAATTTCTGAGCTTCCAAGACAATGATACTGTTAGCAGGCTGACGAAGTTTACAAAATTACAGATGAATTGGGTACAGTAACTCAGCTTCTCGTTTGCACTGCGTGGTGTTTACCACGGAGAGCATCTCAGGTGGAAGCAACACTTCCTGTGGAAACTTCTGCATCTGATAGTGTTGGCAGTTTGTGTAGACCGCCATTTTGTGATTTTATTTCGGTGATTACAACCCATGGGTCTCACCAAGTCAGGACTGTCATCCGGTATGGCGCACCAGTGCTACAACAAGATCATGAACCAACCATCAGTGGAATTATGTGATATTGGGGCTTGATGTTAGGTTAGCACCCGTAGCGTCAGGGTTGAATTCCCTCCTTAGGCGAGAGTTTTAGTAAGCGCTGGTAGATCCTATTACCCCTAATTACAGCAAATGAGGAACATACGATTCCACCGTGGTTCCAGATTCACGTTAACCGTTGTGTCCCTTCAGTATCGTATACACGTTAGGTTGGGCCATGACACAGGCATAAGTGGCAGCATGTAGAAACTGTGTCACCAGTAACCTTTCTTACACTAGTATTTTTCTTATGGTTGAAGGGCCAAACGGTATGTAAGTATCATAGGGCATTCATTTTATCTTTTATTTCAGCTTGAGATGTTGAATTTCTTGGTTTTGGTTTCACTGGATTTGATCCCTTCGCTACGACATAGCGTTATCACCTCGTTCTGACCAATTTGTTGTTTGTTCAAGGTTCCAAACTTCTCAAGTTCTCCACGTAAGACGCGTGTCAATGTTGAAATTCTGGATCGGCACAAAAGTTTTCATAATGTCCGTTCAGGCTATAGCATGAGCACACCCATCTGTTGATGTAAATTTATTTTGATTTTTAACGTCTCTTCATTCATTGTCATTAACGATATGTGAAGATTTCAGCTCCCAGAGAAAAGATCTTTTCGTCACATCATTTCAAGTTTACACATATCACTCGTAGCTACTGGTGAAAAATAATTCTATTAGTTACCGTTTCTTCGTGTATAATCAACGACGATACGTGCGGAGCTCGATTTCCAGTCATGACTGTACTCTTCGTCACGTCACCTGTAATTTAAACATGGATACATCTCGCTTCTGGTGAAAGAAATCTAAATTTAACGTCCTTTATTTGCTAAAATACAACTACGATAAGTGCCGGGTTCGAATCCCGAGAAGGCAGATCATTTCTGTTTATTGTTTGGGAACAAAAGCATATTTAACATCTTTCGTGGTTAATTAATAGGGACAATAGGCGGGGACAGCGATTTCTGGATAGTTGTCCCAAACCAGTACAGAAACGTTTGTCATGTAATTTAAAGTTGAGAATTGCCAACTGATACTGGCTACAAGTGTATTAGATCACGTCTCTTTATGGTTAGTCAGAAATACGATCAGTGCTTTGCTGGAATCTCGGTCATGCACGTAGTATTGGATCTCAATCCATATCTAGAACGAAAAGGTTCGTCATGTTATTCAAAGTTCAGGCATATGTACAGCTACTTGTTCGTTAATAATTTTCATTTTTAATGTCACTTTGTGTTAGTTAACAAGTGCGATGTGTGGTATCGAAGAACACGTAGACCAACGTACCATCATGAAGATAGTGAAATTACTAGTGACATGTTGCTGAAGGTATAATTTCAAGAGAGCGCTTTGCGCTCTTAATTACAGTTCTTGTGGCTGCTTAGTTTATTATTCAGTTTATGCAAACCATTCGCTTAATGAACGACAGTTAACGGATGGTTGGAAAACCCTTTAGACAGCAGGAATACTTCGAGGTATCAAAGAGATCTGAGAGTCCAGATATTCCTGAAAATCTATTACACGTAAGAAAATATAGTTTTGAGTAAGGAGTACGGAATAATTGATGTGCTAGAGGTGCGGGCATTATTCGTACGCGGTACAAATGACTCTGTCGTATCATTCATTGAACTGAACAGAGTAGGACATTCCATAGACGAATATACTCCATAAATATGTCAGTGCGACGCATTTCCAGTTGTGTAGGCTCTGTAACTGCAATGCCACGACATCAGTATATGATGACTTTTGTAACAGTACAGGTGTTTTTTCATTACCTGTAACAGATTTGGAGACATTATTTTCAATCGCCGAATACCAAAATCCGGCGTCACATTCACCGTACTATTAGGAATCCTGAAGCGAGGTAAGGTGCAGCCAAACGGATATTTTTTATCACTCCCTCTTTAAAATAAATGTTGTGCCACCTTTAATACTGTAATTTATCGATCTACGAGAGAACTTTCACTGCAACAGTACTAATAACTAAATGTGTTTGCTCCACAGATCTCCATACAATTTTTCTGCTGCTTATTGAAATATAGTTACGCCTGCTTTCATTCATTCAGTGCATTTCCTATGTTTGGCAGATTCTGATTTCCAGCATAATAAATGAATAACTTTTTGAGGCGACCATTGTTGTTGTTGTTGTGGTCTTCAGTCCTGAGACTGGTTTGAGGCAGCTCTCCATACTACTCCATCCTATGCAAGCTGCTTTATCTCCCAGTACATACTGCAGCCTACATCCTTCTGAATCTGCTCAGTATATTCATCTCTTGGTCTTCCTCTACGATTTTTACCGTCCCCGCTGCCCTCCAATACTAAACTGGTGATACCTTGATGCCTCAGAACATGTCCTACCAACCGGTCCTTTCTTCTTGTCAAGTTGTGCCACAAGTTACTCTTCTCCCCAACTCTATTCAATACCTCCTCATTAGTTATGTGATCTACCATCTAATCTTCAGAATTCTTCTGTAGCACCACATTTCGAAACCTTCTATTCTCTTCTTGTCCAAACTATTTATCGTCCATGTCCGCCGCTCGTGGTCTTGCGGTAGCGTTCTCGCTTCCCGAGCACGGGGTCCCGGGTTCGATTCCCGGCGGGGTCAGGGATTTTCACCTGCCTCGAGATGACTGGGTGTTTGTGTTGTCCTCATCATTTCATCATCATCCAGGAAAGTGGCGAAATTGGACTGAGCAAAGATTGGATACTTGTACGGGCGCTGATAACCACGCAGTTGAGCGCCCCACAAACCAAAACATCATCATCATCATCATCATCGTCCATGTTTCACTTCCCTACACTCCATTCAAATACTTTCAGAAACGACTTCCTGACACTTAAATCTATACTCGATGTTAACAAACTTCTCTTCTTCAGAAACGCTTTCCTTGCCACTGCCAGTCTACATTTTATATCTTCTCTACTTCGACCATCATCAGTTATTTTGCTCCCCAAACAGCAAAACTCCTTTACTACTTTAAGTGTCTCATTTCCTAATCTAATTCCCTCAGCTTCACCTGACTTAATTCGACTAAATTCCATTATCCTCGTTTTGATTTTGTTGATATTCATCTTATATCCTTCCACCATCATAATCACCATAATGTGGGATGCGCATGAGCCTGTCATTAGTGTGTATTGTTCTTATTGGCCAAGTTGCGTTCGGACCTGGCAGCTAGTGTACACGTGTTGGCGGCTGGTTTGTTTACAATATTACGCTATTTCCATGGGTTGAGCGTATCGGTGTACTTCGAGTAACTTCGCTCTTTCTGTAATAAAATCATTCTCTACTATCTTCCAGTATTTATTACTTTTCCGTCTCTCTGCCAGTGCCACTGTCTTCTTACATCTCGGCATAAAAAAGCGCGACTAAGTTCTCATGGCAACATTTCTGGGAAAATTTATAAAGGTTCCTAGGAAGTTAGAATGAGGTATTTGGTATCCCACTTTCTGGTTAGAATCTTTTAAATAAACAGAAGCACTTTTTGTGCTCCCACAGATTTTTACACATGTATCTTCGTGCTGCAGCAGGGCATACAACTCAAATGAAAAGAAGTGTATTGCTCAGTAAAATTTAAATAGTTTTCTTATGTGAAATTAAAATAACACAAAACTAATTTTGTACCTCCGACTGGATTTTATGTGCAAAAAAAAAAAAAAAAAAAAGCTTTTGAATGAGCTTCAGTGCGACAACATGATGTTCCATATGATAACGGAGATATTTTACAGCATACTTCTCCATGCTACTTCACTTTATAATTTTCGTTTTCGCCTCACACCTGATTTCTCGTGCGTATATTACCTGTACAAATAGGGTGTCTTCGAACCTGCGTATCTCAGAAACGAATAAAGATAGGTATAACATTTTCGAGGTTGTTCGACATCTGGGTCTTAGGAATACATCGTAAAAATTCAGACGTTTGCTGTGTAGCCGTCTCGGAATCTGCGGCTGGGTTTTGGTACCCAAGAAACGAGTTTTTTGGTGTGTTTCTCGATAACGGGTAAAGATTTTTGTAAACGGAGAGATGACTCCTCTAGATAAACGTCTATAGAAATATATCGATGATATCTGAGCAATTTTCTGTGGTTATTTATTATTTAGATTTCGCCTCATACCGGATTTTACATGTAGAAATACGGTAACTTTGATCATCTGAATCTCGGAAACAGATAAAATATCAAGAAAAGTTTCAAGGTTATTCGATATCGGCATCTTAGGAATAAGAGGAAAAAATTTCAACCATTTGCTGTGCATAGCAGTCTTGGAACCCTTGGCTCTGTTTTTGTACGCTGGCGACGACGAAGATATAATTAAAGAAACATTTTGTGGAGTTTTTCGAGGAATCGTCCATGAACTAATCGTGTGTCCGTTAAGTCCTTTCAAGCACACCGTTGACCACGCCAAATGCAGAAAGAAACAACCGGATTGCTCCATTTGCCTAAGCAAGAGAAAGTGTGTAATATTCATACTTTGATGGTACCTAAGCCAAGGCTTTCCAGAAACCTTGACGGTACCGTTCTATCACCAATAGAACCCGAGATATGTACACCGAAAAATCCAGTTGTTATGCGCGGCGTTTTGGAACATATTAGGTACGTATGCTGTCGTATGCCAATCGATTTCCGGGCGGATGCATGCTTAGTATTCAACAACATTCGTACTCTATACTTCCTGCCACCACTAAAACGCGGCAGTCAATTTTGGACTGATACGTTTTATACAACACTGATCTTACACCAATTTATTAAAATCCATGTGATAATTGCACCTATTGATAGATATCTACGTTGATATCATGGGGAATGTCAGTGATTGCAAAGATCGTGCCGCTAACCAGTATCTCAGTTCATACTTACAGTCTGCATATTTAGTTGCACATTCTCTGTTTAATGAGTTGCGCGACTCTGCAGACGGTCACCGGCGAGACACAGCAGGCAATAAAGGGAGGACGCTCTTGGACAGTGGTCGAGTCCCTGTGGTGGGAGGAAGACCTTTAAGAATTGGCACGCTTGGAGCAGAGAGCATGGGCCTCACCTCTGGCTGGCAGGTAAACTGTGCCAGATGTGCTGTATTGTCTGCTATGGTAACAGCCAGGACATGTGCGACCTAAATACGAGGTGCATTCAAGTTCTAAGGCCTCCGATTTTTTTTCTCCGGACTGGAAAGAGATAGAAACATGCGGATTGTTTCAAAATGAGGCCGCGTTCATTGTCAATAGGTCCCAGAGAGGGCAGCACCATACGGCAGATGGAATTTTACCGCCAGCTGCGAGAATGAGAACTGTTTTAAATATTTAAAATGGTGACGTTTTCCTTACTTGAACAGCGTACAATCATTCGTTTTCTGAATTTGCGTGGTGTGAAACCAATTGCACTTCATCGACAGTTGAAGGAGACATGTGGTGATGGAGTTATGAATGTATTGAAAGTGCGTTCGTGGGTGCGACAGTTTAATGAAGGCAGAACATCGTGTGACAACAAACCGAAACAAACTCGGGCTCGCACAAGCCGGTCTGACGACACGATCGAGAAAGTGGAGAGAATTGTTTTGGGGGATCGCCGAATGACTGTTGAACAGAACGCCTCCAGAGTTGGCATTTCTGTGGGTTCTGTTCACACAATCCTGCATGACGACCTGAAAATGCGAAAAATGTCATCCAGGTGGGTGCCACGAATGGTGACGGACGACCACATGGCTACCCGTGTGGCATGTTGCCGAGCAATATTGACGCGCAACGACAGCATGAATGGGACTTTCTTTTCGTCGGTTGTGACAATGGATGAGACGTGGATGCCATTTTTCAATCCAGAAACAAAGCGATAGTCAGCTCAATGGAAGAACACAGATTCACCGCCACCAAAAAAATTTCGGGTAACCGCCAGCGCTGAAAAAATGATGGTGTCCATGTTCTGGGACAGCGAGGGCGCAATCCTTACCCATTTCGTTCCAAAGGGAACTACGGTAACAGGTGCATCCTACGAAAATGTTTTGAAGAACAAATTCCTTCCTGCACTGCAACAAAAACGTCCGGTAAGGGCTGCGCGTGTGCTGTTTCACCAAGACAACGCACCCGCACATCGAGCTAACGTTACGCAACAGTTTCTTCGTGATAACAACTTTGAAGTGATTCCTCATGCTCCCTACTCACCTGACCTGGCTCCTAGTGACTTTTGGCCTTTTCCAACAATGAAAGACACTCTCCGTGGCCGCACATTCACCAGCCGTGCTGCTATTGCCTCAGCGATTTTCCAGTGGTCAAAAGAGACTCCTAAAAAAGCCTTCGCTGCTGCCATGGAATCATGGCGTCAGCCTTGTGAAAAATGTGTGCGTCTGCAGGGCGATTACGTCGAGAAGTAACGCCAGTTTCATCGATTTCGGGTGAGTAGTTAATTAGAAAAAAAAAATCGGAGGCCTTAGAACTTGAATGCACCTCGTACTTTAGAGCTGCAGCCCACTGCGTGAACGGGGAGTCCTAAAAAGTTTAATCTGGCACAATGGCACGGATCTGGGCCAGTGCAAAATAAATTATTTACGAGTCGGTATTTGAGCTCGAAGGAAGTCCTGATGCGAATGTTTTTCGCTGACCGCGCCTTTCCAGGAACCTTAAGGAAGCCAAGCTGGCGGAAAGATAGTCATCTCGATGCTTTCACATGGGGAGCTGTGCGATGGTTATCGTTAAAGCTTTTTCTTCTCCTCTTTGTGGGCGAGGTCTGGCATCATCTAGATGCCACTCCATATAGACAGCCTATTTCTCTCCCACAGCGTGGGAAGGCAACTTATTGGGCGACTTAAAAGTAGCTGCCAGGTTGCACATTGGACCACAGTTTGCAGAAATCTAAGCGTTAATCACTGACAGAACTGTTCACATTCATGGAAGAGCATTTGTGCAGGCTTTGTACAGAGGAGAGGGCAAATGTAAAATTTCTGGGACACGCTCAGTGGAGACGTGGAGGAAGACAGACATGGTAGGGAAACACAGTGAGGGTCACTGCCTGGTATCTTGAAAATCACGTCATCTCATCATCACTGATGAGTTGTTGCCGCCAGCAGGCCACAACATGTGCAGCTCTTGTCACCCTGAGTAGTTGATTCTGGTTAAAATAGCTTGCAGGGTGGATTATCGTGTGAGGATTATGGGTAGGGGTCTTCGATTTGTTTCATATTAACATAGTTAGACTGCGTATTTCAGCACCTGTCTCACAGTTGAGGGCTCATTCATAGCCAAGTGGGTGTAGGCATTAGTATGTGGAATCTACATCTTGTCTCCTTGTACTATCGGAGATGTTACTGCGCATTCAGCTGTGATTATGAATTTTAGAGAACGATGTGTTGAGATGATGGTCCTTCGCATCTTGCCTATGCCTTCCCCGCCTGGTCAGGCCTTTCTAATACGCAGTTAAATCATTTCAGTGTTCAATATTGGACAAATACTTTCAATTCAGTAGATAGTTGAACCCCTCCAGTTATTAATCGCCAATTATTTTGTGAGAACCGCCACCCAGGGCTGATTTATGAAGGCCGTTGGTCCAGCTGTAAAAGACTGTTAAAAAGGAAGGTAGCTTAGATCGAGCAGATGTTTCGCACTATACTTAGCATCTGAGGTCATCAGTCCCGTAGGACTTAGAACTACTTAAACCTGACTAACCTAAGGAGATCACACCTATCCATGCCCAAGGCAAGATTCGAACCGGCGGCCGTAGCAGTCGCGCGGATCCGGAGTGAAGCGCAGTCACCAGACCTCAATATTTGCCCTTTTTGTATACCTTGGAGAAAAGGGCACGTTACCAGAACTTGCCACTGTTTCGCAGGAAGAATGGTACAGGATTCCCTTGAAAACCATACAGGACCCGTATTTATCCACTACGTGACGAGCGGAAGCTGTTTTGAATTGTTTTGAACCCCATAGGGCTTACTACACCGTTTCAGACATGGCAAAGCAATGAGTTTTTGGTGTTTTTGTATTTTTGTCGACCACCTGTGTACAAATTAGTACGTTATGAGCACCCTGTTGACAATATACAGTAAGCGCGGAAAAAATTGGCAGCCAGCCACTATGTACTAATCGTTAGAAGTCAGCACCATTTGGAGCACTTTCTTTAGATTGCTGCCGCGCGTTCTAGGGCGCAATGTCACGGATTATGCGGCCCCTCCCACCGGAGGTTCGAGTCCTACCTCGGGCATGGGTGTGTGTTGTTCTTATCGTACGTTAGTGTAAGTTGGTTTAAGTGGTGTGTAAGTCTAGGGACCGATGACCTTAGCAGTTTGGTCCTGTAGGAATTCACACACACACACACACACAAATTTAGATTGCTCATACTCTCAGCGCAAGCAAAGTTGTGACACTGTAATTGCCTGACGGAGTGTTGCTGTGTTGTTTTCGTGAGTGGATTATTAATTGATGAATTACAGTTGCTGACTTGTCTAGATTCAATCGTTAGTTGCAAGTGTAACGTGGTGTCCTATCTGCGCAATGCACTGCAAGTGCAAGGCTCTTATTATCCCCCTATTTACATTTTCATTACTGAACTGAGGATTGTTATGGCAACCAGCAAAGTGTGGAAATCAAGTTAAGGGCTCCTCTCGCATAATTATAACTATGACAGGTCTATTAAAAGCGCAATAAACACAGGCTGCGTTGCAGTAAAGATCAGAACTATTTCGTAGCAGCGTTTTCTACCTGAAACCATTGCAAGTGAGATCGATGCTGAGCTGGATGGTCGGTAGGGGGGAGGGGGAGATTTTATAACACCCACAGAGATGGTCGCCCAAGTCGGCATCCTGTGCAGAAGCGTCGCTTTGATCTTACCCTAGACTGGACGCCCACACCAGACAATGGCGGCGCCGCTGCCGTGCAACAGTGGGACCTTCCCGTATTCTGAAAACGGCGCCAGTGTGACACTCGGGTCAGTGACTTCAGACAATGTGCGCCTGCCGAAACCAACGCTGACTGGACAACCGCTGGGCACCCAGACAGCGAGCGGCAGTGACGGTGATTGGGCAGCTCTCATGAAAATTGTTGCTATTGGACGGACAACACTGGCGCGGAGCGCCTGATAGCCACAGAAATTAGACACTCGCATTTTGGCTTCGAAGTGAAGCGGTCGCTTTTGCTCCGATCCGTGCGACGGAATGATAGCGAAGTTTTGTATTTCGTCCGGCAGTTCGGACATTAGTTTTGCACATACGCGATCGCGTGGGGCACTCACAGTTGCAACAAGACGCTGAGCCACATCTCGCCACCACGAGGGGACCGTCTGCTGTGGTTTCGACGTTAGAGAGAACATCACAGGTTAAATATCAGCAGATCCGTCCGTATTCAAATCGCTCTTTCCGAGATAGGTACAGATGGGCTGGTTGTGAGCCATATGTGCAATGCAGGGCGTGCTCAAAGTGTAGTTTTTTTCTATATGGCCATAACTTTCTTGTTGATAGGTAAATCAACTAGAATCATGTGCCTTCTGTCAGTAATAGGAGAAGTGCCAATCCGTATTGAAAACTTAATGAAAAGTTAAATCAGATATTGCTTATAAGAGTCATCTCAGGGGAATTGTTTGTAGAATTACGAGTTAACATAATGCTCTATCTGCATACCGCCTCAGGGTGAGATCTGTTCGGAGGACGACTCCCGCAAGATGTATATTAATTTAAAATACGGCTGAGAACCGCAGACAGCACGAATATTTGATTCGGGCCGCATGCGCCATGCGGGCGTCAGTTTGACGGCCACCTCTCCAAGCCGTAGAGCGATTCTGGCGCATCTGTCTGTAGTACATACTTCAGGGCAAGCGTAGATCTTTTACCATTCATATTTGTGTTAGTCTAGGTATGGTGAGAGATTTCAACCATTGTAGTGTTCTTTATAGTTGATGTAAAGGACTGCGTTAAGAGTTACAGGCACGTTTGCGATGCAACAGTGATATTTTTCCGAGTATGTAATTTTTTGAGGGAAAGAAGCAGAAACAATGACTTATTGTTACGCGTACCCCATCGCTGCCAGTTAAACAGAAGAGTGAGTAGCTGGAAGGTGAGATGTGGAACAGAGACAGTAAGTTGGTGACACAGAACGCGTCATGTTACTTCACAGGACAACGAAATATAGGAATTACCGATATTTCGAAAAATATTGCTATTTAAACATCAGAATTACAACTATCGATATATCGACGATATAGCAACATTTTTGCGATGTTCAGGCTTTCATAACTGCACTTTAGACATACTTTATTCGTCATTTGATGTTAATAATCACTGTTTTACGCACATCCTGTCACCTAACCTTGAAAAAATATAGGTTCACGAAGTGTGTGTAGTATCATATTGATGTATGACATGTAATAAAGAAGTTAGAGACATAAAAGTCCGAGTCTGACACAAAAGCAAAAAATTTGCAGAAATTACTGAAGGAGAATATTTGAAAATTGCACTCAACTTGTGTGCGCTAGGAATTCCGCATCATACATTTTGGAACGAGTTTCATTTCCTTCAGACAACGTCTGCGGTATTCTCACTTTTACGCCCTAGTCTTCACCCATCTTGGTGCTATGCAGCTGAGGTGTTCAAAAAGAGAACTCCTCGTCATTAGCATTTGACACGGGAAGTACAGTAATTTTAGTTCTAAACTGTTCAGTCAATATCTGCTTATTCTTTAAAATGAAGTTTGAGCAACAACTTGAAACTTGCTCTTCTGCAGGAATTGGCATGAGTTTTAAGGGGAGTTATCACATTTACTTGCTCTGGCAAAGTTTACTGTTCCAAGGTTAAGAAACAAACCTTCCTGAACAAACATTTATCAGCTACAGGTCTAAAATAGATCAAAAACTTATTTTCATTGTTTGCAAGAAAGGTTCATTGTCAGGGTCAGAGACTGATAGTGAAATACTAACAGGTTCTTCCAATTCAGTACATGGTGACATCACGAGTCGATCGCAGTAAACACAACCATGGGAACGAGGCCGCCTGTGTGCTCTCCTGCGAACCTTGTGTTAGCAGAAACTTTCTTCTACCTGACAACTCCTATCAAGAAGCTAATCCCTCAGAGTCATGTGGAAACCTAAAACATGTGTACTAGACACTCTGTTTAGGGAGGCAGAATTTGAGTGTTGTTACGATTTCTGTACGAGCTAAGAGACTGTTATCAAAGGGTGGCGATACCACTAGTGAAAGATTTACATTACGTATAAAACGTCTTTCTTGAACTGACTGCCTTAAAAATGGCAGATGAGCGTAGTTCACTTTTTGGTGTAAATCAGGAAATAGGTTAATTTTAGGGGTTTACTAGTATTATTTCTCATTTAGAAGAACTGTTTACTTACAGAACGTAAATTAATTATGTCAGTGTAATTAACCAGATATTTATATTCTGTTTATTTTAAAAGCAATGAAAATGTTCCAGTAAACAATAAAAACAGACAAAGCTTCTAGAAAACATGTATTTTCGACAATCATAGTACTTTAATATAACATATTTAATATACTTAATATAACATATTTAAGTAATGGAACATTTCTATATAAATGTCATAAAATGTTTTTTCAAAGAAGAATCGCTTTTACATATATCGAAAATCCTGTGTATCGGTATCCATGCGTTTATAAAAATTGATATATGAATGTATGTGTGTGTGTGTGTGTGTGTGTGTGTGTGTGTGTGTGTGTGTGTGTGTGTGTGATACCTAGCATAGTTCACGAGATATGACGCCATAAACAATGAGATACGTGAAAAACTGTCGCATCATACATGCCGTTTCAATTTATTACTTCTGTGCTACCAACACTATTCGTAATAAATTTCTGGGACAGTATACGTATGTGCCGCTAAATGGACCTGCAAAGTCATCTCACGGTACCACACATAGTTTAGGAGATAAGACGTCATTAACACCGAGTGCGTGATAACTGCCGCATCGCACATGACGTTTAAATTTATTACGTCTTCGTTACTAAATCTATCAGCAACACATTTTGCAGACAGTATTCACATGAGTGTCTCTATGTACCTACAAAATTACGTTATTGTATGAGATATAGATCAAAAGACATGACGTCATATACACTGAAATGCGTGAGGAACTACCGCATCATGCATGAAGTTTTAATACATTTACTACTAAGACGACCCGACAGTCGAGTCAACTTAATGAAATCTCTGACACCTGGAGCGCTTTTGACAGCTTTCAACTGCGAAGCGCGAACGGTTGTAGTCGAAAACATTAGCCGTCTATAGAGCTATAAATAGGCGCTACCGTAGAGACGCTGACAAAATCGGTTTGCAGACGCGAGAAGCAGCTGCGCCCAATGTACGGAAACTATGCTTCTTAAATTGGATACTGTACTTACACATTCGTACATTATGAATGTTTCTTTGTACGACTGTTTCATAATTTCAAAGGCGTTTTCATCGATATTATACTAAAAACACAATTCATTTTTCGTGTTTGTTTCTAATAGATAATTGGCAAAATGAATACTCGGGTAATGTCGTCGTGTTCGTCTGCTAGTTATATATACTTTACCTCAGCTATAGCGAGCATCAATAACACACACGTTATCGAATATTAAGGCAATAAGCCACCCTCGTATCCCGACTATTTACGACTGTTCATGCAAAACGATGAACACACTTCATACCCCGAAATTTATCCCCAGAAAATAAATACGGTCAACTCATAACGCATATGCCCTTATGATAATGATCGGAGATGATAAGCTCATGCGTAGTGCGTCGAGAAGGGGAAAATTACTCGAAAGTTTAGGGTTCAAAAATGGTTCAAATGGCTCTGAGCACTATGGGACTTAACATCTATGGTCATCAGTCCCCTAGAACTTAGAACTACTTAAACCTAACTAACCTAAGGACATCACACAACACCCAATCATCACGAGGCAGAGAAAATCCCTGACCCCGCCGGGAATCGAACCCGGAAAGTTTAGGGGACCCCCCTTTTTTTTGTCATCAGTCTTCTGCCGCCACAAATACCTCTCCTGTATCAACCCGTTCATCATTATTTGCTGAACGTTTTCCAGTCTCTGTTTTCCTCTACAATTTTACCCATAGTTTAATTAACATTATGTAATTAGTATTGTGCGATAGATCAGGGGCAGGTGGAGAAGTGGCGGAAAGATCTAGTGCAACATTGACGTAAGCAAATTACTAGAGGTCATTGCGCTTTGAGTTTCAAAATATTCGGCGACATGAAATCTCACAGAGAGATAGAACTCCGAAACAATACAGATGTTTTGGCTGGCACTTTCCAACGGTCAGGCGGCATGCACGGCCAAACACACACACCAGGGAGGTACCCGGGTTTTTTCTAACGGTCGCTGGCGAATTCAAATAACTCGACTCAGCCCTTGCTAGGAACCCGAAAGTTTGCGAGCGAACTTGTGCACAAATCGTGATACAGTGTTCTAAAAATTCAACCATCACCCTTATGTTAGGTTCGTCATTGAGCGGAGCCTCCCACATTCTAACGCAGAGTAGAGATGAGGAATAACTCGGCCACTTCTTGACGGTCCAGGCTGAGAGGTAGACATGCTTGGAGCACTTGGTAGTGTATGAGGTGTTATAGCTTGGATAGGCAAGAAGCGTTAGTACGTAGGTTTGGATGCTGACAGATAATATTGGCTTGTGGGGCGCCCATACAAATTTCCAATCTGGCCACTAATAACGAAAAGGTGAGGACAACACAAACACCCAGTTCCCAAGCAGAGAAAATTCCCAGTCCGGTCGGTCGGGAATCGAAACCGGGGCCCCTTGGTCCAGGGGCAGCAACTCTAACCACTACACCACTAGCTGCGGACCATAGGTTTGGAGTAACATATATTGTATTCAGGGTGATTCAGTGGTGATGTTACAAACCTTCAGGGATGATGGAAAAGGGTAAATGTATCAGTTTGAGTTAAGGGACCCTGGTCCGAAAATGAGCGAATCGAAAGTTGCAAGCGAAAATCGTTCTGCTACCTACGACGACTGGTACTGTTGTTGCTAAGACAGTAGAATAGGCAACTTTCAGAGGCTTTAGTATGGACCAAACCAAGAAAAAAATGCCCTGTAAATATGGGCTCTAAAATGCATGCCTGAGGAGCTTTGATCACTTGTTCATCTTCGCCATAGTGATACACTTCTCTTCAGCTGAACAAGTCCCCATAGCTCTTGAGGTAAGGACTCTAGACCTCGTATTCACTGGACATCTTTTGTTTTGGTTCATATTACCTCCTTCAAATATATAGGAACCAGAGAGCTTGCAGGAGACGAGATGTATTTGGCAATATCGGAGATGAACAAGTGCTCATAGGTCTTAACGTATACATTTTAGAGCCCATATTTATTAGACTTTTTTCTTTCTTTGGATCACACTACCACATCTGAAATATGCCTACCATCCATTCTTAGTGAATATAGTACCGATACATATACTAGACTGGCAGAGATATCAGACCGATTTTGGCTTATAATTTTCGATTCGGTCATTTATGGATGAGGTTCTCGAACCTCAAATTGATGCATTTACCGTTCTTCATGAAGTGTGAAAGTTTGTAACATCATCACCGAATCATTCTGTATAAGTTAAATGATAATTTGTGTTGTTTGGTTGGTGAAATAAACTGAACTTGTGAAACTATTAAGTAATATGAGTTACTTTTACAACTATGATAACACATGCAGAACTGGGCCTCTGCATATTCGACAACCACATGCACGGATGTGCTTCGCGGGCCACGTCAGGCCACTGCATTACCTGGGAAGTTTGATTGTCTACAGAAGAATCGTTCAACTGTTCACCGCCAAGCTTCCAGCTGCCATAGCATCTGCAGTTGCAAGCCGCCCCATACGTGGCGTGCAAGTAGTGGTAAAAAGCGCTGCAGTCGTAAGCATCTACTAGCGTCAGCACGGTCATACTTTGACATGAAACCGCACCGGTATTCCTCCGCCGACTGGTACCTAGGTCGCCGTTCATTCCACTCCGGGCTGCAGAGCGACCGTCAGCCGCTTCGAATCTATGCTTCGGACCGCAACGCCGCTACCCATCAGACTGTGCCGTCTCGCACCTTCATCGTGATCACCAGCCGCTGGACAACTGTCAGCCGCTACCACGCTTGGACCTGCGTTTGACGGCACATGAGCCCACAGCATCGTGGTAAAGTGCCGCTGATCATCCAAGGAACCTCCCGGGTCACCAGCACTCCTGACGATTGTGGACCCTGCCGTTGTGAGCAACCGCTGCACAACAGTTGTACTCAAGTGTGGACTCTCGTCCTCTGAAGGGATACAGAGATTAGTTGAGGGTTAAAAAACAAGCAGTTGTTATTTCAACGTGTGCATATCATTCACTACTTTAGTACAGCACTCAGCCAAAGATACTTCAACTGCTTACCGAGTTTTCTTACAGTAGCAATTTCCGGACGAAGTCAAATGGAGACCCAGTACCAATCTCATATGTTAATGCCGTTGATTTTTAAGCTTGTTTGGTGAGAACCATTGTTCAAGAAAGAGCCGAAATAGATGCAGGCAGTCTAAGTTATGGGAAGTGGACAAACCTTGAATCACCGTGAAGGCAGCTCAAGGCATCTTCATACATATACTGCCAGTCAAAAGTTTTCGATAACTGGTCACAACTATGAATTTGTCTCTAAGACAAGGATTTCTTTTCCGATAATAAAACAAGTATGAACATGGAAAGACTAAGAGCTTCTGTTGGGTATTTGACTGGTTAGATCGGATAGAGGGGTGCAATCTACGACAACAGTGACGTGCATTTGCCTAAGACTGTTCCATCCGAATAGTCCTCATTCCTTGTAGCAATCAGTTCCCATTAGTTTACGGTATATTGCGTAGATATAGCCATGTGTTGGTATACCTGATCATGTTCATACCGCATTACTTCCAAATGGAACGTAAGCTGAGATCGGAATTGAAAAACAAGCTGTAATTGTATTGAAAAACAAGCTGTAATTGTAGCTCTGCATCAGGATAACTATTCTAGTAAGACCATAGTGACAAAAGTTGGCGAAGCGCAATGTAAAGTGGTGTAGAGCTTTTAGTGATTCAAACACACTGGCACCAATGCAACATCGTACGGGAAAGATCAGTTAATACATGTACGGAGTAAACGTCAGGGGACTCATAATGCTCCTGAAATTCCCGAGGAAGTAAAATAGTATGCGAACAGCTCCAGTATCTGTCTCAACATCGCAACGCCGTGTTCGTGAACAAGGTTTAAAGGGATGTGTAGAGGGCAAAAGACATTTACACTACAGGCCATTAAAATTGCTTCACCACGAAGATGCCGTGCTACAGACGTGAAATTTAACCACCAGAAAGAAGATGCAGTGATATGCAAATGATTAGCATTTCAGAGCATTCACACAAGGTTGGCGCTGGTGGCGACACCTACAACGTGCGGACGTAAGGAAAGTTTCGAACTGATTTCTCATACACAAACAGCAGTTGACCGGCGTTGCCTGAGGAAACGTTGTTGTGATGCCTCGTGTGAGGACGAGAAATGCGTACCATCACGTTTCCGACTTTGATAAAGGTCGGATTGTAGCCTATCGTGATTGCGGTTTATCGTATCGCGACATTGCTGCTCGCGTTGGTCGAGATCCAATGACTGTTAACAGAATAAGGAAACGGTGGGTTCAGGAGGGTAATACGGAACGCCTTGCTGGATCCCAACGGCCTCGTAACACTAGCAGTTGAGATGACAGACATCTTATCCGCATGGAATTACGGGTCGTGCAGCCACGTCTCGATCCCTGAGTCAACAGATGGGGACGTTTGCAAGACAACAACCATCTGCACGAACACATCGACCACGTTTGCAGCAGCATCGACTATCAGCTCGGAGACCATGGCTGCGGTTACCCTTGACGCTGCATCACAGGCAGGAGCACCTGCCATGGTGTACTCAACGACGAACCTGGGTGCACGAATGGCACGACGTCATTTTTTCGGATGAATCCAGATTCTGTTTACAGCATCATGATGGTCGCATCCGTGTTTGGCGACATCGCGGTGAACGCACATTGGAAGCATGTATTCGTCATCGCCATACTGGTGTATCGCCCGGCGTGATGGTATGGGTTGCCAGTGGTTACACGTCTCGGTCACCTCTTGTTCGCATTGACGGCACTTTGAACAATGGACGTTACATTTCAGATGTATTACGACCCGTAGCTCTACCCTTCATTCGATCCCTGCGAAACCCAACATTTCAGCAGGATAATGCACGACCGCATGTTGCAGGTCCTGTACAGGCCTTTCTGGATACAGAAAATGTTCGACTGCTGCCCTGGCCAGCACATGCTTCAAATCTCTCACCAATTGAAAACGTCTGGTCAATGGTGGCCGAGCGACTGGTTAGTCACAATACGCCAGTCACTACTCTTGATGAACTGTGGTATCGTGTTGAAGCTGCATGGGCAGCTGTACCTGTACGCGCCATCCAAGCTCTGTTTGACTCAATGCCCAGGCGTGTCAAGGCCGTTATTACGGCCAAAGGTGGTGGTTCTGTGTACTGATTTCTCAGGATCTATGCACCCAAATTGCGCGAATGTAAGCACATGTCAGTTCTAGTATAATATATTTGTCCAATGAATACCCGTTTATCATCTGCATTTCTTCTTGGTGTAGCAATTTTAATTGCCAGTAGTGTATTATGCAAACAAAATAAGATGAAAAACATTTCAATTGGTTCAAATGGTTCTGAGCACTATGGGACTCAACAGCTTAGGTCATAAGTCCCCTAGAACTTAGAACTACTTAAACCTAACCAACCTAAGGACATCACACACACCCATGCCCGAGGCAGGATTCGAACCTGCGACCGTAGCAGTCCCGCGGTTCCGGACTGCAGCGCCAGAACCGCTAGACCACCGCGGCCGGCATTTCAATTGGCACAGCAAGTTAAAATCTGGAACGTGCTGCCGTTCTCCAAGGTTTTATTCGGGGACAAATCTAAGTTTGAAGCATTCTGATCCATCGTCAAATGTTTATACGTCGAGCTCGTGGAGAATGTATGAAGAATCAGTGTGTGGCACCAACGGTGAAGCATGGTGGAGTGTGCGTCATGGTGTGGGGATGTTTCGCGGGTGAAAAGTCGGTGATTAATGGAGAATTACTCCAACATTAAAGAAAGAAGGAATTCACAGGATGCTGATCAACAATGCACTTCCATCTGTCAAGAAATTTATTAGTTGTGGGTTTGTTCTGCAGAAGGACAATGACCCCCAACACGCCTCTAAATTGCGTGGAGCGTGTCGATAGAAAAGATAGATGTGGGAAACTGTAGAATATGATTCGGCCAAGTTAAGGATTTGATTCCCTTTGAACTTCAATGGAGTGAACTTGACAGAGACGTTAGAAAACTGAGGTCCTTTAATGTTGAAGATCTACGGAATAATTTACAGACGTGTTGGAGTGCAACAGCTGCAAAAACAGAACAAAATCTCATATCCAGAAGGCTAGGAGTTTTCGTAGCTATTTCGAGGGTAAAGAGGGATTCACTTTCTCCAGGAGGCTAAAATCTAAATCATATTGTATTATAGTTAATGATAAAGAGAGAAAATATTTATTTAGTTTATCAATTTAGTTTGTGCGATGTGTTCGTACGTTGAAATAGGGTATATAGCTTACTTCAAAATGGTTCAAATGGCTCTGAGCACTATGGGACTTAACATCTATGGTCATCAGTCCCCTAGAACTTAGAACTACTTAAACCTAACTAACATAAGGACATCACACAACACCCAGTCATCACGAGGCAGAGAAAATCCCTGACCCCGCCGGGAATCAAACCCGGGAACCCGGGCGTGGGAAGCGAGAACGCTACCGCACGACCACGAGCTGCGGACTATAGCTTACTTCATTGCCCGGTAGTGTACATCTCGCAACCCATCAGAAACGACTACATAAGATATGCTGCATAGTAACTGAACTTAATATTGAAGACGTGCATAAAAATATTAACCACATACAATCATGCCTTACAGGTCCGAATTGTGCAAGGGCAAATCTCTTCGTCGCCTATTTCCTATTTTACCCAGTAACCTGTAAACATTTAGCGTCTGTAGTGATTCAGTTGTTCACAGTTCCATAGCCTCAGCAGCAGGAAATCTCGGAGTTACTGCAGAGGCGTCAACTTACCCTGTTTACTGAAAACTGTTCACAAAACACGAAATTCTAATAAGTAGCTGATGCACAATGCAGCCGTGCGTCGTCCAACACAAATGCATGATGCTTACCACAGCATGAAAGTACATGATAACTCTGATATGGAGGCAAATACACCTGGATGAACCTGGTAATACCAGTAAAAGATGAAAAAACGCATTCACGAAACCTAAATGCCATACATGAACGCTAAATTTACCGGCAAAAAAAAATGGCTCTGAGCACTATGTGACTTCTGAGGTCATCAGTCACCCAGAACTTAGAACTAATTAAACCTAACTAACCTAAGGACATCACACACATCCATGCCCGCGGCAGGATTCGAACTTGCGACCGTAGCGGTCGCTCGGCTCCAGACTGTAGCGCCTAGAACCGCACGGCCACTCCGGCCGTCAAATTTACCAGCAGATTACTTCGGCAACTTCCCCATGATGGCAACGAATGAACACAGAATAAGAGTACCTCATGCCTTCCGAAAACGTCTTGGATTCACAAAATAAATATTATTACATATCCTCTTAAAACTTCATAGTGAGGGGAAAAAGCTACTTATACGTCATTTCAATTGACAGAAGCCTAGTGTGGAGACGGACGCAGAACACCACGCGATCAGTGCCAAGTAAAAAATGTAAAGAAAGACCCGATATTCTGCAGATAAAATCTGCGTACAGAAACACACGGAGACGCTTCAACTTTAACTCTATATAGATAAGGCTTACCGGCCAATGATCTTCTTCAGTGAGGATGAACTCACATTGCTCAAACTCTTACGGGAATCGGTAGATTGACTGCCGCGGGTAATGAGTATAGTCGAGCAGGGGCACTACAAATGTAGTGTGTGGACAGTAAGTTGGAAAGGTGGGTCTCACGGGGAGCGTGCCAGAGATGAGTCCCTGCAGTAGCACCATCCTCTATGTCCTCGATGACTCAGTGGGATAGAGCGTATGCCATGTAAGCAGGAGTCGAGTCCTGGTCAAGGCGCAAATTTTCAGCTGTCGCCGTTGACATTTATCAACGCCTGTAAGCAGCTGGATTTCATTATAATTTCATTCTTCGAGAGCTACAAGATCACCAATGGTATCTGTTCTTTCGGACATGTTCGAAAGAACAGATACCATCTTCATACAAAAAGGAAGAGGTGTCTCTCTCCAGCAGAGCGTGGGGCCATAGAACTGAAATTCCGCCGCCTAGCATTCTCATCTGCCGGAGCAGGCCTCGCGGTAAGATAGGCTTCCAGTCAAAGACACTTCGTTGTGGCAGAGAGATGCCGCGCGTGGCTGGATGTCTGTTATCACAGAAGTGTGCGTGGAGCAGTTCTGCGGTACACGAAAGGCCCTCGTTCCCAAACGGCCGTCTTTCTAAATTATGACCAGGAAAGGCCCCTTCGGTGTCGAGGAACAACTATGATTATCGTATGTTGTAACGTTTTCCCGAGTCGTACTCTACGGGCGTTCGGAAGGACCCCTCCTCCCCATTCCCCCTTCAGTTCCCTGATTGTCGGGGTCACACATAGTTTTGCGAAGCAATTTTGAACACGCCCACGCCCGAGGGAGGACTCGAATCTCCGGCGGGAGGGGCCGCACGATTAGTGACATGGCGCCTCTAACCGCGCAGCCACTCCGCGCGGCAAAGTGCAGCAGAGAGATACCTAAAATCCACTGCAACATTACTAGCACACACATATGGAAAAGCGCATGCCCAAAAAGACCCAATAATATATATTTAATGAGAAACAGGAGCAAAAATTCTTCAAGTAAAATGTGGTGTGTAGCTGTTAATAAGACGAAAACAAAAATTATTTACCGATTTGAAGAAAGCTGGGATGTTGAAGGGTCAGCAGCTCGTGAACTATTGACAAAATAGCTCTTTTTATTCCAGAATGAGATTTTCACTCTGCAGCGGAGTGTGCGCTGATATGAAACTTCCTGGCAGATTAAAACTGTGTGCCCCACCGAGACACGAACTCGGGACCTTTGCCTTTCGCGGACAAGTGCTCTACCATCTGAGCTACCGAAGCACGACTCACGCCCGGTACTCACAGCTTTACTTCTGCCAGTATTTCGTCTCCTACCTTCCAAACTTTACAGATACTGGCAGAAGCAAAGCTGTGAGTACCGGGCGTGAGTCGTGCTTGGGTAGCTCAGTTGGTAGAGCACTTGACCGCGAAAGGCAAAGGTACCGAGTTCGAGTCTCGGTCGGGCACACGGTTTTAATCTGCCAGGAAGTTTCATATCAGCGCACACTCCGCTGCAGAGTGAAAATGTCATTCTGGAAACATCCTCCAGGCTGTGGCTAAGCCATGTCTCCGCTATATCCTTTCTTTCAGGAGTGCTAGTTCTGCAAGCTTCGCAGGAGAGCTTCTGTAAAGTTTGGAAGGTAGGTGAGGAGATACTGGCAGAAGTAAAGCTGTTAGTACCGGGCGTGAGTCGTGCTTCGGTAGCTCAGATGGTAGAGCAGTTGCCCGCGAAAGGCAAAGGTCCTGAGTTCGAGTCTCGGTCGGGCACACAGTTTTAATCTGCCAGGAAGTTTCAGCTCTTTTTATTATCTGATAATGATTAATTTTGTGTTTTTATTCATAACATATTCTCAAATCATCCATCCAGTCAGAATAAATATTAGTCCATAAACCAAAAAAATCATGACATTCGTTATCCAAATGCAAGTGATCACGAAATCGGATACAACTGTTTCTGTTGGTTTTCGGTTTCATGATAATTTGCATTGTACTGCTTGGGATAACGAATGCCATGATTTCTCGCTATTTGGAGTATTATTTATTCTGACTGGATGGATAATCTGAGAATGGGTTATGAATAAAAATCCGAAACTATTCATCGAGTAATAAAACGAGCTAGTTTGCAACTTTGACTCTTAGTCATACGGCTAAACTAGGCGAGGCGCCATATGAGGTATAGGCTCAGCACTCTTCGTAGTTTCGGCAAATATCGACACGGTGTGCGCGTATCGGCACTGGAGTTGCTCAGTGGACGCCAGGCAGTAATAAAAGTGTTCACGTTTCGATTGAGGAAATTTTATCCAATTCCTGGACTAATAACTAATGTCAGTCTATACGCATCCATTCATTACCTTTTTCAGCGTCATGATTAGTTCTTAGTGCACACTAAGTAGTCAAATATTTCCAAATGTTTGAGTATTTGTATTAATAGAAAGTTCTATTGGGCATGTTTCGATTCTGTTCCAGCCATCTTGGCTATCAAGGTCATGTATTTGTAAGTTGCGGCGTTTCTCTCCAACAGATAGGTATACATGCCGTAATAAAATCCGTTAGGGATTCTTGCCGTGAAAATCAAATGACATTTTAAATAAGTGTACACATTTCTTTTTCATTTTCGTTCAATTGACTCAGCATGCATTTTCAGGGCATTCACCGAGTCTCATGAAGATCAATGCACAATATTATTCATTATCCGCAAATACATATATTGGTCAATTACCTACAATTTATTTGCCAGTTACTGGCAAAATAAGAATACCCTTTGTACATAAAATTATATTTTCAACCTAATCAGCAAGTAAATTACTTATCTAAAGCAACGAACTTCTTAGATACATAAATAAGAAATCATTAAAAGGCTACTGTTAACACTTCATGATTTTTTTCTGCACCCCAGGACCTATTTACAATCACATACCTATATGTTAAAGTTAAAAAGCAGGGTAGTTTCGCGGTTTTCGTATCATGCGGCAATACCCATTGCATAAGGGATACATACCGCATTGTAAAGATACTTTCATGATCAAATATTATGGTTAAATGTTACACTGAAAAAGTAGAATAAATTGTATTTCATAGACAACGGCTGTGTTTATTTGAACAAAAACAAGTTTACTATATGTGCACCGGGACTTCACCTATGCGATTTTGAAAATGTGTGCATCTCTACCGGATTTATCCTATTGAAAAAGTGACATTCATTCATCCACAATGAAGCAAAAGTTGAAAGTATAAACCATATCGCTACAGATACAAATTCAGAATATTTTTTTAAATATATTCTAAATTGCAGTCATATAAATTGACTATAACTGGGATATCAAGCTAATAAAGAGTCCGCCAGAAAAACATATACACACTTTAAGGAACGAAAATTATTACTTATGTGTTTATTTTACATTTAATAATTGATCACAGTTGTTGTACAACCTTCACTTTAGCACGTTAAATGTTCAAAATGTTCACCGTTGGCGGCTATACACATAACAGAACGACTAGTGGTCGTCGCAACTACGAGGGTAATCCCAAAAGTAAGGTCTCCTATTTTTTATAAGTACAGATCTCTGTTGTGTGGCAGTTGGTCACACTGTTATGAAGAGAGCTTCACGCCCTGTGTGTAAACATGCGCACGCCGCTCTGAGGCGCTCAGTCTTGGTCTGGCAGCCGTTGAGAATGGAGCTCCCGTTGCATGTTACCGCCAAGTGCGAATTGCGCGCAGTTATTCGGTTCTTGAACGCATAGGGCGCTGCGCTGATTGAAATCCATTGCCAATTGACGGAAGTGTATGATGAGTCGTGCATGGATGTCAAAAATGTTGTAAGTGGTGTAGAGAGGTTGCAGCTGGTCGGAACGAAATTCACGACGAACAAAGGAGCGGGAGACCGTCAGTTTTTGAGGAGACAGTGTCCAAGGTTGAGCAAAGCATGCGTGAAGATCGGCGGATCACCCTGGATGATCTCTGCACGTTGGTTCCTGAGGTTTCCCGAAGCACCGCTTACAGAATTTTTACGGAAACATTGAACTACCGGAAGGTGTGCGCAAGATGGGTGCCACGCATGCTGACTGAGGACCACATGCGGCAACGAGTTGATGCTTCCCGCGTATTTCTTCACCGCCTTGCAGCCGAACAGGACAACTTTCTGGACTCAGTTTTCACGGGTGACGAAACCTGGGCATACCACAATCACGCCAGTGGCGGCATCCTTCTTCGCCAAAGCCGCAGAAATTCAGACAAACACAGTCTGCCGGTAACGTCATGACAACCGTTTTATGGGAAAGGGGTGTAGTTGTGCCCACTGGGACCACAATTAACGCTGACAGGTACTGTGAGACTCTGAAAAAACTCAAACGGGCAATTCAGAACCGAGAAGAGGAATGTTGAGCAATGGCGTACATATTATCCATGACAACGCTCGCGCACACATCGCTCGGCATACCGTTGCTCTCCTGCAACAGTTTCAGTGGAACATAATCACCCACCCACCCTATAGTCCTGACTTGGTGCCCAGTGACTATCACCTGTTCCCAAGGTTAAAAGAACATTTGGCTGGAAAACAATTCAGCTCCAACGACGGAGTGAAAGAAGACGTTCACAACTTTCTGAACAGCATGGTGGCGAGCTGGTATGACATGGGCATACAAAAACTGCCCCAGCGTCTACAAAAATGCATCAACAGAAATGGTGATTATGTCGAAAATTAGCTAAATGTTCGAGCTGTAAACTGATGTAAACAACTGTAGAAATAAACCGGTCTATGTACTTATCAAAAATAGGAGACCTTACTTGTGGGATTACTCTCGTACGTCAGTCAATGTTACAGTGGAGACCGCTGCAAAGGCGCTGTAATCTCCCCCAGCGTGCGTGGCTTACGTCGATAAACGTGATCTGTCACAGTTCCCCACAAGTAAAAGTCCATAGGTGCGGAGGGAACTCAATGGGCCCTCATCGTCCAATCCAGTGCCCAGGAAAATTATCATCCAGGAAAGCTCGTATGGCTAGGTGGTAGTGTGGTGGCACCCCGTCCTGCTGGTAGAAGACCTCTTCATCAGCTCCACAAAGCGCACGTATACCCAGCAATATTGATGTGCGTAACGTTTCCAGGCAGCCACAGTAGCATCAAAGAAAAGGGTTCTACTAAGCCGACATCACACATGAATCCCTGGTAGATTGACCGCTTTATCCACATAAACATGCAGATTTTCCGGTGCCCAGTACACACTGTTATGGCGATTTACGGTTCCATTAAGTTTAAATTGTGCCTCGTCAGTCCACACTACCTCCGTCACAAATTGTTCGTCATCAGTTACCATTTGCTGATACCATTCGCAAAATTGCGTTCGTTGATCAGGATCGTCATCATTAATCGTGTGCAGTAATTGTGGAACGTGAACTTTCCACTTTGCAGCTTTCAGATTTGTTCGTACACTTGTACTGCTAATCCCCACTTCAAGTGTACAATGCTTAGCAGACTTCTGTGGAGAATTAACAAACGTTTCCAACACGAGAGACGGCGAAGCAGGACTTGTAGCTGTACTCTGTGTTCCTGATCTTACTTTGTGAATATCACAAATCGTTCTATGCAATTCAAACTTGTCAATGATGTGTTTAATTGTTAGGCGGATTGGCGTTTCTGTTTCGAACTCCAGCCTCCACTGAAGCTGCACTTCAACGACATTATCAAACTTGAAAAATCACTTCAGAATATATTTTCGTTGCTAGAATGTCAAGCGTGTTCCAGCCATCTTGTTTTCTCATTACCGAGATGAAAGTACGAACATCTGTTGAGCCAAAGACCATAGTACGTGACACTCGTAACTCAGATCGAACATTCAGTTCAGTTCCTGGTAAGTTCACTTAATATAAAATTATAGCTTCCTCTTATGTACAACACCACAATCCATCTTTCACTTCTGTGGAATGGTATGTTCCTCATGGATGTTCTAAGAATTTTTACAGAATTTGTATGTGAGGTTAGTACACCTGTTTTTGCGCAGACTTCCCTCTTTGTCTGCGCTAATCTAGTGTTTATATCTTCCTTGCCTCGTATATCATGAGTTATTTTGCTTCCAAGGCCCAAACATTCTTTTACTTCGTTTACTACATAGCCACAATCTTCAGGCTACGTCTGTCGTTCATCTTATTAACACTACTCCTAAATATTTCAACTCCGTTAATTCTATCTGCTAAGGATCGTATACCGCACAGCAGTACTCCAAAAGAGGACGGACACGCGTAGTGTAGGCAGTCTCTTTAATAGATCTGTTACGTTTTCTATGTGTTCTGCCAACAAAACGCAGTCTTTGGTTTTCCTTCCCCTAAACGTTTTCTTTTTGTTCTTTCCAATTTCAACTATTCGTAATTGTAACTCCAAGGTATTTAGTTCAACGTACGGCCTTTAGATTACACTCACTTATCGTGTAATCGAAGTTTAACGGATTCCTTTTAGCACTCATGTGCATCATCTCACACTTGTCACTATTTACGGTCAATTGCCAATTCTTCCATCATTCCCATATCTTTTCTAAATCGTTTTATTATTTGTTTCTGACGATACACGACAGCATCATGTACAAACAACCAGAGAGGGCTGCTCAGATTGTCTCCTAGATGAAGCTACGTTAAGCCCTGAGTCGTATTGTTTCAAACCCATACGTTAATTTTTTTAACAACAGAATCGTCCATTTTAATTAATTTATATTGATTATTTTTATGGAATGAATGCGCGTGCAACTTGCAGACGTTAATTTCAATTTTAGTTGAAATTCCAGAAGTATTTAACGATAACTTACGGTCACGGACTGTTATTTAAGATATCCTGTCTCACTAAACAGAGCTAGTCATGGCACAGGTGTACAGGTGAACTGAAGAAATACTTGGTTAATTTCATGTTCCATGGACCATTTTGGACGATAAGTCTTAATGATGTGAAACGAATCATTTTACATTCACATCGCATATTAATTTGTAAATATGACTACATGCTGAACATTTATAAGTTCCTTTAATTGAATTTTATTTATTTCTTTAAATGTACAAGTGTGAGTAATTCCTGCCCACCATCTTTTTACACATTACAATAACAGAAATTCTTCTACGGAATAGAAGGCGTTGCCGACGAGCAACTTTTTCATTTTATTTTCAAATTTTTCATAGCTTTTGGGTAAGTGATGAACAAATTTGTTGCATCTTTATACACCTCTTTTTTGCCTATGACAAACCTTTACATGGAGTAATGAACGTTTTTTTTCTTCCTGGTATTGTAATATTATGTACATTATAGTCCCTTTTGAACTGTAGTGGATTATTTAGAAATAACTTCATGAGAGAAAAAATATACCATAAAGTAGTAGTTAGCATTCTTTAAACAGATGTGTAAAAGATGATTGTGGGTGATCACCAAATATGGTTCTTACGGCTCATTTTTGAGCAACGCAGACTTTCTTTGTTGAAGATGAGTTACCTCAGAACATTATTCCATATAACATTACTGAATGAAAATATGCAAATCTGTCAACTTACTGATTTGTCTCTCCCAGAGATCTGAAATAATTCAAAGTAGAAATGTAGCTGAACTACGTTGTTTTAGGAATTCTAAAATGTACTTTTACCAGTGTAAATTCTCATCAGTGTGGACACCTAAGACTTTTGAAGTTTCCACCCTATTTATTATTTCATCAGCCTGTGTTGCAGTTGTCATTCGTTTAGTACCCCAAAAAATATGCCGAACTGAGTATGCTGCGTCTTTTCAAAATTGTGGATGAGACATTTCGCAGAAAATCATTCATACTTTTAAGAACATTGTTCACCATTTCAGGAACACAGTGTATCGAGATTTTAAATGTGGTATGTTTTCGTTTTGTTCTGTATAGTGTGTTATTGCATTTATGATAGAAATATTGCAACTGATATGCTCTGTTTATCTGACGGATTATGATAATGGCTGTGGCCAAAACACTTTAAGAAGTAAAGAAATAAAAATGTAAATGTCGATCAATAAAGACAATTATATTGAATAGCCCAATGTAGCTCAGAGAGAGAACAATCTTATAGAAATTAATGTTTAAATGATGAAACGAAATCACACTGTCTCCTTTCAGCTATGCTGTTGATGTGGAATACTTTTTTCTGGATTTAATTGATATTTCATAACTGTTGTGACTTTGTCTTTCGTACTCTCTTACCATTAAAATGCTTTCTAATAAAACGTTACCTTAACCTATTACCCTCCTGCAATTTTTTTCACTTCAATCGTTATGCTTCACTTTTCGACATTTTTGTCCGTATGAAAAATAACGGATGGTATTAACAATGCTGTGGATATTTCGGTTAGCTAATTCGACTGGTACGGCACCACAGACACTGTAAAATCATACCTGTCGAAGAACCGTCAGATCATTCGTTTGAACTGTCTGCGTCACCTACAAAATTATTCACAATGCTTGTTTTTTTCCTGTTCGAACAACCTGAAAGTTATATTCCAACTGCAGCTGCTGCTGCTTCCATAGCTTTGTGTTACAACGGGAAAAGCTTCTGCTCTATTTCATTCTGCGCATTCAGGCAATAACTATTGGTATTTCGCAATAGCTACAGTTTTTCAACAAGCAGATTACACTGTGGTGTTTGTACAGATATACACGAGCAAATGAAGTTAGTTTCTCGCGTTAGGTGTGCTCTAAACACAGTGAACGAATGCATTGTTCACTATCGCTGTGTGTGTTTGGCGTCACTTTTCCGTGTGGCGTCGATACAGGAAGACAAAGGTTGCCAGTATCATCATCTAACTACCAAACGGCACGTGCTGAAAATTCAGACAGTTAATTCTCCGTGAAGCGTTAAACGAGTTATACAGATGCAGCCGATTTATCGCTGTTTTCGTTTTAGCGTTGTCAAATTACTACTGGCGTTCCTGTGTCATTCCCTTGTGAAGCCACAACTGATTAACTTGTCGAAAGTTGTTAGCGTGTTCGTGCGATATAGAGAGCATGATAGTGTGTAGCATTTGCTGTGAGAACGTAGCTGTTCTACTTGTTAAATCCGTTGCCACAACAGGCCCTATCGCGACTTCAGATACAATTGTTTTACTGCGGAACAGAATTATACAGTAAAGCTGGTGAGAAAAGTTCTAATCATTTCACTGTGTGTTTCAGGCCCTCGTCAGAGTAATTTTGGGGAAGGGTGGGGGTGCAGAGATACGTTGATAGGAATGGAAGAACGGTTATGAACGGGATGATGCAGCGATGCAGTCTTTCCCTTTGGTCTTGAATCAGTATGTCGAAGAAATAATGAACGAAGTAGACGAGAATGGGATTAAAATTCAGGGTGAAAGAATATCAATGATAAGATTCTATGATACCTTTGATGGCGTTTGTGAAAGTAAGGCAGTGTTACAGAAACTTTTAAATGGAATGAACCTCCTACTGAGCATAGAATATTGGTTGAGGGTAACTAATGTGTGCAAACTTAGCTTACCATTTAGGGCGCAAATGGACAAAACATCTGAACTGTCTTCTCAAGCCCAGGGTGTCAAACAGACATTCTGCACTGTAAGGCAGCTAATATCAGGTGTGGATTGTAACCAAAATCATTAGAAATGCTATCACCTACCTAAAACGCATGAATTAATAAAGGAAAAGTTTGGGGTCTATTCTAGGAAGACAACAAAGCTATTCCCTTTTTTATTCTGCATATAATTCATCAACTGTTGCTTTCAGAGGTCAAGTGATAAACAACAATCATGTTCAATTACTTTTGACACTCGTAAAAAAATATTTAAGTCTGGGACATATTGAAATGACGATTATTAAAATCGTTTTCTTTACACATGAAAATTTTTTTATCACAGGAAAGAATGATTATTAAAATTCCTCATCATCTCGTTTAAATCCACGTTGTTATAGCTGGTCAATGCATTGAGTTGGTAGACAATAAATTTACTTTTTGAACCAATGAAAAAAAAACTCTCATGTACACAATGTGAGGGTAGGTTAGTACCCTAGTTTTTGACATTTAATGGTCAAAGCGTACGCAAGTCGGACTGAGCAAAATCTAGACTCAACATTTACTGTGACCTAATGCGCAATGATCCTTTGCCAAGTGGCATCTGCAACGGCGTTCTCTGCATGATGGATATGAAACGCTAATTCCCTCCTTTGGCCTTGACTGAATTTACTCAGTCGCAACGTAGAACGTTAATATTTCCCTAGTCGCAATAATGGCTATTACTCACTCGCTATGGGTTGGAGCGACGTGCACAATTTCCTTGCCCGCAAAAATTCCCGCAGTAACAATTAACTACCGCTTTGCTATCTGTCGCCACGATATGTGAAGCGTATTGTCCTCACTTCGCAGAAAGCAAACTTTCAACACCCTCGCTAATTTCCACACACTTGTGCGGTCTGCTGCGAGACGAGAGAGAGACAGAGAAATTTTAGGTCTCAAAATGCTTTTATATAATGGGGATCTCCCCACAGTGTCGTGTCTGCGTCGCCAAGTATTGCTTCAGCCAATCACCTTCTCGCTAGAGGTGACTACATTTTTATTTTTCTTGCTGGGTAGCAGCCTAGCCCTGATAATGACGTGCAACCACTTACCCTTGGTCCAAGCCTTATTTAAGTTAAAAGGCATAATGTATTGTTCTGGACTTATCCCTGTCTGCGCTGAAACTCGCCGTTCTCTTGCTAAATGAGAGTTTTACGATATCATTAACCACCTGCTAGGTTCATCTTCAAAATGCATTTCACTTTAGCTTGTTTGTTCATGCCAGTCCATATATTGGCAGATATTGTTTTGTTAGTTTTCGGTACATGGGATTAACTGCAGTTTCCTTTCGTTGATATAATATAATTATTATTTTCTGAGGATCTCATACTGTATCGTCCTGTCGTTATGGATCAAGCTCATGTAACGTATGTAAAATACGGACACCTTACAAATTTCAATCGCCAGCTTTCTCCTCCGAATGCGAAAACGTTTTGTTGACGCCGACCTACATAGGGAGCAACGATCTACATAACAAAAAAAAAAAAAAGAGAAATCAGCGCTGGCACGGAAAGATATAGGTGTTCGTTTCTTCGGCGCGCTGTTCGAGAGTGGAATAATAGATAATTATTGTGAAGGCGGTTCGATGAACCCTCTGACGGCCACTTAAGTGTGATTTGCAGAGTATCCATGTAGATGTAGAAGTAGGTCTCCGCTATAAGTTATGTAACGTTGTATTACGATCTTCGTTTTCTTTATCGTGAAAAACACACACACACAATGGACTTCAGGCACCCACTATCATCGGCCCAACCACATCCACACTCCCCACTGCCACACAGGTAAGTCATGGGAGATGTCGAAGTACCAATTCAGTCTGAAATAATTTTGGTCTTGAAGCAGTCGCTGTGATTCTTTTTTGCCGTGAATAAAAATTTCCGAGTCTGGCAGCTAATATCGTCACTTAAAAACATACATAAATTTGTTGCCTAACTGGGCAATAAAGGTGATTGTTGGCTTTCAGTCTGGTAAATCAAAATTAATGAGATGTACACATGCAATAAGTTTAATCAAAAATGTACAACTTCCAAGTTGGTACCGCCATTTATTAAAGTCAACAATAAGGTAAGAAGCAAAGTGACGTCGAAGGTGAAGGAGTACAGTGAGGGGAAGTGGCTTAAAGAAGAACTTAATTGGAAATATACTTAACTAAACTCTTTTAACCAACGATTATACTTAACATAAAGTGAGTTAACAGGTTTGGTAGATCGTACTTTCTTCTAATACCTTTAGCGCATCGCTTGTAGATGCCTTGCGTGAAATGTCTGATTATCTTGCATGTGACAGATGTTACGTTTTTTTGAAAGTTGAAGGTCTAGGAGGAAAGGAGAAAGGAAAGGGAAGGAATTTATGATGTGAGTTGCGTTGGGACTTTATACGGAGCCCCGACAGAGCTGACATCATGAATTCCTTTCCTTTCCTTTCTCCTCTCCCCCCCCCCCCCCCTTCCCGTCCCAACCACCATCAATTTACATAACATGTATCACAGCTGCGGATTCTGCATAGTGTGTGTTCTTTCGGACATGTCCGAAAAAGCAGACACCACGCAATCATACATTTTATGTTTAGCGGTGTTCACATGATTTCCGAGGGCATTCTTGTTCCGGTCATGTATGTGATTCCTCAATGTAACTGCAAAGATCCTGCACGTTGGCCAACTTAAAATTTGCTACGATCTTGGCAGTTTATTTTATAAACTCCCTACCTACTAATTATGTTCCGGCGCAACGCCAAGCGCCGGCACGTCGGCCAGGAACGTTACAGCAGAGAGGGCTGTGAGACGACCTCAGCCAGTAGTACGCTGACCGACCCCTCTCTAGGACGGCACCGAGACTGGAGCGGACTCTACACGAACAGAATATGAGTGCCGCGCCGTCTAGCCGCGGCCGCAGTTGAAGTCGAGCCGACCTATGAAAGCTACAGTGGTGACTGAGAACCTGTATTGGTTCACTTGTATTACGAATTGTATACACGGAAGAGCTTGCTTATGTTTGTCTGTTGCCCCTTTCTTGCGACACGTCTATATCTCACAAAGATAAATATTGTAATCATTTCCTTTTGTAATAAACTCCACTAATACGCGATTTGCTCGAATTGTTGCCTACCGATCCGAGAAAGCAGCTTTCCTCGGCAACCTACATTAGACAAATTAATTGCTTGTGTTCCGGGCCGGTCGGTGTGGCCGAGCGTTTCTAGGCGCTTCAGTCTGGAACCGCGCGACCGCTACGGCCGCAGGTTCGAATCCTGCCTCGGGCATGGATGTCTGTGATGTCCTTAGGTTTGTTAGGTTTAAGTAGTTCTAAGTTCTAGGGGACTGATGACCTCAGGTGTTAAGTCCCACAGTGTTCAGAGCCATTTGAACCATTTTTTTGTCTTCCGGTTCGATGGCTTCCAAGTTTCCTTTAGTGTGGAACCCCTACGTTATTTTTAAAAAGCACTCGCTGTTCGTCCCGAGTGTACCCCAATGTATTTCACTGCTGCCTACTGACTATCACGATGATCCTGTTTTACAGTCATTAGTTTCCTTTTTTTTCTTTCGGCTAGTTCAACATTTACTTCACACCATTCGCTTTATATCCGTTGCTCCTTGGCACTTTCTTTCTCGATTTCGTCATTTGCAAGTGAATGCTTAACGATCTTATGGATCGCTCATCTAAAACAGCTTCTTTATATCTGTTTGGCCGGCTAGAGTCGATATTTATAGTTTTATTGTGTTCGTCAATTTCATGAACACTCCAAACAAACGTTGACCACGTTTTACGCTTACTATCAGATCGAAAAAAAATTGATGCAAATTTAAATTTTGATTGCAGTGCATTCATCTTTTCGGCTATAGTGCAAACTCGATCCGTATCACCATTGCAGAACAGTATGGCGTGGTCAACGTATCTACTATAATAATGACTTTGTCAAATACGGCTGTATTTGAATAAGAAACGCTGGTTTCTACTTCGTTAATAAATGAATGTATGCTTTATTTTTAGATGTTAATTTTAATTTTAGTTGATGAGTCCAGTGATATTCAAGTTCACCTGACGGCCACAGACTGTAACTAAAGATAGGATGCGTTCCTGAACGGCATCGGTTGTGGTGCAAGTATACGACTGTATAGGAGGTTTTAAATGTTGTATGTCTTCGTTTAGTTCTATACAGTGTATTAAAGTATTTGTGGTAGAAATATAACTTCTGATTTACTCTTTTTATCTGACAGATTCTGATGATAGCTGTGGCCAAAATGCGTTAACGTGCAAATTAAAAAACTAAATTGTCCCAGTATGAGACAAGACGGTCAGTGTCTTCATGGAAAAATGTTTGCGATTGCTTACTAAAAAATGATAGTACCTAGGTGTGCACCTCTTTGTCCGAATAAACGAATGGCCACAAATTTCTCTCTTCATGGCTGTGAAATGTGGAGACCGCATGGGGAGAGATCGGAACAGTGTGAACGATTTGTAAGGGTTTCCCAGTGAAACTAATGCAGTGTGACTAAAGGAAGGGATCGGTTTGCAAGACACATTCTGAGTCATCAAGGGAGACAACAGTGGTAGAGGGAGAGTAAGGCATGAATACAGTAAGCAAATTCAGGGGGATGCATGTTGCTGTAGTTATTCGGAGATGAAGAGGATTGCAAAGGATAGCGCAGCATGGAAAGCTGCATCAAAACAACTTCGGACTGAAGATCACAACAGCAATAACAATAAAAATTTTAAAATATTTCGGGGTATTTGCTTCTTGCCGAAACCCAACGTTTCCATCTCCGTTTGCGAAGGACATTTTCGAGGACGGCGGATTTTATTAAGACGTCCAAATAGATGGGCCCGGTAGGAGGATGATAAGTTTGTGTTGTGGAGACGTGGCAGAGAGGAACTACATCATTTTCATAGACATCTCTGTGAGATTACTACGGAGATTCAGTGAGCTATGGAGAAGGAGGTATATGGAAAATTACATTTACTTCATGTGCAGGTCTTCAAGAAAGAAGGTGGTATCTTGGGTCATGCGATATTCGGAAACCCACGCACACGGACCGTTACCTACAGCAGGATTAAAATCACTATCCACGACCAAATGGAGATGTTATAAACATTTGTGAACCAAAGCTACTCGACGCGGAGTTGGACTATCTCACGAGTGCATTGCTGAAGTATGGCTGTTCGTCAGCTGAGATAAAAAAAAAAGGTCAAGAGAGCTACGAGAAGATCGTAGCTAAATCCAAGGTTTCTCAGTTGTTCCTTAAGGACACAACTGACCACGTAGGAAACATCTGTAATCTACAAACGCACCCAGAAGAGACTGCAATGGGGCCGATGACCTCAGCAGTTTGTTGCCTCAGGAATTCACACATTTTTATAGGATACCGCGCAGTTGTGGAGGCGTGGACGTGGGTGTCACTAAAACAACGGTAAAAAAAACGAGTAGAACAACATAATGGCAAATGTAGAAGGGAGAAACGGAAAGCTGTCGCAGAATATGCTTTAGAGCCAGGGATCCATCGGATTCGGTTTGATGAGACTTACGTATTGGCAGCCACAAGCGGATACTACGAAAGACTGTACAGGGAGGCCATGGAGATACCTATGCACCGCAAAAGAGTTAACACGAAAGAATAAGTTGTGAAACTAAATCTTGTCTCGATTCCGATCCTGAAAACGATGTATAGCATCGTTCCAGCATCGGGTGACAGCAGTGGCGGACGACCTAACTTACAGCGGCCAGTTGCCCTAATTTTTTTCAAATCATGCGACGTCACGCCTCTGAGCAGCAGCAGGCGGAAACGTAGTTTGACTTCAGTCCGCAGCGAGTCAGAGCGTGCACCGGACATTCGAAGAAGCTACAGCCCCCTTACCAGTCCAGAAGATGTCCACCGCAGACGAGAACGAATCATTGGATTTCAACAGGAAATTCATCTGCCACGGCATAATAGCCGGGAATATTTTATTAAACATGATTCCAGCATCTTTCACAAGTTCTACTTCCTAGTGTTGCTACTTTTTAACGGCCAGCATTGTAATTCGTCAGAAAAACACTTGTCGTGTACAGTGCGTTATGACACTACAATCATCGGGTCATAACTGTGAGTTCTTTGACAGCTCGGGGAGATGGCTCATCGAAGTTACAATAAATGAAATGTTAGTTGACTTTGTTACATGAATTAATAAAAAGATTTAGTTGACTTGATAGGAGGTGTTTGAGAAAAGTAATGAGACTGAATTTTTTTTATCAACAACAGTTTTCATTTTTGTCAGACAACAATATTCTGCTCTTCAGAGTAGCTTTCTTCGGCCAGCTGTGTACCGGCGGAGACGTTTTTCCCAGTCATTTTAGCAGCGCTGAAAGGCTTCAAGTGGTAGGGCCCTTTAACATGTTGGTCACATTCTTTTGAATGTACTCCAAACTCCCAATATGACGTCCATTTAAGACATTTTTCAATTTTCGGAAATGAAAAATGTCACAATAGCTCAGATAAAGTGAACAGGGGGGCTGGGGAACAACAGGAATGCCTTTTCAGTTCATGAGCCGGCCGCTGTGGCCGAGCGGTTCTAGGCGTTTCAGTCCAGAACCGCGCTGTTGCTACGTTCGCAGTTCGAATCCTGCCTCGGGAATGGATGTGTGTGACGTCCTTAGGTTAGTTAGGTTTAAGTATTTCTAAGTCTACGGGGATTAGAGCCATTTAAACCATTTTTGAACGTTTTCAGGTCAAAAATTTCGAATATAAGTTGGCGTGTGACATGGAGGGTTGTCATGATGCAGCATCCCCTTGTCAGCAGTGTGTATTTTACTGAGCATTTAAATGATGTCTTTGTGAAACACACTATGCTAAAAGCCTGTCCTCGAGGATCAATCTCACTAGAGTATCCAAACGTTCAACGTTTTCGTCGCTTTTCGAGGTAGAAGGTCTTCGTGACCAAGGTTCATCTTTAACGTATTCTCGGCCTTCCAAAAATGTTTTCTGATAGCAAGAAACTTGTGCGCTTGGCGAGGAATGTAACAGGCATGCATCTACTTTTCAAAGATCGCACTAGCGGAATTCTCACGTTTACCACGAAACCTGATGACATAACATTGCTCTAAATTCTGATCTTCCATTTTCGTAACACAAGTTCGCCGAGGGTGCTCTCAAAAATCACTTGGTGGCTGTACAGTGCTGAAACTCGGACTTAGCATCTGGAAGGGATGAACACACTAGTCTGCACAAGCAGAGCAACACAACGTTGCCAGCTCGCAGTACTGACGGTCTCATTTCTTTTGCACACACACCTCGTAAAATTCTTCGCCACAGGAGTGCTGGATAAATTACAACTGTCATTGAGTATTAAAGCATCACTTGATGCAGTAATTAACCAACTGTTCTCATAAAGTACACTTCTGGCCATTAAAATTGCTACACCACGAAGATGACTTGCTACAGACGCGAAATTTAACCGACAGGAATCAGATGCTGAGATATGCAATTCATTAGCTTTTCAGAGCATTCACACAAGGTTGGTGCCGGTGGCGACACCTACAACGTGCTGACATGAGGAAAGTTTGCAACCGATTTCTCATACAAAAACAGCAGTTGACGGGCGTTGCCTGGGAGAAACGTTGTTGTGATGCCTCGTGTAAGGAGGAGAAATGCGTACCATCACGTTTCCGACTTTGATAAAGGTCGGATTGTAGCCTATAAGGGATTGAGGTTTATCGTATCGCGACATTGCTGCTCGCGTTGGTCGAGATCCAATGACTGTTAGCAGAATATGGAATCAGTGGGTTCAGGAGGGTAATACGGAACGCCGTGCTGGATCCAAACGGCCTCGTATCACTAGCAGTCGAGATGACAGGCATCTTATCCGCATGGCATTACGGGTCGTGCAGCCACGTCTCGATCCCTGAGTCAACAGATGGGGACGTTTGTAAGACAACAAACATCTGCACTAACAGTTCGACGACGGTTGCAGAAACATGGACTATCAGCTCGGAGAACATGGCTGCGGTTACCCTTGACGCTACATCACAGACAGGAGCGCCTGCGATGGTGTACTCAACAACGAACCTGGGTGCACCGATGGCAAAACGTCATTTTTTCGGATGAATCCAGGTTCTGTTTAAAACATCATGATGGTCGCATCCGTGTTTGGCAACATCGCGGCGAACGCACATTGGAAGCGTGTATTCGTCATCGCCATACTGGTGTATCACCCTGCGTGATGGTATGCGGTGCCATTGGTTACACGTATCGGTCACCTCTTGTTCACATTGACGGCACTTGGAACAGCGGACGTTACATTTCAGATGTGTTACGACCCGTGGCTCTAACCTTCATTCGATTCCTGCGAAACCCTACGTTTGAGCAGGATAATGCACGACCGCATGTTGCAGGTCCTGTACGGGCCTTTCTGGATACAGAAAATGTTCGACTGCTGGCCTGGCCAGCATATTCTCCTGATCTCTCACCAATTGAAAACGTCTGGTCAATGGTGGCCGAGCAACTGGCTCGTCACAATACGCCAGTTACTACTCTTGCTGAACTGTGGTATCGTGTTGAAGCTGTATGGGCAGCTGTACCTGTACACGCCATCCAAGCTCTGTTTGACTCAACGCCCAGGAGTATCAAGGCCGTTATTATGGCCAGAGGTGGTTGTTCTGTGTACTGATTTCTCAGGATCTATGCACCCAAATTGCGTGAAAATGCAATCACATGTCAGTTCTAGTATAATATATTTGTCCAATGAATACCCGTTTATCATCTGCATTTGTTCTTGGTGTAGCAATTTTGATGGCCAGTAGTGTACAATATTCAACATTAAGAAAAGTACATTTCCGTCTGAGACTTGCGTAGCTCCTTAGTCCCACTCGATATTGTTGACTGCTTTAGCTGAGATCAGAGCGTTTCCAAGCAGGGCTCTATATTGACCTCTGTGCGAGGGCACTGTTGTGCTGAGTGAGGTGGCGTGTTTTGTCCAGCCTTTCTCATTCGTCTTGCCAACTGCAGGGAGATGTCGCGAATGTCTGTGGTACCACTGTGTGTTGCCGACTTTGGTTTGCAGCGTGGTCTTTGCACAACACCACACAGTGGACAGCATGGACAGCCATATTTAATTATGTTTCCATATGGAAGGACACAGTTAGACCCTGGAGCCAGTTGCAGTTCTTCCCGAGACGCGGGATGAGGGCGCCTGCTGTCCCCCGCTCACAGAGCGTGGGCGCGCGGCTGCGGCCGGTTGCCCGCGGCTGCGGGGTCACGCTGACGTCAGGGTGACGTCGCCCGCGGCGCGCGACGCCAAAGACTTTAAATAGCGGCCCCCTGCGCCGTGGCAGTGGCTGCGGCGGCTCCCATTAGCGGCTCCTCTCAGCACTTTGTCTTAATAGACTCGAGCGCCCGGCCGGCATACCGGCGGCGACTGTCCGCTGATAAACAGGACCTGATTTGGAATCAGCCGCCAAGGCGCGAGAGGACGGCTTAAATGTAGTAAAACGTCAAAAACCGTCTGTGGCGGCCACTCATCGACCTGTCTGTTGCAGATACCGGAAGAGTCCGGCGCATTTACCACCTTCGTAATATCGGACTTATTCCTTCTACGCATTTGTACTTAGGATGGGGCCGGTGAAAGTTTTGGAAGTGCTTAAAAGGCTGAAAAAGTCACAGTAAACGTTACTTCGTTATACAATCAGTTTCGGTCCACAGACCATCATCAGACATCATAAAATACGCTAAAGGCCGTTGACATTGCTACACCAAGGTGAAATGGCTGTTTAATGGCTCTGAGCACTATGGGACTTAACATCTATGGTCATCAGTCCCCTAGAACTTAGAACTACTTAAACCTAACTAACCTAAGGACAGCACACAACACCCAGCCATCACGAGGCAGAGAAAATCCCTGACCCCGCCGGGAATCGAACCCGGGAACAAGGTGAAATGCAGATGATAAACGGGTATTCATTTGACAAATATATTATACTAGAACTGACATGTGATTACATTTTCACGCTATTTGGGTGCATAGATCCTGAGAAATCAGTACCCAGAACAACCACCTCTGGCCGTAATAACGGCCCTGATACGCCTGGGCATTGAGTCAAACAGAGCTTGAATGGCGCGTACTGGTACAGCTGCACATGCAGCTTCAACACGATACCACAGTTCAGCAAGAGTAGTGACTGGCGTATTGTGACGAGCCAGTTGCTCGGCCACCATTGACCAGACGTTTTCAATTGGTGAGAGATCTGGAGAATGTGCTGGCCGGGGCAGGAGTCGAACATTTTCTGTATCCAGAAAGGCCCGTACAGGACCTGCAACATGAGGTCGTGCATTATCCTGCTCAAATGTAGGGTTTCGCAGGGATCGAATGAAGGGAAGAGCCACGGGTCGTAACACATCTGAAATGTAACGCCCACTGTTCAAAGTGCCATCAATGCGAAGAGAGGTGACCGAGACGTGTAACCATGGCACCCCACACCATCACGCCGGGTGATACGCCAGTATGACGATGACGAATACACGCTTCCAATGTGCGTTCACCGCGATGCCTCCAACCGCGGATGCAACCATCGTGATGCTGTAAACAGAACCTGGATTCATCCGAAAAAATGACGTTTTGCCATTCGTGTACCCAGGTTCGTCGATGAGTAAACCATCGCAGGCGCTCCTGTTGTGATGCAGCGTCAAGGGTAACCGCAGCCATGGTCTCCGAGCTGATAGTCCATGCTGCTGCAAACGTCGTCCAACTGTTCGTGCAGATGGTTGTTGCCTTGCAAACGTCCCCATCTGTTGACTCAGGGATCGAGACGTGGCTGCACGATCCGTTACAGCCATGCGGATAAGATGCCTGTCATCTATACTGCTAGTGATACGAGGCCGTTGGGATCCAGCACGGCGTATCGTATTACCCTCCTGAGCCCACCGCTTCCTTTTTCTGCTAACAGTCATTGGATCTCGACCAACGCGAGCAGCAATGTCCGCTACTATCCGACCCTTATCAAAGTCGGAAACGTGATAGTACGCATTTCTCCTCCTTACACGAGGCATCACAACAACGTTTCACGAAGCAACGCCGGTCAACTGCTGTTTGTGTATGAGCAATCCGTTGAAAACTTTCCTCATGTCAGCACGTTGTAGGTGTCGCCACCGCCGCCAACCTTGTGTGAATGCTCTGAAAAGCTAATGAATTGCATATCACAGCATCTTCTTCCTGTCGGTTAAATTTCTTGTCTGTAGCACGTCATCTTCGTGGTGTAGCAATTTTAATGACCAGTAGTCTATCGCACTCATTCCTTCTACATATTCGCACTTAGGATGGGCACGGTGAACGTTTTGGAAGTGTTTAAAAGGCTGAAAAAGTCACAATAAACGTTACTTCGTTATACAGTCAGTTTCGGTCCACAGACCATCATCAGATATCATAAAATATTTACAAAAGCTTACAAGGCGTTATAAATCTAATAGCATCAAATCACGCAAAATCCAAACGTCATCGTTGTCAAATTATGCATTTTATATTATTTGATGCTATTGATACTTTATATCTTTGTAAGCTGTTTTAAATGCTTTATGGTACCTGACGACGTGTGGTGCAGTTCGAAACTCCTTATATGATAAAGTAATTTTTATCAGCAGCTCTCGGCGATGAATCGTGACGTTTGTCAAAGGTTTACGAGATGTGAGGACCTGCTTAAAATATATTGTTTATAAAATTCTTTTCGAAAATCACACACACCCACCCACCCACCCACACACACACACACACACACACACACACTTTTTTGCCTGGGAAGATGGATTGTCACAGAAGTTAAAAACAGTTACTTTCTCGCGGCTCCGACTAGGATTATCAATTGTAAGACAACTGATAGAATGGAAATCCTCTGCTACCTATTTTTGGTTGCGTGCCACTGTACCCCAATACAGCTCGTGTAGTAGAAAACTGAAAAGAACCTCGAATCTATAGGGTGTCTTTCCTAGCCGGCTTTGGTGGCCGAGCGGTTCTAGGCGCTTCAGTCTGGAACCACGCGACCGCTACGGCCGCAGGTTCGAATCCTGCCTCGGGCATGGATGTGTGTGACGTCCTTAGGTTAGTTAGGTTTAATTAGTTCTAGGTTCTAGGGGACTGATGACCTCAGATGTTAAGTGCCATAGTGCTCAGAGCCATTTTAACCATATTTTGTCTTTTCTGAAAGACGTCAGCCGTTTTTGCTCTGGAGTTTCACCAGATATTTGCAATTTAGTTTTTGCACTGTGCAGCTGGAATCAGCCGAAACAAGTACTGCTCATCAAGTCTTTTATGCGATGCCCAGTGTCGTCGGAAGCGCCGGTTCGATTCTCGTTACGAACAAAATTATTTTTAAAGGTGAATTTTACGTGTACATTCGAGAGATGGGCAGGTTACTCTTGTTGTATCCTGCCTACAAGTCAAGTATGGGATGCCTTGAACACCTGCCTTCTCAGACCGCTAGACAACAATTCAACCAAACCGTATTAATCAATTTAATTACAGAAAATAAATGACTACACTTAACTTTGAGAAATACAGATGTGTCGCGAGCAATGGGCGGCAGACAAACAAGATAGCTCTTCAGTATACACAATTCCTAATACAAGATAAGTAATACAGTGAATGCTTCTATCCGGGTCGCTGGTCTTGACGCTCCTCGTAGAACTCTCAGAACTGGGCCGGGACCAGGCGGCGTGGCGCTTATGAACTCAACGTATAGAGGACTCTGCCGTCGCGTCGTTGTCCTGGGGTGCAATTGGCTGATGTCTTCTTCACAGCCCTCTCTGCTCTAACGTTCCCGACCAGCGTGCCAGCGCTTGGCTTTACCCCGGAACAACTGTGGTTCAAATGGCTCTGAGCACTATGCGACTTAACTTCTGAGGTCATCAGTCGCCTAGAACTTAGAACTAATTAAACCTAACTAACCTAAGGACATCACACACATCCATGCCCGAGGCAGGATTCGAATCTGCGACCGTAGCGGTCGCTCGGTTCCAGACTGTAGCGCCCAGAACCGCACTGCCACTCCGGCCGGCGAACAACTGTAGCGCGATACTTTTTATAAAGGACGGTAAAGCTGGAAGAATAAACAGTGCTCGAGCAGCGGTAGCATTAGGCCTAGTTTACACGACGACATTGGGTTGCGCCACTCGTTGCGTGGAATGAGTTGCACGCAAATGATTTCATATTTCACTGTAGACACGGCGACACCAGTATACACTTCAGTTTCGTCCTTTTGTGGGTCCCTGAGTTGGGTATGAAATGAAAGTTTTGGCAGCTGCACGTTGCACAAGTTGTGACGGAGTTAAAGTTTGTTGAGAGGAATCGCTGCATAAGAAAAAAATAAGAAACGTGTTTCGATTCGTGACTGGATAAAGACGTCAGCTCGGTTGCTCAGCATCCTTGCTGAAATAATTTATAACGAAAGAGCCAAGAAGTTCTTTTAATTATCTTAGAATGTCACCAGAGCTGTTCACGTTCCTTCTAAATAGAACTAATTATGCGATAAGGAGTAGAGGTACTGTAATGCATGAAGCACTGTCCCCAGAACTAAAATTACCTATCATATTGGCTCTGAGCACTATGGGACTTAACTGCTGTGGTCATCCGTCCCCTAGACCTTAGAACTACTTAAACCGAACCAACCTAAGGACATCACATACATCCATGCGCGAGGCAGGATTAGAACCTGCGACTGTAGCGGTCGCGTGGTTCCAGACTGTAGCACCTAGAACCGCTCGGCCACTCCAGCCGGAACATATCATATTGCGTGCATTACAATCAAGAACACTCGCCATGCTATAATATACGGTTTTAGTTGGTGATGACGCTATTTAATTAACACCAATAATTATTAATTAATTAATAACAATTAATTAATAATAATTATTAACATTAACAGTAATAATTATTAACATTAGCTACAATAATTACACGAAGCAGGCCGCATGAAGAAGAGAATGGTTTGCAAACTAATCTCTTGAAGATAGATCTTTACAGTGGAAATATTTCAAAATTCTAACATATGTGAATGGGGAGCACGTTTTAAATAGATGAATATTGAATAAAGAATGCAGCTTCCTGAATTTGTATAGCCCTCCCTCCTGTCAACAATATTACTTAACAAATAGTTGGCCAACTCGAACGATGGGATTTTCGTCTCGTAGACGAGAGCATTGCCACAGCTAGAATTACACTTGCTTGCATTTTTCTTAATTCGGTTGTATATGTGCTCCTAACTCTAATTTTGCCCTGCAGCTCAGATATTGTCAAACCATCTATGTTATGTTCGCACATGAAGGTCTCAGCGGCAGCAATATGTTGCTTATTTTTGTAATCAGCATCACTGAAATCCCCACAAACATCTATGCAGAGCATGGATATCCAAAAAGCGAACATTATTCTCCGTTCCCCACTTCATATTTCAGTCTGTCTACACTCTACGAACACACATAACCTCAAAACTCGTGCAACTAGTGTCACCAAAGTTGGAACACGCCGAAAGCGTTTAGTTTCACCAACGAGTTACGGAAACGCGCGGCGCGCATGCGCAGTGGCCGGTAGCGCAGTCGCCTGCAACCTAGTGTCGTCGCGTAAACTAGGCTTTAGCCTGGCCAGAGCTGACTGCTGCCGCCAAGCATGCAGCGCTACTGAGTCGCTACTGGAGTACTGGTTATTCCTCGTGTTTTGCTGCCCATTTTAAACACATCGATAAAACTAACATCGGATTGGACTAATCTGGGAGCACTGTATCGAATCGGCACGTAAAATTCCGATTTAAAAATCATTTTGTCTGTAGTGGGAAACAAACCGTCGCTTTCTTTGACATTGGGCGTCGCATGAAAGACTTCATGAGTAGTAATTGTTTGGGGAAACTCTAGCTACACAGTGAAAAAAATGAAATTGCAAAAATCTGCCGAAACGCCAGAGAAAATTAGCTTGATGACTTATCATGAGAGACACGCGGTATAATTGGCAGTCCCCCCCCCCCCCTCCCCCACAGTAGCAGTTTATGTTACCCCTTGGAGTGGAGAAAGTTTATAATTTCAGCGTTGTGTTACTTTTATGAAAATGATAATGATATAATAGCAGATCAAAGAAAAACGCAAAATGACTATACAGATTAAAATAAAGTACAAAGAAAGGCAACGGAATTATTTGCAACTTTCGCTGTTTGATCATCGTATTGTCGTGGAAGAAACAATACAGAGATTCCGGATTTCGGTCAATTGCCATAGTTAACTGAACGCACCTGCTTTTACTGCGGTAAAGACGAATATTCATCTGTTTACAATAAACAAAAATTGGTCAAGTGCGAGTGGGAACCGCCCTCTAAGGGTTAGGTACAAACTTAATTATATACAGGGTGAGTCACCTAACGTTACCGCTGGATATATTTCGTAAACCACATCAAATACTGACGAATCGTAGGGAGAGGGGCTAGTGTAATTGGTTAATAAAAACCATAAAAAATGCACGGAAGTATGTTTTTTAACACAAACCTACGTTTTTTTAAATGGAACCCCGTTAGTTTTGTTAGCACATCTGAACATATAAACAAATACGTAATCAGTGCCGTTTGTTGCATTGTAAAATGTTAATTACATCCGGAGATGTTGTAACCTAAAGTTGACGCTTGAGTACCACTCCTCCGCTGTTCGATCGTGTGTATCGGAGAGCACCGAATTACGTATGGATCCAAAGGGAACGGTGATGGACCTTAGGTACAGAAGAGACTGGAACAGAACATTACGTCCACATGCTAACACCTTTTTATTGGTCTTTTTCAATGACGCACATGTACGTTACCATGAAGGGTGAGGTACACGTACACACCTGGTTTCCGTTTTCAATTACGGAGTGGAATAGAGTGTGTCCCGACATGTCAGACCAATGTTCAATGTGGTGGCCATCATTTGCTGCACACAATTGCAATCTCTGGCGTAATGAATGTCGTACACGCCGCAGTGCATCTGGTATAATGTCGCCGCAGGCTGCCACAATACGTTGTTTCATATCCTCTGGGGTTGTAGGCACATCACGGAACACATTCTCCTTTAATGTACCCCACAGAAAGAAGTCCAGAGGTGTAAGATCAGGAGAACGGGATGGCCAATTTATGCGTCCTCCACGTCCTATGAAACGCCCGTCGAACATCCTGTCAAGGGTCAGCCTAGTGTTAATAGCGGAATGTGCAGGTGCACCATCATGCTGATACCACATACGTCGACGCGTTTCCAGTAGGACACACTCTATTCCACTTCGTAATTGAAAACGGAAACCACCTGTGTACGTTCACCTCACCCCTCATAGTAATGTACATGTGCGCCAGTGAAAAAGACCAATAAAAAGGTGTTAGCACGTGGACGTAATGTGCTGTTCCAGTCTCTTCTGTACCCAAGGTCCATCACCGTTCCCCTTGGATCCATACGTAATTCGGTGCTCTCCGATACACACGATCGAACAGCGGAGGAGTGGTACTCAAGCGTCAACTTTAAGTTACAATATCTCCGGATTTAATTAACATTTTACAATGCAACAAACAGCACTGATTACGTATTTGTTTATATGTTCAGATGTGCTAACAAAACTAACGGGGTTCTATTTAAAAAACGTAGGTTTGTGTTAAAAAACATACTTCCGTGCATTTTTTTTATGGTTTGTATTAACCAATTACACTAGCCCCTCTCCTCACGTTCGGTCTGTGGAATCGATTCGTCAGTATTTGATGTGGTTTACGAAATATATCCAGCGGTAACGTTAGGTGACTCACCCTGTATAATACTTCATCCATCGTGGGAGCCGAGAATCTACACGATGTTTGCCTGTAATCGATATTGATACCAGCAAGATATTGTTCCTGGGTCCGTATCAAAAAGTAGTTCCTGACACTAGCACGGAGATATAAAAAGAAGCGGGCATGCGATTTCTGTTTGTATGTGCAAAGAGAGAAGATTTAATAAATATTTTTTATTTATTTACCAAAACATGACTACAACCTATATTCTATGTTTGCATGCAGTGATGATCGTCCATTATGCTTTTGATGGATGATGAATGCGATGCACTTTCGAACGTCAAAAGATATTATTTATGTGTTGTGATTACAAGTTAACAAGTTCCGTATATTTACTTTACTTATGCTGTGAAACATTGCTTCTTGAAGAATTTCATCATTTCACGGATACGAGAAGTACACTATTGGTTTCGATCAGTGACAATTCGAGTACCAAAAGATGTGACATAAATGGCCGAATCTTTTGATTGAAGTGATTTAGAAGGTTAAAAATTGACCGCAGACCTTAATATGTGAAATAAGTCTGAACTGGGTACGTCAACCCGTTCTTGAGAAAAAAAAGGGGGTCTGAACAGTCGAACGGACGAGCAGACGACACACATAAGGACGGACAAGAAAGCGATCGTATAAGAGCACGGAATCCTACAAATGAAGCTGAAACAATACTGCTTAAGGAAGATAAGGTAAAAAGAATGTAAATTCCGTTAGCAGCTGAACACTGAATAACTCGTAATTGGCGCGTTTGAAGATGCGTGGGCTGTTGGCAGACGATGGTGTTGTCTACAGGCAGGCTGTAACACCAGAAGACTGCAGCGGGAAGCGCGGATACCTTCATAGGACCGGCAGCTGTCAGTTACTCCCAAACACAAATCTCTACTTCCATACTGTACTTTCTAGTGAGCAGCAGCTTCTCTGTGAAGAGATGGTCAAGTCAGGCGCTCGTCCATTTCCACGAACTGATGCTATTTACTAAAGAACTGCTTCCTAACGGGTCGAGATACGTCACAAGCAATAACAGTGTGCTGGGGCAGTGTGAGTTTCTGGGCGGTATCCTTTCTTCAAATGGTTCAAATGGCTCTGAGCACTATGGGACTTAACATCTAAAGTCATCAGTCCCCTAGACTTAGAACCACTTAAACTTAACTAACCTAAGGACATGACACACATCCATGCCCGAGGCAAGATTCGAACCTGCGACCGTAGCAGCAGCGCGGTTCTAGACTGAAGCGCCTAGAATCGTATCCTTTCTTAACGACGATATGTAATATTTATTAACCGGCTAGGGAACAGAAAGAGGAAATGTAAAGAAAAAGCCGTCATTTTGTGAGGTTTGTGTCCTGGAATGATACCGGAGAAAATTTTGAACCCAAGTGGACGTTCTCAAGACCATTTACGGCACTCCACCAAACTCCCTAGGGCGCGCTGCCTCGTCTTTCTCCTCAAGGTTTAGACCATATACCTGCTCCGACCTCATATTTTTGAGGCCATCTTTTCCTCAGGCTTCCAAAGTCTCCTTTCCCGACTCCTTGTACTTGTGTACAAGGAATAGAATTCTCTCTCCTTCTATATATTTAAAATGTTGCTACCATGTCTCCTTACATTCCTCCACTTTACTGTTTAAATTATATATATATATATATATATATATATATATATATATATATATATATATATATATATATATATATATATATAATCTTAAAATGACCATACAATCGGCTGGAGGTTTTCCAAAACTTGATTCACTGCCATGGGACACGACAGGGACAGGTACAGCCACTGATTTTTAAAATTTTTATTTTGTGCCTTTTCTCATTTGTTCTTTAAGGTTTTATTTATGTTCCACAAATGTGCTGAAATTTATTGATTTCATTCTGTACATCGTTATCTTTATTTTCAGCTGATTTCACGTCGTAGGTACACAAATCTGGAAACTTATTCTAGAGCCCTGCATTCTTATCTTTACGTTTTTCTTGTAATTTCTGTTTTTGAGTATTTTTAGCTCTTCTATATCTATGTCAAACCGGATGAATGTGCATGTTATAAACATGATTTGCATGCAGCCGGAACCGATAATCTATTGGGGACACAAATTTTCCCTAAAATTGGCCTTCACCGTAATCTGAAATTGGTGAAAAGATAATTTGCATTGAAATATATTTTGTAATAATGACGTATAACGTTGGTAACGGCATAAGGATAACATCAGTAGCGGTCACTACAAAAGAAGCTGAATGTGGGATAGTTTGGGAGAGTAATGGCAATGCCTGAAGGAAGTGGTAGATCGACGGCAAGTGTCACTGCAGATGGGGTGTTTTCGTTTTAATAATGGCACTGTGGTAATACTAATAGTAGCCACATTGAAGCCGTTGGTGGTAGATGTTGATAATAACCAATCACTCATACACTTCTTTCTCGAAGTTAAGTATCATCTCAGACATAAAAGGAAGGCGTAGGCTTGAAACCCTGGATGTACCTGCACCAATTAACATAGGTATACCTACGGGAGTTGTGGATTTGGTTGTCGGCTAAGATGGGCGCTATTAATTTCGAAGAACTGTGCCTAGGTACGTCTCGAGCTATAAAAAGAGTTCGTCACGAAAACTGACTACAGTGACTACCAGTGACGCCTAAATCTTTTAGAACCACAGCAAGATAATCTTCTTCAGGTTCTTGTGGTAAGTGCAGAAAAACTGACTGACAAAGATACCGGCCATCTTCTTGAGGAAATTGGAAAAGGAATTAAAAGTATTTAAGCTTTCAGTCGTTGACGGAATCATGGGAACGCATTTGTATAATAAATAGAGAGTGAGAACTATTTTGCCTCGTATTCTGCGGTTAACAGCTGAGGGTGGCATTTGGTGAATGGTGTTGTGTGATCCCTTGTACGACAGTAATCATTGCTGTTCAGTTGAGGACAGCAAGACATGATCATAAGAATTCATGATTCCATGTATATGTGTTACGTACAATAGAAGATCGTGGAAGTAGCCTGGAAGTGGATCATGTTACAATAAACCTGAAGATCGATTAAACGAGACAAATTCATTCTTAACTCTACATCTACATCTACATCTATACTCCGCGAGCCACCTTACGGTGTGTGGCGGAGGGTACTTATTGTACCACTATCTGATCCCCCCTTCCCTGTTCCATTCACGAATTGTGCGTGGGAAGAACGACTGCTTGTAAGTCTCCGTATTTGCTCTAATTTCTCGGATCTTTTCGTTGTGATCATTACGCGAGATATATGTGGGCGGTAGTAATATGTTGCCCATCTCTTCCCGGAATGTGCTCTCTCGTAATTTCGATAATAAACCTCTCCGTATTGCGTAACGCCTTTCTTGAAGTGTCCGCCACTGGAGCTTGTTCAGCATCTCCGTAACGCTCTCGCGCTGACTAAATGTCCCCATGACGAATCGCGCTGCTTTTCGCTGGATCATGTCTATCTCTTCTATTAATCCAACCTGGTAAGGGTCCCATACTGATGAGCAATACTCAAGAATCGGACGAACAAGCGTTTTGTAAGCTACTTCTTTCGTCGATGAGTCACATTTTCTTAGAATTCTTCCTATGAATCTCAACCTGGCGCCTGCTTTTCCCACTATTTGTTTTATGTGATCATTCCACTTCAGATCGCTCCGGATAGTAACTCCTAAGTATTTTACGGTCGTTACCGCTTCCAATGATTTACCACCTATGGCATAATCGTACTGGAATGGATTTCTGCCCCTATGTATGCGCATTATATTACATTTATCTACGTTTAGGGAAAGCTGCCAGCTGTCGCACCATGCATTAATCCTCTGCAGGTCTTCCTGGAGTACGTACGAGTCTTCTGATGTTGCTACTTTCTTGTAGACAACCGTGTCATCTGCAAATAGCCTCACGGAGCTACCGATGTTGTCAACTAAGTCATTTATGTATATTGTAAACAATAAAGGTCCTATCACGCTTCCTTGCGGTACTCCCGAAATTACCTCTACATCTGCAGATTTTGAACCGTTAAGAATGACATGTTGTGTTCTTTCTTCTAGGAAATCCTGAATCCAATCACAAACCTGGTCCGATATTCCGTAAGCTCGTATTTTTTTCATTAAACGTAAGTGCGGAACCGTATCAAATGCCTTCCTGAAGTCCAGGAATACGGCATCAATCTGCTCGCCAGTGTCTACGGCACTGTGAATTTCTTGGGCAAATAGAGCGAGCTGAGTTTCACATTATCTCTGTTTGCGGAATCCATGTTGGTTATGATGAAGGAGATTTGTATTATCTAAGAACGTCATAATACGAGAACACAAAACATGTTCCATTATTCTACAACAGATTGACGTAAGCGAAATAGGCCTATAATTATTCGCATCTGATTTATGACCCTTCTTGAAAATGGGAACGACCTGCGCTTTCTTCCAGTCGCTAGGTACTTTACGTTCTTCCAGCGATCTACGATAAATTGCTGATAGAAAGGGGGCAAGTTCTTTAGCATAATCACTGTAGAATCTTAAGGGTATCTCGTCTGGTCCGGATGCTTTTCCGCTACTAAGTGATAGCAGTTGTTTTTCAATTCCGATATCGTTTATTTCAATATTTTCCATTTTGGCGTCCGTGCGACGGCTGAAGTCAGGGACCGTGTTACGATTTTCCGCAGTGAAACAGTTTCGGAACACTGAATTCAGTATTTCTGCCTTTCTTCGGTCGTCCTCTGTTTCGGTGCCATCGTGGTCAACGAGTGACTGAATAGGGGATTTAGATCCGCTTACCGATTTTACATATGACCAAAACTTTTTAGGGTTCTTGTTTAGATTGTTTGCCAATGTTTTATGTTCGAATTCGTTGAATGCTTCTCTCATTGCTCTCTTTACGCTCTTTTTCGCTTCGTTCAGCTTTTCCTTATCAGCTATGATTCGACTACTCTTAAACCTATGATGAAGCTTTCTTTGTTTCCGTAGTACCTTTCGTACATGATTGTTATACCACGGTGGATCTTTCCCCTCGCTTTGGACCTTAGTCGGTACGAACTTATCTAAGGCGTACTGGACGATGTTTCTGAATTTTTTCCATTTTTGTTCCACATCCTCTTCCTCAGAAATGAACGTTTGATGGTGGTCACTCAGATATTCTGCGATTTGTGCCCTATCACTCTTGTTAAGCAAATATATTTTCCTTCCTTTCTTGGCATTTCTTATTACACTTGTAGTCATTGATGCAACCACTGACTTATGATCACTGATACCCTCTTCTACATTCACGGAGTCGAAAAGTTCCGGTCTATTTGTTGCTATGAGGTCTAAAACGTTAGCTTCACGAGTTGGTTCTCTAACTATCTGCTCGAAGTAATTCTCGGACAAGGCAGTCAGGATAATGTCACAAGAGTCTCTGTCCCTGGCTCCAGTTCTGATTGTGTGACTATCCCATTCTATACCTGGTAGATTGAAGTCTCCCCCTATTACAATAGTATGATCACGAAACTTCTTCACGACGTTCTGCAGGTTCTCTCTGAGGCGCTCAACTACTACGGTTGCTGATGCAGGTGGTCTATAGAAGCATCCGACTATCATATCTGACCCACCTTTGATACTTAGCTTAACCCAGATTATTTCACATTCGCATTCGCTAATAACTTCACTGGATATTATTGAATTCTTTACTGCTATAAATACTCCTCCACCATTGGCGTTTATCCTATCCTTGTGGTATATATTCCATTCTGTGTCTAGGATTTCGTTACTGTTCACTTCCGGTTTTAACCAACTTTCCGTTCCTAATACTATATGCGCACTATTTCCTTCAATAAGAGATACTAATTCAGGAACCTTGCCCTGGATACTCCTGCAGTTTACCAATATTACGTTAACGTTTCCTGTTTTTGGTCTCTGAGGACGGACGTTCTTTATCTACGATGATAATGTCCTCTCTGGTAAGCCGTCAGGTATTTTATCGTTTCGCCCAAGGGGGGGTCCCTCTAACCTAAAAAACCCCCGTGTGCACGCCACACGTACTCTGCTACCCTAGTAGCTGCTTCCGGTGTGTAGTGCACGCCTGACCTGTCTAGGGGGGCCCTACAGTTCTCCACCCAATAACGGAGGTCGATGAATTTGCAACCATTATAGTCGCAGAGTCGTCTGAGCCTCTGGTTTAGACCCTCCACACGGCTCCAAACCAGAGGACCGTATTGATAGTGATTCATCTTATTTTCCTACGACAGGGTGAGGTAAAACATATACTTCCCCCCTTTTCCTCTCTGACCAGCTATTTACCCTACCGTATGCCCACTTGAAACATGAAAATAGCAGTATGTGGAACTTATTTTCTCTTCTTCACTTTTACTGAATGGAAAAATTCCCAGGTGGTTGCCATCTTCAAGTCCTTACGTGACCTAGTGCTTGAAGTATTTGCGTCTGATTCACGAAAAGTGCACTTCAGATTCCAGTCCAGTCATAATCAGTTAGGTCTTCTGGTTGTTTTCCCAAATCGATAATAACAGGAAAACAGCCAATATCCTTCTCTTCGTCTATGAAGACGTCGTCGTCGATTGTATGTTACAAGCTGCCTTCCTGGTAGTTGGTATTACAATTCGGTTCTTGAATTGTTCAAATGGTTCAAATGGCTCTGAGCACTATGGGACTTAACATCTGAGGTCATCAGTCCCCTAGAACTTAGAACTACTTAAACCTAACTAACCTAAGGACATCACACACATCCATGCCCGAGGCAGGATTCGAACCTGCGACCGTAGCGGTCGCGCGGTTAAAGACTGAAGCGCCTAGAACCGCTCGGCCACATCGGCCGGCTTGAATTGTTTTCTATCGTATTTGTTCGGCACCGGACTTCGATTGTTCGGATAGCACTCGTGATCAGACTTACTGCCACGGTATACGAAATTAAAGAAACGAAGTTTGTAACTGCGTGCCTACGCGATACTGGTCCTATCGAACTTCTATCCTTGTTGCTTGTCGTTACACATAAAAGGAAACGATGATAAAGGTCTCTTGGGATGAGAAAGAGTTTATAATGAATATTAATTTATTATGCATTAAGTTCAGAGAAAATATCCCTACGATGTCTGAAGTTCATTCACACTACACTAATCCCTGACGGTTTTACAGTTCTACATTTGTTAGCCATAGCTTTCAGACCCGATACAGTCGCCTTAAAAATATTCTCTGTTTCCTCCTTTCGTCACAACGACGCAGGATCTGCATACATCAGCTTTCACGTGTCCTGCTCGACACGCCCCTGTGGACTAGACTATACCGAATGCCCGCTGCCAACTAAATACTCGATCTCGTCCTGATTAGTATGGAACTAGACTTAATGCACCAATATTAATTTTTTTCCCTAAAGCTTTGCTCGCTCCGATCCGCGATTGCGCACATCGCGCGAGCCCGAAAACCGCTCAGAAGGCTCACTCAGAGTATATTGACTTGTTCCCGCGCGCCACATCGGTAGGCGCCAAAACCACACCAGTCTCGAACGATGGGGCACCTCCAAATCGTCTGTGCCGCTCTGGTTCGCCGGAGATTAGTAAAGCCGTCCTCTCACTGGACTTGAAAAAAGCACTTGGGCGAGGAGCTGGTGACGTCACAGCGTCAAATTCCACGTTCCACTACAATGCGGAGCGTGAAATAAAGAATCTGGCATGTCAGATTCTTTTGCCTCATTTCATCGATTCTGGCATGTCAGAATTTTGCCTCGTGGAGAGAAACGCAGCCAACGAAATGCGACATCGTTTTACGTTACTGGCATATTGCATGGCATTAAACGTATTTGGTGGGTTTTCTTTCTCACTGCGTACATCGTACAAATACAAGCCGTTTCAAAGCATCAGCAAACTGAAGATCCCTCGAAAACCCGTCGTTTAGCTACGATTTGTTACAATAAAATGACAAGGAACTACATATCGGCTGGCGGCTACACGGGTAGCGGAGGCTGTGTGGCGTGGACTGGGCGGTTTTTTAGGTTAGAAGGCTTCGGGAAAGTACGGGGTGGGCTGCAATCTCAAAGGGTGCACGGCAAATACAGGACGTGCTTGGATCAAGGAACAGTCGAATTGTAGTTGTAAATTGTTGTAGTTGTGTTGGGAAAGTCCCTGAGCTTCAAGCGCTAATAGAAAGCACAGAAGGTGAAATCGTTATAGGTACAGAAAGCTGGCTAAAGCCTGAAATAAGTTCTGCAGAAATTTTTACGAAGTCTCTGACGGTGTTCAGGAAAGATGGATTAGGCAGAATTGGTGGTGGAGTGTTTGTGTCTGTCTGTAGTGGTTTATCTTGTAGTGAAGTCGAAGTAGATACTCCGTGCGAATTGGTATGGGTGGAGGTTATACTTAACAGGCGAACTAAGTTAATAATTGGCTCCTTCTACCGACCCCCAGACTCCGATGATATAGTTGCTGAACAGTTCAGAGGAAATCTGAGTCTCGTAACAAATAAATACCCCACTCATATGGTTATAGTTGGTGGGGACTTCAACCTTCCTTCGATATGTTGGTAAAAATACTTGTTCAAAACCGGTGGTAGGCAGAAAACATCTTCCGAGATTGTCCTAAACGCTTTTTCCGAAAATTATTTCGAGCAGTTAGTCCACGAACCCACGCAAATTGTAAATGGATGCGAAAACACACTTGACCTCTTAGCCACAAACAATCCAGAGCTAATAGAGAGCATCATGACTGATACAGGGATTAGTGATCACAAGGTCGTTGTAGCTAGGCTCAATACCGTTTCTTCCAAATCCACCAGAAACAAACGAAAATTATTTTATTTAAAAAAGCGGATAAAGTGTCACTAGAAGCTTTCCTAAGAGAGAATCTCCATTCCTTCCGAACTGACTATGGAAATGTAGACGAGATGTGGCTCAAACTCAAAGATATAGTAGCAACAGCAATTGAGAGATTTATACCTCATAAATTGGTAAGAGATGGAACTGATCCCCCGTGGTACACAAAACAGGTCCGAACGCTGTTGCAGAGGCAACGGAAAAAGCATGCGAAGTTCAGAAGAACGCGAAATCCCGAAGATTGGCTAAAATTTACAGACGCGCGAAATTTGGCACGGACTTCAATGCGAGATGCCTTTAATAGGTTCCACAACGAAACATTGTCTCGAAATTTGGTAGAAAATCCGAAGAAATTCTGGTCGTATGTAAAGTACACAAGCGGCAAGACGCAGTCAATACCTTCGCTGCGCAGTGCCGATGGTACTGTTACCGACGATTGTGCCGCTAAAGCGGAGTTATTGAACGCAGTTTTCCGAAATTCCTTCACCAGGGAAGATGAATGGAATATTACAGAATTTGAAACACGAACAGCTGCTAGCATGAGTTTCTTAGAAGTAGATACCTCAGGGGTTGCGAAGCAACTCAAATCGCTTGATACGGGCAAGTCTTCAGGTCCAGATTGTATACCGATTAGGTTCCTTTCAGATTACGCTGATGCAATAGCTCCCTACTTAGCAATCATATACAACCGCTCGATCACCGATAGATCTGCACCTACAGATTGGAAAATTGCGCAGGTCGCACCAGTGTTTAAGAAGGGTAGTAGGAGTAATCCATAGAACTACAGACCTATATCATTGACGTCGGTTTGCAGTACGGTTTTGGAGCATTTACTGTATTCAAACATAATGAATCACCTCGAGGGGAACGATCTATTGATACGTAATCAGCATGGTTTCAGGGAACATCGTTCTTGTGCAACGCAGCTAGCTCTTTATTCGCACGAAGTAATGGCCGCTATCGACAGGGGATCTCAAGTTGGTTCCGTATTTCTAGATTTCCGGAAAGCTTTTGACACCGTTCCTCACAAGCGACTTCTAATCAAGCTGCGGGCCTATGGGGTATCGTCTCAGTTGTGCGACTGGAATCGTGATTTCCTGTCAGGAAGGTCGCAGTTCGTAGTAATAGACGGCAAATCATCGAGTAAAACTGAAGTGATATCACGTGTTCCCCAGGGAAGCGTCCTGGGACCTCTGCTGTTCCTGATCTACATAAATGACCTGTGTGACAATCTGAGCAGTTCTCTTAGGTTGTTCGCAGATGATGCAGTAATTTACGGTCTAGTAAGGTCATCCGAAGACCAGTATCAGTTGCAGAGCGATTTAGAAAAGATTGCTGTATGGTGTGGCAGGTGGCAGTTGACGCTAAATAACGAAAAGTGTGAGGTGATCCACATGAGTTCCAAAAGAAATCCGTTGGAATTCGATTACTCGATAAATAGTACAATTCTCAAGACTGTCAATTCAACTAACTACCTGGGTGTTAAAATTACGAACAACTTCAGTTGGAAAGACCACATAGATAATATTGTGGGGAAGGCGAGCCAAAGATTGCGTTTCATTGGCAGGACACTTGGAAGATGCAACAAGTCCATTAAAGAGACAGCTTACACTACACTCGTTCGTCCTCTGTTAGAATACTGCTGCGCGGTGTGGGATCCTTACCAGGTGGGATTGACGGAGGACATCGAAAGGGTGCAAAAAAGGGCAGCTAGTTTTGTATTATCACGTAATAGGGGAGAGAGTGTGGCGAGTTGGGATGGAAGGCATTAAAGCAAAGACGTATTTCGTCGCGGCGAGATCTATTTACGAACTTTCAGTCACCAACTTTCTCTTCCGAATGCGAAAATATTTTGTTGAACCCAACCTACATAGGTAGGAATGATGATCAAAATAAAATAAGAGAAATCAGAGCTCGAACAGAAAGGTTTAGGTGTTCGTTTTTCCCACGCGCTGTTCGGGAGTGGAATGGTAGGGAGATAGTACGATTGTGGTTCGATGAAGCCTCTGCCAAGCACTTAAATGTGAATTGCAGAGTAATCATATAGATGTAGATGTAGAAAGACTTCCTTGTAGTTGATGTTTTTTAGTGCTATAAATTGGGTGCTACGAAAGTATACCGTTTCAATGCTATGGCACAATCATGATCTATCAAAAGCGCTTACTACTAGTATAATTTGCATATTAATTATCAGACAATGAATTTGTAGGTACAGTCTTTACAGGATGTAGGTCATATACGGAAACGCAAATACTGCGTCGAAGTTGTAGTGCCAGTTGATAGTGTCGTGAACCCTGAGTTGTTTGAGCAATGTAGCAGGTTCGCGCCCGCTTTTTTCCAAAGTTTTTTCACATTTTCTTTTATAAGAGGGTCTGAATCTCTCTTATTCATTAAACACAAGTATTATTTCAAAAGGACCCATGGCTTGCCACAGTGGTAATACCGGTTCCCGTCAGATCACCGAAGTTTAGCGCTGCCGGGCTGGGGTAGCACTTGGATGGGTCACCATCCGGTCTGCCGAGCGCTGTTGGCAAGCGGGGCGCACTCAGCCCTTGTGAGGCCTACTGAGGAGTTACTTGATTGAGAAGTAGCGGCTCTGGTCACGGAACTGAAAACGGCTCGGAGAATGGTGTGCTGACCACATGCCCCTCCATATCCGAATCCAATGACTCCTGTGGACTGAGGACCGTTGGGCCTTAATGGCCTGTTGGACGGAGTTTTTTTAATTATCTCAAAAGTCTAAGATATTTATTGAAAATAATGCATTTGTTGCAATTCTTGTTACAAACTCCAACGACTGGAGTGTTTCCCCAGCGGCCAGAAATCTTATCGTCACTGCAAGAGTATGTCTGGAAGCAAAAACAACTTACACACTGAAATTTTGCTATCATCAAACTTTCTGTACAATATATATACTTATCTCTGGGTTAATGGAGTGACTAAAGTTTTATCTTGCCGGTAAATATCATTTTCAGTGATAGTGAGCAGTTTCGTAAAAATTTCCTCTTCCATTCGAATGAAGCACGTTGTTTTAGAGTGTTGGTAGTTAACGAAACATTGAGAATATGTATATTATGCACATGCAAACTAACATTAGTCACTATACCTTTACTATATTCAATTTAGAAACGAAAATGGGATGAAAATTCAGTTGAGTTAACGAACAGTTTCTTCTAGTATAGATCTCAAATCGGTGTACAGCATTATGTGGTGTTCCTCTTCCAGGAATTCGCTGTTCATGCCATCGACGAGTGAAGAATATTTTTCACAGTTTCCTCTGCTCGACGATCGCTAACAGAGTTATCGCAGCGATTTTACGCGCGTGCGTTTTCGTTAAGAAACCGCGTGGTTTGGTAGACAAATAAAGACGACATCGGCCGTTGGAGAGCGCTGACAGCCCAGATCACGTTAATCAGCTCGTCTCGTGTGCCGACGGCGTTGTTTCCCTCTTGAGGGCGGACGTCCCGCCCGCGCCCACGTCAACGTCAGCTCCGTCGTCTCGTATGAGGTCGGCTTAAAGGTCAGGTTTTATACGTGGCAACTGATATCGAAAGCTGTGCCCTTACAATTTTGATCCCAAATCTCGCTTCCTTCTTCATTCATGCCATCTCCGTGGAATCCCAACGATCTCTCCACATCCATTTCAATCAGTTCACCTCCTGGCGCAACCAATCACTTCATAAAAATCAACCCTACCAAAACGCAGGCAATAATTATAGATCGAATCACCAGCAGCTTCCGTCCCCACGACTTGTACATTACACCGTCCTATCAACTAACACACTAAAATACCTCTGAAAACTCTTGATCGAGCGACTAACATGGACGGATCATCTAGTAACTATTCAACAGAAAGCCCACGACAGACTAACATTACTAAAACTACTAAGCAGCCAAACATGATTCAGAATGGTTCAATGGCTCTGAGCACTATGGGACTTAACATCTGAGGTCATCAGTCCCACAGAACTTAGAACTACTTAAACCTAACTAACCTAAGTACATCACACACATCCATGCCCGAGGCAGGATTCAAACCTGCGACCGTAGCAGTCGCGCATTTTCGGACTGAAGCGCCTAGAACCGCTCGGCCACGGCGGCCGTCAGCCAAACATGGGGATTGGACCTTTCCACAATCCTCCACACCTATAAAGCCCTAATCTGACTAGTCTTCTGCTGTGGCAATGTGGTCTTTCGCTCCTCCCTACTTTTATCATGCCGAACAGATCCTTAAACGCTATGCACCCCTCCTAGTCTTCGTATCCGCTTACCATCAAATTCTGCAGCCTACTCTTCCATCTTTAACAGCTCCGAATATCGTATGTTACCCGTAAACTCGACATTACCCACCCAGTAGTTTCCCAACTCCTCACTGCTCCTGGTACTGCGCCGCGCCTCTACCACCACATTCCTCCAACACTACACCTCCATACCCTCCACATCCTCTCCCAGCGAAACTTTGATCGCCTTCCCTTACCCAGGCATCAAATGCGCTATGATATATACCCATCCTACCAGATCTAGGACATCCTTACCACTTACTCCTCGTCAGGGCTGCCTTCCTTTCCTATCCCCTCCCCTCACTTCTCAAGTCTTGGGTCGGGTGTGCGTTTCACCCCCATTACTTCTCCAAACATTCACCTACATAAACCGCCTCCTACACACTATCTTTAAATGCTACGTTCCTCTGATTTCTCCCTGGAAGTCTTATTTCCATTCACCTCTTCATTTCTCCGTACGTGTATCTCTTCTAATTCATCACACTTCGGCCTTTCTGTTTTACTTTATGCTGCTTTCTATCTGTTTTTATCTCTTTGAGTGTGACACTCATTTACCGTTCATCTTTATCTGTACCTTAATTAATCACCGAATCAACCTTTTACATTTTAACTTATGTAACTGACGATCTGTTCTTTTATTGCACAAAACGTTTTATTTTGTAAAACTATATGTCCAGTTTATATATATATATATACCGCTTCAACTGCACGCTAGCTATATCCGTTGGACCTTGGACCTATATATATATATATATATATATATAGCTATTTCATGACAGGTGGATTGGTCGTCGAAGCATGGCCTGCACGTTCACCGGATCTGACGTCCCCGGATTTCTTTCTGAGCGGAAAGTTGAAGGATATTTTCTATCGTGATCCTCCGACAACGCCTGGCAACATGCATCAGCGCCGGCCGCGGTGGTCTAGCGGTTCTGGCGCTGCGGTCCGGAACCGCGGGACTGCTACGGTCGCAGGTTCGAATCGTGCCTCGAGCGTGGGTGTGTGTGATGTCCTTAGGTTAGTTAGGTTTAAGTAGTTCTAAGTTCTAGGGGACTTATGACCTAAGGTGTTGAGTCCCATAGTGCTCAGAGCCATTTTTTGAACATGCATCAGCGCGTTGTCAATGTATGTGCGAACATTACGGAAGGTGAACTACTCGCTGTCGACATGAATGTCATCACACGTATTGCCAAATGCAGTGAGGCTGACGGACATCATTTTGAGCATTTATTGCATTAATGTGGTGTTTACACTTAATCACGCTGTAACAGCATGTGTTCTCAGAAATCATAAGTTGACAAAAGTACATGTATGACATTGGAACAACAGAAATAAAATGTTCAAACTTTTTTTTTTTAATTATGTGGTGGTGCTGAAGTCTGATCAACTTCGTTGATTTTTACTTCTGTAGGGAATGGAAGGGGTAAAAAATTTTTCTTTATTTATTTATTCTTCTTTCAGCTTTAGTTTGGGCACACAGAAGGGTCCTTTAACTCGCTGCTTTTGGTGTGTATTTGAAAACATGTGTGAAGAAGTGCTAAAGGACGATATGTCCTTAAATTATGGAGAAGTACGTAGGGATATCATTTACGGAGGCTCAAATACTATCGCCTTCGGTACTTTATATTTGTGATTGCGTAAGGGTTCTACCGTACCTGCTGTGGTGAGGTGTGGTGTACTGTCACGTATCATGTCCAACTTCCGAAATAAGGTTCGTGCCTTCTCCTTGACCTTGTCTGAGAGGTAAGATTCGCTTAAGGCTCGATGAATGTCATGATTTCGGATCCACCATTGGGCTCCTGTGATCCATGTAGGCATCTGCTTTGTACAACCTGTAACTTCTTGTAGTTAGTGGCACACGTAGTACCCCAAGAGGTCGATCCACACAAAATAGATGGTTCGACTGTGGCATGGTACAACTGGAGTTTCGTGCGTTGGCTGAGGTAGGAGCTCTTCAGAAATGGGAGGAGAGCTCCCAGCATTTTGAGACCAGACGTCTTCTTCTCCATAATGTGATGACTATACAACAGTTTGGCGTCCAGATGCACTCCCAGGTATTTGACAGTTGTTACCCAGGGGAGTGGCTGGTCTGATATCCGTAGGCGTTCATTGACGATGGGTCTCCGACGTGTGAAGACAATAACTTTGGTTTTCTCTGCGTTGACCGTTATTTTGTTCATGTGGGTCCAGTGTTCCACTAAATCTAGTTGGCCCTGCATCCGTGTGACGATGTGGTCCATTCTGGTGCCTGCAGTCAGGAGCGCTGTGTCGTCGGCATAGAAACTGGCAGTAACATGTGGAACCGTCGGGAGGTCGTTAATATATAAATTAAACAGCAGTGGAGAGATGACCGATCCTTGTGGAAGTCCTTCAAGGACAGGCCGTGTTGATGAATTCTTGTCATCAATGCGAACATATAATCTGCGATCCTGAAGAAAATTGTCGAGAAGTTTTAAATAGCAGTCTGGTAGGGGAGTGGTACGTCGGAGCTTGGCGATCAAGTTGCGTCGCCATACTTTATCGTAAGCCTTTTCTATATCGAGAAAGACTCCAATAGTATGTCGTTTCTTGTTGAAATTGTCTTGGATAGATTCCTTGATGCGCAGTAGTTGTAACTCAGCCGATAGCTTCGCCTGGAAGCCAAACTGCTCCGGCCGGATGATGTTGTGTGCCACAAGGATGTCCAGCATGCGTTTCAGTAGGACACGTTCCAGTACCTTTCCCAGTGTCGGCAGTAAATTTATGGGTCTGTAGCCGTCAGGGTGTGAGAGATCCTTGCCCGGTTTTGGTATTGGCACTATTCTGGCAATCTTCCATGCCTCTGGGAAGTATCCAGTCCTGAGGCAGCTGTTCACTATCCGGGTGAGAAGCACAACAGGCTTTCTCGGGAGGTGTTTCAACTCCGTATTGCTGATTCTATCTGCTCCAGGTGAGGTGTGTTTGCTATACTTGATAATCCTCCTAATTTCCTCCGGCGTTGTCAGCCGGGGCATAGCGGTAGTCGGGGCGTCCCGAATAGCTTCCCATTCCGCCGCTGTGTCCTCCTCTGCACGGTGGAGTGCATCATCTCCATCCTCCGTGGGGGGCGTAGTCATCTGTTGTTGGTATGTATCCGCATACAGCTCCGCCTGCGCAAGTGAGTCGTACAAGAGGCCATGGGGTCCTCGAATTGCCCTTTTGGGGGGTTGTTGTTGTCTGAGACTTTTAACTATTCGCCATTCATCTTTGGTGCGTAATAGAAAGTTGTCCATTTTGAGGTCCCACGTGTGTTGCTTCCAGTCCTGAACCTTCCGCCGGAGTTCGCGTGTTAGTCTGTGAGTCTCGCGTCTATAGTCCGGATGGCGGTAGCGGACCCATCGTTTCCGAAATCGATTGCGCCTTGCCTTAAGTTCCTGCAGTGGTGGTGGAAACTCGTCATAATTGACTTCTGGTTGCAGGTGCTCCGTGAGTGCTCGTTGTTTCGCATTGTTAATCTTCTTTGTGAGTACTGCGACTGCCACATCAATCGCTTCTCTGGTAGTAACAACCTGGGTTGGTCGCACATTGTTGTTGAGGTACGCTTGGAACTGCTGCCAGTCGTAAGTTCTTGTCGTCGGCAGTGGGAGTTGCAAAGTAGCCCTCTCTATGAGTCCTAACACCGGTCTGTGGTCCGACGAAAGATCATCCAGCGTCCGCAGATGGAGATTCGGGTTGATGTTCTTGATTATGGCGATGTCTAGAACATCAGGGTCTTGTGTCTGGACGTAAGGTATCCTCGTCGGTTCCCGTGGTCCATGGACGGAAATATGTAAATTCTCAGCCAGTGCAAACAACATATGTCCTTTTGGGTTAGTCTTATGGGAATTCCAGGCAACATGTTTACTATTAAGATCCCCTCCAAGGAGGATCTTGTCGTAACCCTCTGTAACGGAGTAAAGATCTTCTGGGTGGAGAGGCTTCTTTGGGCTAAGGTAAGCCGCAATACAGGTAATGTTTCCGAGCGTCGTGTGGATTGTTACTGCCGTGGCCTCTAAAGTCTGGAGTGGGGGTAAACGTTCTTGGTGGTGACGAATACATTTTTTGATCAGAACTGCGGTCCCTCCACCCCGTTGGTCCCGTCTGTCCGTCCGGTAGATGTGCATGTTCCTCAAGCGGAGGTCGGTTGACTCGCGGAGATGTGTTTCGGAGACAAATGCTACGTCTATCTTGTGGCGATGTAAGAAGTCCGTGAATTCTATTTTCTTCAGTTTCAGGCCGTTGGCATTCCAAATGCAGAAGTTAAGATGCCTCGTGTGATGCCGTCTATCCATTTAGGGTGTTTGAAAAGCTGTCAGTACGCTTTCTACAAGCGAGAGGATAGACGTCAGCTTCTGCTGGAGGGCGGTGAGTAGTTGAAGAATATCTGTTAACGCTGGTGTAAAAGTGGTCGACCAGGCAGATGGTGTCTCCGCTGGTGTTGGCGTCGGTGGATGGGCACGTATTGCTTCGGAGTACGAGCGCTGTTGTCTTGTCTGTCGGAGAGTCACTCTGGGTGCCGGTTGTGGTCGAGAGGCGATTGTTTCCACAGGGAGAGGTGCCGCTTGTTGTTGGGTGGCCGGAATCGCTGCCATGGCCGAGTTCTTAGCAATTATAGGCCGTTGTGGGGTCGACTTCTTTGGTGTCCTTCTAGTATATTTCCGGAGGAGTTCTTGAAATTTTGGGCAGCCACGGAAGGTCGCTGGATGTTCTTGTTCACAATTGGCGCACTTTGGGGGCGCCGTCCTAGGATGGGTACAATTCGATGATGTATGGGATCCACCGCAGCGGACGCAGCGTGCTGGCATGCTGCAGTAGTTCGCTGTATGCTCGAAACGTTGGCAATGTCGGCACTGGACTGGTCCTTCTTTACTATTATAGGTTTCTATTATCACTCGTGTGTAGAGCAGGTATTTGACATCATATATCTTGTCACTGTCTTTTCCAGATGGGAGGGTGACTCGGTACATAGGTTGCGGTATCAATTGTTTCGTCTTCTCGTCGCGTTCCTTAAATTGGTAGACTTGTAGCACGTTGAAGCCTTTTTCCTTGAGGGCATAGTAAAGTTGTTCTTCGGTAACTTCCGCCGGAAGGCGTTTGACAACTACTTTCAGTTCCCTGTCGTCTGGTGCTTGATGCGTAAAATAGGAGAAGCTGTGGGTCGTGAAGTATTTTATTGCACGCCTTTGGTCTTCGAAGGACTCAAAGTGGTATTTGATGCGGTCCTTTTGGTATATACGTAGCTTTAAGGGTGCCCTCTAGAAGTCCGTTGAGCGTTTCATTAAGGTGAACGTAATCCTTTGTGTAATAAATTGTGACTGGGGGCAATTTGCGAAGAAGCACATTCTTGTCTCTGTCCACGGCTTCTGCGGAATTAGAAGGTTGTGCCTGCGGCTTGTTGGTGGTTGATGGAGGCGCAGCTTGAGGTGTCAGTGGGGCGAATCGGTTCGTTGTGGGGATGGTCTCCGTTCGTCTCTTAGCTGGGTTGGCTAAGTCCTTGGCTAATGCGTTGCTTCTGCGCCGTTTGTTGTGTACGAGCGTAAAGTCCCCCTCAGCGTGTGGGGAGTCGTTGTCGTTTTCTGCTGGAAAGGCCGCTGCCATCTCCGCGTCGTCGACCGTTTGGTGGGAGTGCTGTGATTCGACATCTGAATCCACAGATAGAGATGCCAGACAGGTGTCGTTATCCTGCTCTTGCGTTTCCCGTGAATAGCGGATAAGGCGTTGTATGTCCTTCAGCGTTTCTTTGTCCTCCTCCCGACATATTTCGAGTCTTCTGGCGTAGTCCTGGCGGTCGTCTTCATTGCTGCGTCCGTCGTGATGTGATGTATGGCCGACGTCCGAATACGGTTTCGTCGTGCGGTGTGTAGTCTTCTGTGGTCGAATAGCGCCTGTCGATCGTCGTTCTATCCTGTCACGAACCGGTGCCGTAGCCTGGGTCGTCAACCTGGGATCCGTCCTGTGTGGAGCGGCCGCTGGGGCGTCCGGCGGACCAGGCCCAACCGACCGACCAGCGGCCGACTCCGGCGCGTCCGAGGCGGCTGCCCCGGCCGCGCGCGCATCGTCCTCGCTCTTCGGCATCGCGAACTCGACTGTTCAAACGTACCTATGTTCTGTATTTTAATTTAAAAAACCTACCTGTTACCAACTGTTCGTCTAAAATTGTGAGCCATATGTTTGTCACCCTTACAGCGCCATCTATCACAAAGCGAAAACAGTGGTCCAATTAAAACATTCATATTACTTTATGTACAACACGAATATGTAATAAAAAATGGGGGTTCCTATTTAAAAAACGCAGTTGATATCCGTTTGACCTATGGCAGCGCCATCTAGCGGGCCAACCATAGCGCCATCTGGTTTCCCCCTTCAAGCTAGACAAGTTTCGTTCTTTGTAGTTTTTTCGTTTGATGCTTATTTCGTGAGATGTTTGGCCCGGTCTCTATCAATGGACCACGCTGTATATATACAGGGTGTTACAAAAAGATACGGCCAAACTTTCGGGGAACATTCCTCACACACAAATAAAGAAAATATGTTATGTGGACATGTGTCCGGAAACGCTTAATTTCCATGTTAGAGCTCATTTTAGTTTCGTCAGTATCTACTGTACTTCCTCGATTCACCGCCAGTAAATTTTCTCAACCAGCATGTGTGGGCTGACGAGAATCCGCACGCAATTGTGCAATCACGTCATCAACACAGATTTTCTGTGAACGTTTGGGCAGGCATTGTTGGTGATGTCTTGATTGGGCCCCATGTTCTTCCACCTACGATGAATGGAGCACGTTATCATGATTTCATACGGAATACTCTACCTGTCCTGCTAGAACATGTGCCTTTACAAGTACGACACAACATATGGGTCATGCACGATGGAGCTCCTGCACATTTCAGTCGAAGTGTTCGTACGCTTCTCAACAACAGATTCGGTGACCGATGGATTGGTAGAGGCGGACCAATTCCATGGCCTCCACGCTCTCCTGACCTCAACCCTCTTGACTTTCATTTATGGGGGCATTTGAAAGCTCTTGTCTACGCAACCCCGGTACCAAATGTAGAGACTCTTCGTGCTCGTATTGTGGACGGCTGTGATACAATACGCCATTCTCCAGGGCTGCATCAGCTCATCAGGGATTCCATGCGACAGAGGGTGGATGCATGCATCCTCGCTAACGGAGGACATTTTGCACATTTCCTGTAACATAGTGTTTGAAGTCACACGAGTACGTCCTGTTGCTGTGTGTTTCCATTCCATGATTAATGTGATTTGAATAGAAGTAATAAAATGAGCTCTAACATGGAAAGTAAGCGTTTCCGGACACATGTCCACATAACATATTTTCTTTCTTTGTGTGTGAGGAACGTTTCCTGAAAGTTTGGCCGTACCTTTTTGTAACACCATATATATAAATATATAAAATTTTCCTCTCATGTGGCTAAATACTGGCAAGTTGTGTCCACTGACAGTCCACTCTCAGCCCACAGGGGGCAGGGGGAGGGGTGGGAGGAGTGCAGGAGGATGCAATGAAAAAGTGAATAAGTGAATAAAATGAAAAACTCGCCGTAGACGCGGTCGCTCGTCAGGCTTCTATCGAGCGGAAATGCTGTTGCGTCAGGAGCGCTGGTCGCGGAGTTGATGAGTTCGCTAGAATCCGGCCTTAACTGCGCCACAACTGATGAAAACGCCTCCCGTAGCACGGAGCGTTTCTACGAATGCTGAGTGGGGCACGGAGACAGTGGGTGGGCGGGGGAGGGGGGGAGGTGCGCCACATGTGTGGACGCTGCGCCACGCTGGGCCCGCTTTTTGTGCAGTTGCCGGTATCTTTAGATCGGCCGGCCCGCGCAGATCGGCGGAGCGCAGCGCCGCTCGCGGCGGAGGCCCTCCGTCAGTGCCGCAGGCTGCCCGCCTGTTGCGTCCGCGCTGACGCCGCCTCCCTTTGCCTCGCCAGCTACACGGCTCCGCTCTCAGGAGCCGGAGTCTCTTCTAACACCGATAATCTCCCTCTGCCACGAGCATTCATGTAGCGTGAAACCTGAAAACTTGCAAGGGGCGTTCATACTATTCGGCGAACACAATCATCGTAATCATCATTGTCACCCATTTACGATTGGTACATTAGCTCGGCAACAGCATAGGCTGAGGACAAACTGGGGATCGTAGGGGCGCGTACATATCACCATAATCTATGTGAGACCGTAACTTTTCCTGGCTAATTGACTGTCCAAATAACTTACGGGTTTGCTGCCGGGTGACGTTGTCGAACACCGCCGATATTTCGACAGGAGCACACCATGCCATTCTCAAGGCACAAATGCCAGGAAGAAGGAATATGCAAGCAAATTTAATATCTCGGTTCGCAGAGGAGAAACAAGGAAGACACCACACACAGAACAAGTGTCAACACAAACAAAGATCACCAACATCAGAAATATCGATAGTTACCATTAATCAACAGGTGAGGTAGCACTAATTCTGTCCCTCTGTTTTTTGATGAGAGACAGAGTCGGATTCCAAGCAGCATTTAAACAAAATCCACAATCTCTCTTAATAAGGTTGCTTGATAGTCTGATTTCAACAGCTTCCTTAATAACACTATCCCAATAGCTGGACGTGCAAGCCAGAATCTCCGTGTTATTGTATTCCATAGCACGACCGGTGTCAAGGCAACGTTCTGCAATAGCGGATTTGCTCGGCTGTTGTAAGCTTGTGTGACGCTTATGTTCAATACACCGGTCTTTCACAGTCCTGATAGTCTGACCAATATATGACATGCCACAACTGCAAGGAGTACGATAGACCCCAGCCTTACGCAAACCAAGATCATCTTTTACGGGCGCCAACAGGGCCTTAATTTTAGAAGGTGGTCCAAAAACACATTTCACATCATATTTCCGCAAAATACGGCCAATCCTGTTGGAAATGCTTCCTGCGTAAGGCAAAAAGGCCGTAGCCTTATGTGCCACTTCGTTGCTATCGTCACTCACCCGTTGCACAGAAGGCTGATGGCGCAGCGCACGTTTGATCTGCCTCTCGCTATAACCATTCTGAGGAAAGCTGACTTCGAGATGTGACAGCTCAGCTGCCAAACTTTCAGGGTCTGAGATAACGTGGACCCTGTGAACCAAGGTGCGAAGTACTCCTTCACGCTGAGCTGGATGGTGACAACTATCACCCGGCAGCAAACCCGTAAGTTATTTGAACACCATAATCTACATCTACAGTCAGTTCTAGAAGACAGTGTACACCATAAATTTAAATGTAACGCCCGCAGCCACATCTCTGGCAGTGGTCTCGAATCTGTACTCAATACACTTTTGCACATTATATACTGTCAAGAGCCAAGGAAATTGGTATAGGCAAGCTAACTCAAATACAGAGATATGTAAACAGACGGAATACGGCGCTGTGGACGGCAATGCCTACGGCGCAGTTTTTAGATCGGTTACTGCTGTTACAATGGTAGGTTAGGAAGATTTAAGTGAGTTGGAACGTGCTATTATAATCGGCGCACGAGCGATGGGAAACGGCATCTCCGAAGTAGCGGTGAAGTGGGGATTTCCCCAAATTCGACCATTTCATTAGTGTACCGTGAATATCAGGATTCCGGTAAAACATCAAATCTCCGACATCGCTGCGGCCAGAAAAAGATCCTGCGAGAACGGACTGACGACGACTGAACAGAATCGTTCAACGTGACAGAAGTGCAGCTCTTGCGTAAATTGCTGCAGATTTCAATGCTGGGCCATCGACAAGTGTCAGCGTGCGAACCATTTGACGAAACATCATCGATATGGGCTTTCGGAGTCGAAGGCCCATTCATGTACTCTTGATGATTGCATGCAGAAAGCTGTGTGCCTCGCCTGGGACCATCAACACCGACATTGGGATGTTGCTGGTCGGACGAGTGTCGTTTCAAATTATATCTACGTGATGGAAGTGGTATGGAGACAACCTCATGAATCCATGGACCCTGCATGTCAGCTGGGTACTCCTCAAGCTGGTGGAGAGTCTGTAATGGTGTGGGGCGTGTGCAGTTCGAGTGATATGGGGCCCCTGATACGTCGAGATACGATTTCTGACGGGTGATATGTACTTCAATGTCCGATCACCTGCATCCATTCGTGTCCGTTGTGCATTCCGACGGACTTGGGCAATTTCAGCAGGGCAATACGACACTCCACACGTCCATAATTGCTACAGAGTGGCTTCAGCAACAATCTTCTGATTTTAAATACTTCCGCTGGCCACCAAGCTCCCCAAACATGAACGTTACTGAGCATACCTCAGATGCCTTGCCACGCGCTATTCAAAAGAGATCTCCACCCCCTTTTACTCCTACAGGTTTATGTACAGCCCTGCATCAATTCCCTCTAGCACTACTTCAGCCATTAGTCGAGTCCTTGCCCCGTCGTGTTGCGGCACTCCTGCGAGCTCGCGGGGGCCTTATATGATATTAGGCGGGTGTACCAGTTTCTTTGCCTCTTCAGTGTAGATAAACAGTGTGAGAGTAGAATATTTTGTCTTGACGGTTGCAGTTTGAAACGACTGCACAGTATCTGAAGCGTCAAGAGGCAGTGCAAAAACGTGCAGAGTTTATCAAAAATCCCTTCTGAGGTCCTTTAAGAAGCTACACTCCTGGAAATTGAAATAAGAACACCGTGAATTCATTGTCCCAGGAAGGGGAAACTTTATTGACACATTCCTGGGGTCAGATACATCACATGATCACACTGACAGAACCACAGGCACATAGACACAGGCAACAGAGCATGCACAATGTCGGCACTAGTACAGTGTACACCTTTCGCAGCAATGCAGGCTGCTATTCTCCCATGGAGACGATCGTAGAGATGCTGGATGTAGTCCTGTGGAACGGCTTGCCATGCCATTTCCACCTGGCGCCTCAGTTGGACCAGCGTTCGTGCTGGACGTGCAGACCGCGTGAGACGACGCTTCATCCAGTCTCAAACACTCTCAATGGGGGACAGATCCGGAGATCTTGCTGGCCAGGGTAGTTGACTTACACCTTCTAGAGCACGTTGGGTGGCACGGGATACATGCGGACGTGCATTGTCCTGTTGGAACAGCAAGTTCCCTTGCCGGTCTAGGAATGGTAGAACGATGGGTTCGATGACGGTTTGGATGTACCGTGCACTATTCAGTGTCCCTTCGACGATCACCAGTGGTGTACGGCCAGTGTAGGAGATCGCTCCCCACACCATGATGCCGGGTGTTGGCCCTGTGTGCCTCGGTCGTATGCAGTCCTGATTGTGGCGCTCACCTGCACGGCGCCAAACACGCATACGACCATCATTGGCACCAAGGCAGAAGCGACTCTCATCGCTGAAGACGACACGTCTCCATTCGTCCCTCCATTCACGCCTGTCGCGACACCACTGGAGGCGGGCTGCACGATGTTGGGGCGTGAGCGGAAGACGGCCTAACGGTGTGCGGGACCGTAGCCCAGCTTCATGGAGACGGTTGCGAATGGTCCTCGCCGATACCCCAGGAGCAACAGTGTCCCTAATTTGCTGGGAAGTGGCGGTGCGGTCCCCTACGGCACTGCGTAGGATCCTACGGTCTTGGCGTGCATCCGTGCGTCGCTGCGGTCCGGTCCCAGGTCGACGGGCACGTGCACCTTCCGCCGACCACAGGCGACAACATCGATGTACTGTGGAGACCTCACGCCCCACGTGTTGAGCAATTCGGCGGTACGTCCACCCGGCCTCCCGCATGCGCACTATACGCCCTCGCTCAAAGTCCGTCAACTGCACATACGGTTCACGTCCACGCTGTCGCGGCATGCTACCAGTGTTAAAGACTGCGATGGAGCTCCGTATGCCACGGCAAACTGGCTGACACTGACGGCGGCGGTGCACAAATGCTGCGCATCTAGCGCCATTCGACGGCCAACACCGCGGTTCCTGGTGTGTCCGCTGTGCCGTGTGTGTGATCATTGCTTGTACAGCCCTCTCGCAGTGTCCGGAGCAAGTATGGTGGGTCTGACACACCGGTGTCAATGTGTTCTTTTTTCCATTTCCAGGAGTGTATTTGGTTCCAACAAGGCAAAGTGGGTGTTTCAAGAGGATAATGATACAAAACATCGCAGCCGTCTCTGTACAGCTTGAAACAAGAGAATGGGGTGGCCACAATGGACTGATCTGCAATGTCTCCGGATACAAATACGATGGATGTAGCTTAAAGAAATGACAGTAAAGAAATGACAGCTTAAAGAAATTGTCCAGAAGACGATCGTACAGGCGTAGTGTAGGAGTCTCTTTAACAAGCCTGTTGTAATTTCTCAGTGTTCTGCAAATATACCGTAGCCTTTGGTTTGATTTCCACACACAACATTATCTGTGTCATTGTTTCAACTTAATTTATTCGTAATTTAAATTTACATCTTTTAGATGTCTGTGATTTATCACGTAACCGGAAGTTAACTGATTTCTTTTCGTACTCATATGGATGAATTCACACTTCTCATTACTTGGTGTCGACTGCCACATTTTGCACCACACAGATATCTTGTTTAAATCGTCTTTCCGTCCGTTTTCGTCATGTGATGACTTTTTAAGACGGTAAATGACACCGTCATCTGCAAACAATCTAAGAGTGTTACTGAGATTGTCTCCTAAATTGTTTCTGTAGATCAGCAACATCATAGAGCTTATAACGCTTTCATGGGGAACGCCAGGTATTACGTCTGTTTTACTCAACGATGTTCTGTCACTTACTACGAACTGTGCCCTTTCTGTCAGGAAATCACGAATCCCATCGCACAACTGAGACGATAGTCCACGGGACGCAATTTGATTAGAAGTCGGTTGTGAGGTACTATGTCAAAAGACTTGTGGGAGTCTAAAAAAAAAAAAGGAATCAATCTGTCATCCCCCGTCAATATCAATCAGTACTTCTTCAGAATAAAGAGTTATTTGAGTTTCCCAAGAACGATATTTTCTGAATCCATGTTGGCTATTTGTCAATAAATCGTCTTCATCGAAGTAACGTGTAATGTTCCAAAACAGTATACTACTGCAAATCGATGTCAGCGATGTACGTTTGTAATTCAGCGGTTTACTGCTATTTCCTTCCGTGGATATTGGTGTGACTTCAGCAACTTTCCAATCTTTAGGTACCGAAGCATTTTCATGAGCGTACTTTCAGAGGCATCTTACTGGTTTACAATCAGGTCCGGAGGACTTGCCTTTATTAAGTGATTTAAGCTGCTTCTACGTTACTTACTTCTACGTTATTCATATTGGCAGTTACTCTTGGTTCGATTTCTAGAATATTTACTCCGTCTTCTTTGGCGAAGGAATTTCGGAGAACTGTATTCAGTAATTCTGGTTTGAACATTTCATTTTATTTCTTTACATACAGCCAGAATTTCTTTTTGATTTTCTGCCAGATTTTTAGACAGAATTTTGTTCTAGGAAGTATTAAAAGAATTTATTGCACATAGATAGGCCATTTAGTCCCATGGCAGAATACATAAGTATAGAAATACATAAAGATAGATCATAACGAAATGATGAGCACATTTGGTCCACAATCATTGTATAATGCAGACTTTTCGTGGACTGGCCACGAGGCGTGCCACTAACCTCTACCGATGCATGCTCCACATCAGTGACAAAGGGAGAGTACCCTAAGTAAAGTACATCAATATATTTGACATCAGATTCTGGTTATTCAGAAAATAACTTCCGTTAGCATGCCTAACCAGCGGACTAGGGGCTCGTCGTGGGAGAGTTATTTTTTGGGTCTTAATTTAATTCTACAACATCACAAGATGGTGGACGTTGGCAAAGGCTAGTCAGCAGTTAGTTTCAAATTCAGGCCACGGCTACTTTCGTGGAAGAACGCAAGAGTGTCCGCGTTTTACGCGGAACTTAAACGTCTCCTCAGCAGTCCCAATTCTGACCACTGCACAGTGGAGCTAATAGTAGAATCCGTGCGGGGGTAGGGTGGCGGATATGCAGTGGACACTTTTCGTCCAAAGCGATGGGGGAGTTCATTCGTTTGTTCGGAAGGGAAGGCCGACAGGGTTTGCCGCCTTTCAGTCACGACCTGCAGTCTTTCTCAAACTTTTTTTTTTTTAAGGTGACTATTAACAGTCGTCAAGTAATGCATAAAATGCACGTTTGACCATCAGCTGCTTTTTTTATTTAAAACACAAATATCGACCGGTTTCAGTCACAGACAATCTTCACGGGTAAGGGGTAAAACAGTTTAAACCACAACACCACATCTCCCATTACTTAAATCATGGCCACGTCTCATATTTAGAGCATGTCATGAATTCCATAATAACGCCCAGGACTTTTAAAAGTATAGATTCTAATGGCAAGCCTTTAAAAATCCTGTGTGTTATACTGGAATTCATGACATGCTCTACATATGAGATGTGGCCATGATTTAAGTAATGGGAGATGTGGTGTTATGGCTTAAACTGTTAAACCCCAATCCGTGAAGATTGTCTGTGACTGAAACCGATCGATTTCGTGTTTTAAATAAAAAAAGCAGCTGATGGTCAAACATGCATTTTTTACTTTCTCAAACGATTTTACAGAAACTATTAAGTAAAAAAAATCGCTTTTTATTTTCTTGTAGCTTTATATGTCAGGTTCATGATGATATGCATATAATTTCGTTATTGGTCATAGTTATTGTGACCTTTACGTGGAAATAGGACACTGCGCGGAATTCGACGAAGTTTTCAATGCAAAATAGGGGTCGCTATGATTTTGCGTTTGGTGCATATCACACAATATGTTGCCGTGCGTGAAATACAGCTAACGTATTGAATCTATCTGTTACCGATCTCGAGAGAATTGATCTGGGGTAGCACACTCATTTGCAATCTCTCCGCGCCAGAGATAAAACCAGAGCGAAATAACATAACATTCCTCATATTTCATAATCGGTTTAAGATATCGAAATGAGATTTTGGCAAATGACAGCACACTTCATTATCTATCGTGTTATTCTGCTAACTACAGACGTTTTCTATGAAAGAAAGTAATCTTTGAGGGCTGTCAATAACTGGTGAGCCGGCCGGAGTGGCCGAGCGGTTCTAGGCGCTACAGTCTGGAACCGCGCAACCGCTACTGTCGCAGGTTTGAATCCTGCCTCGGGCATGGATGTGTGTGATGTCCTTAGGTTAGTTATGTTTAAGTAGTTCTAAGTTCTAGGGGACTGATGACCTCAGACGCTAAGTCCCTTAGTGCTCAGAGCCATTTGAACCATTTGATAACTGGTGAAACGAGAAATGTAATGGGTTTGGGGAACAACATGAGTGAAGACATTACATGCTAATTTTTGTACCGAGGATGTTCTTTTCCTCAGATCCTCACTTAATAAACTTAACAAACCACTGTTTCTGAATTATCTCGCAGACGTATCTGCACAACACATTAGTTAGGTGAGAGCTTGTGAGCTACACTGAGTTTTGGCAAAAGAAGCAAATTTTAACATGGCAACAAGAAAAATGTTTTTCTCCAAATTTGTCACTCATGATGCTTGTCTGGAAGTTGCAAATGATTAACAAGTCAGGCGAAAATAAATCGCTGCATTTTAGCGGAATTCCTTGTAGATACTAACCAAAGCAGAGGTGACGGATCTTTTTGAATGGTCGCCATGCAAGCGTGGGCGTAGATGGGCTCCACTTAATATTTACAACAAATGTTAGCCTAGGCTTCAGTTTAGAACAGGACTTCCCCTCCATAGGTCGGCATTTGCCCTACAGCGCATGCGCACAGGCTCCACCCCTACCGCTGTCCCCACGCATTCCCATCCACCAGCCACAGTATTCTGCACGGACTTTAACCGCAGCACTTGTTAGGTTCGCTATAAGGCCCCCTTCTTGTCAGCTGAAGCTTACTGTGTCGAGGGCACTTTGCCCACAAAAGTGATTAGTTGACCTTGATGAACGGAGGTGAGCAGTTACGACGTTCGTGAATTCGGGACCAGCCTCCATCTTAGCGTCGGTGAGCATGCTTTGTGCACAGTTTTCCGCCATGGACTGTTCCGCTGGTGAGGTTGCTGTTAATTAAATTGATCTCCGCGTTCACATTCAATAATCTCCGTAGCTATGCTGCTAATCGATCGGTATACAGCAGACTGGCGCTATTTAAGATAATACCAGACTAATCATTTGAAATGTCTGCCCGGACTACCGTTACTGTTCATCTAGTGAACAAAGCTCTCCATAATTTCTCTTCTCACACTCTCTCGTAGTTCGAGGGCTTGGCCGTTTTAAATTAATGCTTTTCATAGGATTGAATGTTTTTGATTTTATGGTTCAAATGGCTCTGAGCAAAAAATGGTTCAAATGGCTCTGACCACTATGGGACTCAACTGCTGAGGCTATCAGTCCCCTAGAACTTAGAACTACTTAAACCAAACTAGCCTAAGGACACCACACACATGCATGCCCGAGGCAGGATTCGAACCTGCGACCGAAGCGGTCGCGCGGCGCCAGACTGTAGCGCCTAGAGCCGGCCGGAGTGGCCGAGCGGTTCTAGGCGCTTCAGTCTGGAACCGCGCGACCTGCCTCGGGCATGGATGTGTGTGGTGTCCTTAGGTTAGATAGGTTTAAGTAGTTCTAAGTTCTAGGGGTCTGATGATCTCAGATGTTAAGTCCCATAGTGCTCAGAGCCATTTGAACCATTTTGTAGCGCCTAGAACCGCTCGGCCACAACGGCCGGCTACCGGCTCTGAGCACTATGGGACGTAACATCTGAGGTCATCAGTCCCCTAGGAATTAGAACTACTTAAACCGACCTAAGGACATCACACACATCCATGCCCGAGGTAGGATGCGAACCTGCCACCGTAGCGGTCGCGCGGTTCAAGACTGATGCGCCTAGAACCGCTCGGCTTTAGTTTCATATTCTTGTTCTGCAGCAAGAAGCAATGGGCAGGGCGGTCATAAATTTACAGTTATACTCGTGTATCAGGCTACCTCTTGAATTTATTATCTGTTATTGGAGGAACAATACAGAAGATTTTAGCAGTTGGTACCGGCGATACAGATTCTTCACTGTGGTTTCTTCCCTGTCTTCCAATTTCTATACTGTACACCGGACCATAAATTTTCCTTAAAATTTTCCTCTCAAATGCACGGATACGCGATTCCATTGATTGTGTACTTCCCCAAGTCTCAGAACCATACAATATAAGTGGTCGCATTAATGACACGTACAGCTGTGTCAAGCTTTTCTCTGCAACAGTGTGTGACATGTATAGGTGGTTTAAACTGTAGAACTCACGCTTCGCATTTACTATTCTTTGTCGATTTTCCTCCTCTGTCTCATTTTTATCCTACAGTATTGGTACCGATACTTGAATATTTCGACTCTTTCAAAAATATCTATATTGACCGCATTCATATCGCTTTGTCGACGAGAGAAACAATAAGCGGATAAATACAGAGATTATAAACATCGCCTTCACGAATGAAGGGATGGCCGCGGTGGTCGTGCGGTTCTAGGCGCTCCAGTCCGGAGCCGCACTGCTGCTACGGTCGCAGGTTCGAATCCTGCCTCGGGCATGGATGTGTGTGATGTCCTTAGGTTAGTTAGGTTTAAGTAGTTCTAAGTTCTAGGGGACTGATGACTTCAGAAGTTGAGTCCAATAGTGCTCAGAGCCATTTAAACCATCTGCCCTCGTCTAGCAAGTTCTCAGAGTGAGGCCATTCCATCTGCATCACGATTACCATTGTAATACCGGCTCGGTTAGGTTGCAGAATGCTTAGATGAATTCAGCAAGTGTCTACAGCCTGCCGCCAAGTCCACTGCTACAAATCCACAACCATCTGGCCATGGAGAGGACTTCTGATCTGCAAGCCGCAGCCTTGCCGGTCACAGTGGTGACTGAGTGAGGGTGGTGGCAGGGCCGATATTCCGTCGATGAAGAACTGATCTACTCACGTGCAAACTGTCCAGCTTGGGTACTGCGCGTCCGTGCAGTCGCCACTGGGGCATTTGAGTTACTGCCTTACCGGCTTTATAGTGGGACCACCATTCGAACTGTCCTTCGTATTGTTGTTGAATCTGTCTCCACGCAATTTCCATAACTGACCACCGGGGTATGCAGGTTTATGGGATCGAACCTAAGCGCAGCTTCACTTATAGTCCTGAGGCTACGATAGACGTCCATAGCTACGCTGGGTTGCGGAGACGCATCGGCCGACTCATCCTCCTTTCGGCCGCAGCACTGACCACCCACAGACAATTCCAGGAACTGCATTCAGCAAGCTTCTCGCCGGCCGCTGTCATCCCACCTCGCGCTTTCACGCAGCGCTGTCTCAGTAGTGTGGCTGCTGCTAATCAGCTTGGGGAAGAAGACGGAGTGATTCTAAAACTATCTCCAATAATTGATTGTCAATTGTATGACATTTAACTAGCGTGCAGATGTTCGACAAAATTACGCATCGCTGCTCTTCGCTCGAACTCCTGATAACAAAGTAACTCTGGCTGGGGTAGTAACAATCGGTTTGTCTTCCTTGTCCAAAATGCAGCATTCCACTGTCCGTACTGAGTTACACTATGTGATCAAAAGTATCCGCACACCCACAAAACCATACGTTTTTCATATTAGGTGCATTGTGCTGCCACCTACTGCAAGGTACTGCATGTCAGCGACCTCAGTAGTCGTTAGACATCGTGAGAGAGCAGAATGGGGCGCTCCGCGGACGTGACGGACTTCGAACGTGGTCAGATCTGTACGCGATATTTCCATACTCCTAAACATTCTGAGGTCCACTGTTCCCAATGTGATAGTGAAGTGGAAACGTTAAGGGACACGTACAGCATAAAACCGTACCGGTCGACCTCGTCTCTTGACTGACAGAGACCGCCGACAGTTGAAGACGGTCGTAGTATGTAAGAGGCACACATATATCCTGACCATCACACAGGAATTCCAAACTTCATCAGGATCCACTGCAAGTACTATGACATTTAGGCGGGAGGTGAGAAAACTTGGGTTTTATGGTCGAGCGGCTGATCATAAATCACACATCACACTAGAAAATGCCAGACTGCGCCTTGCTTGGTGTAAGGAGCGTAAACATTGGACGATTGAACAATGGTTGGTTGGTTGGTTGGTTGGGGGAAGGAGACCAGACAGCGAGGTCATCGGTCTCATCAGATTAGGGAAGGACGGGGAAGGAAGTCGGCCGTGCCCTTTGAAAGGAACCATCCCGGCATTTGCCTGGAGTGATTTAGGGAAATCACGGAAAACCTAAATCAGGATGGCCGGACGCGGGATTGAACCGTCGTCCTCCCGAATGCGAGTCCAGTGTCTAACCACTGCGCCACCTCGCTCGGTGAACAATGGAAAAACGTTGTGTGGAGTGGCGAATCATGGTACATAGTGACGATCCGATGGCAGGGTGTTGGTATGGCGAATGCCCGGTGAACGTCATCTGCCAGCGTGTGTAGTGCCAACAGTAAAGTTCGGAGGCGGTGGTGTTGTGGTGTGGTCGTGTTTTTCATGGAGGGGGCTTGCAGCCCTTGTTGTTTTACGTGGCACCGTCACAGCACAGGCCTACATAGACGTTTTAAGCACCTTCTTGTTTCCCACTGTTGAAGACCAATTCAGGGATTGCGATTGAATCTCAAAACACGTTCGAGCACCTGTTATAGTGCACCGCCTGTTACGGAGTGGTTACACTACAATAACATCCCTGCAATGGACTGGTCTGCACGGAGTCCTGACCTGAATTCTATAGACCACTTCTGAGATGTTTTGGAACGCCGACTTTGTGCCAGGCCTCATCGACCGACACCGATTTCTCTCCTCAGTGCCGCACTCTGTGAAGAATGGGCTGCCATTCCCTAACCAACCGTCCTGCACCTGACTGAACGTATGCCCGCAAGAGTCGAAGCTGTCATCAAGGCTAAGGGTGGGGCAACACCATACTGAACTCCAGCATTACCGATGGAGAGTGCCACGAACTTGTAAGTCATTTTCATCCAGGTGTCCTGATACTTTTGATCACATAGTTTATCAGACGCAGCTATAAGACACTGGACCTTCATTCGTGAAGGTGATGTTTATAATGTCTGTATTTATCTGCTTATTGTTTCCAGTAAACATACATAGTCATCAACTGCTTTTATCAAGGTGTCTTCCTATTTTTACGGCCTCTTCTCCACAGTCGTAGTTCTGACAAATGATATGCGATTACATTATTTCTGTTTTGGTTGTTTTACACAGGTGGTCCATTGATAGAGACCGGGCCAAATATCTCACGAAATAAGCATCAAACGAAAAAACTACAAAGAACGAAACTCGTCTAGCTTGAACGGGGAAACCCGATGGCGCTATGGTTGGCCCGCGAGATGGCGCTGCCATAGGTCAAATGGATATCAACTGTTTTTTTTCTTTTCTTTTCTTTTTTTTAATAGGAACCCCCATTTTTTATTACATGTTCGCTTTGTGATGGATGGCGCTGTAATAGTCACAAACATATGGCTCACAATTTTAGGCGAACAGGTAGGTAGGTTCTTTAAATTAAAATACAGTACGTAGGTACGTTTTAACATTTTATTTCGGTTGTTCCGATGTGATAAATGTACCCTTGTAGTTTTTTTCGTTTGACGCTTGTTCCGTGAGATATTTGGCCCGGTCACAATCAATGGACCACCCTGTATAAATGACGAAGACACCTGAGTTAGCATGGCAAAACTAAAACTGACCCAGAAAATATCACGCACCGTAAGATGGGCAACCAACGGACATCATTAGACCAAATGCAGATGATGGAATGCTACGGTACAGTACAGAAAGTAACTGAAAAAGCACGCAGTGAGACGGACAGAAACGACAATTTTATTCAAAGGCAATAGTTACACTGAAGTTACTGCGATTTTTGATAGTTACCTAGAGATGCAAAAGACGGTACATGGTTCTTAATAGGGTGTCTGATCACCAAGGATGGCAGCGCCCGCTCCGCATCGCGCTCCAGTGTTGGCTACTAGGTTGGTAAGAAGATCTTGTGATACGTGGTTCCAGTCCTTCACATACACAGTTCGCACCTGCTGGATGCTCTCTGGTGCATGTGGAAGTTCTTCAATACGTCTCCAAAAAGCATTCCACAGTGGCTAGATTGAATGTAAGTCGCGGCAAAGACAAGGTAGTCCATTCGCCGAATATCCTCTCGTTCGAAGAGCTTCTCCAACTGAGCTGTTCGATGCAGCCGCGATTTGTTATCTATAAATATGAAGTCAGTTCCGAACACACCCTCGAATAGAGGCAAATGAGAAAAGAGTATAGTGTCCCGTGACTCTACCGTGTGCAAAGGTTCGGAAGTAAGTACGCTCATGGATCATCATGCCTACCCACATCATAATACTGGATCACTGAAACGACCGTGTTGGATAATGTCGCTATGTGCATTATGTGTTCCCACCTCCTTCCGTGTGACTGTCACCTCCAGAATCACTACTCTAACTGAACCTGCTCTCGTCCGACAAGACCATACGTCACAACTTCTCGTTTGTTCCGTTCCTACGCCACCATCGCAAACGGTGCCGTCAATGCGTAGGTGTCAACGAAACACAACGAAATTGTCATAGGGCAAACAGTCCATCCCATGCAGTCGCCCTCCCACTGTGCACCAACAGATTACGTGTCTTGAGGTACTGTTGTTTTTCCAACTGCCCTGTTTGACGTGACTGCCTATTGTGCAGTGTGGCGTCATCTGCTGCTGTAGTTGACCATAACCTACCACCTTCCCTCCTCCAAGCAGCTGCGCCTGTGGTTCGGAACCCTCCCGACGCACTTGAAACAACGGTGCAAGAAATATCAAATTCCTGGGCTACATTCGTCACACTTCGTCCTTCTTCCAGTTTTCAGATGATTCTCCTCCGTATCAAGTCATGCAGATGCTGTCTCCGGGCCATTTTGTAATGAGGAATACCACTGCAGTGGACCATAACTGCTCGCTGATTAATCACACTATTTTCCTCAGTTGCTCCATATGCCACGTGTTGCGGGGACAGCCCCATTTGACGCTATAGTTATGCTGATCTCACGCCATGTCCAGCTTTCTCTGCACGATTCGGCGACCACTGGCAAGATACCCCCGCACTTTCATCCCTTTCCACCGAGTTCTTAATACGATATATCACTTTATCTTGTCGTTACAATTTGCCGAGCAGTTCATTTCATTGTACTTCGTCGCCTGAGATGAGAGGATAATTGACACTATATTGTTTGCATCTAATGTAATGAAAGAACCTTACGAAGCTCGCAGATAGGCCTGAAGAGAATTGCAATAACACAAAAATAGTATACAAGCAACATGTAGGAATGGCTATAGTACAAATTAAGGAAGTCATAAATACAGTTGTTGCGTTATTACACTACTGGTCATAAAAATTGCTACACCACGAAGATGGCGTGCTACAGACGCGAAATTTAACCGACAGGAAGAAGATGCTGTGATATGCAAATGATTAGCTTTTCAGAGCATTCACACAAGGTTGGCGCCGGTGGCGACAACTACAACGTGCTGACATGAGGAAAGTTTCCATACACAAAACAAGTTTCTCATACACAAACAGCAGTTGACAGGCGTTGCCTCGTGAAACGTTGTTGTGATGCCTCGTGTAAGGAGGTGAAATGCGTATAATCACGTTTCCGACTTTGATAATGGTCGGATTGTACCCTATCGCGATTGCAGTTTATCGTAGCGCGACATTGCTGCTCGCGTTGGTCGAGATCCAGCGACTGTTAGCAGAATATGGAATCGGTGGGTTCAGGAGGGTAATACGGAACGCCGTGCTGGATCCCAACGGCATCGTATCACTAGCAGTTGAGATGACAGGCATCTTATCCGCATGGCTGTAACGGATCGTGCAGCCACGTCTCGATCCCTGAGTCAAGAGATGGGGACGTTTGCAAGACAATAACCGTCTGCACGAACAGTTCCACTACGTTTGCAGCGGCATGGACTCATTCTCTAGATCTCTCACCAATTGAAAACGTCTGGTCAATGGTGGCCGAGCAACTGGCTCGTCACATTACGCCAGTCACTACTCTTGATGAACTGTGGTATCGTGTTGAAGCTGCATGGGCAGCTGTACCTCTACACGCCATCCAAGCTCTGTTTGAGTTAATGCCCAGGCGTATCAAGGCCGGTATTACGGCCAGAGGTGGTTGTTCTGGGTACTGATTTCTCAGGATCTACGCACCTAAATTGCGTGAAAATGCAATCACATGTCAGTTCTAGTATCTTTGTCCAATTAATACCCGTTTATCATCTGCACTTCTTCATGGTGTAGCAGTAGTGTATTTAGACTAGTGAAAGGAAAAGACTGGTTAGTCATCAAATGAAATATATAAAAGAATAAAGTCGATCGACTACAAAAAACTATTCGCAGAAAAAACGGATGCCAGAGTGATATTCACTGGAAAAATCGTCGAAAGTGTAGTCCATCCACAGAGGAGATAACTTACATCTTCGTTCGACCAGTACTTGAATGTTCCTCATCAGCCTGGGGACCGTAACAGATTGGGTTGATAGGGGAAATACGAGAAGAGAAGAGTCAAAGGAGAGCAACACATGTCGTTACAGGTTGGTTTAGTAAACGTGAAAGCGCTACCGAGCTGCTCAAACAATTAGTGGCAGACGCTGCAAGAGAGGCGTCCTGCATCACGTTGTGGTTTGGTGCTAAAATTTCGTGAGAGTACATTCCAAGAAACTTTAACCTATGTATTGCATCTCCTACACATATCTCGCTGTAAGATCGATGGGGGAAAATTAGAGCGATTTGAGCTCACACGGAAGAATACCAGCAACCGTTCATTCCGCGAACCGTCCAGAACTGGAAAAGGAAAGCAGGGAGATGAAGTTGGTACACGAAGTACTCTCCGCCGCATACGGTTACGTGGATTCCCGAGTACAGATGTACACGTAAAGGCTGATGAAGAGTAAAAGTGGCTCAGTGAATTTTCGTAATCTGTTCGAAACCAACAAGGGACCTTACGATGTCGGAAATAAGTTCGGGATAGGACTTAACAGGTGAGTGATATACCTCATTGGTGTCCACCTATAAAAATTTTAGAGCGCACTAATCAAAAGGGTCCGAGGAAAAGGGCTCTAAAATTTCTAGCGCAGCTCATATACCGGCCATTTTATAAACTGTGGCAGCACAGCGAACTGGCTGCACCTGTAGCAGACGATCCACCATCGATCCTACCTTCCGGTAAAGTTTATTTTTAGTTGTTTAAAAAAAAACATCAACTTTAATTAATTTAATGACTTAAAATATTACCAACTAAATGAGAAAAAATTTTATTTTATTTAGGAGATGACTGTTAAAGCTAATTGAGGTGAAATGTGAATTATAATTAATATTATCTTTTCAGATAGTTGAATAATTTGAAATGCTTTTTTAATGGAGGTAATTAAAGCTGTAACTACCACTGTAACAAAATTTTTGCTAGGGCTTTATTCATATAAAAGCGTTTACAATCTCGTTTTCATTTGTCAATTTCGTATTTTACATACAGCACCAGACTGATAATTATCTTAAAAACATTAAAAACGATAAATATTTTGACATCTTGTACGAATTAAAAAGGACGACTTCATATACAAACAACCCTCTTTTAAAAAGATATTTTGGAGAACATACATCGCAGACATTCATGAAAACTTCTCTTTCATGGGAAAGCCTGGAAGCGTACCAGGCATACGCATCCTTTCCTTAAAATTTGGCGAAGACGGTTGATGACGCACTGCTAATGTCACTTTTTTACAGTGTTCACTGGAATTTCTTACTATTATTGCCAATCAGATCACCGCAATTTTGCATACGCTTTATTAGATTTTTTATCTTATATACAAAATAGACCACTCAGGGTCGAACAAGAGGAGTACATTTGGTTGGAATCACTTAAATTGTACAGTCGTCTCCCCATTCTGAAACATTTTGCCACATAATTCAGGCTTTAATTGTTCATCAAAAAAAAAAAAAAATGGCTCTGAGCACTATGGGACTTAACATCTGAGGTCATCAGTCCCCTACAACTTAGAACTACTTAAACCTAACTAACCTAAGGACATCACACACATCCATGCCCGAGGCAGGATTCGAACCTGCGACCGTAGCGGTCGCGCGGTTCCAGACTGTAGCGCCTAGAACCGCCCGGCCACTTCGGCCGGTCAATTGTTCATCCAAATCATCAATAATCAATAGAATTTGTTGTTTGCCCACATAAGGCTTTAAACACCGTGGAGAAAGTCAATATATAGTCCTGTCGTTAGCTTCCCAGATTTCGAAGTTGTTATAACACATTTTTATATTTTTGCGCATATTCAAAAAATGGTTCAAATGGCTCTGAGCACTATGGGACTTTACATCTGAGGTCATCAGTCCCCTAGAACTTAGAACTACTTAAACCTAGCTAACCTAAGGACATCACACACATCCATGCCCGAGACAGGATTCGAACCTGCGACCGTAGCGGTCGTGCGGTTGCAGACTGAAGCGCCTAGCACCGTTCGGCCACATCGGCCGGCTGCATATATTCATTTACTGTTTTTTGAACTAGGAGGGAAAAGTTACCGATTGTTTTTTGTGAACAAACAAATATTTGTAGCGCTTTTACAGACGGAGCGAAAACATAGTGAATGGTACATGTATGAGTCACTTTATTAATATCATGCCTTTCGACGAAAATAATTTCGCTTCCTTTGTCAACCATAGTCCTTTTGCTCATCGACTGATACTGACATTTTGGAAACAGAAAATAATCGAAATTGAAGTATTTTTTCAGGCTGTCGAAAAAATACAGAGCAAAATGAACTTGTAAATACTCGCAATCATCTACCTATCAGGTCAATGTTGATAAGAAAATCTTTGTTGAAATTCGGTAACATTTTGAACGTCTGGGTTCACGAAGTGTCTTTAGAAGCCCAGGTTTCTTCGGCCGACACTGTTTCTTTTTCTGAAATAAATTTTGTCACTTTTCATTGACGAATTCCATTTCTACTTTTGAATTTATGAACCTAACTGTCAGAAGGTTTAAATTAAATATGTATAAATTGTAGTGCTGCAGCTAAATCCCACTGTCGTAAATTTCGAGTCGTCACTTGTTGAAAATTCTCTCAGGGTATAACGAAACGGTCCTATGTCCAGAAATTGATTGTTGCATACTGATCAAATTGATTTCCTCCTTTTTTAAATTTCTTCTTATCATTGGGATAAATATTCCTTCTTTTTAAATGTGCTTCATCCTCTTTCTTGCAGTATTTGTAGTTCCCACGCTGGGTGAGTCTTTGGGATATTAACAGCTTTAATTTTGTAACCCAAACAAAGCGGGTCTGTTTCCTTTTTTTATTCTGGTTCATATTCATCTGATGAGCTATGGTCTTTGAATTTTCCAAAAGGTTCCTCGCCATGGTTTTCATTCTCATAAATAAGTTCATCGTCAGGCGCAACTATTTTTCAGCCAGCATGTCCATAGAAGGTTCGTAAATTTCTTCGTCCACCAACGTGCTTCATAAGAAACTGATGTAGAAGATGCCGATGTAATCAGATTATTACAGCTAGCAAGCTTCCGCAATATGCGACAGCTTCTTTTAACGTAACCTTCGGCATTTCGCTTTATAATGAATCTTGACTGATTTCATCTGCAGCTCCTGATACTTTAACGATGTGTTCATTAGCAGACATTTTTAATTCACAATATTTTAAAAATTCCGATAATAGTTCACAGCACGGAAAGCTCCAATCTCTACGAAAGTGAAGAATGAACTGGTATGTTACTTCGAGTTTCTAGAGGAATGAGGGTCGTACAGATGTATTCCTCGTACTGTAGCAGATAAGGACCATTGACAGGTTAGTCTCGCGAGGGTCCTGACTGTTCCTGACCATCTGACTATCTGTATATGCAATAGGGAAACAGCTACACTCTACTCTTCCAAGTGGAAACCCGTTTCTCAAATTCCCAACAAATATTTTAACATTTCCGTAGCTTATGATACCGTAAAAATTATAATTACGTTTTAGTGACATTAGTAATTAAAGCTTTATCTCCATTAAAATGCATTTGAAATTATTCAACTTTTAAAACGAAAATATTAATTACAATTAATATTTTATGTTAATTAGCTTTAATAGCAATTTCATTGATACAATAAGCTCCTTATGATTTTATTGATAACTTTGTTTAAAAGCTGTTATAACTTAAAAAATAAAAATAAAAAGTTACCTGAAGGTAGAATCAAACCTGGATGGCCTTGCGTGGCAAGAGAGTCCTGTACAGAGGCAGTCATTTCGCTGCGATACCATAACGTATAAATTAACTGGTGTATGAGTTGCGCGTAAAACCTTAGAGCCCTTTTTCTCGGAATATTCCGACTAGTGACCTTGAAGTTTTATTGATGGTCACCGTTGAGGTATACTACTAACTTGCAAAGTTTCAACCCGAAATGAATTTCCAAGACCGTAAGTCTCCCTTGAAAGCTTCCTATTTGTGTGAAATGGTATGTTTACAAATCATTGAAATGTGTTACCTTGCGATGGATTTTCTAAGTGAAAACCATCCGAAAATAGACCGTTGCTAAGTGCGCAATGGAAAGATGTACACTCATGCTCATAAATTAAGGATAATGCTGATACATAGTGAAAGAACGCTCTGGTGGGCGGTTTGCGGGTTTAAATCACCTCGGAGTATGACCATGCGGTGCATTTGACCTACGGTCGTCGCACGGTAGCGCTGACAGCAGTCCATACCGCAGAGGTGTGTTGGTGCATGTTGGAGTACGGCGCAGCGAGTAAGTGTGCAGACGTTTTCAGACGTGCTAATGGTGACTGTGTGTTGGAAATGGCTCAAAGAGAACATATTGATGACGTTATGAGGGGTAGAATACTAGGGCGACTGGAGGCTGGTCAAACACAGTAGGTCGTGTCATGGACCCTCCGTGATTCGCAAAGTGTGATCTCAAGATTATGGCAATGATTAAAGCAGACAGGAAACGTGTCCAGGTGCTACAGTACAGGACGTCCACAGTGTACAACACCAAAAGAAGACCGATATCTCACCATCAGCGCCCGAAGGTAGCCTTGCTTGGGAACTTACCACAGACACTGGAACAGTTGTCTCCAGACACACGGTCTACATACGACTGAACACACATGGTTTATTCGCCCGGAGACCTGCAAGCTGCATTCCACTGACCCCCGGTCACAGGAGAGCACGCAAAGCCTGGTGTCAAGAACACTGTACATGGTCACGGGAACAGTGGCCCCAGGTTATGTTCACGGATGAGTCCAGGTATAGTCTGAACAGTGATTCTCGCCGGGTTTTCATCTCGCGTGAAGCAGGAACCAAATATCTACCCCTTAATGTCTTTAAAAGGGACCTGTATGGAGGTCGTGGTTTGATGGTGTGGGGTGGGATTATGATTGGTGTACGTACACCATGTCTTTGACAGAGGAACTGTTACAGGTCAGTTGTATCGGGACGTCATTTTGCAACAGTATGTTCGCCTTTTCAGGGGTGCAGTGGGTCCCACCTTCCTCCTGATGGATGATAACGCGCGGGCCCACCGAGTAGCCATAAAAAAAAAAAATGGCTCTGAGCACTATGGGACTTAACATCTGTGGTCATCAGTCCCCTAGAACTTAGAACTACTTAAACCTAACTAACCTAAGGACATCACACACATCCATGTCCGAGGCAGGATTCAAACCTGCGACCGTAGCAGTCGCGTGGTTCCGGACTGCGCGCCTAGAACCGCTAGACCACCGCGGCCGGCGAGTAGCCATCGTGGAAGAGTAGCTTGAAACAGAAGATATCAGGCGAATGGAGTGGCCTGCCTGTTCTCCAGACCTAAACCCCATCGAGCACGTCTGGGATGCTCTCGGTCGACGTATCGCTGCACGTCTTCAAACGCCTACGACACTTCAGAAGCTCCGACAGATACTGGTACAAGAATGGGAGGCTATACCCCAGCAGCTGCTCGATCACCTGATCCAAAGTATTCCAATCCGTTGTGCGGCCTGTGTACGCGTGCATGGTGATCGTATCCCATACTGATGTCGGGGTACATGCACAGGAAACAGTGGCGTTTTGTAGCACATGTGTTTCGGGACTGTTTTCTCAACTTATCACCAATACCGTGGACTTATAGATCTGTGTCATGTGTGTTCCCTAAGTGCCTATGCTATCAGCGCCAGTTTTGTGTAGTGCCACGTTGTGTGGCACCCCATTCTGCAATTGTCCTTAGTTTATGAGCATGAGTGCATATCGGAAATGTTCAGCAGAGCCATGAAGAAAACAAAAGGGCCAGGAAAAACATTGGAGCAGTAAACGTAATTCTGAATGTCATAAAAATAAAATTAAGTTGTGTGGAACATGGTAGGCGGCTAAGAACTTTTTTCTGTATATCAAGAGTCACAGGAATACTGAGAAGATTACTGAATGGCAGGTGACTATAGAAAATGTTGAGGGGGAACATGGATGTATGGATTTCAGAGGACTAGACTGGATAGATGAGTCAGGAAGGGTTCTTTATGCAGCTTTGATAAAACTAGAAATATTATTAGAATGACTTCTACCCACGTGTGTTGCTGTATTCTGTTACTGAGAGAAGTATGAAGGATGAAAACACTGTGGGAGAGATGCTGTGTGATCAATGCAAAACAGCACAGGGAGACGGCAGGATTGATCGGTAAGCGCCCTCTCCATAGCATACAGAATAAAGCGATGTCTCAGACTAAAGCTGGTGGATTGGCGAGAGGGGGCCCGGTTCAGCAGACATTTTCAACAGAAAGGTATGCAGACAAAAAATCATTAAATGGGGAGTACTGGCAGAGATTGAAGGAAACCAGAAACAAATTGGGCTGAGAGCTACTTGAAGACTCCAAAGATTGTAACGTAACAGCTTGAGGTGATCTAATACGGTCCAGTCACATCTGATATGGTAAATGAATGTTTGTAAGAGCTATGAAGTTAAATGATGATTCAGAATTACAAGTTCTTACTACGTATGTTCAAAAGTCATGCGATTACTAAAGCCGCGTCAGTGCATGCTAGGGAATGTATTTTGTGACGGAGATGTGGAAGGTGAAACGATAAACTGTCAGAATTGTAACTACGTTGAAAAGTAACGACTCTGAGTTATTCCAATGACAAAGAAGAACGATCTGGCAGTAAACTACTGACAACAGTCCAACTACCGAACGTATCGCAGAGAGCTGGTACCGTTAAATCTCACCCAGTCCAGGTGCACATTACTGGCAATCAACTTTGCCTTCACGTTTTATTACGACCGATGTAACGTGCATCGTGTCACTGTAGACAGTTCATCTTGTATCCGATTCAAGGTTTCACTTACGTTTCGCTAATGTACGATAAGCAATCTGAGACTCATAATTTCATTTTGAGTGTCATAACCTTTAACGCCATCCCAGCCCTAGCAATTGTCTATTTATGACGATGCTATTAAAAGATTGCGTATGAATACCAAGTGCTGCACATATTCCAGTTAGCTCCAAGTAAAGAGCGGAGAAGTGAAAATAAACTGTGTAGAATTATATTTCTTTAAGACAATACATCACACAGGAGTTCTGTAAATCATGTGATTCTGAATACCGGAACACTTCTGAAAATGTGTTCACTTAATTTTAACGTCGATGAATGTTATCAGCATTCTGGAAGTGTGGACAGTGTAAAGCTGAAATAACAAATACAGCTACGAATTAATGGAATTATATTAGAATAGGGAAAAGCTCACAATCTAATAAAAGCAACTACTACACAAAGCAAATATGAAACTTTAATTGCATTCAGAGTGTAATTAATTGTAATATTTTTCTGCATAGTCACGCTTTATAGTGGAACTGGAAGTAACGTTTCGAACTGTATGGCAAATATGTGTATGTATACAGCACTTGTTTCAAGTGAGGCAAGAATCAATAGGACAGTTCAACGTAGTTACTTGTTTAGCGTAAGCTACAATTACATTCAAACATGTATTTCAGCAAACTACAGTTTTTTTCAGCTTTTGAAGATAGTGCTAAAGATGTTTCGCAGTACTTACCACGTACAAACAATATTCCAAGCTAAAAGACACAGCGATTGGCTTAATGATTCCTTTGACAGTAATGTACATAATGTGCTGTCACTAGTGACTTCCACCTTGAGATTCAGTGGTCGTGTTGTCAACGAAAAAAGTGAGCTTGCTCTAATCAAATATTAATTTGCTATATTTTTGAACTTCCTTCTCCCTTTTCGCATTCATTCACAGTCAGCTTGTCGTCATGTCAGATCTAATGCCTTCAGCCTTCCAGCCAGATGGAAACAGTATGGCGGGACACCTAGCTGCTTGGGAGGTCAGGTGCTACTGGCCAATCTTCTCAAATGGCGCCTGTACCGAAATTCGGTTTTGCGTTGCCGCAGAGCCGCGTTACATCTGTCGCTTATGACTCTGGTCTCCTTGCTTGTAAGATGCGCAGTATCATTTTGAAGGAGAAACAATATCGTCGAAGGTCATCCCACTTCTGAGAAAGTCTATCATATATGACTCCCTTACCTTGGATCGAAAAATAACTGCGCCGTCAATATTTGTTTACGTAATCGTATAAATCGCTGCGGCTTTCGACTCGATCATCCTGAATGTCTCCGTTTCGTCAAATATTTAATGTTACTTGGGCCGAAATGATTCAGTCAAGTTGTCACATGCGGAGATCGTCGCAAGTTCCTTTCAAGGATTGCTCCATCTCTCTATTCAAATGTCTCGGTAGGTAGGAAGCTCAAAATTATGTGTATCAAAGTCGTTGGATTAGCGTTGTCAAAGCCCTTTATCACATCTGAGAGCTTCAAGATCTGTTTGGAGATGATACATCTGACAAATTGGATGGGTTTACCAACGACTGTTGTGTTTCCGTCGATGGTGATGATTACTTGATACCGGTAGTTGCAATCACCTTGTATACGACTCCTTACCTTACTGCGATTTGTCGTGCTCTCTTCATTGGCAGTAACGTACTGTGAGTCGATACTGCAGAGTTGTTCGTGGTATTACAGAAGAAT